>NC_092710.1:175540542-176170285 GCF_047496885.1 Scyliorhinus torazame | reverse complement strand
CTCTGACTCTCAGCTCCCGCTCTGACTCTCAGACCGTGCTCTGAATCTCCGCTCCCGCTCTGACAATCTGCTCCCGCTCTGACTCTCAGCTCCCGCTCTGAATTTCAGCCCCTGCTCTGACTCTCAGTTCCCGTTCAGACTCTCAGCTCCTGCTCTGACTCTCAGCTCCCGCTCTGACGCTCAGCTCCCGTTCTGACTCTCAGCTCCCGTTCTGACTCTCAGCTCCTGCTCTGACTCTCACCTCCCGTTCTGACTCTCAGCTCACGCTCTGACAATCAGCCGCCGCTCTGACTCTCAGCTCCTGTTCTGACTCTCAGCTCCCGCTCTGACAATCAGCTCCCGCTCTGACAATCAGCTCCCGCTCTGACAATCAGCTCCCGCTCTGACTCTGAGCTCCCGTACAGACTCTCAGCTCCCGTTCAGACTCTCAGCCCGTGCTCAGACTCTCAGCTCCCGTTCAGATTCTCTGCTCCCGCTCTGACTCTCAGCTCCCGCTCTGACTCTCGGCTCCCCCTCTGGCTCGCAGCCCGTGCTCTGACTCTCAGCTCCCGTGCAGACTCTCAGCTCCCGTTCTGGCTCTCAGCTCCCGCTCTGACTCTCAGCTCCCGTTCAGACTCTCAGCTCCCACTCTGACTCTTAGCTCCCGCTCTGACTCTCAGCTCCCGCTCTGACTCTCAGCTCCCGCTCTGACTCTCAGCCCGTGCTCTGACTCTCAGCTCCCGTTCAGACTCTCAGCTCCCGCTCTGACTCTCAGCTCCCGATCTGACTCTCAGCCCGTGCTCTGAATCTCCGCTCCCGCTCTGAGAATCAGCTCCCGCTCTGACTCTCAGCTCCCGCTCTGAATCTCCGCTCCCTCTCTGACTCACAGCTCCCACTCAGACTCTCTGCTCCCGCTCCGACTATCAGCTCCCGCTCTGACTCTCAGCTCCCATTCAGACTCTCAGCTCCCGCTCTGACTCTCAGCTCCCGCTCTGACTTTCAACCCCTGCTCTGACTCTCAGCTCCCGTTCAGACTCTCAGCTCACGCTCTTACAATCAGCCACCGCTCTTACTCTCAGCTCCCGTTCTGACTCTCAGCTCCCGCTCTGACAATCAGCTCCCGCTCTGACTCTCAGCTCCCGCTCTGACTCTCAGCTCCCGTTCAGACTCTCAGCTCCCGTTCAGACTCTCAGTCCGTGCTCTGACTCTCAGCTCCGGTTCAGATTCTCAGCTCCCGCTCTGACTCTCAGCTCCCCCTCTGACTCTCAGCCCGTGCTCTGACTCTCAGCTCCCGTGCAGACTATCAGCTCCCGTTCTGACTCTCAGCTCCCGCTCTGACTCTCAGCTCCCGTTCAGACTCTCAGCTCCCGCTCTGACTCTCAGCTCCCGCTCTGACTCTCAGCTCTCGCTCTGACTCTCAGCTCCCGCTCTGACAATCAGCTCCCGCTCTGACTCTCAGCTCCCGTTCAGACTCTCAGCTCCCGTTCTGATTCTCAGCTCCCGCACTGACTCTCAGCTCCCGCTCTGACTCTCAGCTCCCGCTCTGACTCTCAGCTACCGCCCTGACAATCCACTCCCGCTCTGACTCCCGGCTCCCGCTCTGACTCTCAGCCCGTGCTCTGACTCTCTGCTCCCGTTCAGACTCTCAGCTCCCGCTCTGACTCTCAGCTCCCGATCTGACTCTCAGCCCGTGCTCTGAATCTCCGCTCCCGCTCGGAGAATCAGCTCCCGCTCTGACTCTCAGCTCCCGCTCTGAATCTCCGCTCCCGCTCTGACCCACAGCTCCCGCTCTGACTCTCCGCTCCCGCTCAGACTATCAGCTCCCGCTCTGACTCAAAGCTCCCGCTCTGACTCAAAGCTCCCGCTCTGACTCTCAGCTCCCGCTCTGACGTTCAGCTCCCGCTCTGACTCTCAGCTCCCGCTCTGACTCTCAGCTCACGCTCTGACAATCAGCCACCGCTCTGAATCTCAGCTCCAGTTCTGACTTTGAGCTCCCGTCCTGACTCTGAACTCCCGCTCTGACTCTCAGCTCCCGCTCTGACTTTCAGCCCCTGCTCTGACTCTCAGCTACCGTTCAGACTCTCAGCTCCCGTTCAGACTCTCAGCTCCCGCTCTGACAATCAGCTCCCGCTCTGACTCTCAGCTCCCACACTGACTCTCAGCCCCTGCTCTGACTCTCAGCTCCCGTTCAGACTCTCAGTTTTCTTTCAGACTCAGCCCGTGCTCTGACTCTCAGCTCCCGTTCAGATTCTCAGCTCCCGCTCTGACTCTCTGCTCCCTCTCTGACTCACAGCTCCCCCTCTGACTCTCAGCCCGTGCTCTGACTCTCAGCTCCCGTTCAGACTCTCAGCTCCCGTTCAGACTCTCAGCTCCCGTTCTGACTCTCAGCTTCTGCTCTGACTCTCAGCTCCCGTTCAGACTCTCAGCTCCCGCTCTGACTCTCAGCTCCCACTCTAACAATCAGCTCCCGCTCTGACTCTCAGCTTCTGTTCAGACTCTCAGCTCCCGTTCTGACTCTCAGCTCCCGTACTGAATCTCCTCTCCGGCTCTGACTCTCAGCTCCCGCTCTGACAATCAGCTCCCGCTCTGACTCTCAGCTCCCGCTCTGATTCTCAGCCCCAGCTCTGACTCTCAGCCCGTGCTCTGACTCTCAGCTCCCGTTCAGACTCTCAGCTCCCGCTCTGACTCTCAGCTCACGATCTGACTCTCAGCCCGTGCTCTGAATCTCCGCTCCCGCTCTGACAATCAGCTCCCACTCTGACAATCAGCTCCCGCTCTGATTCTCAGCTCCCGTTCTGACTCTCAGCTCCCACTCTGACTCTCAGCTGCCGCTCTGACGTTCAGCTCCCGCTCTGACTCTCAGCTCCCGCTCTGACTCTCAGCTCCCGTTCTGACATTCCAGCTCCCGTTCTGACTCTCAGCTCCCCTTCTTACTCTCAGCTCCCGCTCTGACTCTCAGCTCCCGCTCTGACTCTCAGCTCCCGCTCTGAATCTCAGCTCCCGCTCTGAATCTCAGCTCCCGCTCTGAATCTCAGCTCCCGCTCTGACTCTCAGCACCCGTTCTGACTCTCAGCTCCCGCTCTGACTCTCAGCTCCCGCTCTGACGTTCAGCTCCCCCTCTGACTCTCAGCTCCCGCTCTGACTCTCAGCTCCCGCTCTGACTCTCAGCTCCCGCTCTGACTCTCAGCTCCCGCTCTGACTCTCAGCTCCCGCTCTGAATCTCAGCTCCCGCTCTGACTCACAGCTCCCGTTCAGACTCTCAGCTCCCGCTCTGACTATCAGCTCCCGATCTGACTCTCAGCCCGTGCTCTGACACTCAGCTCCCGTTCAGACTCTCAGCTCCCGCTCTGACTCTCAGCTCCCGATCTGACTCTCAGCCCGTGCTCTGAATCTCCGCTCCCGCTCTTACAATCAGCTCCCGCTCTGACTCTCAGCTCCCGCTCTGACTCTCAACCCCTGCTCTGACTGTCAGCTCCCGTTCAGACTCTCAGCTCACGCTCTGACAATCAGCCACCGCTCTGACTCTCATCTCCCGTTCAACTCTCAGCTCCCGTCCTGACTCTGAGCTCCCGCTCTGACTCTCAGCTCCCGCTCTGACTCTCAGCCCATGCTCTGACTCTCAGCTCCCGTTCAGACTCTCAGCTCCAGTTCAGACTCTCAGCTCCCGCTCTGACAATCAGCTCCCGCTCTGACTCTCAGCACCTGCTCTGACTCTCATCTCCCGTTCAGACTCTCAGCTCCTGTTCAGACTCTCAGCCCGTGCTCTGACTCTCAGCTCCCGTTCAGATTCTCAGCTCCCGCTCTGACTCTCAGCTCCCGCTCTGACTCTCAGCTCCCCCTCTGTCTCTCAGCCCGTGCTCTGACACTCAGCTCCCTTGCAGACTCTCAGCTCCCGTTCTGACTCTCAGCTCCCGCTCTGACTCTCAGCCCGTGCTCTGACTCTCAGCTCCTGTTCAGACTCTCAGCTCCCGCTCTGACTCTCAGCTCCCGATCTGACTCTCAGCCCGTGCTCTGAATCTCCGCTCCCGCTCTTACAATCAGCTCCCGCTCTGTCTCTCAGCTCCAGCACTGAATCTCCGCTCCCGCTCTAACTCACAGCTCCCGCTCTGACTCTCCGCTCCTGCTCAGACTCTCAGCTCCCGCTCTGACTCTCAGCTCCCGCTCTGACTCTCAGCTCCCGTTCAGACTCTCAGCTCCCGCTCTGACTCTCAGCTCCCACTCTAACAATCAGCTCCCGCTCTGACTCTCAGCTTCCGTTCAGACTCTCAGCTCCCGTTCTGACTCTCAGCTCCCGCACTGAATCTCCTCTCCGGCTCTGACTCTCAGCTCCCGCTCTGACTATCAGCTCCCGCTCTGACTCTCAGCTCCCGCTCTGATTCTCAGCTCCAGCTCTGACTCTCAGCCCGTGCTCTGACTCTCAGCTCCCGTTCAGACTCTCAGCTCCCGCTCTGACTCTCAGCTCACGATCTGACTCTCAGCCCGTGCTCTGAATCTCCGCTCCCGCTCTGACAATCAGCTCCCACTCTGACAATCAGCTCCCGCTCTGAAACTCCGCTCCCGCTCTGACTAACAGATCCCACTCTGACTCTCCGCTCCCGCTCAGCCTATCAGCTCCCGCTCTGATTCTCAGCTCCCGTTCTGACTCTCAGCTCCCACTCTGAATCTCAGCTCATGCTCTGATGTTCAGCTCCCGCTCTGACTCGCAGCTCCCGCTCTCACTCTCAGCTGCCGCTCTGACGTTCAGCTCCCGCTCTGACTCTCAGCTCCCGCTCTGACTCTCAGCTCCCGTTCTGACTCCCAGCTCCCGTTCTGACTCTCAGCTCCCCCTCTGACTCTCAGCTCCCGCTCTGACTCTCAGCTCCCACTCTGACTCTCAGCTCCCGCTCTGAATCTCAGATCCCCCTCTGAATCTCAGCTCCCGCTCTGAATCTCAGCTCCCGCTCTGACTCTCAGCACCCGTTCTGACTCTCAGCTCCCGCTCTGAATCTCAGATCCCCCTCTGAATCTCAGCTCCCGCTCTGAATCTCAGCTCCCGCTCTGACTCTCAGCACCCGTTCTGACTCTCAGCTCCCGCTCTGACTCTCAGCTCACGCTCTGACGTTCAGCTCACGCTCTGACGTTCAGCTCCCCCTCTGACTCTCAGCTCCCGCTCTGACTCTCAGCTCCCGCTCTGACTCTCAGCTCCCGTTCAGACTCTCAGCTCCCGTTCTGATTCTCAGCTCCCGCACTGACTCTCAGCTCCCGCTCTGACTCTCAGCTCCCGCTCTGACTCTCAGCTCCCGCCCTGACAATCCACTCCCGCTCTGACTCTCAGCTCCCGCTCTGACTCTCAGCCCGTGCTCTGACTCTCTGCTCCCGTTCAGACACTCAGCTCCCGCTCTGACTCTCAGCTCCCGATCTGACTCTCAGCCCGTGCTCTGAATCTCCGCTCCCGCTCGGAGAATCAGCTCCCGCTCTGACTCTCAGCTCCCGCTCTGAATCTCCGCTCCCGCTCTGACCCACAGCTCCCGCTCTGACTCTCCGCTCCCGCTCAGACTATCAGCTCCCGCTCTGACTCAAAGCTCCCGCTCTGACTCAAAGCTCCCGCTCTGACTCTCAGCTCCCGCTCTGACGTTCAGCTCCCGCTCTGACTCTCAGCTCCCGCTCTGACTCTCAGCTCACGCTCTGACAATCAGCCACCGCTCTGAATCTCAGCTCCAGTTCTGACTTTGAGCTCCCGTCCTGACTCTGAACTCCCGCTCTGACTCTCAGCTCCCGCTCTGACTTTCAGCCCCTGCTCTGACTCTCAGCTACCGTTCAGACTCTCAGCTCCCGTTCAGACTCTCAGCTCCCGCTCTGACAATCAGCTCCCGCTCTGACTCTCAGCTCCCACACTGACTCTCAGCCCCTGCTCTGACTCTCAGCTCCCGTTCAGACTCTCAGCTTTCGTTCAGACTCAGCCCGTGCTCTGACTCTCAGCTCCCGTTCAGATTCTCAGCTCCCGTTCAGACTCTCATCTCCCGTTCTGACTCTCAGCTCCACCTCTGACTCTCAGCTCCCGTTCAGACTCTCAGCTCCCGCTCTGACTCTCAGCTCCCACTCTAACAATCAGCTCCTGCTCTGACTCTGAGCTTCTGTTCAGACTCTCAGCTCCCGTTCTGACTCTCAGCTCCCGTACTGAATCTCCTCTCCGGCTCTGACTCTCAGCTCCCGCTCTGACAATCAGCTCCCGCTCTGACTCTCAGCTCCCGCTCTGATTCTCAGCTCCAGCTCTGACTCTTAGCCCGTGCTCTGACTCTCAGCTCCCGTTCAGACTCTCAGCTCCCGCTCTGACTCTCAGCTCACGATCTGACTCTCAGCCCGTGCTCTGAATCTCCGCTCCCGCTCTGACAATCAGCTCCCACTCTGACAATCAGCTCCCGCTCTGAAACTCCGCTCCCGCTCTGACTAACAGATCCCACTCTGACTCTCCGCTCCCGCTCAGACTATCAGCTCCCGCTCTGATTCTCAGCTCCCGTTCTGACTCTCAGCTCCCACTCTGACTCTCAGCTGCCGCTCTGACGTTCAGCCCCCGCTCTGACTCTCAGCTCCCGCTCTGACTCTCAGCTCCCGTTCTGACATTCCAGCTCCCGTTCTGACTCTCAGCTCCCCCTCTGACTCTCAGCTCCCGCTCTGACTCTCAGCTCCCGCTCTGACTCTCAGCTCCCGCTCTGAATCTCAGCTCCCGCTCTGAATCTCAGCTCCCGCTCTGAATCTCAGCTCCCGCTCTGACTCTCAGCACCCGTTCTGACTCTCAGCTCCCGCTCTGACTCTCAGCTCACGCTCTGACGTTCAGCTCCCCCTCTGACTCTCAGCTCCCGCTCTGACTCTCAGCTCCCGCTCTGACTCTCAGCTCCCACTCTGACTCTCAGCTCCCGCTCTGTCTCTCAGCTCCCGCTCTGAATCTCAGCTCCCGCTCTGACTCACAGCTCCCGTTCAGACTCTCAGCTCCCGCTCTGACTATCAGCTCCCGATCTGACTCTCAGCCCGTGCTCTGACACTCAGCTCCCATTCAGACTCTCAGCTCCCGCTCTGACTCTCAGCTCCCGATCTGACTCTCAGCCCGTGCTCTGAATCTCCGCTCCCGCTCTTACAATCAGCTCCCGCTCTGACTCTCAGCTCCCGCTCTGACTCTCAACCCCTGCTCTGACTGTCAGCTCCCGTTCAGACTCTCAGCTCATGCTCTGACAATCAGCCACCGCTCTGACTCTCATCTCCCGTTCAACTCTCAGCTCCCGTCCTGACTCTGAGCTCCCGCTCTGTCTCTCAGCTCCCGCTCTGACTCTCAGCCCATGCTCTGACTCTCAGCTCCCGTTCAGACTCTCAGCTCCAGTTCAGTCTCTCAGCTCCCGCTCTGACAATCAGCTCCCGCTCTAACTCTCAGCTCCCGCTCTGACTCTCAGCACCTGCTCTGACTCTCATCTCCCGTTCAGACTCTCAGCTCCCGTTCAGACTCTCAGCCCGTGCTCTGACTCTCAGCTCCCGTTCAGATTCTCAGCTCCCGCTCTGACTCTCAGCTCCCGCTCTGACTCTCAGCTCCCCCTCTGTCTCTCAGCCCGTGCTCTGACTCTCAGCTCCCTTGCAGACTCTCAGCTCCCGTTCTGACTCTCAGCTCCCGCTCTGACTCTCAGCTCCCGTTCAGACTCTCAGCTCCCGCTCTGACTCTCAGCTCCCGCTCTGACTCTCAGCTCCCGCTCTGACTCTCAGCTCCCGCTCTGATTCTCAGCTCCCGCTCTGACTCTCAGCCCGTGCTCTGACTCTCAGCTCCTGTTCAGACTCTCAGCTCCCGCTCTGACTCTCAGCTCCCGATCTGACTCTCAGCCCGTGCTCTGAATCTCCGCTCCCGCTCTTACAATCAGCTCCCGCTCTGACTCTCAGCTCCAGCACTGAATCTCCGCTCCCGCTCTAACTCACAGCTCCCGCTCTGACTCTCCGCTCCCGCTCAGACTCTCAGCTCCTGCTCTGACTCTCAGCTCCCGCTCTGACTCTCAGCTCACGCTCTGACGTTCAGCTCCCCCTCTGACTCTCAGCTCCCGCTCTGACTCTCAGCTCCCGCTCTGACTCTCAGCTCCCGTTCAGACTCTCAGCTCCCGCTCTGACTCTCAGCTCCCGCTCTGACTCTCAGCTCACGCTCTGACGTTCAGCTCCCCCTCTGACTCTCAGCTCCCGCTCTGACTCTCAGCTCCCGCTCTGACTCTCAGCTCCCGTTCAGACTCTCAGCTCCCGCTCTGACTCTCAGCTCCCGCTCTGACTCTCAGCTCACGATCTGACTCTCAGCCCGTGCTCTGAATCTCCGTTCCCGCTCTGACAATCAGCTCCCACTCTGACAATCAGCTCCCGCTCTGAAACTCCGCTCCCGCTCTGACTAACAGATCCCACTCTGACTCTCCGCTCCCGCTCAGACTATCAGCTCCCGCTCTGATTCTCAGCTCCCGTTCTGACTCTAAGCTCCCACTCTGACTCTCAGCTGCCGCTCTGACGTTCAGCCCCCGCTCTGACTCTCAGCTCCCGCTCTGACTCTCAGCTCCCGTTCTGACATTCCAGCTCCCGTTCTGACTCTCAGCTCCCCCTCTGACTCTCAGCTCCCGCTCTGACTCTCAGCTCCCGCTCTGACTCTCAGCTCCCGCTCTGAATCTCAGCTCCCGCTCTGAATCTCAGCTCCCGCTCTGAATCTCAGCTCCCGCTCTGACTCTCAGCACCCGTTCTGACTCTCAGCTCCCGCTCTGACTCTCAGCTCACGCTCTGACGTTCAGCTCCCCCTCTGACTCTCAGCTCCCGCTCTGACTCTCAGCTCCCGCTCTGACTCTCAGCTCCCACTCTGACTCTCAGCTCCCGCTCTGACTCTCAGCTCCCGCTCTGAATCTCAGCTCCCGCTCTGACTCACAGCTCCCGTTCAGACTCTCAGCTCCCGCTCTGACTATCAGCTCCCGATCTGACTCTCAGCCCGTGCTCTGACACTCAGCTCCCGTTCAGACTCTCAGCTCCCGCTCTGACTCTCAGCTCCCGATCTGACTCTCAGCCCGTGCTCTGAATCTCCGCTCCCGCTCTTACAATCAGCTCCCGCTCTGACTCTCAGCTCCCGCTCTGACTCTCAACCCCTGCTCTGACTGTCAGCTCCCGTTCAGACTCTCAGCTCATGCTCTGACAATCAGCCACCGCTCTGACTCTCATCTCCCGTTCAACTCTCAGCTCCCGTCCTGACTCTGAGCTCCCGCTCTGTCTCTCAGCTCCCGCTCTGACTCTCAGCCCATGCTCTGACTCTCAGCTCCCGTTCAGACTCTCAGCTCCAGTTCAGACTCTCAGCTCCCGCTCTGACAATCAGCTCCCGCTCTAACTCTCAGCTCCCGCTCTGACTCTCAGCACCTGCTCTGACTCTCATCTCCCGTTCAGACTCTCAGCTCCCGTTCAGACTCTCAGCCCGTGCTCTGACTCTCAGCTCCCGTTCAGATTCTCAGCTCCCGCTCTGACTCTCAGCTCCCGCTCTGACTCTCAGCTCCCCCTCTGTCTCTCAGCCCGTGCTCTGACTCTCAGCTCCCTTGCAGACTCTCAGCTCCCGTTCTGACTCTCAGCTCCCGCTCTGACTCTCAGCTCCCGTTCAGACTCTCAGCTCCCGCTCTGACTCTCAGCTCCCGCTCTGACTCTCAGCTCCCGCTCTGACTCTCAGCTCCCGCTCTGATTCTCAGCTCCCGCTCTGACTCTCAGCCCGTGCTCTGACTCTCAGCTCCTGTTCAGACTCTCAGCTCCCGCTCTGACTCTCAGCTCCCGCTCTGACTCTCAGCTCCCCCTCTGACTCTCAGCTCCCACTCTAACAATCAGCTCCCGCTCTGACTCTCAGCTTCCGTTCAGACTCTCAGCTCCCGTTCTGACTCTCAGCTCCCGCACTGAATCTCCTCTCCGGCTCTGACTCTCAGCTCCCGCTCTGACTATCAGCTCCCGCTCTGACTCTCAGCTCCCGCTCTGATTCTCAGCTCCAGCTCTGACTCTCAGCCCGTGCTCTGACTCTCAGCTCCCGTTCAGACTCTCAGCTCCCGCTCTGACTCTCAGCTCACGATCTGACTCTCAGCCCGTGCTCTGAATCTCCGCTCCCGCTCTGACAATCAGCTCCCACTCTGACAATCAGCTCCCGCTCTGAAACTCCGCTCCCGCTCTGACTAACAGATCCCACTCTGACTCTCCGCTCCCGCTCAGCCTATCAGCTCCCGCTCTGATTCTCAGCTCCCGTTCTGACTCTCAGCTCCCACTCTGAATCTCAGCTCATGCTCTGATGTTCAGCTCCCGCTCTGACTCGCAGCTCCCGCTCTCACTCTCAGCTGACGCTCTGACGTTCAGCTCCCGCTCTGACTCTCAGCTCCCGCTCTGACTCTCAGCTCCCGTTCTGACTCCCAGCTCCCGTTCTGACTCTCAGCTCCCCCTCTGACTCTCAGCTCCCGCTCTGACTCTCAGCTCCCACTCTGACTCTCAGCTCCCGCTCTGAATCTCAGATCCCCCTCTGAATCTCAGCTCCCGCTCTGAATCTCAGCTCCCGCTCTGACTCTCAGCACCCGTTCTGACTCTCAGCTCCCGCTCTGACTCTCAGCTCACGCTCTGACGTTCAGCTCCCCCTCTGACTCTCAGCTCCCGCTCTGACTCTCAGCTCCCGCTCTGACTCTCAGCTCCCGCTCTGACTCTCAGCTCCCGCTCTGAATCTCAGCTCCCGCTCTGACTCACAGCTCCCGTTCAGACTCTCATCTCCCGCTCTGACTATCAGCTCCCGCTCTGACTCTCAGCCCGTGCTCTGAATCTCCGCTCCCGCTCTGACTCTCAGCTCCCGCTCTGAATCTCAGCCCCTGCTCTGACTCTCAGTACCCGTTCAGACTCTCAGCTCCTGCTCTGACTCTCAGCTCCCGCTCTGACTCTCAGCTCCCGCTCTGACTCTCAACCCCTGCTCTGACTGTCAGCTCCCGTTCAGACTCTCAGCTCACGCTCTGACAAGCAGCCACCGCTCTGACTCTCATCTCCCGTTCAACTCTCAGCTCCCGTCCTGACTCTGAGCTCCCGCTCTGACTCTCAGCTCCCGCTCTGACTCTCAGCCCATGCTCTGACTCTCAGCTCCCGTTCAGACTCTCAGCTCCAGTTTAGACTCTCAGCTCCCGCTCTGACAATCAGCTCCCGCTCTAACTCTCAGCTCCCGCTCTGACTCTCAGCACCTGCTCTGACTCTCATCTCCCGTTCAGACTCTCAGCTCCCGTTCAGACTCTCAGCCCGTGCTCTGACTCTCAGCTCCCGTTCAGATTCTCAGCTCCCGCTCTGACTCTCAGCTCCCGCTCTGACTCTCAGCTCCCCCTCTGACTCTCAGCCCGTGCTCTGACTCTCAGCTCCCGTGCAGACTCTCAGCTCCCGGTCTGACTCTCAGCTCCCGCTCTGACTCTCAGCTCCCGTTCAGACTCTCAGCTCCCGCTCTGACTCTCAGCTCCCGCTCTGACTCTCAGCTCCCGATCTGACTCTCAGCCCGTGCTCTGAATCTCCGCTCCCGCTCTTACAATCAGCTCCCGCTCTGACTCTCAGCTCCCGCTCTGACTCTCAACCCCTGCTCTGACTGTCAGCTCCCGTTCAGACTCTCAGCTCACGCTCTGACAATCAGCCACCGCTCTGACTCTCATCTCCCGTTCAACTCTCAGCTCCCGTCCTGACTCTGAGCTCCCGCTCTGACTCTCAGCTCCCGCTCTGACTCTCAGCCCATGCTCTGACTCTCAGCTCCCGTTCAGACTCTCAGCTCCAGTTCAGACTCTCAGCTCCCGCTCTGACAATCAGCTCCCGCTCTGACTCTCAGCACCTGCTCTGACTCTCATCTCCCGTTCAGACTCTCAGCTCCTGTTCAGACTCTCAGCCCGTGCTCTGACTCTCAGCTCCCGTTCAGATTCTCAGCTCCCGCTCTGACTCTCAGCTCCCGCTCTGACTCTCAGCTCCCCCTCTGTCTCTCAGCCCGTGCTCTGACTCTCAGCTCCCTTACAGACTCTCAGCTCCCGTTCTGACTCTCAGCTCCCGCTCTGACTCTCAGCTCCCGTTCAGACTCTCAGCTCCCGCTCTGACTCTCAGCTCCCGCTCTGACTCTCAGCTCCCGCTCTGACTCTCAGCTCCCGCTCTGATTCTCAGCTCCCGCTCTGACTCTCAGCCCGTGCTCTGACTCTCAGCTCCTGTTCAGACTCTCAGCTCCCGCTCTGACTCTCAGCTCCCGATCTGACTCTCAGCCCGTGCTCTGAATCTCCGCTCCCGCTCTTACAATCAGCTCCCGCTCTGTCTCTCAGCTCCAGCACTGAATCTCCGCTCCCGCTCTAACTCACAGCTCCCGCTCTGACTCTCCGCTCCTGCTCAGACTCTCAGCTCCCGCTCTGACTCTCAGCTCCCGCTCTGACTCTCAGCTCCCGTTCAGACTCTCAGCTCCCGCTCTGACTCTCAGCTCCCACTCTAACAATCAGCTCCCGCTCTGACTCTCAGCTTCCGTTCAGACTCTCAGCTCCCGTTCTGACTCTCAGCTCCCGCACTGAATCTCCTCTCCGGCTCTGACTCTCAGCTCCCGCTCTGACTATCAGCTCCCGCTCTGACTCTCAGCTCCCGATCTGATTCTCAGCTCCAGCTCTGACTCTCAGCCCGTGCTCTGACTCTCAGCTCCCGTTCAGACTCTCAGCTCCCGCTCTGACTCTCAGCTCACGATCTGACTCTCAGCCCGTGCTCTGAATCTCCGCTCCCGCTCTGACAATCAGCTCCCACTCTGACAATCAGCTCCCGCTCTGAAACTCCGCTCCCGCTCTGACTAACAGATCCCACTCTGACTCTCCGCTCCCGCTCAGCCTATCAGCTCCCGCTCTGATTCTCAGCTCCCGTTCTGACTCTCAGCTCCCACTCTGAATCTCAGCTCATGCTCTGATGTTCAGCTCCCGCTCTGACTCGCAGCTCCCGCTCTCACTCTCAGCTGCCGCTCTGACGTTCAGCTCCCGCTCTGACTCTCAGCTCCCGCTCTGACTCTCAGCTCCCGTTCTGACTCCCAGCTCCCGTTCTGACTCTCAGCTCCCCCTCTGACTCTCAGCTCCCGCTCTGACTCTCAGCTCCCACTCTGACTCTCAGCTCCCGCTCTGAATCTCAGATCCCCCTCTGAATCTCAGCTCCCGCTCTGAATCTCAGCTCCCGCTCTGACTCTCAGCACCCGTTCTGACTCTCAGCTCCCGCTCTGAATCTCAGATCCCCCTCTGAATCTCAGCTCCCGCTCTGAATCTCAGCTCCCGCTCTGACTCTCAGCACCCGTTCTGACTCTCAGCTCCCGCTCTGACTCTCAGCTCACGCTCTGACGTTCAGCTCACGCTCTGACGTTCAGCTCCCCCTCTGACTCTCAGCTCCCGCTCTGACTCTCAGCTCCCGCTCTGACTCTCAGCTCCCGTTCAGACTCTCAGCTCCCGTTCTGATTCTCAGCTCCCGCACTGACTCTCAGCTCCCGCTCTGACTCTCAGCTCCCGCTCTGACTCTCAGCTCCCGCCCTGACAATCCACTCCCGCTCTGACTCTCAGCTCCCGCTCTGACTCTCAGCCCGTGCTCTGACTCTCTGCTCCCGTTCAGAGACTCAGCTCCCGCTCTGACTCTCAGCTCCCGATCTGACTCTCAGCCCGTGCTCTGAATCTCCGCTCCCGCTCGGAGAATCAGCTCCCGCTCTGACTCTCAGCTCCCGCTCTGAATCTCCGCTCCCGCTCTGACCCACAGCTCCCGCTCTGACTCTCCGCTCCCGCTCAGACTATCAGCTCCCGCTCTGACTCAAAGCTCCCGCTCTGACTCAAAGCTCCCGCTCTGACTCTCAGCTCCCGCTCTGACGTTCAGCTCCCGCTCTGACTCTCAGCTCCCGCTCTGACTCTCAGCTCACGCTCTGACAATCAGCCACCGCTCTGAATCTCAGCTCCAGTTCTGACTTTGAGCTCCCGTCCTGACTCTGAACTCCCGCTCTGACTCTCAGCTCCCGCTCTGACTTTCAGCCCCTGCTCTGACTCTCAGCTACCGTTCAGACTCTCAGCTCCCGTTCAGACTCTCAGCTCCCGCTCTGAC
The DNA here is from genome assembly GCF_047496885.1 of Scyliorhinus torazame. NCBI lineage: Eukaryota > Metazoa > Chordata > Chondrichthyes > Carcharhiniformes > Scyliorhinidae > Scyliorhinus > Scyliorhinus torazame. Next base: position 176,156,224 of record NC_092710.1, on the reverse strand, counting down.
AATCAGCTCCCGCTCTGACTCTCAGCTCCCACACTGACTCTCAGCCCCTGCTCTGACTCTCAGCTCCCGTTCAGACTCTCAGCTTTCGTTCAGACTCAGCCCGTGCTCTGACTCTCAGCTCCCGTTCAGATTCTCAGCTCCCGTTCAGACTCTCATCTCCCGTTCTGACTCTCAGCTCCACCTCTGACTCTCAGCTCCCGTTCAGACTCTCAGCTCCCGCTCTGACTCTCAGCTCCCACTCTAACAATCAGCTCCTGCTCTGACTCTGAGCTTCTTTTCAGACTCTCAGCTCCCGTTCTGACTCTCAGCTCCCGTACTGAATCTCCTCTCCGGCTCTGACTCTCAGCTCCCGCTCTGACAATCAGCTCCCGCTCTGACTCTCAGCTCCCGCTCTGATTCTCAGCTCCAGCTCTGACTCTTAGCCCGTGCTCTGACTCTCAGCTCCCGTTCAGACTCTCAGCTCCCGCTCTGACTCTCAGCTCACGATCTGACTCTCAGCCCGTGCTCTGAATCTCCGCTCCCGCTCTGACAATCAGCTCCCACTCTGACAATCAGCTCCCGCTCTGAAACTCCGCTCCCGCTCTGACTAACAGATCCCACTCTGACTCTCCGCTCCCGCTCAGACTATCAGCTCCCGCTCTGATTCTCAGCTCCCGTTCTGACTCTCAGCTCCCACTCTGACTCTCAGCTGCCGCTCTGACGTTCAGCCCCCGCTCTGACTCTCAGCTCCCGCTCTGACTCTCAGCTCCCGTTCTGACATTCCAGCTCCCGTTCTGACTCTCAGCTCCCCCTCTGACTCTCAGCTCCCGCTCTGACTCTCAGCTCCCGCTCTGACTCTCAGCTCCCGCTCTGAATCTCAGCTCCCGCTCTGAATCTCAGCTCCCGCTCTGAATCTCAGCTCCCGCTCTGACTCTCAGCACCCGTTCTGACTCTCAGCTCCCGCTCTGACTCTCAGCTCACGCTCTGACGTTCAGCTCCCCCTCTGACTCTCAGCTCCCGCTCTGACTCTCAGCTCCCGCTCTGACTCTCAGCTCCCACTCTGACTCTCAGCTCCCGCTCTGTCTCTCAGCTCCCGCTCTGAATCTCAGCTCCCGCTCTGACTCACAGCTCCCGTTCAGACTCTCAGCTCCCGCTCTGACTATCAGCTCCCGATCTGACTCTCAGCCCGTGCTCTGACACTCAGCTCCCGTTCAGACTCTCAGCTCCCGCTCTGACTCTCAGCTCCCGATCTGACTCTCAGCCCGTGCTCTGAATCTCCGCTCCCGCTCTTACAATCAGCTCCCGCTCTGACTCTCAGCTCCCGCTCTGACTCTCAACCCCTGCTCTGACTGTCAGCTCCCGTTCAGACTCTCAGCTCATGCTCTGACAATCAGCCACCGCTCTGACTCTCATCTCCCGTTCAACTCTCAGCTCCCGTCCTGACTCTGAGCTCCCGCTCTGTCTCTCAGCTCCCGCTCTGACTCTCAGCCCATGCTCTGACTCTCAGCTCCCGTTCAGACTCTCAGCTCCAGTTCAGTCTCTCAGCTCCCGCTCTGACAATCAGCTCCCGCTCTAACTCTCAGCTCCCGCTCTGACTCTCAGCACCTGCTCTGACTCTCATCTCCCGTTCAGACTCTCAGCTCCCGTTCAGACTCTCAGCCCGTGCTCTGACTCTCAGCTCCCGTTCAGATTCTCAGCTCCCGCTCTGACTCTCAGCTCCCGCTCTGACTCTCAGCTCCCCCTCTGTCTCTCAGCCCGTGCTCTGACTCTCAGCTCCCTTGCAGACTCTCAGCTCCCGTTCTGACTCTCAGCTCCCGCTCTGACTCTCAGCTCCCGTTCAGACTCTCAGCTCCCGCTCTGACTCTCAGCTCCCGCTCTGACTCTCAGCTCCCGCTCTGACTCTCAGCTCCCGCTCTGATTCTCAGCTCCCGCTCTGACTCTCAGCCCGTGCTCTGACTCTCAGCTCCTGTTCAGACTCTCAGCTCCCGCTCTGACTCTCAGCTCCCGATCTGACTCTCAGCCCGTGCTCTGAATCTCCGCTCCCGCTCTTACAATCAGCTCCCGCTCTGACTCTCAGCTCCAGCACTGAATCTCCGCTCCCGCTCTAACTCACAGCTCCCGCTCTGACTCTCCGCTCCCGCTCAGACTCTCAGCTCCTGCTCTGACTCTCAGCTCCCGCTCTGACTCTCAGCTCACGCTCTGACGTTCAGCTCCCCCTCTGACTCTCAGCTCCCGCTCTGACTCTCAGCTCCCGCTCTGACTCTCAGCTCCCGTTCAGACTCTCAGCTCCCGCTCTGACTCTCAGCTCCCGCTCTGACTCTCAGCTCACGCTCTGACGTTCAGCTCCCCCTCTGACTCTCAGCTCCCGCTCTGACTCTCAGCTCCCGCTCTGACTCTCAGCTCCCGTTCAGACTCTCAGCTCCCGCTCTGACTCTCAGCTCCCGCTCTGACTCTCAGCTCACGATCTGACTCTCAGCCCGTGCTCTGAATCTCCGTTCCCGCTCTGACAATCAGCTCCCACTCTGACAATCAGCTCCCGCTCTGAAACTCCGCTCCCGCTCTGACTAACAGATCCCACTCTGACTCTCCGCTCCCGCTCAGACTATCAGCTCCCGCTCTGATTCTCAGCTCCCGTTCTGACTCTAAGCTCCCACTCTGACTCTCAGCTGCCGCTCTGACGTTCAGCCCCCGCTCTGACTCTCAGCTCCCGCTCTGACTCTCAGCTCCCGTTCTGACATTCCAGCTCCCGTTCTGACTCTCAGCTCCCCCTCTGACTCTCAGCTCCCGCTCTGACTCTCAGCTCCCGCTCTGACTCTCAGCTCCCGCTCTGAATCTCAGCTCCCGCTCTGAATCTCAGCTCCCGCTCTGAATCTCAGCTCCCGCTCTGACTCTCAGCACCCGTTCTGACTCTCAGCTCCCGCTCTGACTCTCAGCTCACGCTCTGACGTTCAGCTCCCCCTCTGACTCTCAGCTCCCGCTCTGACTCTCAGCTCCCGCTCTGACTCTCAGCTCCCACTCTGACTCTCAGCTCCCGCTCTGACTCTCAGCTCCCGCTCTGAATCTCAGCTCCCGCTCTGACTCACAGCTCCCGTTCAGACTCTCAGCTCCCGCTCTGACTCTCAGCTCCCGATCTGACTCTCAGCCCGTGCTCTGAATCTCCGCTCCCGCTCTTACAATCAGCTCCCGCTCTGACTCTCAGCTCCCGCTCTGACTCTCAACCCCTGCTCTGACTGTCAGCTCCCGTTCAGACTCTCAGCTCATGCTCTGACAATCAGCCACCGCTCTGACTCTCATCTCCCGTTCAACTCTCAGCTCCCGTCCTGACTCTGAGCTCCCGCTCTGTCTCTCAGCTCCCGCTCTGACTCTCAGCCCATGCTCTGACTCTCAGCTCCCGTTCAGACTCTCAGCTCCAGTTCAGACTCTCAGCTCCCGCTCTGACAATCAGCTCCCGCTCTAACTCTCAGCTCCCGCTCTGACTCTCAGCACCTGCTCTGACTCTCATCTCCCGTTCAGACTCTCAGCTCCCGTTCAGACTCTCAGCCCGTGCTCTGACTCTCAGCTCCCGTTCAGATTCTCAGCTCCCGCTCTGACTCTCAGCTCCCGCTCTGACTCTCAGCTCCCCCTCTGTCTCTCAGCCCGTGCTCTGACTCTCAGCTCCCTTGCAGACTCTCAGCTCCCGTTCTGACTCTCAGCTCCCGCTCTGACTCTCAGCTCCCGTTCAGACTCTCAGCTCCCGCTCTGACTCTCAGCTCCCGCTCTGACTCTCAGCTCCCGCTCTGACTCTCAGCTCCCGCTCTGATTCTCAGCTCCCGCTCTGACTCTCAGCCCGTGCTCTGACTCTCAGCTCCTGTTCAGACTCTCAGCTCCCGCTCTGACTCTCAGCTCCCGCTCTGACTCTCAGCTCCCCCTCTGACTCTCAGCTCCCACTCTAACAATCAGCTCCCGCTCTGACTCTCAGCTTCCGTTCAGACTCTCAGCTCCCGTTCTGACTCTCAGCTCCCGCACTGAATCTCCTCTCCGGCTCTGACTCTCAGCTCCCGCTCTGACTATCAGCTCCCGCTCTGACTCTCAGCTCCCGCTCTGATTCTCAGCTCCAGCTCTGACTCTCAGCCCGTGCTCTGACTCTCAGCTCCCGTTCAGACTCTCAGCTCCCGCTCTGACTCTCAGCTCACGATCTGACTCTCAGCCCGTGCTCTGAATCTCCGCTCCCGCTCTGACAATCAGCTCCCACTCTGACAATCAGCTCCCGCTCTGAAACTCCGCTCCCGCTCTGACTAACAGATCCCACTCTGACTCTCCGCTCCCGCTCAGCCTATCAGCTCCCGCTCTGATTCTCAGCTCCCGTTCTGACTCTCAGCTCCCACTCTGAATCTCAGCTCATGCTCTGATGTTCAGCTCCCGCTCTGACTCGCAGCTCCCGCTCTCACTCTCAGCTGCCGCTCTGACGTTCAGCTCCCGCTCTGACTCTCAGCTCCCGCTCTGACTCTCAGCTCCCGTTCTGACTCCCAGCTCCCGTTCTGACTCTCAGCTCCCCCTCTGACTCTCAGCTCCCGCTCTGACTCTCAGCTCCCACTCTGACTCTCAGCTCCCGCTCTGAATCTCAGATCCCCCTCTGAATCTCAGCTCCCGCTCTGAATCTCAGCTCCCGCTCTGACTCTCAGCTCACGCTCTGACGTTCAGCTCCCCCTCTGACTCTCAGCTCCCGCTCTGACTCTCAGCTCCCGCTCTGACTCTCAGCTCCCGCTCTGACTCTCAGCTCCCGCTCTGAATCTCAGCTCCCGCTCTGACTCACAGCTCCCGTTCAGACTCTCATCTCCCGCTCTGACTATCAGCTCCCGCTCTGACTCTCAGCCCGTGCTCTGAATCTCCGCTCCCGCTCTGACTCTCAGCTCCCGCTCTGAATCTCAGCCCCTGCTCTGACTCTCAGTACCCGTTCAGACTCTCAGCTCCTGCTCTGACTCTCAGCTCCCGCTCTGACTCTCAGCTCCCGCTCTGACTCTCAACCCCTGCTCTGACTGTCAGCTCCCGTTCAGACTCTCAGCTCACGCTCTGACAAGCAGCCACCGCTCTGACTCTCATCTCCCGTTCAACTCTCAGCTCCCGTCCTGACTCTGAGCTCCCGCTCTGACTCTCAGCTCCCGCTCTGACTCTCAGCCCATGCTCTGACTCTCAGCTCCCGTTCAGACTCTCAGCTCCAGTTTAGACTCTCAGCTCCCGCTCTGACAATCAGCTCCCGCTCTAACTCTCAGCTCCCGCTCTGACTCTCAGCACCTGCTCTGACTCTCATCTCCCGTTCAGACTCTCAGCTCCCGTTCAGACTCTCAGCCCGTGCTCTGACTCTCAGCTCCCGTTCAGATTCTCAGCTCCCGCTCTGACTCTCAGCTCCCGCTCTGACTCTCAGCTCCCCCTCTGACTCTCAGCCCGTGCTCTGACTCTCAGCTCCCGTGCAGACTCTCAGCTCCCGGTCTGACTCTCAGCTCCCGCTCTGACTCTCAGCTCCCGTTCAGACTCTCAGCTCCCGCTCTGACTCTCAGCTCCCGCTCTGACTCTCAACTCACGCTCTGACTCTCAGCTCCCGCTCTGACTCTCAGCTGCCGCTCTGATTCTCAGCTCCCGCTCTGACTCTCAGCCCGTGCTCTGACTCTCAGCTCCCGTTCAGACTCTCAGCTCCCGCTCTGACTCTCAGCTCCCGATCTGACTCTCAGCCCGTGCTCTGAATCTCCGCTCCCGCTCTTACAATCAGCTCCCGCTCTGACTCTCAGCTCCCGCTCTGACTCTCAACCCCTGCTCTGACTGTCAGCTCCCGTTCAGACTCTCAGCTCACGCTCTGACAATCAGCCACCGCTCTGACTCTCATCTCCCGTTCAACTTTCAGCTCCCGTCCTGACTCTGAGCTCCCGCTCTGACTCTCAGGTCCCGCTCTGACTGTCAGCCCATGCTCTGACTCTCAGCTCCCGTTCAGACTCTCAGCTCCAGTTCAGACTCTCAGATCCCGCTCTGACAATCAGCTCCCGCTCTAACTCTCAGCTCCCGCTCTGACTCTCAGCACCTGCTCTTACTCTCATCTCCCGTTCAGACTCTCAGCTCCCGTTCAGACTCTCAGCCCGTGCTCTGACTCTCAGCTCCCGTTCAGATTCTCAGCTCCCGCTCTGACTCTCAGCTCCCGCTCTGACACTCAGCTCCCCCTCTGTCTCTCAGCCCGTGCTCTGACTCTCAGCTCCTGTGCAGACTCTCAGCTCCCGTTCTGACTCTGAGCTCCCGCTCTGACTCTCAGCTCCCGTTCAGACTCTCAGCTCCCGTTCAGACTCTCAGCTCCCGCTCTGACTCTCAGCTCCCGCTCTGACTCTCAGCTCCCGCACTGATTCTCAGCTCCCGCTCTGACTCTCAGCCGTGCTCTGACTCTCAGCTCCGGTTCAGACTCTCAGCTCCCGCTCTGACTCTCAGCTCCCGATCTGACTCTCAGCACGTGCTCTGAATCTCCGCTCCCGCTCTTACAATCAGCTCCCGCTCTGACTCTCAGCTCCAGCACTGAAACTCCGCTCCCGCTCTAACTCACAGCTCCCGCTCTGACTCTCCGCTCCCGCTCAGACTCTCAGCTCCCGCTCTGACTCTCAGCTCCCGCTCTGACTCTCAGCTCCCGCTCTGACTCTCAGCTCCCGCTCTGATTCTCAGCTCCAGCTCTGACTCTCAGCCCGTGCTCTGACTCTCAGCTCCCGTTCAGACTCTCAGCTCCCGCTCTGACTCTCAGCTCACGATCTGACTCTCAGCCCGTGCTCTGAATCTCCGCTCCCGCTGTGACAATCAGCTCCCACTCTGATAATCAGCTCCCGCTCTGAAACTCCGCTCCCGCTCTGACTAACAGATCCCACTCTGACTCTCCGCTCCCGCTCAGCCTATCAGCTCCCGCTCTGATTCTCAGCTCCCGTTCTGACTCTCAGCTCCCACTCTGACTCTCAGCTCATGCTCTGATGTTCAGCTCCCGCTCTGACTCGCAGCTCCCGCTCTCACTCTCAGCTGCCGCTCTGACGTTCAGCTCCCGCTCTGACTCTCAGCTCCCGCTCTGACTCTCAGCTCCTGTTCTGACTCCCAGCTCCCGTTCTGACTCTCAGCTCCCCCTCTGACTCTCAGCTCCCGCTCTGACTCTCAGCTCCCGCTCTGACTCTCAGCTCCCGCTCTGACTCTCAACCCCTGCTCTGACTGTCAGCTCCCGGTCAGACTCTCAGCTCACGCTCTGACAATCAGCCACCGCTCTGACTCTCATCTCCCGTTCAACTTTCAGCTCCCGTCCTGACTCTGAGCTCCCGCTCTGACTCTCAGCTCCCGCTCTGACTCTCAGCCATGCTCTGACTCTCAGCTCCCGTTCAGACTCTCAGCTCCAGTTCAGACTCTCAGATCCCGCTCTGACAATCAGCTCCCGCTCTAACTCTCAGCTCCCGCTCTGACTCTCAGCACCTGCTCTGACTCTCATCTCCCGTTCAGACTCTCAGCTCCCGTTCAGACTCTCAGCCCGTGCTCTGACTCTCAGCTCCCGTTCAGATTCTCAGCTCCCGCTCTGACTCTCAGCTCCCGCTCTGACTCTCAGCTCCCCCTCTGTCTCTCAGCCCGTGCTCTGACTCTCAGCTCCCGTGCAGACTCTCAGCTCCCGTTCTGACTCTGAGCTCCCGCTCTGACTCTCAGCTCCCGTTCAGACTCTCAGCTCCCGCTCTGACTCTCAGCTCCCGCTCTGACTCTCAGCTCCCGCTCTGACTCTCAGCTCCCGCTCTGATTCTCAGCTCCCGCTCTGACTCTCAGCCCGTGCTCTGACTCTCAGCTCCCGTTCAGACTCTCAGCTCCCGCTCTGACTCTCAGCTTCCGATCTGACTCTCAGCACGTGCTCTGAATCTCCGCTACCGCTCTTACAATCAGCTCCCGCTCTGACTCTCAGCTCCAGCACTGAATCTCCGCTCCCGCTCTAACTCACAGCTCCCGCTCTGACTCTCCGCTCCCGCTCAGACTCTCAGCTCCCGCTCTGACTCTCAGCTCCCGCTCTGACTCTCAGCTCCCGCTCTGACTCTCAGCTCCCGCTCTGGTTCTCAGCTCCAGCTCTGACTCTCAGCCCGTGCTCTGACTCTCAGCTCCCGTTCAGACTCTCAGCTCCCGCTCTGACTCTCAGCTCACGATCTGACTCTCAGCCCGTGCTCTGAATCTCCGCTCCCGCTCTGACAATCAGCTCCCACTCTGACAATCAGCTCCCGCTCTGAAACTCCGCTCCCGCTCTGACTAACAGATCCCACTCTGACTCTCCGCTCCCGCTCAGCCTATCAGCTCCCGCTCTGATTCTCAGCTCCCGTTCTGACTCTCAGCTCCCACTCTGACTCTCAGCTCATGCTCTGATGTTCAGCTCCCGCTCTGACTCGCAGCTCCCGCTCTCACTCTCAGCTCCCGCTCTGACGTTCAGCTCCCGCTCTGACTCTCAGCTCCCGCTCTGACTCTCAGCTCCTGTTCTGACTCCCAGCTCCCGTTCTGACTCTCAGCTCCCCCTCTGACTCTCAGCTCCCGCTCTGACTCTCAGCTCCCGCTCTGACTCTCAGCTCCCGCTCTGACTCTCAGCACCCGTTCTGACCCTCAGCTCCCGCTCTGACTCTCAGCTCACGCTCTGACGTTCAGCTCCCCCTCTGACTCTCAGCTCCCGCTCTGACTCTCAGCTCCCGCTCTGACTCTCAGCTCCCGCTCTGAATCTCAGATACCGCTCTGACTCTCAGCTCCCGCTCTGAATCTCAGCTCCCGCTCTGAATCTCCGCTCCCGCTCTGACTCTCAGCTCCCGCTCTGAATCTCAGCCCCTGCTCTGACTCTCAGTTCCCGTTCAGACTCTCAGCTCCTGCTCTGACTCTCAGCTCCCGCTCTGACTCTCAGCTCCCGCTCTGACTCTCAACCCCTGCTCTGACTGTCAGCTCCCGTTCAGACTCTCAGCTCACGCTCTGACAATCAGCCACCGCTCTGACTCTCATCTCCCGTTCAACTCTCAGCTCCCGTCCTGACTCTGAGCTCCCGCTCTGACTCTCAGCTCCCGCTCTGACTCTCAGCCCATGCTCTTACTCTCAGCTCCCATTCAGACTCTCAGCTCCAGTTTAGACTCTCAGCTCCGGCTCTGACAATCAGCTCCCGCTCTAACTCTCAGCTCCCGCTCTGACTCTCAGCACCTGCTCTGACTGTCATCTCCCGTTCAGACTCTCAGCTCCCGTTCAGACTCTCAGCCCGTGCTCTGACTCTCAGCTCCCGTTCAGATTCTCAGCTCCCGCTCTGACTCTCAGCTCCCGCTCTGACTCTCAGCTCCCCCTCTGACTCTCAGCCCGTGCTCTGACTCTCAGCTCCCGTGCAGACTCTCAGCTCCCGTTCTGACTCTCAGCTCCCGCTCTGACTCTCAGCTCCCGTTCAGACTCTCAGCTCCCGCTCTGACTCTCAGCTCCCGCTCTGACTCTCAACTCCCGCTCTGACTCTCAGCTCCCGCTCTGACTCTCAGCTCCCGCTCTGATTCTCAGCTCCCGCTCTGACTCTCTGCCCCCGTTCAGACTCTCAGCTCCCGCTCTGACTCTCAGCTCCCGATCTGACTCTCAGCCCGTGCTCTAAATCTCCGCTCCCGCTCTTACAATCAGCTCCCGCTCTGACTCTCAGCTCCAGCACTGAATCTCCGCTCCCGCTCTAGCTCACAGCTCCCGCTCTGACTCACCGCTCCCGCTCAGACTATCAGCTCCCGCTCTGACTCTCAGCTCCCGTTCTGGCTCTCAGCTCCCGCTCTGACTCTCAGCACCCGCTCTGAAGTTCAGGACCCGCTCTGACTCTCAGCTCCCGCTCTGACTCTCAGCTCCCGTTCTGACTCCCAGCTCCCGTTCTGACTCTCAGCTCCCCCTCTGACTCTCAGCTCCCGCTCTGACTCTCATCTCCCGCTCTGAATCTCAGCTCCCCCTCTGACTCTCAACCCCTGCTCTGACTGTCAGCTCCCGCTCTGACTCTCAGCTCCGGCTCTGACTCTCATCCCGTGCTCTGACTCTCAGCTCCCGTTCAGACTCTCAGCTCCCGCTCTGACTCTCAGCTCCCGATCTGACTCTCAGCCCGTGCTCTGAATCTCCGCTCCCGCTCTTACAATCAGCTCCCGCTCTGACTCTCAGCTCCAGCACTGAATCTCCGCTCCCGCTCTAACTCAAAGCTCCCGCTCTGACTCTCCGCTCCCGCTCAGACTATCAGCTCAGGCTCTGACTCTCAGCTCCCGTTCTGACGCTCAGCTCCCGCTCTGACTCTCAGCACCCGCTCTGAAGTTCAGCTCCCGCTCTGACTCTCAGCTCCCGCTCTGACTCTCAGCTCCCGTTCTGACTCCCAGCTCCCGTTCTGACTCTCAGCTCCCCCTCTGACTCTCAGCTCCCGCTCTGACTCTCATCTCCCGCTCTGAATCTCAGCTCCCGCTCTGACTCTCAACCCGTGCTCTGACTGTCAGCTCCCGTTCAGATCTCAGCTCACGCTCTGACAATCAGCCACCGCTCTGACTCTCAGCTCCCGTTTTGACTCTCAGCTCCCGTCCTGACTCTGAGCTCCCGCTCTGACTCTCAGCTCCCGCTCTGACTCTCAGCCCCTGCTCTGACTCTCAGCTCCTGTTCAGATTCTCAGCTCCAGTTCAGACTCTCAGCTCCCGCTCTGACAATCAGCTCCCGCTCTGACTCTCAGCTCCCGTTCAGACACTCAGCTCCCGCTCTGACTCTCAGCTCCCACACTGACTCTCAGCCCCTGCTCTGACTCTCAGCTCCCGTTCAGACTCTCAGCTTTCGTTCAGACTCAGCCCGTGCTCTGACTCTCAGCTCCCGTTCAGATTCTCAGCTCCCGCTCTGACTCTCTGCTCCCTCTCTGACTCTCAGCTCCCCCTCTGACTCTCAGCCCGTGCTCTGACTCTCAGCTCCCGTTCAGACTCTCAGCTCCCGTTCAGACTCTCAGCTCCCGTTCTGACTCTCAGCTTCTGCTCTGACTCTCAGCTCCCGTTCAGACTCTCAGCTCCCGCTCTGACTCTCAGCTCCCACTCTAACAATCAGCTCCCGCTCTGACTCTCAGCTTCCGTTCAGACTCTCAGCTCCCGTTCTGACTCTCAGCTCCCGCACTGAATCTCCTCTCCGGCTCTGACTCTCAGCTCCCGCTCTGACTATCAGCTCCCGCTCTGACTCTCAGCTCCCGCTCTGATTCTCAGCTCCAGCTCTGACTCTCAGCCCGTGCTCTGACTCTCAGCTCCCGTTCAGACTCTCAGCTCCCGCTCTGACTCTCAGCTCACGATCTGACTCTCAGCCCGTGCTCTGAATCTCCGCTCCCGCTCTGACAATCAGCTCCCACTCTGACAATCAGCTCATTCTCTGAAACTCCGCTCCCGCTCTGACTAACAGATCCCACTCTGACTCTCCGCTCCCGCTCAGACTATCAGCTCCCGCTCTGATTCTCAGCTCCCGTTCTGACTCTCAGCTCCCACTCTGACTCTCAGCTCATGCTCTGATGTTCAGCTCCCGCTCTGACTCGCAGCTCCCGCTCTCACTCTCAGCTGCCGCTCTGACGTTCAGCTCCCGCTCTGACTCTCAGCTCCCGCTCTGACTCTCAGCTCCCGTTCTGACTCCCAGCTCCCGTTCTGACTCTCAGCTCCCCCTCTGACTCTCAGCTCCCGCTCTGACTCTCAGCTCCCACTCTGACTCTCAGCTCCCGCTCTGAATCTCAGATCCCCCTCTGAATCTCAGCTCCCGCTCTGAATCTCAGCTCCCGCTCTGACTCTCAGCACCCGTTCTGACTCTCAGCTCCCGCTCTGACTCTCAGCTCACGCTCTGACGTTCAGCTCCCCCTCTGACTCTCAGCTCCCGCTCTGACTCTCAGCTCCCGCTCTGACTCTCAGCTCACGCTCTGACGTTCAGCTCCCCCTCTGACTCTCAGCTCCCGCTCTGACTCTCAGCTCCCGCTCTGACTCTCAGCTCCCGCTCTGACTCTCAGCTCCCGCTCTGAATCTCAGCTCCCGCTGTGACTCACAGCTCCCGTTCAGACTCTCAGCTCCCGCTCTGACTATCAGCTCCCGATCTGACTCTCAGCCCGTGCTCTGACACTCAGCTCCCGTTCAGACTCTCAGCTCACGCTCTGACTCTCAGCTCCCGCTCTGACTCTCAGCTCCCGCTCTGACTCTCAGCCCCTGCTCTGACTCTCAGCCCGTGCTCTGAATCTCCGCTCCCGCTCTGACAATCAGCTCCCGCTCTGACAATCAGCTCCCGCTCTGAAACTCCGCTCCTGCTCTGACTAACAGATCCCACTCTGACTCTCCGCTCCCGCTCAGCCTATCAGCTCCCGCTCTGATTCTCAGCTCCCGTTCTGACTCTCAGCTCCCTCTCTGACTCTCAGCTCATGCTCTGATGTTCAGCTCCCGCACTGAATCTCCGCACCGGCTCTGACTCTCCGCACCGGCTCTGACTCGCAGCTCCTGCGCTGACTCTCAGCTCCCGCTCTGACTCTCAGCTCTCGCTCTGATTCTCAGCTACCGCTCTGACTCTCAGCCCGTGCTCTGACTCTCAGCTCCCGTTCAGACTCTCAGCTCCCGCTCTGACTCTCAGCTCCCGCTCTGACTCTCAGACCGTGCTCTGAATCTCCGCTCCCGCTCTGACAATCTGCTCCCGCTCTGACTCTCAGCTCCCGCTCTGAATTTCAGCCCCTGCTCTGACTCTCAGTTCCCGTTCAGACTCTCAGCTCCTGCTCTGACTCTCAGCTCCCGCTCTGACGCTCAGCTCCCGTTCTGACTCTCAGCTCCCGTTCTGACTCTCAGCTCCTGCTCTGACTCTCACCTCCCGTTCTGACTCTCAGCTCACGCTCTGACAATCAGCCGCCGCTCTGACTCTCAGCTCCTGTTCTGACTCTCAGCTCCCGCTCTGACAATCAGCTCCCGCTCTGACAATCAGCTCCCGCTCTGACAATCAGCTCCCGCTCTGACTCTGAGCTCCCGTACAGACTCTCAGCTCCCGTTCAGACTCTCAGCCCGTGCTCAGACTCTCAGCTCCCGTTCAGATTCTCTGCTCCCGCTCTGACTCTCAGCTCCCGCTCTGACTCTCGGCTCCCCCTCTGGCTCGCAGCCCGTGCTCTGACTCTCAGCTCCCGTGCAGACTCTCAGCTCCCGTTCTGGCTCTCAGCTCCCGCTCTGACTCTCAGCTCCCGTTCAGACTCTCAGCTCCCACTCTGACTCTTAGCTCCCGCTCTGACTCTCAGCTCCCGCTCTGACTCTCAGCTCCCGCTCTGACTCTCAGCCCGTGCTCTGACTCTCAGCTCCCGTTCAGACTCTCAGCTCCCGCTCTGACTCTCAGCTCCCGATCTGACTCTCAGCCCGTGCTCTGAATCTCCGCTCCCGCTCTGAGAATCAGCTCCCGCTCTGACTCTCAGCTCCCGCTCTGAATCTCCGCTCCCTCTCTGACTCACAGCTCCCACTCAGACTCTCTGCTCCCGCTCCGACTATCAGCTCCCGCTCTGACTCTCAGCTCCCATTCAGACTCTCAGCTCCCGCTCTGACTCTCAGCTCCCGCTCTGACTTTCAACCCCTGCTCTGACTCTCAGCTCCCGTTCAGACTCTCAGCTCACGCTCTTACAATCAGCCACCGCTCTTACTCTCAGCTCCCGTTCTGACTCTCAGCTCCCGCTCTGACAATCAGCTCCCGCTCTGACTCTCAGCTCCCGCTCTGACTCTCAGCTCCCGTTCAGACTCTCAGCTCCCGTTCAGACTCTCAGTCCGTGCTCTGACTCTCAGCTCCGGTTCAGATTCTCAGCTCCCGCTCTGACTCTCAGCTCCCCCTCTGACTCTCAGCCCGTGCTCTGACTCTCAGCTCCCGTGCAGACTATCAGCTCCCGTTCTGACTCTCAGCTCCCGCTCTGACTCTCAGCTCCCGTTCAGACTCTCAGCTCCCGCTCTGACTCTCAGCTCCCGCTCTGACTCTCAGCTCTCGCTCTGACTCTCAGCTCCCGCTCTGACAATCAGCTCCCGCTCTGACTCTCAGCTCCCGTTCAGACTCTCAGCTCCCGTTCTGATTCTCAGCTCCCGCACTGACTCTCAGCTCCCGCTCTGACTCTCAGCTCCCGCTCTGACTCTCAGCTACCGCCCTGACAATCCACTCCCGCTCTGACTCCCGGCTCCCGCTCTGACTCTCAGCCCGTGCTCTGACTCTCTGCTCCCGTTCAGACTCTCAGCTCCCGCTCTGACTCTCAGCTCCCGATCTGACTCTCAGCCCGTGCTCTGAATCTCCGCTCCCGCTCGGAGAATCAGCTCCCGCTCTGACTCTCAGCTCCCGCTCTGAATCTCCGCTCCCGCTCTGACCCACAGCTCCCGCTCTGACTCTCCGCTCCCGCTCAGACTATCAGCTCCCGCTCTGACTCAAAGCTCCCGCTCTGACTCAAAGCTCCCGCTCTGACTCTCAGCTCCCGCTCTGACGTTCAGCTCCCGCTCTGACTCTCAGCTCCCGCTCTGACTCTCAGCTCACGCTCTGACAATCAGCCACCGCTCTGAATCTCAGCTCCAGTTCTGACTTTGAGCTCCCGTCCTGACTCTGAACTCCCGCTCTGACTCTCAGCTCCCGCTCTGACTTTCAGCCCCTGCTCTGACTCTCAGCTACCGTTCAGACTCTCAGCTCCCGTTCAGACTCTCAGCTCCCGCTCTGACAATCAGCTCCCGCTCTGACTCTCAGCTCCCACACTGACTCTCAGCCCCTGCTCTGACTCTCAGCTCCCGTTCAGACTCTCAGTTTTCTTTCAGACTCAGCCCGTGCTCTGACTCTCAGCTCCCGTTCAGATTCTCAGCTCCCGCTCTGACTCTCTGCTCCCTCTCTGACTCACAGCTCCCCCTCTGACTCTCAGCCCGTGCTCTGACTCTCAGCTCCCGTTCAGACTCTCAGCTCCCGTTCAGACTCTCAGCTCCCGTTCTGACTCTCAGCTTCTGCTCTGACTCTCAGCTCCCGTTCAGACTCTCAGCTCCCGCTCTGACTCTCAGCTCCCACTCTAACAATCAGCTCCCGCTCTGACTCTCAGCTTCTGTTCAGACTCTCAGCTCCCGTTCTGACTCTCAGCTCCCGTACTGAATCTCCTCTCCGGCTCTGACTCTCAGCTCCCGCTCTGACAATCAGCTCCCGCTCTGACTCTCAGCTCCCGCTCTGATTCTCAGCCCCAGCTCTGACTCTCAGCCCGTGCTCTGACTCTCAGCTCCCGTTCAGACTCTCAGCTCCCGCTCTGACTCTCAGCTCACGATCTGACTCTCAGCCCGTGCTCTGAATCTCCGCTCCCGCTCTGACAATCAGCTCCCACTCTGACAATCAGCTCCCGCTCTGAAACTCCGCTCCCGCTCTGACTAACAGATCCCACTCTGACTCTCCGCTCCCGCTCAGACTATCAGCTCCCGCTCTGATTCTCAGCTCCCGTTCTGACTCTCAGCTCCCACTCTGACTCTCAGCTGCCGCTCTGACGTTCAGCTCCCGCTCTGACTCTCAGCTCCCGCTCTGACTCTCAGCTCCCGTTCTGACATTCCAGCTCCCGTTCTGACTCTCAGCTCCCCCTCTGACTCTCAGCTCCCGCTCTGACTCTCAGCTCCCGCTCTGACTCTCAGCTCCCGCTCTGAATCTCAGCTCCCGCTCTGAATCTCAGCTCCCGCTCTGAATCTCAGCTCCCGCTCTGACTCTCAGCACCCGTTCTGACTCTCAGCTCCCGCTCTGACTCTCAGCTCCCGCTCTGACGTTCAGCTCCCCCTCTGACTCTCAGCTCCCGCTCTGACTCTCAGCTCCCGCTCTGACTCTCAGCTCCCGCTCTGACTCTCAGCTCCCGCTCTGACTCTCAGCTCCCGCTCTGAATCTCAGCTCCCGCTCTGACTCACAGCTCCCGTTCAGACTCTCAGCTCCCGCTCTGACTATCAGCTCCCGATCTGACTCTCAGCCCGTGCTCTGACACTCAGCTCCCGTTCAGACTCTCAGCTCCCGCTCTGACTCTCAGCTCCCGATCTGACTCTCAGCCCGTGCTCTGAATCTCCGCTCCCGCTCTTACAATCAGCTCCCGCTCTGACTCTCAGCTCCCGCTCTGACTCTCAACCCCTGCTCTGACTGTCAGCTCCCGTTCAGACTCTCAGCTCACGCTCTGACAATCAGCCACCGCTCTGACTCTCATCTCCCGTTCAACTCTCAGCTCCCGTCCTGACTCTGAGCTCCCGCTCTGACTCTCAGCTCCCGCTCTGACTCTCAGCCCATGCTCTGACTCTCAGCTCCCGTTCAGACTCTCAGCTCCAGTTCAGACTCTCAGCTCCCGCTCTGACAATCAGCTCCCGCTCTGACTCTCAGCACCTGCTCTGACTCTCATCTCCCGTTCAGACTCTCAGCTCCTGTTCAGACTCTCAGCCCGTGCTCTGACTCTCAGCTCCCGTTCAGATTCTCAGCTCCCGCTCTGACTCTCAGCTCCCGCTCTGACTCTCAGCTCCCCCTCTGTCTCTCAGCCCGTGCTCTGACTCTCAGCTCCCTTGCAGACTCTCAGCTCCCGTTCTGACTCTCAGCTCCCGCTCTGACTCTCAGCTCCCGTTCAGACTCTCAGCTCCCGCTCTGACTCTCAGCTCCCGCTCTGACTCTCAGCTCCCGCTCTGACTCTCAGCTCCCGCTCTGATTCTCAGCTCCCGCTCTGACTCTCAGCCCGTGCTCTGACTCTCAGCTCCTGTTCAGACTCTCAGCTCCCGCTCTGACTCTCAGCTCCCGATCTGACTCTCAGCCCGTGCTCTGAATCTCCGCTCCCGCTCTTACAATCAGCTCCCGCTCTGTCTCTCAGCTCCAGCACTGAATCTCCGCTCCCGCTCTAACTCACAGCTCCCGCTCTGACTCTCCGCTCCTGCTCAGACTCTCAGCTCCCGCTCTGACTCTCAGCTCCCGCTCTGACTCTCAGCTCCCGTTCAGACTCTCAGCTCCCGCTCTGACTCTCAGCTCCCGCTCTGACTCTCAGCCCGTGCTCTGACTCTCAGCTCCCGTTCAGACTCTCAGCTCCCGCTCTGACTCTCAGCTCCCGATCTGACTCTCAGCCCGTGCTCTGAATCTCCGCTCCCGCTCTGAGAATCAGCTCCCGCTCTGACTCTCAGCTCCCGCTCTGAATCTCCGCTCCCTCTCTGACTCACAGCTCCCACTCAGACTCTCTGCTCCCGCTCCGACTATCAGCTCCCGCTCTGACTCTCAGCTCCCATTCAGACTCTCAGCTCCCGCTCTGACTCTCAGCTCCCGCTCTGACTTTCAACCCCTGCTCTGACTCTCAGCTCCCGTTCAGACTCTCAGCTCACGCTCTTACAATCAGCCACCGCTCTTACTCTCAGCTCCCGTTCTGACTCTCAGCTCCCGCTCTGACAATCAGCTCCCGCTCTGACTCTCAGCTCCCGCTCTGACTCTCAGCTCCCGTTCAGACTCTCAGCTCCCGTTCAGACTCTCAGTCCGTGCTCTGACTCTCAGCTCCGGTTCAGATTCTCAGCTCCCGCTCTGACTCTCAGCTCCCCCTCTGACTCTCAGCCCGTGCTCTGACTCTCAGCTCCCGTGCAGACTATCAGCTCCCGTTCTGACTCTCAGCTCCCGCTCTGACTCTCAGCTCCCGTTCAGACTCTCAGCTCCCGCTCTGACTCTCAGCTCCCGCTCTGACTCTCAGCTCTCGCTCTGACTCTCAGCTCCCGCTCTGACAATCAGCTCCCGCTCTGACTCTCAGCTCCCGTTCAGACTCTCAGCTCCCGTTCTGATTCTCAGCTCCCGCACTGACTCTCAGCTCCCGCTCTGACTCTCAGCTCCCGCTCTGACTCTCAGCTACCGCCCTGACAATCCACTCCCGCTCTGACTCCCGGCTCCCGCTCTGACTCTCAGCCCGTGCTCTGACTCTCTGCTCCCGTTCAGACTCTCAGCTCCCGCTCTGACTCTCAGCCCGTGCTCTGAATCTCCGCTCCCGCTCGGAGAATCAGCTCCCGCTCTGACTCTCAGCTCCCGCTCTGAATCTCCGCTCCCGCTCTGACCCACAGCTCCCGCTCTGACTCTCCGCTCCCGCTCAGACTATCAGCTCCCGCTCTGACTCAAAGCTCCCGCTCTGACTCAAAGCTCCCGCTCTGACTCTCAGCTCCCGCTCTGACGTTCAGCTCCCGCTCTGACTCTCAGCTCCCGCTCTGACTCTCAGCTCACGCTCTGACAATCAGCCACCGCTCTGAATCTCAGCTCCAGTTCTGACTTTGAGCTCCCGTCCTGACTCTGAACTCCCGCTCTGACTCTCAGCTCCCGCTCTGACTTTCAGCCCCTGCTCTGACTCTCAGCTACCGTTCAGACTCTCAGCTCCCGTTCAGACTCTCAGCTCCCGCTCTGACAATCAGCTCCCGCTCTGACTCTCAGCTCCCACACTGACTCTCAGCCCCTGCTCTGACTCTCAGCTCCCGTTCAGACTCTCAGCTTTCGTTCAGACTCAGCCCGTGCTCTGACTCTCAGCTCCCGTTCAGATTCTCAGCTCCCGTTCAGACTCTC
Organism: Scyliorhinus torazame; assembly: GCF_047496885.1. NCBI lineage: Eukaryota > Metazoa > Chordata > Chondrichthyes > Carcharhiniformes > Scyliorhinidae > Scyliorhinus > Scyliorhinus torazame. The sequence goes on along the minus strand of NC_092710.1, from coordinate 176,137,729 downwards.
ATCTCCCGTTCTGACTCTCAGCTCCACCTCTGACTCTCAGCTCCCGTTCAGACTCTCAGCTCCCGCTCTGACTCTCAGCTCCCACTCTAACAATCAGCTCCTGCTCTGACTCTGAGCTTCTGTTCAGACTCTCAGCTCCCGTTCTGACTCTCAGCTCCCGTACTGAATCTCCTCTCCGGCTCTGACTCTCAGCTCCCGCTCTGACAATCAGCTCCCGCTCTGACTCTCAGCTCCCGCTCTGATTCTCAGCTCCAGCTCTGACTCTTAGCCCGTGCTCTGACTCTCAGCTCCCGTTCAGACTCTCAGCTCCCGCTCTGACTCTCAGCTCACGATCTGACTCTCAGCCCGTGCTCTGAATCTCCGCTCCCGCTCTGACAATCAGCTCCCACTCTGACAATCAGCTCCCGCTCTGAAACTCCGCTCCCGCTCTGACTAACAGATCCCACTCTGACTCTCCGCTCCCGCTCAGACTATCAGCTCCCGCTCTGATTCTCAGCTCCCGTTCTGACTCTCAGCTCCCACTCTGACTCTCAGCTGCCGCTCTGACGTTCAGCCCCCGCTCTGACTCTCAGCTCCCGCTCTGACTCTCAGCTCCCGTTCTGACATTCCAGCTCCCGTTCTGACTCTCAGCTCCCCCTCTGACTCTCAGCTCCCGCTCTGACTCTCAGCTCCCGCTCTGACTCTCAGCTCCCGCTCTGAATCTCAGCTCCCGCTCTGAATCTCAGCTCCCGCTCTGAATCTCAGCTCCCGCTCTGACTCTCAGCACCCGTTCTGACTCTCAGCTCCCGCTCTGACTCTCAGCTCACGCTCTGACGTTCAGCTCCCCCTCTGACTCTCAGCTCCCGCTCTGACTCTCAGCTCCCGCTCTGACTCTCAGCTCCCACTCTGACTCTCAGCTCCCGCTCTGTCTCTCAGCTCCCGCTCTGAATCTCAGCTCCCGCTCTGACTCACAGCTCCCGTTCAGACTCTCAGCTCCCGCTCTGACTATCAGCTCCCGATCTGACTCTCAGCCCGTGCTCTGACACTCAGCTCCCGTTCAGACTCTCAGCTCCCGCTCTGACTCTCAGCTCCCGATCTGACTCTCAGCCTGTGCTCTGAATCTCCGCTCCCGCTCTTACAATCAGCTCCCGCTCTGACTCTCAGCTCCCGCTCTGACTCTCAACCCCTGCTCTGACTGTCAGCTCCCGTTCAGACTCTCAGCTCATGCTCTGACAATCAGCCACCGCTCTGACTCTCATCTCCCGTTCAACTCTCAGCTCCCGTCCTGACTCTGAGCTCCCGCTCTGTCTCTCAGCTCCCGCTCTGACTCTCAGCCCATGCTCTGACTCTCAGCTCCCGTTCAGACTCTCAGCTCCAGTTCAGTCTCTCAGCTCCCGCTCTGACAATCAGCTCCCGCTCTAACTCTCAGCTCCCGCTCTGACTCTCAGCACCTGCTCTGACTCTCATCTCCCGTTCAGACTCTCAGCTCCCGTTCAGACTCTCAGCCCGTGCTCTGACTCTCAGCTCCCGTTCAGATTCTCAGCTCCCGCTCTGACTCTCAGCTCCCGCTCTGACTCTCAGCTCCCCCTCTGTCTCTCAGCCCGTGCTCTGACTCTCAGCTCCCTTGCAGACTCTCAGCTCCCGATCTGACTCTCAGCCCGTGCTCTGAATCTCCGCTCCCGCTCTTACAATCAGCTCCCGCTCTGACTCTCAGCTCCAGCACTGAATCTCCGCTCCCGCTCTAACTCACAGCTCCCGCTCTGACTCTCCGCTCCCGCTCAGACTCTCAGCTCCTGCTCTGACTCTCAGCTCCCGCTCTGACTCTCAGCTCACGCTCTGACGTTCAGCTCCCCCTCTGACTCTCAGCTCCCGCTCTGACTCTCAGCTCCCGCTCTGACTCTCAGCTCCCGTTCAGACTCTCAGCTCCCGCTCTGACTCTCAGCTCCCGCTCTGACTCTCAGCTCACGCTCTGACGTTCAGCTCCCCCTCTGACTCTCAGCTCCCGCTCTGACTCTCAGCTCCCGCTCTGACTCTCAGCTCCCGTTCAGACTCTCAGCTCCCGCTCTGACTCTCAGCTCCCGCTCTGACTCTCAGCTCACGATCTGACTCTCAGCCCGTGCTCTGAATCTCCGTTCCCGCTCTGACAATCAGCTCCCACTCTGACAATCAGCTCCCGCTCTGAAACTCCGCTCCCGCTCTGACTAACAGATCCCACTCTGACTCTCCGCTCCCGCTCAGACTATCAGCTCCCGCTCTGATTCTCAGCTCCCGTTCTGACTCTAAGCTCCCACTCTGACTCTCAGCTGCCGCTCTGACGTTCAGCCCCCGCTCTGACTCTCAGCTCCCGCTCTGACTCTCAGCTCCCGTTCTGACATTCCAGCTCCCGTTCTGACTCTCAGCTCCCCCTCTGACTCTCAGCTCCCGCTCTGACTCTCAGCTCCCGCTCTGACTCTCAGCTCCCGCTCTGAATCTCAGCTCCCGCTCTGAATCTCAGCTCCCGCTCTGAATCTCAGCTCCCGCTCTGACTCTCAGCACCCGTTCTGACTCTCAGCTCCCGCTCTGACTCTCAGCTCACGCTCTGACGTTCAGCTCCCCCTCTGACTCTCAGCTCCCGCTCTGACTCTCAGCTCCCGCTCTGACTCTCAGCTCCCACTCTGACTCTCAGCTCCCGCTCTGACTCTCAGCTCCCGCTCTGAATCTCAGCTCCCGCTCTGACTCACAGCTCCCGTTCAGACTCTCAGCTCCCGCTCTGACTATCAGCTCCCGATCTGACTCTCAGCCCGTGCTCTGACACTCAGCTCCCGTTCAGACTCTCAGCTCCCGCTCTGACTCTCAGCTCCCGATCTGACTCTCAGCCCGTGCTCTGAATCTCCGCTCCCGCTCTTACAATCAGCTCCCGCTCTGACTCTCAGCTCCCGCTCTGACTCTCAGCCCGTGCTCTGACTCTCTGCTCCCGTTCAGACACTCAGCTCCCGCTCTGACTCTCAGCTCCCGATCTGACTCTCAGCCCGTGCTCTGAATCTCCGCTCCCGCTCGGAGAATCAGCTCCCGCTCTGACTCTCAGCTCCCGCTCTGAATCTCCGCTCCCGCTCTGACCCACAGCTCCCGCTCTGACTCTCCGCTCCCGCTCAGACTATCAGCTCCCGCTCTGACTCAAAGCTCCCGCTCTGACTCAAAGCTCCCGCTCTGACTCTCAGCTCCCGCTCTGACGTTCAGCTCCCGCTCTGACTCTCAGCTCCCGCTCTGACTCTCAGCTCACGCTCTGACAATCAGCCACCGCTCTGAATCTCAGCTCCAGTTCTGACTTTGAGCTCCCGTCCTGACTCTGAACTCCCGCTCTGACTCTCAGCTCCCGCTCTGACTTTCAGCCCCTGCTCTGACTCTCAGCTACCGTTCAGACTCTCAGCTCCCGTTCAGACTCTCAGCTCCCGCTCTGACAATCAGCTCCCGCTCTGACTCTCAGCTCCCACACTGACTCTCAGCCCCTGCTCTGACTCTCAGCTCCCGTTCAGACTCTCAGCTTTCGTTCAGACTCAGCCCGTGCTCTGACTCTCAGCTCCCGTTCAGATTCTCAGCTCCCGTTCAGACTCTCATCTCCCGTTCTGACTCTCAGCTCCACCTCTGACTCTCAGCTCCCGTTCAGACTCTCAGCTCCCGCTCTGACTCTCAGCTCCCACTCTAACAATCAGCTCCTGCTCTGACTCTGAGCTTCTGTTCAGACTCTCAGCTCCCGTTCTGACTCTCAGCTCCCGTACTGAATCTCCTCTCCGGCTCTGACTCTCAGCTCCCGCTCTGACAATCAGCTCCCGCTCTGACTCTCAGCTCCCGCTCTGATTCTCAGCTCCAGCTCTGACTCTTAGCCCGTGCTCTGACTCTCAGCTCCCGTTCAGACTCTCAGCTCCCGCTCTGACTCTCAGCTCACGATCTGACTCTCAGCCCGTGCTCTGAATCTCCGCTCCCGCTCTGACAATCAGCTCCCACTCTGACAATCAGCTCCCGCTCTGAAACTCCGCTCCCGCTCTGACTAACAGATCCCACTCTGACTCTCCGCTCCCGCTCAGACTATCAGCTCCCGCTCTGATTCTCAGCTCCCGTTCTGACTCTCAGCTCCCACTCTGACTCTCAGCTGCCGCTCTGACGTTCAGCCCCCGCTCTGACTCTCAGCTCCCGCTCTGACTCTCAGCTCCCGTTCTGACATTCCAGCTCCCGTTCTGACTCTCAGCTCCCCCTCTGACTCTCAGCTCCCGCTCTGACTCTCAGCTCCCGCTCTGACTCTCAGCTCCCGCTCTGAATCTCAGCTCCCGCTCTGAATCTCAGCTCCCGCTCTGAATCTCAGCTCCCGCTCTGACTCTCAGCACCCGTTCTGACTCTCAGCTCCCGCTCTGACTCTCAGCTCACGCTCTGACGTTCAGCTCCCCCTCTGACTCTCAGCTCCCGCTCTGACTCTCAGCTCCCGCTCTGACTCTCAGCTCCCACTCTGACTCTCAGCTCCCGCTCTGTCTCTCAGCTCCCGCTCTGAATCTCAGCTCCCGCTCTGACTCACAGCTCCCGTTCAGACTCTCAGCTCCCGCTCTGACTATCAGCTCCCGATCTGACTCTCAGCCCGTGCTCTGACACTCAGCTCCCGTTCAGACTCTCAGCTCCCGCTCTGACTCTCAGCTCCCGATCTGACTCTCAGCCTGTGCTCTGAATCTCCGCTCCCGCTCTTACAATCAGCTCCCGCTCTGACTCTCAGCTCCCGCTCTGACTCTCAACCCCTGCTCTGACTGTCAGCTCCCGTTCAGACTCTCAGCTCATGCTCTGACAATCAGCCACCGCTCTGACTCTCATCTCCCGTTCAACTCTCAGCTCCCGTCCTGACTCTGAGCTCCCGCTCTGTCTCTCAGCTCCCGCTCTGACTCTCAGCCCATGCTCTGACTCTCAGCTCCCGTTCAGACTCTCAGCTCCAGTTCAGTCTCTCAGCTCCCGCTCTGACAATCAGCTCCCGCTCTAACTCTCAGCTCCCGCTCTGACTCTCAGCACCTGCTCTGACTCTCATCTCCCGTTCAGACTCTCAGCTCCCGTTCAGACTCTCAGCCCGTGCTCTGACTCTCAGCTCCCGTTCAGATTCTCAGCTCCCGCTCTGACTCTCAGCTCCCGCTCTGACTCTCAGCTCCCCCTCTGTCTCTCAGCCCGTGCTCTGACTCTCAGCTCCCTTGCAGACTCTCAGCTCCCGTTCTGACTCTCAGCTCCCGCTCTGACTCTCAGCTCCCGTTCAGACTCTCAGCTCCCGCTCTGACTCTCAGCTCCCGCTCTGACTCTCAGCTCCCGCTCTGACTCTCAGCTCCCGCTCTGATTCTCAGCTCCCGCTCTGACTCTCAGCCCGTGCTCTGACTCTCAGCTCCTGTTCAGACTCTCAGCTCCCGCTCTGACTCTCAGCTCCCGATCTGACTCTCAGCCCGTGCTCTGAATCTCCGCTCCCGCTCTTACAATCAGCTCCCGCTCTGACTCTCAGCTCCAGCACTGAATCTCCGCTCCCGCTCTAACTCACAGCTCCCGCTCTGACTCTCCGCTCCCGCTCAGACTCTCAGCTCCTGCTCTGACTCTCAGCTCCCGCTCTGACTCTCAGCTCACGCTCTGACGTTCAGCTCCCCCTCTGACTCTCAGCTCCCGCTCTGACTCTCAGCTCCCGCTCTGACTCTCAGCTCCCGTTCAGACTCTCAGCTCCCGCTCTGACTCTCAGCTCCCGCTCTGACTCTCAGCTCACGCTCTGACGTTCAGCTCCCCCTCTGACTCTCAGCTCCCGCTCTGACTCTCAGCTCCCGCTCTGACTCTCAGCTCCCGTTCAGACTCTCAGCTCCCGCTCTGACTCTCAGCTCCCGCTCTGACTCTCAGCTCACGATCTGACTCTCAGCCCGTGCTCTGAATCTCCGTTCCCGCTCTGACAATCAGCTCCCACTCTGACAATCAGCTCCCGCTCTGAAACTCCGCTCCCGCTCTGACTAACAGATCCCACTCTGACTCTCCGCTCCCGCTCAGACTATCAGCTCCCGCTCTGATTCTCAGCTCCCGTTCTGACTCTAAGCTCCCACTCTGACTCTCAGCTGCCGCTCTGACGTTCAGCCCCCGCTCTGACTCTCAGCTCCCGCTCTGACTCTCAGCTCCCGTTCTGACATTCCAGCTCCCGTTCTGACTCTCAGCTCCCCCTCTGACTCTCAGCTCCCGCTCTGACTCTCAGCTCCCGCTCTGACTCTCAGCTCCCGCTCTGAATCTCAGCTCCCGCTCTGAATCTCAGCTCCCGCTCTGACTCTCAGCACCCGTTCTGACTCTCAGCTCCCGCTCTGACTCTCAGCTCACGCTCTGACGTTCAGCTCCCCCTCTGACTCTCAGCTCCCGCTCTGACTCTCAGCTCCCGCTCTGACTCTCAGCTCCCACTCTGACTCTCAGCTCCCGCTCTGACTCTCAGCTCCCGCTCTGAATCTCAGCTCCCGCTCTGACTCACAGCTCCCGTTCAGACTCTCAGCTCCCGCTCTGACTATCAGCTCCCGATCTGACTCTCAGCCCGTGCTCTGACACTCAGCTCCCGTTCAGACTCTCAGCTCCCGCTCTGACTCTCAGCTCCCGATCTGACTCTCAGCCCGTGCTCTGAATCTCCGCTCCCGCTCTTACAATCAGCTCCCGCTCTGACTCTCAGCTCCCGCTCTGACTCTCAACCCCTGCTCTGACTGTCAGCTCCCGTTCAGACTCTCAGCTCATGCTCTGACAATCAGCCACCGCTCTGACTCTCATCTCCCGTTCAACTCTCAGCTCCCGTCCTGACTCTGAGCTCCCGCTCTGTCTCTCAGCTCCCGCTCTGACTCTCAGCCCATGCTCTGACTCTCAGCTCCCGTTCAGACTCTCAGCTCCAGTTCAGACTCTCAGCTCCCGCTCTGACAATCAGCTCCCGCTCTAACTCTCAGCTCCCGCTCTGACTCTCAGCACCTGCTCTGACTCTCATCTCCCGTTCAGACTCTCAGCTCCCGTTCAGACTCTCAGCCCGTGCTCTGACTCTCAGCTCCCGTTCAGATTCTCAGCTCCCGCTCTGACTCTCAGCTCCCGCTCTGACTCTCAGCTCCCCCTCTGTCTCTCAGCCCGTGCTCTGACTCTCAGCTCCCTTGCAGACTCTCAGCTCCCGTTCTGACTCTCAGCTCCCGCTCTGACTCTCAGCTCCCGTTCAGACTCTCAGCTCCCGCTCTGACTCTCAGCTCCCGCTCTGACTCTCAGCTCCCGCTCTGACTCTCAGCTCCCGCTCTGATTCTCAGCTCCCGCTCTGACTCTCAGCCCGTGCTCTGACTCTCAGCTCCTGTTCAGACTCTCAGCTCCCGCTCTGACTCTCAGCTCCCGCTCTGACTCTCAGCTCCCCCTCTGACTCTCAGCTCCCACTCTAACAATCAGCTCCCGCTCTGACTCTCAGCTTCCGTTCAGACTCTCAGCTCCCGTTCTGACTCTCAGCTCCCGCACTGAATCTCCTCTCCGGCTCTGACTCTCAGCTCCCGCTCTGACTATCAGCTCCCGCTCTGACTCTCAGCTCCCGCTCTGATTCTCAGCTCCAGCTCTGACTCTCAGCCCGTGCTCTGACTCTCAGCTCCCGTTCAGACTCTCAGCTCCCGCTCTGACTCTCAGCTCACGATCTGACTCTCAGCCCGTGCTCTGAATCTCCGCTCCCGCTCTGACAATCAGCTCCCACTCTGACAATCAGCTCCCGCTCTGAAACTCCGCTCCCGCTCTGACTAACAGATCCCACTCTGACTCTCCGCTCCCGCTCAGCCTATCAGCTCCCGCTCTGATTCTCAGCTCCCGTTCTGACTCTCAGCTCCCACTCTGAATCTCAGCTCATGCTCTGATGTTCAGCTCCCGCTCTGACTCGCAGCTCCCGCTCTCACTCTCAGCTGCCGCTCTGACGTTCAGCTCCCGCTCTGACTCTCAGCTCCCGCTCTGACTCTCAGCTCCCGTTCTGACTCCCAGCTCCCGTTCTGACTCTCAGCTCCCCCTCTGACTCTCAGCTCCCGCTCTGACTCTCAGCTCCCACTCTGACTCTCAGCTCCCGCTCTGAATCTCAGATCCCCCTCTGAATCTCAGCTCCCGCTCTGAATCTCAGCTCCCGCTCTGACTCTCAGCACCCGTTCTGACTCTCAGCTCCCGCTCTGACTCTCAGCTCACGCTCTGACGTTCAGCTCCCCCTCTGACTCTCAGCTCCCGCTCTGACTCTCAGCTCCCGCTCTGACTCTCAGCTCCCGCTCTGACTCTCAGCTCCCGCTCTGAATCTCAGCTCCCGCTCTGACTCACAGCTCCCGTTCAGACTCTCATCTCCCGCTCTGACTATCAGCTCCCGCTCTGACTCTCAGCCCGTGCTCTGAATCTCCGCTCCCGCTCTGACTCTCAGCTCCCGCTCTGAATCTCAGCCCCTGCTCTGACTCTCAGTACCCGTTCAGACTCTCAGCTCCTGCTCTGACTCTCAGCTCCCGCTCTGACTCTCAGCTCCCGCTCTGACTCTCAACCCCTGCTCTGACTGTCAGCTCCCGTTCAGACTCTCAGCTCACGCTCTGACAAGCAGCCACCGCTCTGACTCTCATCTCCCGTTCAACTCTCAGCTCCCGTCCTGACTCTGAGCTCCCGCTCTGACTCTCAGCTCCCGCTCTGACTCTCAGCCCATGCTCTGACTCTCAGCTCCCGTTCAGACTCTCAGCTCCAGTTTAGACTCTCAGCTCCCGCTCTGACAATCAGCTCCCGCTCTAACTCTCAGCTCCCGCTCTGACTCTCAGCACCTGCTCTGACTCTCATCTCCCGTTCAGACTCTCAGCTCCCGTTCAGACTCTCAGCCCGTGCTCTGACTCTCAGCTCCCGTTCAGATTCTCAGCTCCCGCTCTGACTCTCAGCTCCCGCTCTGACTCTCAGCTCCCCCTCTGACTCTCAGCCCGTGCTCTGACTCTCAGCTCCCGTGCAGACTCTCAGCTCCCGGTCTGACTCTCAGCTCCCGCTCTGACTCTCAGCTCCCGTTCAGACTCTCAGCTCCCGCTCTGACTCTCAGCTCCCGCTCTGACTCTCAGCTCCCGATCTGACTCTCAGCCCGTGCTCTGAATCTCCGCTCCCGCTCTTACAATCAGCTCCCGCTCTGACTCTCAGCTCCCGCTCTGACTCTCAACCCCTGCTCTGACTGTCAGCTCCCGTTCAGACTCTCAGCTCACGCTCTGAAAATCAGCCACCGCTCTGACTCTCATCTCCCGTTCAACTCTCAGCTCCCGTCCTGACTCTGAGCTCCCGCTCTGACTCTCAGCTCCCGCTCTGACTCTCAGCCCATGCTCTGACTCTCAGCTCCCGTTCAGACTCTCAGCTCCAGTTCAGACTCTCAGCTCCCGCTCTGACAATCAGCTCCCGCTCTGACTCTCAGCACCTGCTCTGACTCTCATCTCCCGTTCAGACTCTCAGCTCCTGTTCAGACTCTCAGCCCGTGCTCTGACTCTCAGCTCCCGTTCAGATTCTCAGCTCCCGCTCTGACTCTCAGCTCCCGCTCTGACTCTCAGCTCCCCCTCTGTCTCTCAGCCCGTGCTCTGACTCTCAGCTCCCTTACAGACTCTCAGCTCCCGTTCTGACTCTCAGCTCCCGCTCTGACTCTCAGCTCCCGTTCAGACTCTCAGCTCCCGCTCTGACTCTCAGCTCCCGCTCTGACTCTCAGCTCCCGCTCTGACTCTCAGCTCCCGCTCTGATTCTCAGCTCCCGCTCTGACTCTCAGCCCGTGCTCTGACTCTCAGCTCCTGTTCAGACTCTCAGCTCCCGCTCTGACTCTCAGCTCCCGATCTGACTCTCAGCCCGTGCTCTGAATCTCCGCTCCCGCTCTTACAATCAGCTCCCGCTCTGTCTCTCAGCTCCAGCACTGAATCTCCGCTCCCGCTCTAACTCACAGCTCCCGCTCTGACTCTCCGCTCCTGCTCAGACTCTCAGCTCCCGCTCTGACTCTCAGCTCCCGCTCTGACTCTCAGCTCCCGTTCAGACTCTCAGCTCCCGCTCTGACTCTCAGCTCCCACTCTAACAATCAGCTCCCGCTCTGACTCTCAGCTTCCGTTCAGACTCTCAGCTCCCGTTCTGACTCTCAGCTCCCGCACTGAATCTCCTCTCCGGCTCTGACTCTCAGCTCCCGCTCTGACTATCAGCTCCCGCTCTGACTCTCAGCTCCCGCTCTGATTCTCAGCTCCAGCTCTGACTCTCAGCCCGTGCTCTGACTCTCAGCTCCCGTTCAGACTCTCAGCTCCCGCTCTGACTCTCAGCTCACGATCTGACTCTCAGCCCGTGCTCTGAATCTCCGCTCCCGCTCTGACAATCAGCTCCCACTCTGACAATCAGCTCCCGCTCTGAAACTCCGCTCCCGCTCTGACTAACAGATCCCACTCTGACTCTCCGCTCCCGCTCAGCCTATCAGCTCCCGCTCTGATTCTCAGCTCCCGTTCTGACTCTCAGCTCCCACTCTGAATCTCAGCTCATGCTCTGATGTTCAGCTCCCGCTCTGACTCGCAGCTCCCGCTCTCACTCTCAGCTGCCGCTCTGACGTTCAGCTCCCGCTCTGACTCTCAGCTCCCGCTCTGACTCTCAGCTCCCGTTCTGACTCCCAGCTCCCGTTCTGACTCTCAGCTCCCCCTCTGACTCTCAGCTCCCGCTCTGACTCTCAGCTCCCACTCTGACTCTCAGCTCCCGCTCTGAATCTCAGATCCCCCTCTGAATCTCAGCTCCCGCTCTGAATCTCAGCTCCCGCTCTGACTCTCAGCACCCGTTCTGACTCTCAGCTCCCGCTCTGAATCTCAGATCCCCCTCTGAATCTCAGCTCCCGCTCTGAATCTCAGCTCCCGCTCTGACTCTCAGCACCCGTTCTGACTCTCAGCTCCCGCTCTGACTCTCAGCTCACGCTCTGACGTTCAGCTCACGCTCTGACGTTCAGCTCCCCCTCTGACTCTCAGCTCCCGCTCTGACTCTCAGCTCCCGCTCTGACTCTCAGCTCCCGTTCAGACTCTCAGCTCCCGTTCTGATTCTCAGCTCCCGCACTGACTCTCAGCTCCCGCTCTGACTCTCAGCTCCCGCTCTGACTCTCAGCTCCCGCCCTGACAATCCACTCCCGCTCTGACTCTCAGCTCCCGCTCTGACTCTCAGCCCGTGCTCTGACTCTCTGCTCCCGTTCAGACACTCAGCTCCCGCTCTGACTCTCAGCTCCCGATCTGACTCTCAGCCCGTGCTCTGAATCTCCGCTCCCGCTCGGAGAATCAGCTCCCGCTCTGACTCTCAGCTCCCGCTCTGAATCTCCGCTCCCGCTCTGACCCACAGCTCCCGCTCTGACTCTCCGCTCCCGCTCAGACTATCAGCTCCCGCTCTGACTCAAAGCTCCCGCTCTGACTCAAAGCTCCCGCTCTGACTCTCAGCTCCCGCTCTGACGTTCAGCTCCCGCTCTGACTCTCAGCTCCCGCTCTGACTCTCAGCTCACGCTCTGACAATCAGCCACCGCTCTGAATCTCAGCTCCAGTTCTGACTTTGAGCTCCCGTCCTGACTCTGAACTCCCGCTCTGACTCTCAGCTCCCGCTCTGACTTTCAGCCCCTGCTCTGACTCTCAGCTACCGTTCAGACTCTCAGCTCCCGTTCAGACTCTCAGCTCCCGCTCTGACAATCAGCTCCCGCTCTGACTCTCAGCTCCCACACTGACTCTCAGCCCCTGCTCTGACTCTCAGCTCCCGTTCAGACTCTCAGCTTTCGTTCAGACTCAGCCCGTGCTCTGACTCTCAGCTCCCGTTCAGATTCTCAGCTCCCGTTCAGACTCTCATCTCCCGTTCTGACTCTCAGCTCCACCTCTGACTCTCAGCTCCCGTTCAGACTCTCAGCTCCCGCTCTGACTCTCAGCTCCCACTGTAACAATCAGCTCCTGCTCTGACTCTGAGCTTCTGTTCAGACTCTCAGCTCCCGTTCTGACTCTCAGCTCCCGTACTGAATCTCCTCTCCGGCTCTGACTCTCAGCTCCCGCTCTGACAATCAGCTCCCGCTCTGACTCTCAGCTCCCGCTCTGATTCTCAGCTCCAGCTCTGACTCTTAGCCCGTGCTCTGACTCTCAGCTCCCGTTCAGACTCTCAGCTCCCGCTCTGACTCTCAGCTCACGATCTGACTCTCAGCCCGTGCTCTGAATCTCCGCTCCCGCTCTGACAATCAGCTCCCACTCTGACAATCAGCTCCCGCTCTGAAACTCCGCTCCCGCTCTGACTAACAGATCCCACTCTGACTCTCCGCTCCCGCTCAGACTATCAGCTCCCGCTCTGATTCTCAGCTCCCGTTCTGACTCTCAGCTCCCACTCTGACTCTCAGCTGCCGCTCTGACGTTCAGCCCCCGCTCTGACTCTCAGCTCCCGCTCTGACTCTCAGCTCCCGTTCTGACATTCCAGCTCCCGTTCTGACTCTCAGCTCCCCCTCTGACTCTCAGCTCCCGCTCTGACTCTCAGCTCCCGCTCTGACTCTCAGCTCCCGCTCTGAATCTCAGCTCCCGCTCTGAATCTCAGCTCCCGCTCTGAATCTCAGCTCCCGCTCTGACTCTCAGCACCCGTTCTGACTCTCAGCTCCCGCTCTGACTCTCAGCTCACGCTCTGACGTTCAGCTCCCCCTCTGACTCTCAGCTCCCGCTCTGACTCTCAGCTCCCGCTCTGACTCTCAGCTCCCACTCTGACTCTCAGCTCCCGCTCTGTCTCTCAGCTCCCGCTCTGAATCTCAGCTCCCGCTCTGACTCACAGCTCCCGTTCAGACTCTCAGCTCCCGCTCTGACTATCAGCTCCCGATCTGACTCTCAGCCCGTGCTCTGACACTCAGCTCCCGTTCAGACTCTCAGCTCCCGCTCTGACTCTCAGCTCCCGATCTGACTCTCAGCCCGTGCTCTGAATCTCCGCTCCCGCTCTTACAATCAGCTCCCGCTCTGACTCTCAGCTCCCGCTCTGACTCTCAACCCCTGCTCTGACTGTCAGCTCCCGTTCAGACTCTCAGCTCATGCTCTGACAATCAGCCACCGCTCTGACTCTCATCTCCCGTTCAACTCTCAGCTCCCGTCCTGACTCTGAGCTCCCGCTCTGTCTCTCAGCTCCCGCTCTGACTCTCAGCCCATGCTCTGACTCTCAGCTCCCGTTCAGACTCTCAGCTCCAGTTCAGTCTCTCAGCTCCCGCTCTGACAATCAGCTCCCGCTCTAACTCTCAGCTCCCGCTCTGACTCTCAGCACCTGCTCTGACTCTCATCTCCCGTTCAGACTCTCAGCTCCCGTTCAGACTCTCAGCCCGTGCTCTGACTCTCAGCTCCCGTTCAGATTCTCAGCTCCCGCTCTGACTCTCAGCTCCCGCTCTGACTCTCAGCTCCCCCTCTGTCTCTCAGCCCGTGCTCTGACTCTCAGCTCCCTTGCAGACTCTCAGCTCCCGTTCTGACTCTCAGCTCCCGCTCTGACTCTCAGCTCCCGTTCAGACTCTCAGCTCCCGCTCTGACTCTCAGCTCCCGCTCTGACTCTCAGCTCCCGCTCTGACTCTCAGCTCCCGCTCTGATTCTCAGCTCCCGCTCTGACTCTCAGCCCGTGCTCTGACTCTCAGCTCCTGTTCAGACTCTCAGCTCCCGCTCTGACGCTCAGCTCCCGATCTGACTCTCAGCCCGTGCTCTGAATCTCCGCTCCCGCTCTTACAATCAGCTCCCGCTCTGACTCTCAGCTCCAGCACTGAATCTCCGCTCCCGCTCTAACTCACAGCTCCCGCTCTGACTCTCCGCTCCCGCTCAGACTCTCAGCTCCTGCTCTGACTCTCAGCTCCCGCTCTGACTCTCAGCTCACGCTCTGACGTTCAGCTCCCCCTCTGACTCTCAGCTCCCGCTCTGACTCTCAGCTCCCGCTCTGACTCTCAGCTCCCGTTCAGACTCTCAGCTCCCGCTCTGACTCTCAGCTCCCGCTCTGACTCTCAGCTCACGCTCTGACGTTCAGCTCCCCCTCTGACTCTCAGCTCCCGCTCTGACTCTCAGCTCCCGCTCTGACTCTCAGCTCCCGTTCAGACTCTCAGCTCCCGCTCTGACTCTCAGCTCCCGCTCTGACTCTCAGCTCACGATCTGACTCTCAGCCCGTGCTCTGAATCTCCGTTCCCGCTCTGACAATCAGCTCCCACTCTGACAATCAGCTCCCGCTCTGAAACTCCGCTCCCGCTCTGACTAACAGATCCCACTCTGACTCTCCGCTCCCGCTCAGACTATCAGCTCCCGCTCTGATTCTCAGCTCCCGTTCTGACTCTAAGCTCCCACTCTGACTCTCAGCTGCCGCTCTGACGTTCAGCCCCCGCTCTGACTCTCAGCTCCCGCTCTGACTCTCAGCTCCCGTTCTGACATTCCAGCTCCCGTTCTGACTCTCAGCTCCCCCTCTGACTCTCAGCTCCCGCTCTGACTCTCAGCTCCCGCTCTGACTCTCAGCTCCCGCTCTGAATCTCAGCTCCCGCTCTGAATCTCAGCTCCCGCTCTGAATCTCAGCTCCCGCTCTGACTCTCAGCACCCGTTCTGACTCTCAGCTCCCGCTCTGACTCTCAGCTCACGCTCTGACGTTCAGCTCCCCCTCTGACTCTCAGCTCCCGCTCTGACTCTCAGCTCCCGCTCTGACTCTCAGCTCCCACTCTGACTCTCAGCTCCCGCTCTGACTCTCAGCTCCCGCTCTGAATCTCAGCTCCCGCTCTGACTCACAGCTCCCGTTCAGACTCTCAGCTCCCGCTCTGACTCTCAGCTCCCGATCTGACTCTCAGCCCGTGCTCTGAATCTCCGCTCCCGCTCTTACAATCAGCTCCCGCTCTGACTCTCAGCTCCCGCTCTGACTCTCAACCCCTGCTCTGACTGTCAGCTCCCGTTCAGACTCTCAGCTCATGCTCTGACAATCAGCCACCGCTCTGACTCTCATCTCCCGTTCAACTCTCAGCTCCCGTCCTGACTCTGAGCTCCCGCTCTGTCTCTCAGCTCCCGCTCTGACTCTCAGCCCATGCTCTGACTCTCAGCTCCCGTTCAGACTCTCAGCTCCAGTTCAGACTCTCAGCTCCCGCTCTGACAATCAGCTCCCGCTCTAACTCTCAGCTCCCGCTCTGACTCTCAGCACCTGCTCTGACTCTCATCTCCCGTTCAGACTCTCAGCTCCCGTTCAGACTCTCAGCCCGTGCTCTGACTCTCAGCTCCCGTTCAGATTCTCAGCTCCCGCTCTGACTCTCAGCTCCCGCTCTGACTCTCAGCTCCCCCTCTGTCTCTCAGCCCGTGCTCTGACTCTCAGCTCCCTTGCAGACTCTCAGCTCCCGTTCTGACTCTCAGCTCCCGCTCTGACTCTCAGCTCCCGTTCAGACTCTCAGCTCCCGCTCTGACTCTCAGCTCCCGCTCTGACTCTCAGCTCCCGCTCTGACTCTCAGCTCCCGCTCTGATTCTCAGCTCCCGCTCTGACTCTCAGCCCGTGCTCTGACTCTCAGCTCCTGTTCAGACTCTCAGCTCCCGCTCTGACTCTCAGCTCCCGCTCTGACTCTCAGCTCCCCCTCTGACTCTCAGCTCCCACTCTAACAATCAGCTCCCGCTCTGACTCTCAGCTTCCGTTCAGACTCTCAGCTCCCGTTCTGACTCTCAGCTCCCGCACTGAATCTCCTCTCCGGCTCTGACTCTCAGCTCCCGCTCTGACTATCAGCTCCCGCTCTGACTCTCAGCTCCCGCTCTGATTCTCAGCTCCAGCTCTGACTCTCAGCCCGTGCTCTGACTCTCAGCTCCCGTTCAGACTCTCAGCTCCCGCTCTGACTCTCAGCTCACGATCTGACTCTCAGCCCGTGCTCTGAATCTCCGCTCCCGCTCTGACAATCAGCTCCCACTCTGACAATCAGCTCCCGCTCTGAAACTCCGCTCCCGCTCTGACTAACAGATCCCACTCTGACTCTCCGCTCCCGCTCAGCCTATCAGCTCCCGCTCTGATTCTCAGCTCCCGTTCTGACTCTCAGCTCCCACTCTGAATCTCAGCTCATGCTCTGATGTTCAGCTCCCGCTCTGACTCGCAGCTCCCGCTCTGACTCTCAGCTCCCGTTCTGACTCCCAGCTCCCGTTCTGACTCTCAGCTCCCCCTCTGACTCTCAGCTCCCGCTCTGACTCTCAGCTCCCACTCTGACTCTCAGCTCCCGCTCTGAATCTCAGATCCCCCTCTGAATCTCAGCTCCCGCTCTGAATCTCAGCTCCCGCTCTGACTCTCAGCTCACGCTCTGACGTTCAGCTCCCCCTCTGACTCTCAGCTCCCGCTCTGACTCTCAGCTCCCGCTCTGACTCTCAGCTCCCGCTCTGACTCTCAGCTCCCGCTCTGAATCTCAGCTCCCGCTCTGACTCACAGCTCCCGTTCAGACTCTCATCTCCCGCTCTGACTATCAGCTCCCGCTCTGACTCTCAGCCCGTGCTCTGAATCTCCGCTCCCGCTCTGACTCTCAGCTCCCGCTCTGAATCTCAGCCCCTGCTCTGACTCTCAGTACCCGTTCAGACTCTCAGCTCCTGCTCTGACTCTCAGCTCCCGCTCTGACTCTCAGCTCCCGCTCTGACTCTCAACCCCTGCTCTGACTGTCAGCTCCCGTTCAGACTCTCAGCTCACGCTCTGACAAGCAGCCACCGCTCTGACTCTCATCTCCCGTTCAACTCTCAGCTCCCGTCCTGACTCTGAGCTCCCGCTCTGACTCTCAGCTCCCGCTCTGACTCTCAGCCCATGCTCTGACTCTCAGCTCCCGTTCAGACTCTCAGCTCCAGTTTAGACTCTCAGCTCCCGCTCTGACAATCAGCTCCCGCTCTAACTCTCAGCTCCCGCTCTGACTCTCAGCACCTGCTCTGACTCTCATCTCCCGTTCAGACTCTCAGCTCCCGTTCAGACTCTCAGCCCGTGCTCTGACTCTCAGCTCCCGTTCAGATTCTCAGCTCCCGCTCTGACTCTCAGCTCCCGCTCTGACTCTCAGCTCCCCCTCTGACTCTCAGCCCGTGCTCTGACTCTCAGCTCCCGTGCAGACTCTCAGCTCCCGGTCTGACTCTCAGCTCCCGCTCTGACTCTCAGCTCCCGTTCAGACTCTCAGCTCCCGCTCTGACTCTCAGCTCCCGCTCTGACTCTCAACTCACGCTCTGACTCTCAGCTCCCGCTCTGACTCTCAGCTGCCGCTCTGATTCTCAGCTCCCGCTCTGACTCTCAGCCCGTGCTCTGACTCTCAGCTCCCGTTCAGACTCTCAGCTCCCGCTCTGACTCTCAGCTCCCGATCTGACTCTCAGCCCGTGCTCTGAATCTCCGCTCCCGCTCTTACAATCAGCTCCCGCTCTGACTCTCAGCTCCCGCTCTGACTCTCAACCCCTGCTCTGACTGTCAGCTCCCGTTCAGACTCTCAGCTCACGCTCTGACAATCAGCCACCGCTCTGACTCTCATCTCCCGTTCAACTTTCAGCTCCCGTCCTGACTCTGAGCTCCCGCTCTGACTCTCAGGTCCCGCTCTGACTGTCAGCCCATGCTCTGACTCTCAGCTCCCGTTCAGACTCTCAGCTCCAGTTCAGACTCTCAGATCCCGCTCTGACAATCAGCTCCCGCTCTAACTCTCAGCTCCCGCTCTGACTCTCAGCACCTGCTCTTACTCTCATCTCCCGTTCAGACTCTCAGCTCCCGTTCAGACTCTCAGCCCGTGCTCTGACTCTCAGCTCCCATTCAGATTCTCAGCTCCCGCTCTGACTCTCAGCTCCCGCTCTGACACTCAGCTCCCCCTCTGTCTCTCAGCCCGTGCTCTGACTCTCAGCTCCTGTGCAGACTCTCAGCTCCCGTTCTGACTCTGAGCTCCCGCTCTGACTCTCAGCTCCCGTTCAGACTCTCAGCTCCCGTTCAGACTCTCAGCTCCCGCTCTGACTCTCAGCTCCCGCTCTGACTCTCAGCTCCCGCACTGATTCTCAGCTCCCGCTCTGACTCTCAGCCGTGCTCTGACTCTCAGCTCCGCTTCAGACTCTCAGCTCCCGCTCTGACTCTCAGCTCCCGATCTGACTCTCAGCACGTGCTCTGAATCTCCGCTCCCGCTCTTACAATCAGCTCCCGCTCTGACTCTCAGCTCCAGCACTGAAACTCCGCTCCCGCTCTAACTCACAGCTCCCGCTCTGACTCTCCGCTCCCGCTCAGACTCTCAGCTCCCGCTCTGACTCTCAGCTCCCGCTCTGACTCTCAGCTCCCGCTCTGACTCTCAGCTCCCGCTCTGATTCTCAGCTCCAGCTCTGACTCTCAGCCCGTGCTCTGACTCTCAGCTCCCGTTCAGACTCTCAGCTCCCGCTCTGACTCTCAGCTCACGATCTGACTCTCAGCCCGTGCTCTGAATCTCCGCTCCCGCTGTGACAATCAGCTCCCACTCTGATAATCAGCTCCCGCTCTGAAACTCCGCTCCCGCTCTGACTAACAGATCCCACTCTGACTCTCCGCTCCCGCTCAGCCTATCAGCTCCCGCTCTGATTCTCAGCTCCCGTTCTGACTCTCAGCTCCCACTCTGACTCTCAGCTCATGCTCTGATGTTCAGCTCCCGCTCTGACTCGCAGCTCCCGCTCTCACTCTCAGCTGCCGCTCTGACGTTCAGCTCCCGCTCTGACTCTCAGCTCCCGCTCTGACTCTCAGCTCCTGTTCTGACTCCCAGCTCCCGTTCTGACTCTCAGCTCCCCCTCTGACTCTCAGCTCCCGCTCTGACTCTCAGCTCCCGCTCTGACTCTCAGCTCCCGCTCTGACTCTCAACCCCTGCTCTGACTGTCAGCTCCCGGTCAGACTCTCAGCTCACGCTCTGACAATCAGCCACCGCTCTGACTCTCATCTCCCGTTCAACTTTCAGCTCCCGTCCTGACTCTGAGCTCCCGCTCTGACTCTCAGCTCCCGCTCTGACTCTCAGCCATGCTCTGACTCTCAGCTCCCGTTCAGACTCTCAGCTCCAGTTCAGACTCTCAGATTCCGCTCTGACAATCAGCTCCCGCTCTAACTCTCAGCTCCCGCTCTGACTCTCAGCACCTGCTCTGACTCTCATCTCCCGTTCAGACTCTCAGCTCCCGTTCAGACTCTCAGCCCGTGCTCTGACTCTCAGCTCCCGTTCAGATTCTCAGCTCCCGCTCTGACTCTCAGCTCCCGCTCTGACTCTCAGCTCCCCCTCTGTCTCTCAGCCCGTGCTCTGACTCTCAGCTCCCGTGCAGACTCTCAGCTCCCGTTCTGACTCTGAGCTCCCGCTCTGACTCTCAGCTCCCGTTCAGACTCTCAGCTCCCGCTCTGACTCTCAGCTCCCGCTCTGACTCTCAGCTCCCGCTCTGACTCTCAGCTCCCGCTCTGATTCTCAGCTCCCGCTCTGACTCTCAGCCCGTGCTCTGACTCTCAGCTCCCGTTCAGACTCTCAGCTCCCGCTCTGACTCTCAGCTTCCGATCTGACTCTCAGCACGTGCTCTGAATCTCCGCTACCGCTCTTACAATCAGCTCCCGCTCTGACTCTCAGCTCCAGCACTGAATCTCCGCTCCCGCTCTAACTCACAGCTCCCGCTCTGACTCTCCGCTCCCGCTCAGACTCTCAGCTCCCGCTCTGACTCTCAGCTCCCGCTCTGACTCTCAGCTCCCGCTCTGACTCTCAGCTCCCGCTCTGATTCTCAGCTCCAGCTCTGACTCTCAGCCCGTGCTCTGACTCTCAGCTCCCGTTCAGACTCTCAGCTCCCGCTCTGACTCTCAGCTCACGATCTGACTCTCAGCCCGTGCTCTGAATCTCCGCTCCCGCTCTGACAATCAGCTCCCACTCTGACAATCAGCTCCCGCTCTGAAACTCCGCTCCCGCTCTGACTAACAGATCCCACTCTGACTCTCCGCTCCCGCTCAGCCTATCAGCTCCCGCTCTGATTCTCAGCTCCCGTTCTGACTCTCAGCTCCCACTCTGACTCTCAGCTCATGCTCTGATGTTCAGCTCCCGCTCTGACTCGCAGCTCCCGCTCTCACTCTCAGCTCCCGCTCTGACGTTCAGCTCCCGCTCTGACTCTCAGCTCCCGCTCTGACTCTCAGCTCCTGTTCTGACTCCCAGCTCCCGTTCTGACTCTCAGCTCCCCCTCTGACTCTCAGCTCCCGCTCTGACTCTCAGCTCCCGCTCTGACTCTCAGCTCCCGCTCTGACTCTCAGCACCCGTTCTGACCCTCAGCTCCCGCTCTGACTCTCAGCTCACGCTCTGACGTTCAGCTCCCCCTCTGACTCTCAGCTCCCGCTCTGACTCTCAGCTCCCGCTCTGACTCTCAGCTCCCGCTCTGAATCTCAGATACCGCTCTGACTCTCAGCTCCCGCTCTGAATCTCAGCTCCCGCTCTGAATCTCCGCTCCCGCTCTGACTCTCAGCTCCCGCTCTGAATCTCAGCCCCTGCTCTGACTCTCAGTTCCCGTTCAGACTCTCAGCTCCTGCTCTGACTCTCAGCTCCCGCTCTGACTCTCAGCTCCCGCTCTGACTCTCAACCCCTGCTCTGACTGTCAGCTCCCGTTCAGACTCTCAGCTCACGCTCTGACAATCAGCCACCGCTCTGACTCTCATCTCCCGTTCAACTCTCAGCTCCCGTCCTGACTCTGAGCTCCCGCTCTGACTCTCAGCTCCCGCTCTGACTCTCAGCCCATGCTCTTACTCTCAGCTCCCATTCAGACTCTCAGCTCCAGTTTAGACTCTCAGCTCCGGCTCTGACAATCAGCTCCCGCTCTAACTCTCAGCTCCCGCTCTGACTCTCAGCACCTGCTCTGACTGTCATCTCCCGTTCAGACTCTCAGCTCCCGTTCAGACTCTCAGCCCGTGCTCTGACTCTCAGCTCCCGTTCAGATTCTCAGCTCCCGGTCTGACTCTCAGCTCCCGCTCTGACTCTCAGCTCCCCCTCTGACTCTCAGCCCGTGCTCTGACTCTCAGCTCCCGTGCAGACTCTCAGCTCCCGTTCTGACTCTCAGCTCCCGCTCTGACTCTCAGCTCCCGTTCAGACTCTCAGCTCCCGCTCTGACTCTCAGCTCCCGCTCTGACTCTCAACTCCCGCTCTGACTCTCAGCTCCCGCTCTGACTCTCAGCTCCCGCTCTGATTCTCAGCTCCCGCTCTGACTCTCTGCCCCCGTTCAGACTCTCAGCTCCCGCTCTGACTCTCAGCTCCCGATCTGACTCTCAGCCCGTGCTCTAAATCTCCGCTCCCGCTCTTACAATCAGCTCCCGCTCTGACTCTCAGCTCCAGCACTGAATCTCCGCTCCCGCTCTAGCTCACAGCTCCCGCTCTGACTCACCGCTCCCGCTCAGACTATCAGCTCCCGCTCTGACTCTCAGCTCCCGTTCTGGCTCTCAGCTCCCGCTCTGACTCTCAGCACCCGCTCTGAAGTTCAGGACCCGCTCTGACTCTCAGCTCCCGCTCTGACTCTCAGCTCCCGTTCTGACTCCCAGCTCCCGTTCTGACTCTCAGCTCCCCCTCTGACTCTCAGCTCCCGCTCTGACTCTCAGCTCCCGCTCTGACTCTCAGCTCCCACTCTGACTCTCAGCTCCCGCTCTGACTCTCAGCTCCCGCTCTGAATCTCAGCTCCCGCTCTGACTCACAGCTCCCGTTCAGACTCTCAGCTCCCGCTCTGACTCTCAGCTCCCGATCTGACTCTCAGCCCGTGCTCTGAATCTCCGCTCCCGCTCTTACAATCAGCTCCCGCTCTGACTCTCAGCTCCCGCTCTGACTCTCAACCCCTGCTCTGACTGTCAGCTCCCGTTCAGACTCTCAGCTCATGCTCTGACAATCAGCCACCGCTCTGACTCTCATCTCCCGTTCAACTCTCAGCTCCCGTCCTGACTCTGAGCTCCCGCTCTGTCTCTCAGCTCCCGCTCTGACTCTCAGCCCATGCTCTGACTCTCAGCTCCCGTTCAGACTCTCAGCTCCAGTTCAGACTCTCAGCTCCCGCTCTGACAATCAGCTCCCGCTCTAACTCTCAGCTCCCGCTCTGACTCTCAGCACCTGCTCTGACTCTCATCTCCCGTTCAGACTCTCAGCTCCCGTTCAGACTCTCAGCCCGTGCTCTGACTCTCAGCTCCCGTTCAGATTCTCAGCTCCCGCTCTGACTCTCAGCTCCCGCTCTGACTCTCAGCTCCCCCTCTGTCTCTCAGCCCGTGCTCTGACTCTCATCTCCCTTGCAGACTCTCAGCTCCCGTTCTGACTCTCAGCTCCCGCTCTGACTCTCAGCTCCCGTTCAGACTCTCAGCTCCCGCTCTGACTCTCAGCTCCCGCTCTGACTCTCAGCTCCCGCTCTGACTCTCAGCTCCCGCTCTGATTCTCAGCTCCCGCTCTGACTCTCAGCCCGTGCTCTGACTCTCAGCTCCTGTTCAGACTCTCAGCTCCCGCTCTGACTCTCAGCTCCCGCTCTGACTCTCAGCTCCCCCTCTGACTCTCAGCTCCCACTCTAACAATCAGCTCCCGCTCTGACTCTCAGCTTCCGTTCAGACTCTCAGCTCCCGTTCTGACTCTCAGCTCCCGCACTGAATCTCCTCTCCGGCTCTGACTCTCAGCTCCCGCTCTGACTATCAGCTCCCGCTCTGACTCTCAGCTCCCGCTCTGATTCTCAGCTCCAGCTCTGACTCTCAGCCCGTGCTCTGACTCTCAGCTCCCGTTCAGACTCTCAGCTCCCGCTCTGACTCTCAGCTCACGATCTGACTCTCAGCCCGTGCTCTGAATCTCCGCTCCCGCTCTGACAATCAGCTCCCACTCTGACAATCAGCTCCCGCTCTGAAACTCCGCTCCCGCTCTGACTAACAGATCCCACTCTGACTCTCCGCTCCCGCTCAGCCTATCAGCTCCCGCTCTGATTCTCAGCTCCCGTTCTGACTCTCAGCTCCCACTCTGAATCTCAGCTCATGCTCTGATGTTCAGCTCCCGCTCTGACTCGCAGCTCCCGCTCTGACTCTCAGCTCCCGTTCTGACTCCCAGCTCCCGTTCTGACTCTCAGCTCCCCCTCTGACTCTCAGCTCCCGCTCTGACTCTCAGCTCCCACTCTGACTCTCAGCTCCCGCTCTGAATCTCAGATCCCCCTCTGAATCTCAGCTCCCGCTCTGAATCTCAGCTCCCGCTCTGACTCTCAGCTCACGCTCTGACGTTCAGCTCCCCCTCTGACTCTCAGCTCCCGCTCTGACTCTCAGCTCCCGCTCTGACTCTCAGCTCCCGCTCTGACTCTCAGCTCCCGCTCTGAATCTCAGCTCCCGCTCTGACTCACAGCTCCCGTTCAGACTCTCATCTCCCGCTCTGACTATCAGCTCCCGCTCTGACTCTCAGCCCGTGCTCTGAATCTCCGCTCCCGCTCTGACTCTCAGCTCCCGCTCTGAATCTCAGCCCCTGCTCTGACTCTCAGTACCCGTTCAGACTCTCAGCTCCTGCTCTGACTCTCAGCTCCCGCTCTGACTCTCAGCTCCCGCTCTGACTCTCAACCCCTGCTCTGACTGTCAGCTCCCGTTCAGACTCTCAGCTCACGCTCTGACAAGCAGCCACCGCTCTGACTCTCATCTCCCGTTCAACTCTCAGCTCTCGTCCTGACTCTGAGCTCCCGCTCTGACTCTCAGCTCCCGCTCTGACTCTCAGCCCATGCTCTGACTCTCAGCTCCCGTTCAGACTCTCAGCTCCAGTTTAGACTCTCAGCTCCCGCTCTGACAATCAGCTCCCGCTCTAACTCTCAGCTCCCGCTCTGACTCTCAGCACCTGCTCTGACTCTCATCTCCCGTTCAGACTCTCAGCTCCCGTTCAGACTCTCAGCCCGTGCTCTGACTCTCAGCTCCCGTTCAGATTCTCAGCTCCCGCTCTGACTCTCAGCTCCCGCTCTGACTCTCAGCTCCCCCTCTGACTCTCAGCCCGTGCTCTGACTCTCAGCTCCCGTGCAGACTCTCAGCTCCCGGTCTGACTCTCAGCTCCCGCTCTGACTCTCAGCTCCCGTTCAGACTCTCAGCTCCCGCTCTGACTCTCAGCTCCCGCTCTGACTCTCAACTCACGCTCTGACTCTCAGCTCCCGCTCTGACTCTCAGCTGCCGCTCTGATTCTCAGCTCCCGCTCTGACTCTCAGCCCGTGCTCTGACTCTCAGCTCCCGTTCAGACTCTCAGCTCCCGCTCTGACTCTCAGCTCCCGATCTGACTCTCAGCCCGTGCTCTGAATCTCCGCTCCCGCTCTTACAATCAGCTCCCGCTCTGACTCTCAGCTCCCGCTCTGACTCTCAACCCCTGCTCTGACTGTCAGCTCCCGTTCAGACTCTCAGCTCACGCTCTGACAATCAGCCACCGCTCTGACTCTCATCTCCCGTTCAACTTTCAGCTCCCGTCCTGACTCTGAGCTCCCGCTCTGACTCTCAGGTC
Source organism: Scyliorhinus torazame (assembly GCF_047496885.1). Classification (NCBI taxonomy): domain Eukaryota; kingdom Metazoa; phylum Chordata; class Chondrichthyes; order Carcharhiniformes; family Scyliorhinidae; genus Scyliorhinus; species Scyliorhinus torazame. The sequence continues at coordinate 176,113,380 of NC_092710.1, read as the reverse complement.
CCGCTCTGACTGTCAGCCCATGCTCTGACTCTCAGCTCCCGTTCAGACTCTCAGCTCCAGTTCAGACTCTCAGATCCCGCTCTGACAATCAGCTCCCGCTCTAACTCTCAGCTCCCGCTCTGACTCTCAGCACCTGCTCTTACTCTCATCTCCCGTTCAGACTCTCAGCTCCCGTTCAGACTCTCAGCCCGTGCTCTGACTCTCAGCTCCCATTCAGATTCTCAGCTCCCGCTCTGACTCTCAGCTCCCGCTCTGACACTCAGCTCCCCCTCTGTCTCTCAGCCCGTGCTCTGACTCTCAGCTCCTGTGCAGACTCTCAGCTCCCGTTCTGACTCTGAGCTCCCGCTCTGACTCTCAGCTCCCGTTCAGACTCTCAGCTCCCGTTCAGACTCTCAGCTCCCGCTCTGACTCTCAGCTCCCGCTCTGACTCTCAGCTCCCGCACTGATTCTCAGCTCCCGCTCTGACTCTCAGCCGTGCTCTGACTCTCAGCTCCGCTTCAGACTCTCAGCTCCCGCTCTGACTCTCAGCTCCCGATCTGACTCTCAGCACGTGCTCTGAATCTCCGCTCCCGCTCTTACAATCAGCTCCCGCTCTGACTCTCAGCTCCAGCACTGAAACTCCGCTCCCGCTCTAACTCACAGCTCCCGCTCTGACTCTCCGCTCCCGCTCAGACTCTCAGCTCCCGCTCTGACTCTCAGCTCCCGCTCTGACTCTCAGCTCCCGCTCTGACTCTCAGCTCCCGCTCTGATTCTCAGCTCCAGCTCTGACTCTCAGCCCGTGCTCTGACTCTCAGCTCCCGTTCAGACTCTCAGCTCCCGCTCTGACTCTCAGCTCACGATCTGACTCTCAGCCCGTGCTCTGAATCTCCGCTCCCGCTGTGACAATCAGCTCCCACTCTGATAATCAGCTCCCGCTCTGAAACTCCGCTCCCGCTCTGACTAACAGATCCCACTCTGACTCTCCGCTCCCGCTCAGCCTATCAGCTCCCGCTCTGATTCTCAGCTCCCGTTCTGACTCTCAGCTCCCACTCTGACTCTCAGCTCATGCTCTGATGTTCAGCTCCCGCTCTGACTCGCAGCTCCCGCTCTCACTCTCAGCTGCCGCTCTGACGTTCAGCTCCCGCTCTGACTCTCAGCTCCCGCTCTGACTCTCAGCTCCTGTTCTGACTCCCAGCTCCCGTTCTGACTCTCAGCTCCCCCTCTGACTCTCAGCTCCCGCTCTGACTCTCAGCTCCCGCTCTGACTCTCAGCTCCCGCTCTGACTCTCAACCCCTGCTCTGACTGTCAGCTCCCGGTCAGACTCTCAGCTCACGCTCTGACAATCAGCCACCGCTCTGACTCTCATCTCCCGTTCAACTTTCAGCTCCCGTCCTGACTCTGAGCTCCCGCTCTGACTCTCAGCTCCCGCTCTGACTCTCAGCCATGCTCTGACTCTCAGCTCCCGTTCAGACTCTCAGCTCCAGTTCAGACTCTCAGATTCCGCTCTGACAATCAGCTCCCGCTCTAACTCTCAGCTCCCGCTCTGACTCTCAGCACCTGCTCTGACTCTCATCTCCCGTTCAGACTCTCAGCTCCCGTTCAGACTCTCAGCCCGTGCTCTGACTCTCAGCTCCCGTTCAGATTCTCAGCTCCCGCTCTGACTCTCAGCTCCCGCTCTGACTCTCAGCTCCCCCTCTGTCTCTCAGCCCGTGCTCTGACTCTCAGCTCCCGTGCAGACTCTCAGCTCCCGTTCTGACTCTGAGCTCCCGCTCTGACTCTCAGCTCCCGTTCAGACTCTCAGCTCCCGCTCTGACTCTCAGCTCCCGCTCTGACTCTCAGCTCCCGCTCTGACTCTCAGCTCCCGCTCTGATTCTCAGCTCCCGCTCTGACTCTCAGCCCGTGCTCTGACTCTCAGCTCCCGTTCAGACTCTCAGCTCCCGCTCTGACTCTCAGCTTCCGATCTGACTCTCAGCACGTGCTCTGAATCTCCGCTACCGCTCTTACAATCAGCTCCCGCTCTGACTCTCAGCTCCAGCACTGAATCTCCGCTCCCGCTCTAACTCACAGCTCCCGCTCTGACTCTCCGCTCCCGCTCAGACTCTCAGCTCCCGCTCTGACTCTCAGCTCCCGCTCTGACTCTCAGCTCCCGCTCTGACTCTCAGCTCCCGCTCTGATTCTCAGCTCCAGCTCTGACTCTCAGCCCGTGCTCTGACTCTCAGCTCCCGTTCAGACTCTCAGCTCCCGCTCTGACTCTCAGCTCACGATCTGACTCTCAGCCCGTGCTCTGAATCTCCGCTCCCGCTCTGACAATCAGCTCCCACTCTGACAATCAGCTCCCGCTCTGAAACTCCGCTCCCGCTCTGACTAACAGATCCCACTCTGACTCTCCGCTCCCGCTCAGCCTATCAGCTCCCGCTCTGATTCTCAGCTCCCGTTCTGACTCTCAGCTCCCACTCTGACTCTCAGCTCATGCTCTGATGTTCAGCTCCCGCTCTGACTCGCAGCTCCCGCTCTCACTCTCAGCTCCCGCTCTGACGTTCAGCTCCCGCTCTGACTCTCAGCTCCCGCTCTGACTCTCAGCTCCTGTTCTGACTCCCAGCTCCCGTTCTGACTCTCAGCTCCCCCTCTGACTCTCAGCTCCCGCTCTGACTCTCAGCTCCCGCTCTGACTCTCAGCTCCCGCTCTGACTCTCAGCACCCGTTCTGACCCTCAGCTCCCGCTCTGACTCTCAGCTCACGCTCTGACGTTCAGCTCCCCCTCTGACTCTCAGCTCCCGCTCTGACTCTCAGCTCCCGCTCTGACTCTCAGCTCCCGCTCTGAATCTCAGATACCGCTCTGACTCTCAGCTCCCGCTCTGAATCTCAGCTCCCGCTCTGAATCTCCGCTCCCGCTCTGACTCTCAGCTCCCGCTCTGAATCTCAGCCCCTGCTCTGACTCTCAGTTCCCGTTCAGACTCTCAGCTCCTGCTCTGACTCTCAGCTCCCGCTCTGACTCTCAGCTCCCGCTCTGACTCTCAACCCCTGCTCTGACTGTCAGCTCCCGTTCAGACTCTCAGCTCACGCTCTGACAATCAGCCACCGCTCTGACTCTCATCTCCCGTTCAACTCTCAGCTCCCGTCCTGACTCTGAGCTCCCGCTCTGACTCTCAGCTCCCGCTCTGACTCTCAGCCCATGCTCTTACTCTCAGCTCCCATTCAGACTCTCAGCTCCAGTTTAGACTCTCAGCTCCGGCTCTGACAATCAGCTCCCGCTCTAACTCTCAGCTCCCGCTCTGACTCTCAGCACCTGCTCTGACTGTCATCTCCCGTTCAGACTCTCAGCTCCCGTTCAGACTCTCAGCCCGTGCTCTGACTCTCAGCTCCCGTTCAGATTCTCAGCTCCCGGTCTGACTCTCAGCTCCCGCTCTGACTCTCAGCTCCCCCTCTGACTCTCAGCCCGTGCTCTGACTCTCAGCTCCCGTGCAGACTCTCAGCTCCCGTTCTGACTCTCAGCTCCCGCTCTGACTCTCAGCTCCCGTTCAGACTCTCAGCTCCCGCTCTGACTCTCAGCTCCCGCTCTGACTCTCAACTCCCGCTCTGACTCTCAGCTCCCGCTCTGACTCTCAGCTCCCGCTCTGATTCTCAGCTCCCGCTCTGACTCTCTGCCCCCGTTCAGACTCTCAGCTCCCGCTCTGACTCTCAGCTCCCGATCTGACTCTCAGCCCGTGCTCTAAATCTCCGCTCCCGCTCTTACAATCAGCTCCCGCTCTGACTCTCAGCTCCAGCACTGAATCTCCGCTCCCGCTCTAGCTCACAGCTCCCGCTCTGACTCACCGCTCCCGCTCAGACTATCAGCTCCCGCTCTGACTCTCAGCTCCCGTTCTGGCTCTCAGCTCCCGCTCTGACTCTCAGCACCCGCTCTGAAGTTCAGGACCCGCTCTGACTCTCAGCTCCCGCTCTGACTCTCAGCTCCCGTTCTGACTCCCAGCTCCCGTTCTGACTCTCAGCTCCCCCTCTGACTCTCAGCTCCCGCTCTGACTCTCATCTCCCGCTCTGAATCTCAGCTCCCCCTCTGACTCTCAACCCCTGCTCTGACTGTCAGCTCCCGCTCTGACTCTCAGCTCCGGCTCTGACTCTCATCCCGTGCTCTGACTCTCAGCTCCCGTTCAGACTCTCAGCTCCCGCTCTGACTCTCAGCTCCCGATCTGACTCTCAGCCCGTGCTCTGAATCTCCGCTCCCGCTCTTACAATCAGCTCCCGCTCTGACTCTCAGCTCCAGCACTGAATCTCCGCTCCCGCTCTAACTCAAAGCTCCCGCTCTGACTCTCCGCTCCCGCTCAGACTATCAGCTCAGGCTCTGACTCTCAGCTCCCGTTCTGACGCTCAGCTCCCGCTCTGACTCTCAGCACCCGCTCTGAAGTTCAGCTCCCGCTCTGACTCTCAGCTCCCGCTCTGACTCTCAGCTCCCGTTCTGACTCCCAGCTCCCGTTCTGACTCTCAGCTCCCCCTCTGACTCTCAGCTCCCGCTCTGACTCTCATCTCCCGCTCTGAATCTCAGCTCCCGCTCTGACTCTCAACCCGTGCTCTGACTGTCAGCTCCCGTTCAGATCTCAGCTCACGCTCTGACAATCAGCCACCGCTCTGACTCTCAGCTCCCGTTTTGACTCTCAGCTCCCGTCCTGACTCTGAGCTCCCGCTCTGACTCTCAGCTCCCGCTCTGACTCTCAGCCCCTGCTCTGACTCTCAGCTCCTGTTCAGACTCTCAGCTCCAGTTCAGACTCTCAGCTCCCGCTCTGACAATCAGCTCCCGCTCTGACTCTCAGCTCCCGTTCAGACACTCAGCTCCCGCTCCGACTCTCAGCTCATGATCTGACTCTCAGCCCGTGCTCTGAATCTCCGCTCCCGCTCTGACAATCAGCTCCCGCTCTGACAATCAGCTCCCGCACTGAAACTCCGCTCCCGCTCTGACTAACAGATCCCACTCTGACTCTCCGCTCCCGCTCAGCCTATCAGCTCCCGCTCTGATTCTCAGCTCCCGTTCTGACTCTCAGCTCCCACTCCGACTCTCAGCTCATGCTCTGATGTTCAGCTCCCGTTCTGACTCTCAGCTCCCGCTCTGACTCTCAGCTCCCGCTCTGACGTTCAGCTCCCGCTCTGACTCTCAGCTCCCGCTCTGACTCTCAGCTCCCGTTCTGACTCCCAGCTCCCATTCTGACTCTCAGCTCCCCCTCTGACTCTCAGCTCACGCTCTGACTTTCAGCTCCCGCTCTGACTCTCAGCTCCCGCTCTGAATCTCAGATCCCCCTCTGAATCGCAGCTCCCGCTCTGAATCTCAGCTCCCGCTCTGACTCTCAGCTCCCGTTCTGACTCTCAGCTCCCGCTCTGACTCTCAGCTCACGCTCTGACGTTCAGCTCCCCCTCTGACTCTCAGCTCCCGCTCTGACTCTCAGCTCCCGCTCTGACTCTCAGCTCCCGCTCTGAATCTCAGATCCCGCTCTGACTCTCAGCTCCCGCTCTGAATCTCAGCTCCCGCTTTGACTCACAGCTCCCGTTCAGACTCTCAGCTCCCGCTCTGACTCTCAGCTCCCGCTCTGACTCTCAGCCCGTGCTCTGAATCTCCGCTCCCGCTCTGACTCTCAGCTCCCGCTCAGAATCTCAGCCCCTGCTCTGACTCTCAGTTCCCGTTCAGACTCTCAGCTCCTGCTCTGACTCTCAGCTCCCGCTCTGACTCTCAGCTCCCGCTCTGACTCTCAGCTCCCGTTCTGACTCTCAGCTCCCGCTCTGACTCTCAACCCCTGCTCTGACTCTCAGCTCCCGTTCAGACTCTCAGCTCACGCTCTGACAATCAGCCACCGCTCTGACTCTCATCTCCCGTTCTGACTCTCAGCTCCCGTCCTGACTCTGAGCTCCCGTTCTGACTCTCAGCTCACGCTCTGACTCTCAGCCCATGCTCTGACTCTCAGCTCCCGTTCAGACTCTCAGCTCCAGTTCAGACTCTCAGCTCCCGCTCTGACAATCAGCTCCCGCTCTAACTCTCAGCTCCCGCTCTGACTCTCAGCACCTGCTCTGACTCTCATCTCCCGTTCAGACTTTCAGCTCCCGTTCAGACTCTCAGCCCGTGCTCTGACTCTCAGCACCCGTTCAGATTCTCAGCTCCCGCTCTGACTCTCAGCTCCCGCTCTGACTCTCAGCACCCCCTATGACTCTCAGCCCGTGCTCTGACTCTCAGCTCCCGTGCAGACTCTCAGCTCCCGTTCTGACTCTGAGCTCCCGCTCTGACTCTCATCTCCCGTTCAGACTCTCAGCTCCCGCTCTGACTCTCAGCTCCCGCTCTGACTCTCAGCTCCCGCTCTGACTCTCAGCTCCCGCTCTGATTCTCAGCTCCCGCTCTGACTCTCAGCCCCCGTTCTGACTCTCAGCTTCCGCTCTGACTCTCAGCTCCCGATCTGACTCTCAGCCCGTGCTCTGAATCTCCGCTCCCGCTCTTACAATCAGTTCCCGCTCTGACTCTCAGCTCCAGCACTGAATCTCCGCTCCCGCTCTAGCTCACAGCTCCCGCTCTGACTCACCGCTCCCGCTCAGACTATCAGCTCCCGCTCTGACTCTCAGCTCCCGTTCTGACTCTCAGCTCCCGCTCTGACTCTCAGCACCCGCTCTGAAGTTCAGCTCCCGCTCTGACTCTCAGCTCCCGCTCTGACTCTCAGCTCCCGTTCTGACTCCCAGCTCCCGTTCTGACTCTCAGCTCCCGCTCTGACTCTCAGCTCCCGCTCTGAATCTCAGCTCCCGCTCTGAATCTCAACCCCTGCTCTGACTGTCAGCTCCCGTTCAGACTCTCAGCTCACGCTCTGACAATCAGCCACCGCTCTGACTCTCAGCTCCCGTTCTGACTCTCAGCTCCCGTCCTGACTCTGAGCTCCCGCTCTGATTCTCAGCTCCCGCTCTGACTCTCAGCCCCTGCTCTGACTCTCAGCTCCCGTTCAGACTCTCAGCTCCAGTTCAGACTCTCAGCTCCCGCTCTGACAATCAGCTCCCGCTCTGACTCTCAGCTCCCGCTCTGACTCTCAGCCCCTGCTCTGACACTCATCTCCCGTTCAGACTCTCAGCTCCCGTTCAGACTCTCAGCCCGTGCTCTGACTCTCAGCTCCCGCTCTGACTCTCAGCTCCCGCTCTGACTCTCAGCTCCCCCTCTGACTCTCAGCCCGTGCTCTGACTCTCAGCCCCCGTTCAGACTCTCAGCTCCCGTTCAGACTCTCAGCCCGTGCTCTGACTCTCAGCTCCCGTTCAGATTCTCAGCTCCCGCTCTGACAATCAGCTCCCGCTCTGACTCTCAGCTCCCGCTCTGACTCTCAGCTCATGCTCTGACAATCAGCAACCGCTCTGACTCTCAGCTCCCGTTCTGATTCTCAGCTCCCGTCCTGACTCTGAGCTCCCGCTCTGACTCTCTGCTCCCTCTCTGACTCTCAGCCCCTGCTCTGACTCTCAGCTCCCGTTCAGATTCTCAGCTCCAGTTCAGACTCTCAGCTCCCGCTCTGAAAATCAGCTCCCGCTCTGACTCTCAGCTCCCGCTCTGACTCTCAGCCCCTGCTCTGACTCTCAGCTCCCGTTCAGATTCTCAGTTCCCGCTCTGAATCTCAGCTCACGCTCTGACTCTAAGCTCCCGTTCGGACTCTCAGCTCCCGCTCTGACCCTCAGCTCCCGCTCTGACTCTCAGCTCCCGCAATGAATCTCCTCTCCGGCTCTGACTCTCAGCTCCCGCTCTGACTCTCAGCTCCCGCTCTGACTCTCAGCTCCCGATCTGATTCTCAGCTCCCGCTCTGACTCTCAGCCCGTGCTCTGACTCTCAGCTCCCGTTCAGACTCTGAGCTCCCGCTCTGGCTCTCAGCTCCCGATCTGACTCTCAGCCCGTGCTCTGAATCACCGCTCTCGCGCTGACAATCAGCTCCCGCTCTCACTCTCAGCTCCCGCTCTGACTCTCCGCTCCCGCTCTGACGTTCAGCTCCCGCTCTGACTCTCAGCTCCTGCTCTGACTCTCAGCTCCCGTTCTGACTCTCAGCTCCCCCTCTGACTCTCAGCTCCCCCTCTGACTCTCAGCTCCCCCTCTGACTCTCAGCTCCCGTTCTGAATCTCAGATCCCGCTCTGACTCTCAGTCCCTGCTCTGACACTCATCTCCCGTTCAGATTCTCAGCTCCCGTTCAGACTCTCAGCCCGTGCTCTGACTCTCAGCTCCCGTTCAGATTCTCAGCTCCCACTCTGACTCTCAGCTCCCGCTCTGACTCTCAGCTCCCCCTCTGACTCTCAGCCCGTGCTCTGACTCTCAGCTCCCTTGCAGACTCTCAGCTCCCGTTCTGACTCTCAGCTCCCGCTCTGACTCTCAGCTCCCGTTCAGACTCTCAGCTCCCGCTCTGACTCTCAGCTTCCGCCCTGAGTCTCAGCTCCCGCTCTGACGTTCATCTCCCGCTCTGACTCTCAGCTCCCGCTCTGACTCTCAGCTCCCTCTCTGACTCTCAGCTCCCGTTCTGACTCTCAGCTCCCGTTCTGACTCTCAGCTCCCGCTCTGACTCTCAGCTCCCGCTCTGACTCTCAGCTCCTGCTCTGAATCTCAGCTCCCGCTCTGACTCTCAGCTCCCGCTCTGACTCTCAGCTCCCGTTCTGACTCTCAGCTCCCGCTCTGACCCTCAGCTCCCGCTCTGACTCTCAGCTGCCGCACTGAATCTCAGATCCCGCTCTGACTCTCAGCTCCCGCTATGACTCTCAGCTCCCGCTCTGACTCACAGCTCCCGCTCTGACTCTCAGCTCCCGCTCTAATTCTCAGCTCCGCTCTGACTCTCAGCCCGTGCTCTGACTTTCAGCTCCCGTTCAGACTCTCAGCTCCCGCTGTGACTCTCAGCTCCCGATCTGACTCTCAGCCCGTGCTCTGAATCTCTGCTCCCGCTCTGACAATCAGCTCCCGCTCTGACTCTCAGATCCCGCTCTGAATCTCCGCTCCCGCTCTGACTCACAGCTCCCGCTCTGACTCTCCGCTCCCGCTCAGACTATCAGCTCCCGCTCTGACTCTCAGCTCCCGTTCTGACTCTCAGCTCCCGCTCTGACTCTCAGCTCCATCTCTGACGTTCAGCTCCCGCTCTGACTCTCAGCTCCCGCTCTGACTCTCAGCTCCCGTTCTGACTCCCAGCTCCCGTTCTGACTCTCAGCTCCCGCTCTGACTCTCAGCTCCCGCTCTGACTCTCAGCTCCCGTTCTGACTCTCAGCTCCCCCTCTGACTCTCAGCTCCCCCTCTGACTCTCAGCTCCCCCTCTGACTCTCAGCTCCCCCTCTGACTCTCAGCTCCCCCTCTGACTCTCAGCTCCCCCTCTGACTCTCAGCTCCCGTTCTGAATCTCAGATCCCGCTCTGACTCTCAGTCCCTGCTCTGACACTCATCTCCCGTTCAGATTCTCAGCGCTCGTTCAGACTCTCAGCCCGTGCTCTGACTCTCAGCTCCCGTTCAGATTCTCAGCTCCCGCTCTGACTCTCAGCTCCCGCTCTGACTCTCAGCTCCCTCTCTGACTCTCAGCCCGTACTCTGACTCTCAGCTCCCTTGCAGACTCTCAGCTCCCGTTCTGACTCTCAGCTCCCGCTCTGACTCTCAGTTCCCGTTCAGACTCTCAGCTCCCGCTCTGACTCTCAGCTTCCGCCCTGACTCTCAGCTCCCGCTCTGACGTTCATCTCCCGCTCTGACTCTCAGCTCCCGCTCTGAATCTCAGCTCCTGCTCTGAATCTCAGATCCCGCTCTGACTCTCAGCTTACGCTCTGAATCTCAGCTCCCGCTCTGACTCTCAGCTCCCGCTCTGACTCTCAGCTCCCGTTCTGACTCTCAGCTCCCGCTCTGACCCTCAGCTCCCGCTCTGACTGTCAGCTCCCGCACTGAATCTCAGCTCCCGCTCTGACTCACAGCTCCCGCTCTGACTCTCAGCTCCCGCTCTAATTCTCAGCTCCGCTCTGACTCTCAGCCCGTGCTCTGACTTTCAGCTCCCGTTCAGAATCTCAGCTCCCGCTCTGACTCTCAGCTCCCGATCTGATTCTCAGCCCGTGCTCTGAATCTCTGCTCCCGCTCTGACAATCAGCTCCCGCTCTGACTCACAGATCCCGCTCTGAATCTCCGCTCCCGCTCTGACTCACAGCTCCCGCTCTGACTCTCAGCTCCCGTTCTGACTCTCAGCTCCCGCTCTGACTCTCAGCTCCATCTCTGACGTTCAGTTCCCACTCTGACTCTCAGCTCCCGCTCTGACTCTCAGCTCCCGTTCTGACTCCCAGCTCCCGTTCTGACTCTCAGCTCCCCCTCTGACTCTCAGCTCCCGCTCTGACTCTCAGCTCCCGCTCTGACTCTCAGCTCCCGTTCTGACTCCCAGCTCCTGTTCTGACTCTCAGCTCCCGCTCTGACTCTCAGCTCCCGTTCTGACTCTCAGCTCCCCCTCTGACTCTCAGCTCCCCCTCTGACTCTCAGCTGCCCCTCTGACTCTCAGCTCCCCCTCTGACTCTCAGCTCCCCCTCTGACTCTCAGCTCCCGTTCTGAATCTCAGATCCCGCTCTGACTCTCAGTCCCTGCTCTGACACTCATCTCCCGTTCAGATTCTCAGCGCTCGTTCAGACTCTCAGCCCGTGCTCTGACTCTCAGCTCCCGTTCAGATTCTCAGCTCCCGCTCTGACTGTCAGCTCCCGCTCTGACTCTCAGCTCCCCCTCTGACTCTCAGCCCGTACTCTGACTCTCAGCTCCCTTGCAGACTCTCAGCTCCCGTTCTGACTCTCAGCTCCCGCTCTGACTCTCAGCTCCCGTTCAGACTCTCAGCTCTCACTCTGACTCTCAGCTTCCGCCCTGACTCTCAGCTCCCGCTCTGACGTTCATCTCCCGCTCTGACTCTCAGCTCCCGCTCTGAATCTCAGCTCCTGCTCTGAATCTCAGATCCCGCTCTGACTCTCAGCATACGCTCTGAATCTCAGCTCCCGCTCTGACTCTCAGCTCCCGTTCTGACTCTCAGCTCCCGCTCTGACCCTCAGCTCCCGCTCTGACTGTCAGCCCCCGCACTGAATCTCAGATCCCGCTCTGACTCTCAGCTCTCGCTCTGACTCTCAGCTCCCGCTCTGACTCACAGCTCCCGCTCTGACTCTCAGCTCCCGCTCTAATTCTCAGCTCCGCTCTGACTCTCAGCCCGTGCTCTGACTTTCAGCTCCCGTTCAGAATCTCAGCTCCCGCTCTGACTCTCAGCTCCCGATCTGACTCTCAGCCCGTGCTCTGAATCTCTGCTCCCGCTCTGACAATCAGCTCCCGCTCTGACTCTCAGATCCCGCTCTGAATCTCCGCTCCCGCTCTGACTCACAGCTCCCGCTCTGACTCTCAGCTCCCGTTCTGACTCTCAGCTCCCGCTCTGACTCTCAGCTCCATCTCTGACGTTCAGCTCCCACTCTGACTCTCAGCTCCCGCTCTGACTCTCAGCTCCCGTTCTGACTCCCAGCTCCCGTTCTGACTCTCAGCTCCCCCTCTGACTCTCAGCTCCCGCTCTGACTCTCAGCTCCCGCTCTGAATCTCAGCTCCCGCTCTGACTCTCAGCTCCCGCTCTGACTCTCAGCTCCCCCTCTGAATCTCAGCCCCTGCTCTGACTCTCAGTTCCCGTTCAGACTCTCAGCTCCTGCTCTGACTCTCAGCTCCCACTCTGACTGTCAGCTCCCGTTCTGACTCTCAGCTCCCGCATGACTATCAGCTCCCGCTCTGACTCTCAACCCCTGCTCTGACTCTCAGCTCCCGTTCAGACTCTCAGCTCACGCTCTGACAATCAGCCACCGCTCTGACTCTCAGCTCCCGTTCTGATTCTCAGCTCCCGTCCTGACTCTGAGCTCCCGCTCTGACTCTCAGCTCCCTCTCTGACTCTCAGCCGCTGCTCTGACTCTCAGCTCCCGTTCAGACTCTCAGCTCCAGTTCAGACTCTCAGCTCCCGCTCTGACAATCAGCTCCCGCTCTGACTCTCAGCTCCCAATCTGACTCTCAGCCCCTGCTCTGACTCTCAGCTCCCGTTCAGACTCTCAGCTCCCGTTCAGACTCTCAGCCCGTGCTCTGACTCTCAGCTCCCGTTCAGATTCTCAGTTCCCGCTCTGAATCTCAGCTCCCGCTCTGACTCTCAGCTCCCGTTCTGACTCTCAGCTCCCGCTCTGACCCTCAGCTCCCGCTCTGACTCTCAGCTCCCGCTCTGACTCTCAGCTCCCGCTCTGACTCTCAGCTCCCGCTCTGAATCTCAGATCCCGCTCTGACTCTCAGCTCCCGCTCTGAATCTCAGCTCCCGCTTTGACTCACAGCTCCCGTTCAGACTCTCAGCTTCCGTTCAGACTCTCAGCTCCCACTCTGACTCTCAGCTCCCGCTCTGACTCTCAGCCCGTGCTCTGAATCTCCGCTCCCGCTCTGACTCTCAGCTCCCGCTCTGAATCTCAGCCCCTGCTCTGACTCTCAGTTCCCGTTCAGACTGTCAGCTCCTGCTCTGACTCTCAGCTCCCGCTCTGACTCTCAGCTCCCGCTCTGACTCTCAACCCCTGCTCTGACTGTCAGCTCCCGTTCAGACTCTCAGCTCACGCTCTGACAATCAGCCACCGCTCTGACTCTCATCTCCCGTTCAACTCTCAGCTCCCGTCCTGACTCTGAGCTCCCGCTCTGACTCTCAGCTCCCGCTCTGACTCTCAGCCCATACTCTTACTCTCAGCTCCCATTCAGACTCTCAGCTCCAGTTTAGACTCTCAGCTCCGGCTCTGACAATCAGCTCCCGCTCTAACTCTCAGCTCCCGCTCTGACTCTCAGCACCTGCTCTGACTCTCATCTCCCGTTCAGACTCTCAGCTCCCGTTCAGACTCTCAGCCCGTGCTCTGACTCTCAGCTCCCGTTCAGATTCTCAGCTCCCGCTCTGACTCTCAGCTCCCGCTCTGACTCTCAGCTCCCCCTCTGACTCTCAGCCCGTGCTCTGACTCTCAGCTCCCGTGCAGACTCTCAGCTCCCGTTCTGACTCTCAGCTCCCGCTCTGACTCTCAGCTCCCGTTCAGACTCTCAGCTCCCGCTCTGACTCTCAGCTCCCGCTCTGACTCTCAACTCCCGCTCTGACTCTCAGCTCCCGCTCTGACTCTCAGCTCCCGCTCTGATTCTCAGCTCCCGCTCTGACTCTCAGCCCGTGCTCTGACTCTCAGCTCCCGTTCAGACTCTCAGCTCCCGCTCTGACTCTCAGCTCCCGATCTGACTCTCAGCCCGTGCTCTGAATCTCCGCTCCCGCTCTTACAATCAGCTCCCGCTCTGACTCTCAGCTCCCGCTCTGACTCTCAACCCCTGCTCTGACTCCCAGCTCCCATTCTGACTCTCAGCTCACGCTCTGACTCTCAGCTCACGCTCTGACTTTCAGCTCCCGCTCTGACTCTCAGCTCCCGCTATGAATCTCAGATCACCCTCTGAATCGCAGCTCCCGCTCTGAATCTCAGCTCCCGCTCTGACTCTCAGCTCCCGTTCTGACTCTCAGCTCCCGCTCTGACTCTCAGCTCACGCTCTGACGTTCAGCTCCCCCTCTGACTCTCAGCTCCCGCTCTGACTCTCAGCTCCCGCTCTGACTCTCAGCTCCCGCTCTGAATCTCAGATCCCGCTCTGACTCTCAGCTCCCGCTCTGAATCTCAGCTCCCGCTTTGACTCACAGCTCCCGTTCAGACTCTCAGCTCCCGCTCTGACTCTCAGCTCCCGCTCTGACTCTCAGCTCCCGTTCTGACTCTCAGCTCCCGCTCTGACTCTCAGCTCCATCTCTGACGTTCAGTTCCCACTCTGACTCTCAGCTCCCGCTCTGACTCTCAGCTCCCGTTCTGACTCCCAGCTCCCGTTCTGACTCTCAGCTCCCCCTCTGACTCTCAGCTCCCGCTCTGACTCTCAGCTCCCGCTCTGACTCTCAGCTCCCGTTCTGACTCCCAGCTCCCGTTCTGACTCTCAGCTCCCGCTCTGACTCTCAGCTCCCGTTCTGACTCTCAGCTCCCCCTCTGACTCTCAGCTCCCCCTCTGACTCTCAGCTGCCCCTCTGACTCTCAGCTCCCCCTCTGACTCTCAGCTCCCCCTCTGACTCTCAGCTCCCGTTCTGAATCTCAGATCCCGCTCTGACTCTCAGTCCCTGCTCTGACACTCATCTCCCGTTCAGATTCTCAGCGCTCGTTCAGACTCTCAGCCCGTGCTCTGACTCTCAGCTCCCGTTCAGATTCTCAGCTCCCGCTCTGACTGTCAGCTCCCGCTCTGACTCTCAGCTCCCCCTCTGACTCTCAGCCCGTACTCTGACTCTCAGCTCCCTTGCAGACTCTCAGCTCCCGTTCTGACTCTCAGCTCCCGCTCTGACTCTCAGCTCCCGTTCAGACTCTCAGCTCTCACTCTGACTCTCAGCTTCCGCCCTGACTCTCAGCTCCCGCTCTGACGTTCATCTCCCGCTCTGACTCTCAGCTCCCGCTCTGAATCTCAGCTCCTGCTCTGAATCTCAGATCCCGCTCTGACTCTCAGCATACGCTCTGAATCTCAGCTCCCGCTCTGACTCTCAGCTCCCGTTCTGACTCTCAGCTCCCGCTCTGACCCTCAGCTCCCGCTCTGACTGTCAGCCCCCGCACTGAATCTCAGATCCCGCTCTGACTCTCAGCTCTCGCTCTGACTCTCAGCTCCCGCTCTGACTCACAGCTCCCGCTCTGACTCTCAGCTCCCGCTCTAATTCTCAGCTCCGCTCTGACTCTCAGCCCGTGCTCTGACTTTCAGCTCCCGTTCAGAATCTCAGCTCCCGCTCTGACTCTCAGCTCCCGATCTGACTCTCAGCCCGTGCTCTGAATCTCTGCTCCCGCTCTGACAATCAGCTCCCGCTCTGACTCTCAGATCCCGCTCTGAATCTCCGCTCCCGCTCTGACTCACAGCTCCCGCTCTGACTCTCAGCTCCCGTTCTGACTCTCAGCTCCCGCTCTGACTCTCAGCTCCATCTCTGACGTTCAGCTCCCACTCTGACTCTCAGCTCCCGCTCTGACTCTCAGCTCCCGTTCTGACTCCCAGCTCCCGTTCTGACTCTCAGCTCCCCCTCTGACTCTCAGCTCCCGCTCTGACTCTCAGCTCCCGCTCTGAATCTCAGCTCCCGCTCTGACTCTCAGCTCCCGCTCTGACTCTCAGCTCCCGCTCTGACTCTCAGCTCCCCCTCTGAATCTCAGCCCCTGCTCTGACTCTCAGTTCCCGTTCAGACTCTCAGCTCCTGCTCTGACTCTCAGCTCCCACTCTGACTGTCAGCTCCCGTTCTGACTCTCAGCTCCCGCATGACTATCAGCTCCCGCTCTGACTCTCAACCCCTGCTCTGACTCTCAGCTCCCGTTCAGACTCTCAGCTCACGCTCTGACAATCAGCCACCGCTCTGACTCTCAGCTCCCGTTCTGATTCTCAGCTCCCGTCCTGACTCTGAGCTCCCGCTCTGACTCTCAGCTCCCTCTCTGACTCTCAGCCGCTGCTCTGACTCTCAGCTCCCGTTCAGACTCTCAGCTCCAGTTCAGACTCTCAGCTCCCGCTCTGACAATCAGCTCCCGCTCTGACTCTCAGCTCCCAATCTGACTCTCAGCCCCTGCTCTGACTCTCAGCTCCCGTTCAGACTCTCAGCTCCCGTTCAGACTCTCAGCCCGTGCTCTGACTCTCAGCTCCCGTTCAGATTCTCAGTTCCCGCTCTGAATCTCAGCTCCCGCTCTGACTCTCAGCTCCCGTTCTGACTCTCAGCTCCCGCTCTGACCCTCAGCTCCCGCTCTGACTCTCAGCTCCCGCTCTGACTCTCAGCTCCCGCTCTGACTCTCAGCTCCCGCTCTGAATCTCAGATCCCGCTCTGACTCTCAGCTCCCGCTCTGAATCTCAGCTCCCGCTTTGACTCACAGCTCCCGTTCAGACTCTCAGCTTCCGTTCAGACTCTCAGCTCCCACTCTGACTCTCAGCTCCCGCTCTGACTCTCAGCCCGTGCTCTGAATCTCCGCTCCCGCTCTGACTCTCAGCTCCCGCTCTGAATCTCAGCCCCTGCTCTGACTCTCAGTTCCCGTTCAGACTGTCAGCTCCTGCTCTGACTCTCAGCTCCCGCTCTGACTCTCAGCTCCCGCTCTGACTCTCAACCCCTGCTCTGACTGTCAGCTCCCGTTCAGACTCTCAGCTCACGCTCTGACAATCAGCCACCGCTCTGACTCTCATCTCCCGTTCAACTCTCAGCTCCCGTCCTGACTCTGAGCTCCCGCTCTGACTCTCAGCTCCCGCTCTGACTCTCAGCCCATACTCTTACTCTCAGCTCCCATTCAGACTCTCAGCTCCAGTTTAGACTCTCAGCTCCGGCTCTGACAATCAGCTCCCGCTCTAACTCTCAGCTCCCGCTCTGACTCTCAGCACCTGCTCTGACTCTCATCTACCGTTCAGACTCTCAGCTCCCGTTCAGACTCTCAGCCCGTGCTCTGACTCTCAGCTCCCGTTCAGATTCTCAGCTCCCGCTCTGACTCTCAGCTCCCGCTCTGACTCTCAGCTCCCCCTCTGACTCTCAGCCCGTGCTCTGACTCTCAGCTCCCGTGCAGACTCTCAGCTCCCGTTCTGACTCTCAGCTCCCGCTCTGACTCTCAGCTCCCGTTCAGACTCTCAGCTCCCGCTCTGACTCTCAGCTCCCGCTCTGACTCTCAACTCCCGCTCTGACTCTCAGCTCCCGCTCTGACTCTCAGCTCCCGCTCTGATTCTCAGCTCCCGCTCTGACTCTCAGCCCGTGCTCTGACTCTCAGCTCCCGTTCAGACTCTCAGCTCCCGCTCTGACTCTCAGCTCCCGATCTGACTCTCAGCCCGTGCTCTGAATCTCCGCTCCCGCTCTTACAATCAGCTCCCGCTCTGACTCTCAGCTCCCGCTCTGACTCTCAACCCCTGCTCTGACTCCCAGCTCCCATTCTGACTCTCAGCTCACGCTCTGACTCTCAGCTCACGCTCTGACTTTCAGCTCCCGCTCTGACTCTCAGCTCCCGCTATGAATCTCAGATCCCCTTCTGAATCGCAGCTCCCGCTCTGAATCTCAGCTCCCGCTCTGACTCTCAGCTCCCGTTCTGACTCTCAGCTCACGCTCTGACGTTCAGCTCCCCCTCTGACTCTCAGCTCCCGCTCTGACTCTCAGCTCCCGCTCTGACTCTCAGCTCCCGCTCTGAATCTCAGATCCCGCTCTGACTCTCAGCTCCCGCTCTGAATCTCAGCTCCCGCTTTGACTCACAGCTCCCGTTCAGACTCTCAGCTCCCGCTCTGACTCTCAGTTCCCGTTCAGACTCTCAGCTCCTGCTCTGACTCTCAGCTCCCACTCTGACTGTCAGCTCCCGTTCTGACTCTCAGCTCCCGCATGACTATCAGCTCCCGCTCTGACTCTCAACCCCTGCTCTGACTCTCAGCTCCCGTTCAGACTCTCAGCTCACGCTCTGACAATCAGCCACCGCTCTGACTCTCAGCTCCCGTTCTGATTCTCAGCTCCCGTCCTGACTCTGAGCTCCCGCTCTGACTCTCAGCTCCCTCTCTGACTCTCAGCCGCTGCTCTGACTCTCAGCTCCCGTTCAGACTCTCAGCTCCAGTTCAGACTCTCAGCTCCCGCTCTGACAATCAGCTCCCGCTCTGACTCTCAGCTCCCAATCTGACTCTCAGCCCCTGCTCTGACTCTCAGCTCCCGTTCAGACTCTCAGCTCCCGTTCAGACTCTCAGCCCGTGCTCTGACTCTCAGCTCCCGTTCAGATTCTCAGTTCCCGCTCTGAATCTCAGCTCCCGCTCTGACTCTCAGCTCCCGTTCTGACTCTCAGCTCCCGCTCTGACCCTCAGCTCCCGCTCTGACTCTCAGCTCCCGCTCTGACTCTCAGCTCCCGCTCTGACTCTCAGCTCCCGCTCTGAATCTCAGATCCCGCTCTGACTCTCAGCTCCCGCTCTGAATCTCAGCTCCCGCTTTGACTCACAGCTCCCGTTCAGACTCTCAGCTTCCGTTCAGACTCTCAGCTCCCACTCTGACTCTCAGCTCCCGCTCTGACTCTCAGCCCGTGCTCTGAATCTCCGCTCCCGCTCTGACTCTCAGCTCCCGCTCTGAATCTCAGCCCCTGCTCTGACTCTCAGTTCCCGTTCAGACTGTCAGCTCCTGCTCTGACTCTCAGCTCCCGCTCTGACTCTCAGCTCCCGCTCTGACTCTCAACCCCTGCTCTGACTGTCAGCTCCCGTTCAGACTCTCAGCTCACGCTCTGACAATCAGCCACCGCTCTGACTCTCATCTCCCGTTCAACTCTCAGCTCCCGTCCTGACTCTGAGCTCCCGCTCTGACTCTCAGCTCCCGCTCTGACTCTCAGCCCATACTCTTACTCTCAGCTCCCATTCAGACTCTCAGCTCCAGTTTAGACTCTCAGCTCCGGCTCTGACAATCAGCTCCCGCTCTAACTCTCAGCTCCCGCTCTGACTCTCAGCACCTGCTCTGACTCTCATCTCCCGTTCAGACTCTCAGCTCCCGTTCAGACTCTCAGCCCGTGCTCTGACTCTCAGCTCCCGTTCAGATTCTCAGCTCCCGCTCTGACTCTCAGCTCCCGCTCTGACTCTCAGCTCCCCCTCTGACTCTCAGCCCGTGCTCTGACTCTCAGCTCCCGTGCAGACTCTCAGCTCCCGTTCTGACTCTCAGCTCCCGCTCTGACTCTCAGCTCCCGTTCAGACTCTCAGCTCCCGCTCTGACTCTCAGCTCCCGCTCTGACTCTCAACTCCCGCTCTGACTCTCAGCTCCCGCTCTGACTCTCAGCTCCCGCTCTGATTCTCAGCTCCCGCTCTGACTCTCAGCCCGTGCTCTGACTCTCAGCTCCCGTTCAGACTCTCAGCTCCCGCTCTGACTCTCAGCTCCCGATCTGACTCTCAGCCCGTGCTCTGAATCTCCGCTCCCGCTCTTACAATCAGCTCCCGCTCTGACTCTCAGCTCCCGCTCTGACTCTCAACCCCTGCTCTGACTCCCAGCTCCCATTCTGACTCTCAGCTCACGCTCTGACTCTCAGCTCACGCTCTGACTTTCAGCTCCCGCTCTGACTCTCAGCTCCCGCTATGAATCTCAGATCACCCTCTGAATCGCAGCTCCCGCTCTGAATCTCAGCTCCCGCTCTGACTCTCAGCTCCCGTTCTGACTCTCAGCTCCCGCTCTGACTCTCAGCTCACGCTCTGACGTTCAGCTCCCCCTCTGACTCTCAGCTCCCGCTCTGACTCTCAGCTCCCGCTCTGACTCTCAGCTCCCGCTCTGAATCTCAGATCCCGCTCTGACTCTCAGCTCCCGCTCTGAATCTCAGCTCCCGCTTTGACTCACAGCTCCCGTTCAGACTCTCAGCTCCCGCTCTGACTCTCAGCTCCCGCTCTGACTCTCAGCTCCCGTTCTGACTCTCAGCTCCCGCTCTGACTCTCAGCTCCATCTCTGACGTTCAGTTCCCACTCTGACTCTCAGCTCCCGCTCTGACTCTCAGCTCCCGTTCTGACTCCCAGCTCCCGTTCTGACTCTCAGCTCCCCCTCTGACTCTCAGCTCCCGCTCTGACTCTCAGCTCCCGCTCTGACTCTCAGCTCCCGTTCTGACTCCCAGCTCCCGTTCTGACTCTCAGCTCCCGCTCTGACTCTCAGCTCCCGTTCTGACTCTCAGCTCCCCCTCTGACTCTCAGCTCCCCCTCTGACTCTCAGCTGCCCCTCTGACTCTCAGCTCCCCCTCTGACTCTCAGCTCCCCCTCTGACTCTCAGCTCCCGTTCTGAATCTCAGATCCCGCTCTGACTCTCAGTCCCTGCTCTGACACTCATCTCCCGTTCAGATTCTCAGCGCTCGTTCAGACTCTCAGCCCGTGCTCTGACTCTCAGCTCCCGTTCAGATTCTCAGCTCCCGCTCTGACTGTCAGCTCCCGCTCTGACTCTCAGCTCCCCCTCTGACTCTCAGCCCGTACTCTGACTCTCAGCTCCCTTGCAGACTCTCAGCTCCCGTTCTGACTCTCAGCTCCCGCTCTGACTCTCAGCTCCCGTTCAGACTCTCAGCTCTCACTCTGACTCTCAGCTTCCGCCCTGACTCTCAGCTCCCGCTCTGACGTTCATCTCCCGCTCTGACTCTCAGCTCCCGCTCTGAATCTCAGCTCCTGCTCTGAATCTCAGATCCCGCTCTGACTCTCAGCATACGCTCTGAATCTCAGCTCCCGCTCTGACTCTCAGCTCCCGTTCTGACTCTCAGCTCCCGCTCTGACCCTCAGCTCCCGCTCTGACTGTCAGCCCCCGCACTGAATCTCAGATCCCGCTCTGACTCTCAGCTCTCGCTCTGACTCTCAGCTCCCGCTCTGACTCACAGCTCCCGCTCTGACTCTCAGCTCCCGCTCTAATTCTCAGCTCCGCTCTGACTCTCAGCCCGTGCTCTGACTTTCAGCTCCCGTTCAGAATCTCAGCTCCCGCTCTGACTCTCAGCTCCCGATCTGACTCTCAGCCCGTGCTCTGAATCTCTGCTCCCGCTCTGACAATCAGCTCCCGCTCTGACTCTCAGATCCCGCTCTGAATCTCCGCTCCCGCTCTGACTCACAGCTCCCGCTCTGACTCTCAGCTCCCGTTCTGACTCTCAGCTCCCGCTCTGACTCTCAGCTCCATCTCTGACGTTCAGCTCCCACTCTGACTCTCAGCTCCCGCTCTGACTCTCAGCTCCCGTTCTGACTCCCAGCTCCCGTTCTGACTCTCAGCTCCCCCTCTGACTCTCAGCTCCCGCTCTGACTCTCAGCTCCCGCTCTGAATCTCAGCTCCCGCTCTGACTCTCAGCTCCCGCTCTGACTCTCAGCTCCCGCTCTGACTCTCAGCTCCCCCTCTGAATCTCAGCCCCTGCTCTGACTCTCAGTTCCCGTTCAGACTCTCAGCTCCTGCTCTGACTCTCAGCTCCCACTCTGACTGTCAGCTCCCGTTCTGACTCTCAGCTCCCGCATGACTATCAGCTCCCGCTCTGACTCTCAACCCCTGCTCTGACTCTCAGCTCCCGTTCAGACTCTCAGCTCACGCTCTGACAATCAGCCACCGCTCTGACTCTCAGCTCCCGTTCTGATTCTCAGCTCCCGTCCTGACTCTGAGCTCCCGCTCTGACTCTCAGCTCCCTCTCTGACTCTCAGCCGCTGCTCTGACTCTCAGCTCCCGTTCAGACTCTCAGCTCCAGTTCAGACTCTCAGCTCCCGCTCTGACAATCAGCTCCCGCTCTGACTCTCAGCTCCCAATCTGACTCTCAGCCCCTGCTCTGACTCTCAGCTCCCGTTCAGACTCTCAGCTCCCGTTCAGACTCTCAGCCCGTGCTCTGACTCTCAGCTCCCGTTCAGATTCTCAGTTCCCGCTCTGAATCTCAGCTCCCGCTCTGACTCTCAGCTCCCGTTCTGACTCTCAGCTCCCGCTCTGACCCTCAGCTCCCGCTCTGACTCTCAGCTCCCGCTCTGACTCTCAGCTCCCGCTCTGACTCTCAGCTCCCGCTCTGAATCTCAGATCCCGCTCTGACTCTCAGCTCCCGCTCTGAATCTCAGCTCCCGCTTTGACTCACAGCTCCCGTTCAGACTCTCAGCTTCCGTTCAGACTCTCAGCTCCCACTCTGACTCTCAGCTCCCGCTCTGACTCTCAGCCCGTGCTCTGAATCTCCGCTCCCGCTCTGACTCTCAGCTCCCGCTCTGAATCTCAGCCCCTGCTCTGACTCTCAGTTCCCGTTCAGACTGTCAGCTCCTGCTCTGACTCTCAGCTCCCGCTCTGACTCTCAGCTCCCGCTCTGACTCTCAACCCCTGCTCTGACTGTCAGCTCCCGTTCAGACTCTCAGCTCACGCTCTGACAATCAGCCACCGCTCTGACTCTCATCTCCCGTTCAACTCTCAGCTCCCGTCCTGACTCTGAGCTCCCGCTCTGACTCTCAGCTCCCGCTCTGACTCTCAGCCCATACTCTTACTCTCAGCTCCCATTCAGACTCTCAGCTCCAGTTTAGACTCTCAGCTCCGGCTCTGACAATCAGCTCCCGCTCTAACTCTCAGCTCCCGCTCTGACTCTCAGCACCTGCTCTGACTCTCATCTACCGTTCAGACTCTCAGCTCCCGTTCAGACTCTCAGCCCGTGCTCTGACTCTCAGCTCCCGTTCAGATTCTCAGCTCCCGCTCTGACTCTCAGCTCCCGCTCTGACTCTCAGCTCCCCCTCTGACTCTCAGCCCGTGCTCTGACTCTCAGCTCCCGTGCAGACTCTCAGCTCCCGTTCTGACTCTCAGCTCCCGCTCTGACTCTCAGCTCCCGTTCAGACTCTCAGCTCCCGCTCTGACTCTCAGCTCCCGCTCTGACTCTCAACTCCCGCTCTGACTCTCAGCTCCCGCTCTGACTCTCAGCTCCCGCTCTGATTCTCAGCTCCCGCTCTGACTCTCAGCCCGTGCTCTGACTCTCAGCTCCCGTTCAGACTCTCAGCTCCCGCTCTGACTCTCAGCTCCCGATCTGACTCTCAGCCCGTGCTCTGAATCTCCGCTCCCGCTCTTACAATCAGCTCCCGCTCTGACTCTCAGCTCCCGCTCTGACTCTCAACCCCTGCTCTGACTCCCAGCTCCCATTCTGACTCTCAGCTCACGCTCTGACTCTCAGCTCACGCTCTGACTTTCAGCTCCCGCTCTGACTCTCAGCTCCCGCTATGAATCTCAGATCCCCTTCTGAATCGCAGCTCCCGCTCTGAATCTCAGCTCCCGCTCTGACTCTCAGCTCCCGTTCTGACTCTCAGCTCACGCTCTGACGTTCAGCTCCCCCTCTGACTCTCAGCTCCCGCTCTGACTCTCAGCTCCCGCTCTGACTCTCAGCTCCCGCTCTGAATCTCAGATCCCGCTCTGACTCTCAGCTCCCGCTCTGAATCTCAGCTCCCGCTTTGACTCACAGCTCCCGTTCAGACTCTCAGCTCCCGCTCTGACTCTCAGCTCCCGCTCTGACTCTCAGCCCGTGCTCTGAATCTCCGCTCCCGCCCTGACTCTCAGCTCCCGCTCAGAATCTCAGCCCCTGCTCTGACTCTCAGTTCCCGTTCAGACTCTCAGCTCCTGCTCTGACTCTCAGCTCCCGCTCTGACTCTCAGCTCCCGCTCTGACTCTCAGCTCCCGTTCTGACTCTCAGCTCCCGCTCTGACCCTCAACCCCTGCTCTGACTCTCAGCTCCCGTTCAGACTCTCAGCTCACGCTCTGACAATCAGCCACCGCTCTGACTCTCATCTCCCGTTCTGACTCTCAGCTCCCGTCCTGACTCTGAGCTCCCGCTCTGACTCTCAGCTCACGCTCTGACTCTCAGCCCATGCTCTGACTCTCAGCTCCCGTTCAGACTCTCAGCTCCAGTTCAGACTCTCAGCTCCCGCTCTGACAATCAGCTCCCGCTCTAACTCTCAGCTGCCGCTCTGACTCTCAGCACCTGCTCTGACTCTCATCTCCCGTTCAGACTTTCAGCTCCCGTTCAGACTCTCAGCCCGTGCTCTGACTCTCAGCACCCGTTCAGATTCTCAGCTCCCGCTCTGACTCTCAGCTCCCGCTCTGACTCTCAGCACCCCCTATGACTCTCAGCCCGTGCTCTGACTCTCAGCTCCCGTGCAGACTCTCAGCTCCCGTTCTGACTCTGAGCTCCCGCTCTGACTCTCATCTCCCGTTCAGACTCTCAGCTCCCGCTCTGACTCTCAGCTCCCGCTCTGACTCTCAGCTCCCGCTCTGACTCTCAGCTCCCGCTCTGATTCTCAGCTCCCGCTCTGACTCTCAGCCCCCGTTCTGACTCTCAGCTTCCGCTCTGACTCTCAGCTCCCGATCTGACTCTCAGCCCGTGCTCTGAATCTCCGCTCCCGCTCTTACAATCAGTTCCCGCTCTGACTCTCAGCTCCAGCACTGAATCTCCGCTCCCGCTCTAGCTCACAGCTCCCGCTCTGACTCACCGCTCCCGCTCAGACTATCAGCTCCCGCTCTGACTCTCAGCTCCCGTTCTGACTCTCAGCTCCCGCTCTGACTCTCAGCACCCGCTCTGAAGTTCAGCTCCCGCTCTGACTCTCAGCTCCCGCTCTGACTCTCAGCTCCCGTTCTGACTCCCAGCTCCCGTTCTGACTCTCAGCTCCCGCTCTGACTCTCAGCTCCCGCTCTGAATCTCAGCTCCCGCTCTGAATCTCAACCCCTGCTCTGACTGTCAGCTCCCGTTCAGACTCTCAGCTCACGCTCTGACAATCAGCCACCGCTCTGACTCTCAGCTCCCGTTCTGACTCTCAGCTCCCGTCCTGACTCTGAGCTCCCGCTCTGACTCTCAGCTCCCGCTCTGACTCTCAGCCCCTGCTCTGACTCTCAGCTCCCGTTCAGACTCTCAGCTCCAGTTCAGACTCTCAGCTCCCGCTCTGACAATCAGCTCCCGCTCTGACTCTCAGCTCCCGCTCTGACTCTCAGCCCCTGCTCTGACACTCATCTCCCGTTCAGACTCTCAGCTCCCGTTCAGACTCTCAGCCCGTGCTCTGACTCTCAGCTCCCGCTCTGACTCTCAGCTCCCGCTCTGACTCTCAGCTCCCCCTCTGACTCTCAGCCCGTGCTCTGACTCTCAGCCCCCGTTCAGACTCTCAGCTCCCGTTCAGACTCTCAGCCCGTGCTCTGACTCTCAGCTCCCGTTCAGATTCTCAGCTCCCGCTCTGACAATCAGCTCCCGCTCTGACTCTCAGCTCCCGCTCTGACTCTCAGCTCATGCTCTGACAATCAGCAACCGCTCTGACTCTCAGCTCCCGTTCTGATTCTCAGCTCCCGTCCTGACTCTGAGCTCCCGCTCTGACTCTCTGCTCCCTCTCTGACTCTCAGCCCCTGCTCTGACTCTCAGTTCCCGTTCAGATTCTCAGCTCCAGTTCAGACTCTCAGCTCCCGCTCTGAAAATCAGCTCCCGCTCTGACTCTCAGCTCCCGCTCTGACTCTCAGCCCCTGCTCTGACTCTCAGCTCCCGTTCAGATTCTCAGTTCCCGCTCTGAATCTCAGCTCACGCTCTGACTCTCAGCTCCCGTTCGGACTCTCAGCTCCCGCTCTGACCCTCAGCTCCCGCTCTGACTCTCAGCTCCCGCAATGAATCTCCTCTCCGGCTCTGACTCTCAGCTCCCGCTCTGACTCTCAGCTCCCGCTCTGACTCTCAGCTCCCGATCTGATTCTCAGCTCCCGCTCTGACTCTCAGCCCGTGCTCTGACTCTCAGCTCCCGTTCAGACTCTGAGCTCCCGCTCTGGCTCTCAGCTCCCGATCTGACTCTCAGCCCGTGCTCTGAATCACCGCTCTCGCGCTGACAATCAGCTCCCGCTCTCACTCTCAGCTCCCGCTCTGACTCTCCGCTCCCGCTCTGACTCTCAGCTCCCGCTCTGACTCTCAGCTCCCGTTCTGACTCTCAGCTCCCCCTCTGACTCTCAGCTCCCCCTCTGACTCTCAGCTCCCCCTCTGACTCTCAGCTCCCGTTCTGAATCTCAGATCCCGCTCTGACTCTCAGCCCCTGCTCTGACACTCATCTCCCGTTCAGATTCTCAGCTCCCGTTCAGACTCTCAGCCCGTGCTCTGACTCTCAGCTCCCGTTCAGATTCTCAGCTCCCACTCTGACTCTCAGCTCCCGCTCTGACTCTCAGCTCCCCCTCTGACTCTCAGCCCGTGCTCTGACTCTCAGCTCCCTTGCAGACTCTCAGCTCCCGTTCTGACTCTCAGCTCCCGCTCTGACTCTCAGCTCCCGTTCAGACTCTCAGCTCCCGCTCTGACTCTCAGCTTCCGCCCTGACTCTCAGCTCCCGCTCTGACGTTAATCTCCCGCTCTTACTCTCAGCTCCCGCTCTGACTCTCAGCTCCCTCTCTGACTCTCAGCTCCCGTTCTGACTCTCAGCTCCCGTTCTGACTCTCAGCTCCCGCTCTGACTCTCAGCTCCTGCTCTGAATCTCAGCTCCCGCTCTGACTCTCAGCTCCCGCTCTGACTCTCAGCTCCCGTTCTGACTCTCAGCTCCCGCTCTGACCCTCAGCTCCCGCTCTGACTCTCAGCTGCCGCACTGAATCTCAGATCCCGCTCTGACTCTCAGCTCCCGCTATGACTCTCAGCTCCCGCTCTGACTCACAGCTCCCGCTCTGACTCTCAGCTCCCGCTCTAATTCTCAGCTCCGCTCTGACTCTCAGCCCGTGCTCTGACTTTCAGCTCCCGTTCAGACACTCAGCTCCCACTCTGACTCTCAGCTCCCGATCTGACTCTCAGCCCGTGCTCTGAATCTCTGCTCCCGCTCTGACAATCAGCTCCCGCTCTGACTCTCAGATCCCGCTCTGAATCTCCGCTCCCGCTCTGACTCACAGCTCCCGCTCTGACTCTCCGCTCCCGCTCAGACTATCAGCTCCCGCTCTGACTCTCAGCTCCCGTTCTGACTCTCAGCTCTCGCTCTGACTCTCAGCTCCATCTCTGACGTTCAGCTCCCGCTCTGACTCTCAGCTCCCGCTCAGACTCTCAGCTCCCGTTCTGACTCCCAGCTCCCGTTCGGACTCTCAGCTCCCGCTCTGACTCTCAGCTCCCGTTCTGACTCTCAGCTCCCCCTCTGACTCTCAGCTCCCCCTCTGACTCTCAGCTCCCCCTCTGACTCTCAGCTCCCCCTCTGACTCTCAGCTCCCCCTCTGACTCTCAGCTCCCCCTCTGACTCTCAGCTCCCCCTCTGACTCTCAGCTCCCGTTCTGAATCTCAGATCCCGCTCTGACTCTCAGTCCCTGCTCTGACACTCATCTCCCGTTCAGATTCTCAGCGCTCGTTCAGACTCTCAGCCCGTGCTCTGACTCTCAGCTCCCGTTCAGATTCTCAGCTCCCGCTCTGACTCTCAGCTCCCGCTCTGACTCTCAGCTCCCCCCCTGACTCTCAGCCCGTACTCTGACTCTCAGCTCCCTTGCAGACTCTCAGCTCCCGTTCTGACTCTCAGCTCCCGCTCTGACTCTCAGCTCCCGTTCAGACTCTCAGCTCCCGCTCTGACTCTCAGCTTCCGCCCTGACTCTCAGCTCCCGCTCTGACGTTCAACTCCCGCTCTGACTCTCAGCTCCCGCTCTGAATCTCAGCTCCTGCTCTGAATCTCAGATCCCGCTCTGACTCTCAGCTTACGCTCTGAATCTCAGCTCCCGCTCTGACTCTCAGCTCCCGCTCTGACTCTCAGCTCCCGTTCTGACTCTCAGCTCCCGCTCTGACCCTCAGCTCCCGCTCTGACTGTCAGCTCCCGCACTGAATCTCAGATCCCGCTCTGACTCTCAGCTCCCGCTCTGACTCTCAGCTCCCGCTCTAATTCTCAACTCCGCTCTGACTCTCAGCCCATGCTCTGACTTTCAGCTCCCGTTCAGAATCTCAGCTCCCGCTCTGACTCTCAGCTCCCGATCTGACTCTCAGCCCGTGCTCTGAATCTCTGCTCCCGCTCTGACAATCAGCTCCCGCTCTGACTCACAGATCCCGCTCTGAATCTCCGCTCCCGCTCTGACTCACAGCTCCCGCTCTGACTCTCAGCTCCCGTTCTGACTCTCAGCTCCCGCTCTGACTCTCAGCTCCATCTCTGACGTTCAGCTCCCACTCTGACTCTCAGCTCCCGCTCTGACTCTCAGCTCCCGTTCTGACTCCCAGCTCCCGTTCTGACTCTCAGCTCCCCCTCTGACTCTCAACTCCCGCTCTGACTCTCAGCTCCCGCTCTGACTCTCAGCTCCCGTTCTGACTCCCAGCTCCCGTTCTGACTCTCAGCTCCCGCTCTGACTCTCAGCTCCCGTTCTGACTCTCAGCTCCCCCTCTGACTCTCAGCTCCCCCTCTGACTCTCAGCTGCCCCTCTGACTCTCAGCTCCCCCTCTGACTCTCAGCTCCCCCTCTGACTCTCAGCTCCCGTTCTGAATCTCAGATCCCGCTCTGACTCTCAGTCCCTGCTCTGACACTCATCTCCCGTTCAGATTCTCAGCGCTCGTTCAGACTCTCAGCCCGTGCTCTGACTCTCAGCTCCCGTTCAGATTCTCAGCTCCCGCTCTGACTGTCAGCTCCCGCTCTGACTCTCAGCTCCCCCTCTGACTCTCAGCCCGTACTCTGACTCTCAGCTCCCTTGCAGACTCTCAGCTCCCGTTCTGACTCTCAGCTCCCGCTCTGACTCTCAGCTCCCGTTCAGACTCTCAGCTCTCACTCTGACTCTCAGCTTCCGCCCTGACTCTCAGCTCCCGCTCTGACGTTCATCTCCCGCTCTGACTCTCAGCTCCCGCTCTGACTCTCAGCTCCTGCTCTGAATCTCAGATCCCGCTCTGACTCTCAGCTTACGCTTTGAATCTCAGCTCTCGCTCTGACTCTCAGCTCCCGTTCTGACTCTCAGCTCCCGCTCTGACCCTCAGCTCCCGCTCTGACTGTCAGCCCCCGCACTGAATCTCAGATCCCGCTCTGACTCTCAGCTCTCGCTCTGACTCTCAGCTCCCGCTCTGACTCACAGCTCCCGCTCTGACTCTCAGCTCCCGCTCTAATTCTCAGCTCCGCTCTGACTCTCAGCCCGTGCTCTGACTTTCAGCTCCCGTTCAGAATCTCAGCTCCCGCTCTGACTCTCAGCTCCCGATCTGACTCTCAGCCCGTGCTCTGAATCTCTGCTCCCGCTCTGCCAATCAGCTCCCGCTCTGACTCTCAGATCCCGCTCTGAATCTCCGCTCCCGCTCTGAATCTCAGCTCCTGCTCTGAATCTCAGATCCCGCTCTGACTCTCAGCTTACGCTCTGAATCTCAGCTCCCGCTCTGACTCTCAGCTCCCGCTCTGACTCTCAGCTCCCGTTCTGACTCTCAGCTCCCGCTCTGACCCTCAGCTCCCGCTCTGACTGTCAGCTCCCGCACTGAATCTCAGATCCCGCTCTGACTCTCAGCTCCCGCTCTGACTCTCAGCTCCCGCTCTGACTCACAGCTCCCGCTCTGACTCTCAGCTCCCGCTCTAATTCTCAGCTCCGCTCTGACTCTCAGCCCATGCTCTGACTTTCAGCTCCCGTTCAGAATCTCAGCTCCCGCTCTGACTCTCAGCTCCCGATCTGACTCTCAGCCCGTGCTCTGAATCTCTGCTCCCGCTCTGACAATCAGCTCCCGCTCTGACTCACAGATCCCGCTCTGAATCTCCGCTCCCGCTCTGACTCACAGCTCCCGCTCTGACTCTCAGCTCCCGTTCTGACTCTCAGCTCCCGCTCTGACTCTCAGCTCCATCTCTGACGTTCAGCTCCCACTCTGACTCTCAGCTCCCGCTCTGACTCTCAGCTCCCGTTCTGACTCCCAGCTCCCGTTCTGACTCTCAGCTCCCCCTCTGACTCTCAGCTCCCGCTCTGACTCTCAGCTCCCGCTCTGACTCTCAGCTCCCGTTCTGACTCCCAGCTCCCGTTCTGACTCTCAGCTCCCGCTCTGACTCTCAGCTCCCGTTCTGACTCTCAGCTCCCCCTCTGACTCTCAGCTCCCCCTCTGACTCTCAGCTGCCCCTCTGACTCTCAGCTCCCCCTCTGACTCTCAGCTCCCCCTCTGACTCTCAGCTCCCGTTCTGAATCTCAGATCCCGCTCTGACTCTCAGTCCCTGCTCTGACACTCATCTCCCGTTCAGATTCTCAGCGCTCGTTCAGACTCTCAGCCCGTGCTCTGACTCTCAGCTCCCGTTCAGATTCTCAGCTCCCGCTCTGACTGTCAGCTCCCGCTCTGACTCTCAGCTCCCCCTCTGACTCTCAGCCCGTACTCTGACTCTCAGCTCCCTTGCAGACTCTCAGCTCCCGTTCTGACTCTCAGCTCCCGCTCTGACTCTCAGCTCCCGTTCAGACTCTCAGCTCTCACTCTGACTCTCAGCTTCCGCCCTGACTCTCAGCTCCCGCTCTGACGTTCATCTCCCGCTCTGACTCTCAGCTCCCGCTCTGACTCTCAGCTCCTGCTCTGAATCTCAGATCCCGCTCTGACTCTCAGCTTACGCTCTGAATCTCAGCTCTCGCTCTGACTCTCAGCTCCCGTTCTGACTCTCAGCTCCCGCTCTGACCCTCAGCTCCCGCTCTGACTGTCAGCCCCCGCACTGAATCTCAGATCCCGCTCTGACTCTCAGCTCTCGCTCTGACTCTCAGCTCCCGCTCTGACTCACAGCTCCCGCTCTGACTCTCAGCTCCCGCTCTAATTCTCAGCTCCGCTCTGACTCTCAGCCCGTGCTCTGACTTTCAGCTCCCGTTCAGAATCTCAGCTCCCGCTCTGACTCTCAGCTCCCGATCTGACTCTCAGCCCGTGCTCTGAATCTCTGCTCCCGCTCTGACAATCAGCTCCCGCTCTGACTCTCAGATCCCGCTCTGAATCTCCGCTCCCGCTCTGACTCACAGCTCCCGCTCTGACTCGCAGCTCCCGTTCTGACTCTCAGCTCCCGCTCTGACTCTCAGCTCCATCTCTGACGTTCAGCTCCCACTCTGACTCTCAGCTCCCGCTCTGACTCTCAGCTCCCGTTCTGACTCCCAGCTCCCGTTCTGACTCTCAGCTCCCCCTCTGACTCTCAGCTCCCGCTCTGACTCTCAGCTCCCGCTCTGAATCTCAGCTCCCGCTCTGACTCTCAGCTCCCGTTCAGACTCTCAGCTCCCGCTCTGACTCTCAGCTCCCGCTCTGACTCTCAGCTCCCCCTCTGAATCTCAGCCCCTGCTCTGACTCTCAGTTCCCGTTCAGACTCTCAGCTCCTGCTCTGACTCTCAGCTCCCACTCTGACTGTCAGCTCCCGTCCTGACTCTCAGCTCCCGCATGACTATCAGCTCCCGCTCTGACTCTCAACCCCTGCTCTGACTCTCAGCTCCCGTTCAGACTCTTAGCTCACGCTCTGACAATCAGCCACCGCTCTGACTCTCAGCTCCCGTTCTGATTCTCAGCTCCCGTCCTGACTCTGAGCTCCCGCTCTGACTCTCAGCTCCCTCTCTGACTCTCAGCCGCTGCTCTGACTCTCAGCTCCCGTTCAGACTCTCAGCTCCAGTTCAGACTCTCAGCTCCCGCTCTGACAATCAGCTCCCGCTCTGACTCTCAGCTCCCAATCTGACTCTCAGCCCCTGCTCTGACTCTCAGCTCCCGTTCAGACTCTCAGCTCCCGTTCAGACTCTCAGCCCGTGCTCTGACTCTCAGCTCCCGTTCAGATTCTCAGTTCCCGCTCTGAATCTCAGCTCCCGCTCTGACTCTCAGCTCCCGTTCTGACTCTCAGCTCCCGCTCTGACCCTCAGCTCCCGCTCTGACTCTCAGCTCCCGCAGTGAATCTCCTCTCCGGCTCTGACTCTCAGCTCCCGCTCTGACTCTCAGCTCCCGCTCTGACTCTCAGCTCCCGCTCTGATTCTCAGCGCCCGCTCTGAATCTCAGCCCGTGCTCTGACTCTCAGCTCCCGTTACGACTCTGAGCTCACGCTCTAACTCTCAACTCCCGATATGACTCTCAGCCCGTGCTCTGAATCACCGCTCCCGCGCTGACAATCAGCTCCCGCTCTGACTTTCAGCTCCCGCTCTGAATCTCCGCTCCCTCTCTGACTCACAGCTCCCGCTCTGACTCTCCGCTCCCGCTCTGACGTTCAGCTCCCGCTCTGACTCTCAGCTCCCGCTCTGAATCTCAGCTCCCGTTCTGACTCCCAGCTCCCGTTCTGACTCTCAGCTCCCCCTCTGACTCTCAGCACCCCCTCTGACTCACAGCTCCCGCTCTGACTCTCAGCTTCCGCTCTAATTCTCAGCTCCGCTCTGACTCTCAGCCCGTGCTCTGACTTTCAGCTCCCGTTCAGACTCTCAGCTCCCGCTGTGACTCTCAGCTCCCGATCTGACTCTCAGCCCGTGCTCTGAATCTCTGCTCCCGCTCTGACAATCAGCTCCCGCTCTGACTCTCAGATCCCGCTCTGAATCTCCGCTCCCGCTCTGACTCACAGCTCCCGCTCTGACTCTCCGCTCCCGCTCAGACTATCAGCTCCCGCTCTGACTCTCAGCTCCCGTTCTGACTCTCAGCTCCCGCTCTGACTCTCAGCTCCATCTCTGACGTTCAGCTCCCGCTCTGACTCTCAGCTCCCGCTCTGACTCTCAGCTCCCGTTCGGAATCCCAGCTCCCGTTCTGACTCTCAGCTCCCCCTCTGACTCTCAGCTCCCGCTCTGACTCTCAGCTCCCGCTCTGAATCTCAGATCCCGCTCTGACTCTCAGCTCCCGCTCTGAATCTCAGCTCCCGCTCTGACTCTCAGCTCCCGTTCTGACTCCCAGCTCCCGTTCTGACTCTCAGCTCCCCCTCTGACTCTCAGCACCCCCTCTGACTCTCAGCTCCCGCTCTGAATCTCAGATCCCGCTCTGACTCTCAGCTCCCGCTCTGAATCTCAGCTCCCGCTCTGACTCTCAGCTCCCGTTCACACTCTCAGCTCCCGCTCTGACTCTCAGCTCCCGCTCTGACGCTCAGCCCGTGCTCTAAATCTCTGCTCCCGCTCTGACAATCAGCTCCCCCTCTGAATCTCAGCCCCTGTTCTGACTCTCAGTTCCCGTTCAGACTCTCAGCTCCTGTTCTGACTCTCAGCTCCCGCTCTGACTATCAGCTCACGCTCTGACAATCAGCCACCGCTCTGACTCTCAGCTCCCGTTCTGACTCTCAGCTCCCGTCCTGACTCTGAGCTCCCGCTCTGACTCTCAGCCCATGCTCTGACTCTCAGCTCCCGTTCAGAATCTCAGCTCCAGTTCAGACTCTCAGCTCCCGCTCTGACAATCTGCTCCCGTTCTGACTCTCAGCTCCCGCTCTGACTCTCAGCCCCTGCTCTGACTCTCAGCTCCCGTTCAGACTCTCAGCTCCCGTTCTGACTCTCAGCTCCCGTTCTGACTCTCAGCTCCCGCTCTGACCCTCAGCTCCCGCTCTGACTCTCAGCTCCCACACTGAATCTCCTCTCCGGCTCTGACTCTCAACTCCCGCTCTGACTCTCAGCTCCCGCTCTGACTCACAGCTCCCGCTTTGATTCTCAGCTCCCGCTCTGACTCTCAGCCCGTGCTCTGACTCTCTGCTCCCGTTCAGACTCTCAGCTCCCGCTCTGACTCTCAGCTCCCGATCTGACTCTCAGCCGGTGCTCTGAATCTCTGCTCCCGCTCTGACAATCCGCTCCCGCTCTGACTCTAAGCTCCAGCTCCTAATCTCCGCTCCAGCTCTGACTCACAGCTCCCGCTCTGACTCTCCGCCCTCGCTCAGACTATCAGCTCCCACTCTGACTCTCAGCTTTTCATTCTGACTCACAGCTCCCGCTCTGACTCCCAGCTCCCGCTCTGATGTTCAGCTCCCGCTCTGAATCTCAGCTCCCGCTCTGACTCTCAGCTCCCGTTCTGACTCCCAGCTCCCGTTCTGACTCTCAGCTCCCACTCTGACTCTCAGCTCCCGCTCTGACTCTCAGCTCCCGCTCTGAAGCTCAGCTCCCGCTCTGACTCTCAGCTCCCGTTAAGACTCTCAGCTCCCGCTCTGACTCTCTGCTCCCGCTCTGACTCTCAGCCCGTGCTCTGAATCTCCGCTCCCGCTCTGACAATCAGCTCCCGCTCTGAC
Organism: Scyliorhinus torazame; assembly: GCF_047496885.1. NCBI lineage: Eukaryota > Metazoa > Chordata > Chondrichthyes > Carcharhiniformes > Scyliorhinidae > Scyliorhinus > Scyliorhinus torazame. The sequence continues at coordinate 176,079,897 of NC_092710.1, read as the reverse complement.
TCTCAGCTCCCGCTCTGACTCTCAGCTCCCGTTCTGACTCTCAGCTCCCCCTCTGAATCTCAGCTCCCGCTCTGACTCTCAGCCTCCGCTCTGAATATCAGTTCCCGTTCAGACTCTCAGCTCCTGCTCTGACTCTCAGCTCCCGCTCTGAGTCTCAGCTCCCGTTCTGACTCTCAGCTCCCGCTCTGACTCTCAAGTCACGCTCTGACAATCAGCCACCGCTCTGACTCTCAGCTCCCGTTCTGACTCTCAGCTCCCGTCCTGACTCTGAGCTCCCGCTCTGACTCTCAGCTCCCGCTCTGACTCTCAGCTCCCACTCTGACTCACATCCCCTGCTCTGACTCTCAGCCCGTGCTCTGACTCTCAACTCCCGTTCAGATTCTCAGCTCCCGCTCTGACTCTCAGCTCCCGCTCTGACTCTCAGCTCCCCCTCTAACTCTCAGCCCGTGCTCTGACTCTCAGCTCCCGTGCAGACTCTCAGCTCCCGTTCTCACTCTCAGCTCCTACTCTGACTCTCAGCTCCCGTTCAGGCTCTCAGCTCCCGCTCTAACTCTCAGCTCCCGCTCTGACCCTCAGCTCCCGCTCTGACAATCAGCTCCCGCTCTGACTCTCAGCTCCCATTCAGACTCTCAGCTCCCGCTCTGACTCTCAGCTCCGGCTCTGACTCTCAACTCCCGCTCTGACAATCAGCTCCCGCTCTGACTCTCAGCTCCCGTTCAGACTCTCAGCTCCTGTTCTGACTCTCAGCTCCCGCACTGAATCTCCTCTCCGGCTCTGACTCTCAGCTCCCGCTCTGACTCTCAGCTCCCGCTCTGACTCTCAGCTCCCGCTCTGATTCTCAGCTCCCGCTCTGATTCTCAGCCCGTGCTCTGACTCTCAGCTCCCGTTCAGACTCTCAGCTCCCGCTCTGAATCTCAGCTCCCGATCTGACTCTCAGCCTGTGGCAGTATGCATTAGGGGTCATGTGGGACTGTGAAGCGATGATGTCATTGGCTGACAGATCCCGGGTCCTGGTTGGACATTGACATCTAACTCCGCCCTGAAGGCGGAGTATAAGTACCTGGAGTCCTCCCCCGCAGGCAGTCTACTACTGAACTGTCACGCTAAATAAAGCCTCATCGACTTCACTCTATTCGTCTCTCGGAGTCTTTGTGCGCTACACAGCCCGTGCTCTGAATCTCCGCTCCTGCTCTGACTCTCAGCTCCCGCTCTGACACTCAGCTCCCGCTCTGAATCTCCGCTCCCGCTCTGACTGACAGCTCCCGCTCTGACTCTCCGCACCCGCTCAGACTATCAGCTCCCGCTCTGACTCTCAGGTCCCGTTCTGACTCTCAGCTCCCGCTCTGACTCTCAGCTCCCGCTCTGACTCTCAGCTCCCGCTCTGACGTTCAGCTCCCGCTCTGACTCTCAGCTCCCGCTCTGACTCTCAGCTCACGCTCTGACAATCAGCCACCGCTCTGACTCTCAGCTCCCGCGCTGACTCTCAGCTTCCGCTCTGACTCTCAGCTCCCGCTCTGACTCTCAGCTCCCGCTCTGACTCTCAGCTCACGCTCTGACAATCAACCACCGCTCTGACTCTCAGCTCCCGCTCTGACTCTCAGCTCCCGCTCTGACTTTCAGCTCCCGCTCTGACTCTCAGCTCCCGCTCTGACTCTCAGCTCACGCTCTGACAATCAGCCACCGCTCTGACCCTCAGCTCCCGCTCTGACTCTCAGCCCCTGCTCTGACTCTCAGCTCCCGTTCAGACTCTCAGCTCCAGTTCAGACTCTCAGCTCCCGCTCTGACAATCAGCTCCCGCTCTGACTCTCAGCTCCCGCTCTGACTGTCAGCCCCTGCTCTGACTCTCAGCTCCCGTTCAGACTCTCAGCTCCCGTTCAGACTCTCAGCCCATGCTCTGACTCTCAGCTCCCGTTCAGATTCTCAGCTCCCGCTCTGACTCTCAGCTCCCGCTCTGACTCTCAGCTCCCCCTCTGACTCCCAGCCCGTGCTCTGACTCTCAGCTCCCGTTCAGATTCTCAGCTCCCGCTCTGACTCTCAGCTCCCGCTCTGACTCTCAGCTCCCCCTCTGACTCTCAGCCCGTGCTCTGACTCTCAGCTCCCGTTCAGACTCTCAGCTCCCGTTCTGACTCTCAGCTCCCGTTCAGATTCTCAGCTCCCGCTCTGACTCTCAGCTCCCGCTCTGACTCTCAGCTCCCGCTCTGACTCTCAGCTCCCCCTCTGACTCTCAGCCCCTGCCATGACTCTCAGCTCCCGTTCAGACTCTCAGCTCCCGTTCAGACTCTCAGCCCGTGCTCTGACTCTCAGCTCCCGTTCAGATTCTCAGCTCCGGCTCTGACTCTCAGCTTCCGCTCTGACTCTCAGCTCCCCCTTTGACTCTGAGCCCGTGCTGTGACTCTCAGCTACCGTTCAGACTCTCAGCTCCAGTTCAGACTCTCAGCTCCTGCTCTGACAATCAGCTCCCGTTCAGATTCTCAGCTCCGGCTCTGACTCTCAGCTTCCGCTCTGACTCTCAGCTCCCCCTCTGACTCTCAGCCCGTGCTCTGACTCTCAGCTCCCGTTCAGATTCTCAGCTCCCGCTCTGACTCTCAGCTCCCGCTCTGACTCTCAGCCCCTGCTCTGACTCTCAGATCCCGTTCAGACTCTCAGCTCCCGTTCTGACTCTCAGCTCCTGCTCTGACTCTCAGCTCCCGATCTGACTCTCAGCTCCCGCTCTGACTCTCAGCTTCCGTTCAGACTATCAACTCCCGTTCTGACTCTCAGCTTCCGCACTGAATCTCCTCTCCGGGTCTGACTCTCAGCTCCCGCTCTGACTTTCAACTCCCGCTCTGATTCTCAGCTCCCGCTCTGACTCTCAGCCCGTGCTCTGACTCTCAGCTCCCGTTCAGACTCTCAGCTCCCGCTCTGACTCTCAGCTCCCGATCTGACTCTCAGCCCGTGCTCTGAATCTCCGCTCTGACAATCAGCTCCCGCTCTGACTCTCAGCTCCCGCTCTGAATCTCCGCTCCCGCACTGACTCACAGCTCCCACTCTGACTCTCCGCTCCTGCTCAGACTATCAGCTCCCGCTCTGACTCTCAGCTCCCGCTCTGATTCTCAGCTACCGCTCTGACTCTCAGCTCACGCTCTGACGTTCAGCTCCCGCTCTGACTCTCAGCTCCCGCTCTGACTCTCAGCTCCCGTTCTGACTCTCAGCTCCCGTTCTGACTCTCAGCTCCCGCTCTGACTCTCAGCTCCCGCTCTGAATCTCAGATCCCGCTCTGACTCTCAGCTCCCGCTCTGAATCTCAGCTCCCGCTCTGACTCTCAGCTCCCGCTCTGACTCTCAGTTCCCGCTCTGACCCTCAGCTCCCGCTCTGACTCTCAGCTCCCGCACTGAATCTCCTCTCCGGCTCTGACTCTCAGCTCCCGTTCTGACTCTCAGCTCCCCCTCTGACTCTCAGCTCCCGCTCTGAATCTCTGCTCCCGCTCTGACTGACAGCTCCCGCTCTGAGTCTCACCTCTCGCTCTGACTCTCAGCTCCCGTTCTGACTCTCAGCTCCCGCTCTGACTCTCAGCTCCCTCTCTGACGTTCAGCTCCCGCTCTGACTCTCAGCTCCCGCTCTGACTCTCAGCTCACGCTCTGACACTCAGCCACTGCTCTGACTCTCAGCTCCTGTTCTGACTCTCAGCTCCCGTCCTGACTCTGAGCTCCCGCTCTGACTCTCAGCTCCCGCTCTGACTCTCAGCCCCTGCTCTTACTCTCAGCTCCCGTTCAGACTCTCAGCTCCCGTTCAGACTCTCAGCCCGTGCTCTGACTCTCAGCTCCCGTTCAGATTCGCAGTTCCCGCTCTGACTCTCAGCTCCCGCTCTGACTCTCAGCTCCCCTTCAGACTCTCAGCCCGTGCTCTGACTCTCAGCTCCCGTTCAGATTCGCAGTTCCCGCTCTGACTCTCAGCCCCTGCTCTGACTCTCAGCTCCCGTTCAGACTCTCAGCTCCCGTTCAGACTCTCAGCCCGTGCTCTGACTCTCAGCTCCCGTTCAAATTCGCAGTTCCCGCTCTGATTCTCAGCTCCCCCTCTGACTCTCAGCCCGTGCTCTGACTCTCAACTCCCGTTCAGACTCTCAGCTCCCGTTCTGACACTCAGCTCCTGCTCTGACTCTCAGCTCCCGCTCTGACTCTCAGCTCCCGCTCTGACTCTCAGCTCCCGCTCTGATTCTCAGCTCCCGCTCTGACTCTCAGCTCCTGCTCTGACTCTCACCTCCCGTTCAGACTCTCAGCTCCCGTTCTGACTCTCAGCTCCCGCACTGAATCTCCTCTCCGGCTCTGACTCTCAGCTCCCGCTCTGACTCTCAGCTCCCGCTCTGACTCTCAGCTCCTGCTCTGACTCTCAGCTCCCGCTCTGATTCTCAGCTCCCGCTCTGACTCTCAGCCCGTGCTTTGACTCTCAGCTCCCTTTCAGACTCTCAGCTCCCGTTCAGACTCTCAGCTCCAGTTCAGACTCTCAGCTCCCGCTCTGACAATCAGCTCCCGCTCTGACTCTCAGCTCCCGCTCTGACTGTCAGCCCCTGCTCTGACTCTCAGCTCCCGTTCAGACTCTCAGCTCCCGTTCAGACTCTCAGCCCATGCTCTGACTCTCAGCTCCCGTTCAGATTCTCAGCTCCCGCTCTGACTCTCAGCTCCCGCTCTGGCTCTCAGCTCCCCCTCTGACTCCCAGCCCGTGCTCTGACTCTCAGCTCCCGTTCAATTCTCAGCTCCCGCTCTGACTCTCAGCTCCCGCTCTGACTCTCAGCTCCCCCTCTGACTCTCAGCCCGTGCTCTGACTCTCAGCTCCCGTTCAGACTCTCAGCTCCCGTTCTGACTCTCAGCTCCCGTTCAGATTCTCAGCTCCCGCTCTGACTCTCAGCTCCCGCTCTGACTCTCAGCTCCCGCTCTGACTCTCAGCTCCCCCTCTGACTCTCAGCCCCTGCCATGACTCTCAGCTCCCGTTCAGACTCTCAGCTCCCGTTCAGACTCTCAGCCCGTGCTCTGACTCTCAGCTCCCGTTCAGATTCTCAGCTCCGGCTCTGACTCTCAGCTTCCGCTCTGACTCTCAGCTCCCCCTTTGACTCTGAGCCCGTGCTGTGACTCTCAGCTACCGTTCAGACTCTCAGCTCCAGTTCAGACTCTCAGCTCCTGCTCTGACAATCAGCTCCCGTTCAGATTCTCAGCTCCGGCTCTGACTCTCAGCTTCCGCTCTGACTCTCAGCTCCCCCTCTGACTCTCAGCCCGTGCTCTGACTCTCAGCTCCCGTTCAGATTCTCAGCTCCCGCTCTGACTCTCAGCTCCCGCTCTGACTCTCAGCCCCTGCTCTGACTCTCAGATCCCGTTCAGACTCTCAGCTCCCGTTCTGACTCTCAGCTCCTGCTCTGACTCTCAGCTCCCGATCTGACTCTCAGCTCCCGCTCTGACTCTCAGCTTCCGTTCAGACTATCAACTCCCGTTCTGACTCTCAGCTTCCGCACTGAATCTCCTCTCCGGGTCTGACTCTCAGCTCCCGCTCTGACTTTCAACTCCCGCTCTGATTCTCAGCTCCCGCTCTGACTCTCAGCCCGTGCTCTGACTCTCAGCTCCCGTTCAGACTCTCAGCTCCCGCTCTGACTCTCAGCTCCCGATCTGACTCTCAGCCCGTGCTCTGAATCTCCGCTCTGACAATCAGCTCCCGCTCTGACTCTCAGCTCCCGCTCTGAATCTCCGCTCCCGCACTGACTCACAGCTCCCACTCTGACTCTCCGCTCCTGCTCAGACTATCAGCTCCCGCTCTGACTCTCAGCTCCCGCTCTGATTCTCAGCTACCGCTCTGACTCTCAGCTCACGCTCTGACGTTCAGCTCCCGCTCTGACTCTCAGCTCCCGCTCTGACTCTCAGCTCCCGTTCTGACTCTCAGCTCCCGTTCTGACTCTCAGCTCCCGCTCTGACTCTCAGCTCCCGCTCTGAATCTCAGATCCCGCTCTGACTCTCAGCTCCCGCTCTGAATCTCAGCTCCCGCTCTGACTCTCAGCTCCCGCTCTGACTCTCAGTTCCCGCTCTGACCCTCAGCTCCCGCTCTGACTCTCAGCTCCCGCACTGAATCTCCTCTCCGGCTCTGACTCTCAGCTCCCGTTCTGACTCTCAGCTCCCCCTCTGACTCTCAGCTCCCGCTCTGAATCTCTGCTCCCGCTCTGACTGACAGCTCCCGCTCTGAGTCTCACCTCTCGCTCTGACTCTCAGCTCCCGTTCTGACTCTCAGCTCCCGCTCTGACTCTCAGCTCCCTCTCTGACGTTCAGCTCCCGCTCTGACTCTCAGCTCCCGCTCTGACTCTCAGCTCATGCTCTGACACTCAGCCACTGCTCTGACTCTCAGCTCCTGTTCTGACTCTCAGCTCCCGTCCTGACTCTGAGCTCCCGCTCTGACTCTGAGCTCCCGCTCTGACTCTCAGCCCCTGCTCTTACTCTCAGCTCCCGTTCAGACTCTCAGCTCCCGTTCAGACTCTCAGCCCGTGCTCTGACTCTCAGCTCCCGTTCAGATTCGCAGTTCCCGCTCTGACTCTCAGCTCCCGCTCTGACTCTCAGCTCCCCTTCAGACTCTCAGCCCGTGCTCTGACTCTCAGCTCCCGTTCAGATTCGCAGTTCCCGCTCTGACTCTCAGCCCCTGCTCTGACTCTCAGCTCCCGTTCAGACTCTCAGCTCCCGTTCAGACTCTCAGCCCGTGCTCTGACTCTCAGCTCCCGTTCAAATTCGCAGTTCCCGCTCTGATTCTCAGCTCCCCCTCTGACTCTCAGCCCGTGCTCTGACTCTCAACTCCCGTTCAGACTCTCAGCTCCCGTTCTGACACTCAGCTCCTGCTCTGACTCTCAGCTCCCGCTCTGACTCTCAGCTCCCGCTCTGACTCTCAGCTCCCGCTCTGATTCTCAGCTCCCGCTCTGACTCTCAGCTCCTGCTCTGACTCTCACCTCCCGTTCAGACTCTCAGCTCCCGTTCTGACTCTCAGCTCCCGCACTGAATCTCCTCTCCGGCTCTGACTCTCAGCTCCCGCTCTGACTCTCAGCTCCCGCTCTGACTCTCAGCTCCTGCTCTGACTCTCAGCTCCCGCTCTGATTCTCAGCTCCCGCTCTGACTCTCAGCCCGTGCTTTGACTCTCAGCTCCCTTTCAGACTCTCAGCTCCTGCTCTGACTCTCAGCTCCCGATCTGACTCTCAGCCCGTGCTCTGAATCTCCGCTCCCGCTCTGACAATCAGCTTCCGCTCTGACTCTCAGCTCCCGCTCTGAATCTCCGCTCCTGCACTGACTCACAGCTCCCACTCTGACTCTCCGCTCCCGCTCAGACTATCAGCTCCCGCTCTGACTCTCTGCTCTCGTTCTGACTCTCAGCTCCCGCTCCCGTTCAGACTCTCAGCTCATGCTCTGACTCTCAGCTCCCGTTCTGACTCTCAGCTCCCGTTCTGACTCTCAGCTCCCGCTCTGACTCTCAGCTCCCGCTCTGAATCTCAGATCCCGCTCTGACTCTCAGCTCCTGCTCTGAATCTCAGCTCCCATTCTGACCCTCAGCTCCTGCTCTGACCCTCAGCTCCCGCTCTGACTCTCAGCTCCCGCACTGAATCTCCTCTCCGGCTCTGACTCTCAGCTCCCGCTCTGACTCTCAGCTCACGCTCTGACTCTCAGCTCCCGCTCTGACTCTCAGCTCCTGCTCTGACTCTCAGCTCCCGTTCAGACTTTCAGCTCCCGTTCTGACTCTCAGCTCCCGCACTGAATCTCCTCTCCGGCTCTGACTCTCAGCTCCCGCTCTGACTCTCTGCTCCCGCTCTGACTCTCAGCTCCTGCTCTGACTCTCAGCTCCCGCTCTGATTCTCAGCTCCCGCTCTGACTCTCAGCCCGTGCTCTGACTCTCAGCTCCCGTTCAGACTCTCAGCTCCCTCTCTGACTCTCAGCTCCCGATCTGACTCTCAGCCCATGCTCTGAATCTCCGCTCCCGCTCTGACAATCAGCTCACGCTCTGACTCTCAGCTCCCGCTCTGACTCTCAGCTCCTGCTCTGACTCTCAGCTCCCGTTCAGACTTTCAGCTCCCGTTCTGACTCTCAGCTCCCGCACTGAATCTCCTCTCCGGCTCTGACTCTCAGCTCCCGCTCTGACTCTCTGCTCCCGCTCTGACTCTCAGCTCCTGCTCTGACTCTCAGCTCCCGCTCTGATTCTCAGCTCCCGCTCTGACTCTCAGCCCGTGCTCTGACTCTCAGCTCCCGTTCAGACTCTCAGCTCCCTCTCTGACTCTCAGCTCCCGATCTGACTCTCAGCCCATGCTCTGAATCTCCGCTCCCGCTCTGACAATCAGCTCCCGCTCTGACTCTCAGCTCCCGCTCTGAATCTCTGCTCCTGCTCTGACTCACAGCTCCCACTCTGACTCTCCGCTCCCGCTCAGACTATCTGCTCCCGCTCTGACTCTCAGCTCTCGTTCTGACTCTGAGCTCCCGCTCTGACTCTCAGCTCACGCTCTGACGTTCAGCTCCCGCTCTGACTCCCAGCTCCCGCTCAGACTCTCTGCTCCCGTTCTGACTCTCAGCTCCCGTTCTGACTCTCAGCTCCCGTTCTGTCTCTCAGCTCCCGTTCTGTGCGCTGGGACGGATGGTCAAAGAACAGCGTCTTACCGTGTCGGGGTGGATAAAGCTCTCCGTGCTCCCGGAGTCGACCAGGCATGGTGTCTCGTGCCCGTTTATCAGCACCGTTGTCGTCGTCGTCTGGAGCGTCCGGGGCCGTGCTTGGTCCAGCGTCATTGAAGCCAGACGTGGTTGTAATGGTTGAGCGTCTTCTTCGAACCCCGTGGAGCCGTCGACACTGGGGTCCGTTGTTGCCGTCCAAGGTGGCGTCGGGGGTGAACTAGATGGCTGCCCCCATGCATCGCACATGGCTGGGGGTCACAAGATGGCGGCGGGGGTAGACAAAATGGCCGCCCCCATGCGTCGCACAGGTCTGGGGTGGTCCAAGATGGCGGCGCCCTTCCTCCCCTCGTGGTGGCCGGGACCCAAAATGGCGGCGCCTGCGGGTCGCACATGGGGCGCTGGGGGGGTTGGGGAGCGTTAGGAACACGCAGGACTCCCTCTTCTCTGGGGACAGCGGTGGCCGGGACCCAAAGTGGTAGCGCCGGCGGGTCATACATGGGGCGCTGGGGGGGTTGGGGAGCGTAAACGGTGTGCAGGGCTCCCTGTTCCCCCGGGACAGCGGCGACCTCGCGGGACCGGCACACAGCCGCAAAATGGCCCTTTTTCCCGCAGCTCTTACAGATCGCTGCGCAGGCTGGGCAGCGCTGCCGGGGGTGTTTCGCCTGGCCGCAGAAATAGCAGCGGGCTCCCCAGGTGCGACTTGGCGTTTGAACCGCGCAAGCCTGTGGGGTGCCTGGGGGGGGGGGTGGGTTTGTCGCGACGGGTGCGTACGGATCCCAATGGGCTGCCGCGCGGTCGGGGCCGTAGGCGCGGGTATTTCGCGCGGCCACGTCTAGGGAGGCTGCTAGGGCCCGTGCCTCTGAGAGTCCTAGCGACTCTTTTTCTAGAAGTCTTTGGCGGATTTGGGAGGAGTTCATACCTGCCACAAAAGCATCGCGCATTAACATGTCCGTGTGTTCATTTGCGTTCACCGGCGGGCAGCTGCAAGCCCGTCCCAAAATTAGTAGCGCGGCGTAGAAATCATCTATCGATTCTCCGGGACTTTGCCGTCTCGTTGCGAGTTGATAGCGAGCGTAGATCTGGTTTACTGGGCGAACATAGAGACTTTTTAGTGCTGCGAACGCCGTCTGGAAATCCTCCGCGTCTTCGATGAGGGAGAAAATCTCCGTGCTTAACCTCAAGTGCAGGACCTGTAGTTTTTGGTCTTCTGTGACCCGGCCGGTGGCCGTTCTGAGGTAGGCCTCGAAACAAGTCTGCCAGTGCTTGAAAGCTGCTACTGCGTTCACTGCGTGGGGGCTGATCCTCAGGCATTCCGAGATGATCCTGAGCTCCATAGTCCTTTAGTCACGTTTAATAAATTGTAGCGCACAAAGACTCCGAGAGACGAATAGAGTGTAGTCGATGAGGCTTTATTAAGCGTGACTGTTCCCCCGCAGTTCAGTAGTAGACTGCCTGCGGGGGAAGACTCCTGGTACTTATACTCCGCCTTCAGGGCTGAGCTAGATGTCAACGTCCAACCAGGACCCGGGATCTGGCAGCCAATGACATCACGGCTTCACAGTCCCACATGACCCCTAATGCATACTACCACATTCCCGCTCCGAATCTCAGCTCCCGCTCTGACTCACAGCCCCTGCTCTGACTCTCAGCTCCCGTTCAGACTCTCAGCTCCCTCTCTGACTCTCAGCTCCCGATCTGACTCTCAGCCCATGCTCTGAATCTCCGCTCCCGCTCTGACAATCAGCTCACGCTCTGACTCTCAGCTCCCGCTCTGACTCTCAGCTCCTGCTCTGACTCTCAGCTCCCGTTCAGACTTTCAGCTCCCGTTCTGACTCTCAGCTCCCGCACTGAATCTCCTCTCCGGCTCTGACTCTCAGCTCCCGCTCTGACTCTCTGCTCCCGCTCTGACTCTCAGCTCCTGCTCTGACTCTCAGCTCCCGCTCTGATTCTCAGCTCCCGCTCTGACTCTCAGCCCGTGCTCTGACTCTCAGCTCCCGTTCAGACTCTCAGCTCCCTCTCTGACTCTCAGCTCCTGATCTGACTCTCAGCCCATGCTCTGAATCTCCGCTCCCGCTCTGACAATTAGCTCCCGCTCTGACTCTCAGCTCCCGCTCTGAATCTCTGCTCCTGCTCTGACTCACAGCTCCCACTCTGACTCTCCGCTCCCGCTCAGACTATCTGCTCCCGCTCTGACTCTCAGCTCTCGTTCTGACTCTGAGCTCCCGCTCTGACTCTCAGCTCACGCTCTGACTTTCAGCTCCCGCTCTGACTCCCAGCTCCCGCTCAGACTCTCAGCTCCCGTTCTGACTCTCAGCTCCCGTTCTGACTCTCAGCTCCCGTTCTGTCTCTCAGCTCCCGCTCTGTCTCTCAGCTCCCGCTCTGACTCTCAGCTCCCGCTCTGAATCTCAGCTCCCGCTCTGAATCTCAGATCCCGCTCTGACTCTCAGCTCCCGCTCTCAATCTCAGCTCCCGCTCTGACTCTCAGCTCCCGCTCTGACCCTCAGCTCCCGCTCTGTCTCTCAGCTCCCGCACTGAATCTCCTCTCCGGCTCTGACTCTCAGCTCCCGCTCTGACTCTCAGCTCCCGCTCTCAATCTCAGCTCCCGCTCTGACTCTCAGCTCCCGTTCTGATTCTCAGCTCCCGCTCTGACTCTCAGCCCGTGCTCTGACTCTCAGCTCCCGTTCAGAATCTCAGCTCCCGCTCGGACTCTCAGCTCCCGATCTGACTCTCAGCCCGTGCTCTGAATCTCCGCTCCCGCTCTGACAATCAGCTCCCGCTCTGACTCTCAGCTCCCGCTCTGAATCTCCGCTCCCGCTCTGACTCGCAGCTCCCGCTCTGACTCTCCGCTCCCGCTCTGACTATCAGCTCCCGCTCTGACTCTCAGCTCCCGCTCTGACGTTCAGCTCCCGCTCTGACTCTCAGCTCCCGCTCTGACTCTCAGCTCCCGCTCTGACTCTCAGCTCCCGTTCTGACTCTCAGCTCCCGTTCTGACTCTCAGCTCCCGCTCTGAATCTCAGATCCCGCTCTGACTCTCAGCTCCCGCTCTGAATCTCAGCTCCCGCTGTGACTCTCAGCTCCCGTCCTGACTCTCAGTTCCCGATCTGACCCTCAGCTCCCGCTCGGACTCACAGCTCCCGTTCTGACTCTCCGCTCCCACTCTGACTCTCAGCTCCCGCTCTGACTATCAGCTCCCTGTAGCGCACAAAGACTCCGAGAGACGAATAGATTGAAGTCGATGAGGCTTTATTAAGCGTGACTGTTCCCCCGCAGTTCAGTAGTAGTCTGCCTGCAGGGGAGGACTCCTGGTACTTATACTCCGCCTTCAGGGCGGAGCTAGAGGTCAACGTCCAACCAGGACCCGGGATCTGTCAGCCAATGACATCACGGCTTCACAGTCCCACATGACCCCTAATGCATACTACCACATTCACCCTTGTTAAAAATGAACCCGGCGGGGTGATGCTTCGCATGGTGGTAAGGGTTTACAAGGCTGGTCCTGGGAGGAAAACATTCGCATGTTATTACAGTATGTACAAGGTTTTGTTTTTTTTCGAACTATTTACAGTAATCGTCAGGAAAATAAGACAAAATGTTCTCGTTAAAAGTCCACATATTGTAGTGTTACATCGACGCCACGAGTCGGTCGGGCGGTCTGGTCATCCGTGTCGATCGCCTCGGCCACGGTGGTGGTGGTGGTGCTTGTTCCGGTGCTGCCGTCACCGGGAGCCTTACGGTTTCAGCTTGGGCTTCACTCCTGGTCGGGCCTGGGAGGAGGACCGATCCTCCTGGGAAGGGGGCGGTCGCGGGGTGCGGCGGTGGCAGGAAGGGGGTGATTGGTGTCGGGGGGGGTGTGTGTGTTGCCGGCGGGCGCCAGATCTCGCAGGGAGACCGTGTCCTGTCGTCCGTCGGGGTACTCCAAATAAGCGTATTGCGGGTTCGCGTGAAGGAGGTGAACCCTTTCGACCAACGGGTCCGACTTGTGCGCCCGCACATGTTTTCGGAGCAAGATGGGTCCTGGGGCCGCCAGCCAGGTCGGCAGCGACGTTCCAGAGGAGGACTTCCTGGGGAAGACAAGGAGGCCCTCATGAGGCGTTTGGTTAGTGCTAATACACAGTAGTGACCGGATGGAGTGGAGGGCGTCCGGGAGGACCTCCTGCCACCGTGAAACTGGGAGGTCCCTGGACCGTAGGGCCAGTAGGATGGTCTTCCAGACCGTGCCGTTCTCCCTCTATACTTGCCCGTTCCCCCGGGGGTTGTAGCTGGTCGTCCTACTCGAGGCTATACCGTTGCTGAGCAGGAACTGGCGCAGCTCGTCACTCATGAAGGAGGACCCCCTGTCGCTGTGGACGTATGCGGGGCAACCGAACAGTGTGAATATGGTGTTCAGGGCTTTAATGACTGTGGCCGCGGTCATGTCAGGGCAGGGGATGGCGAATGGGAAGCGGGAGTACTCGTCCACCACATTAAGGAAGTATGTGGTGCGGTCGGTGGAGGGGAGGGGTCCTTTGAAATCCAGACTAAGGCGTTCAAAGGGGCGGGAAGCCTTAATCAGGTGCGCACCATCCGGCCTGAGAAAATGCGGTTTGCGCTCTGCGCAGATGTGGCAGTTCCTTGTGACTGTACGGACCTCCTCTAAAGAGTATGGGAGGTTGCGGGACTTAATAAAGTGGTAGAACCGAGTGACCTCCGGGTGGCAGAGGTCCTCGTGGAGGGTTTGGAGGCGGTTAATTTGTGCGTTGGCACATGTGCCACGGGATAGGGCATCGGACGGCTCGTTCAGCTTTCCGGGACGATACAAGATCTCGTAGTTGAAGGTGGAGAGCTCGATCCTCCACCTTAAGATCTTGTCGTTTTTGATTTTGCCCCGCTGTGCATTATCGAACATGAAGGCTACCAACCGTTGGTCCGTGAGGAGAGTGAATCTCCTGCCGGCCAGGTAATGCCTCCAATGTCGCACCGCTTCCACTATGGCTTGGGCTTCCTTTTCCACTGAGGAGTGGCGGATTTCTGAAGCGTGGAGGGTTCGGGAGAAAAAGGCCACGGGTCTGCCCGCTTGGTTAAGGGTGGCCGCTAGAGCTACGTCGGAGGCGTCGCTCTCGACCTGGAAGGGGAGGGACTCGTCGATGGCGCGCATCGTGGCCTTTGCGATATCCGCTTTGATGCGGCTGAAGGCCTGGCAAGCCTCTGTCGACAGAGGGAAGGTCGTGGTCTGTATTAGGGGGCGGGCCTTGTCTGCGTACTGGGGGACCCACTGGGCGTAGTATGAAAAGAACCCCAGGCAGCGTTTTAGGGCTTTTGAGCAGTGCGGGAGGGGAAATTCCATGTGGGCGCGCATACGTTCGGGGTCGGGGCCTATTATCCCATTGCGCACTACGTAGCCCAGGATGGCTAGCCGGTTTGTGCTAAAAACGCACTTGTCCTCGTTGTACGTGAGGTTCAAGGCTTTAGCGGTCTGGAGGAATTTTTGGAGGTTGGCGTCGTGGTCCTGCTGATCGTGGCCGCAGATGGTTACATTGTCGAGATACGGGAACGTGGCCCGTAACCCGTGTTGATCAACCATTCGGTCCATCTCTCGTTGGAAGACCGAGACCCCGTTTGTGACGCCAAATGGGACCCTTAGGAAATGGTATAATCGCCCGTCTGCCTCGAAGGCTGTGTACTTGCGGTCACTTGGGCGGATGGGGAGCTGATGGTAGGCGGACTTGAGGTCCACGGTGGAGAAGACCTTATATTGGGCAATCCGATTGACCATGTCGGATATGCGGGGGAGAGGGTACGCGTCTAGTTGTGTGTACGTGTTGATGGTCTGGCTATAGTCTATGACCATCCTTTGCTTCTCCCCTGTCTTTACTACTACCACCTGTGCTCTCCAGGGACTATTGCTGGCCTGGATTATGCCTTCCTTTAGTAGCCGCTGGACTTCGGACCGAATGAAGGTCCGGTCCTGGGCGCTGTACCGTCTGCTCCTAGTGGCGACGGGTTTGCAATCCGGGGTGAGGTTTGCAAACAAGGATGGGGGTTGCACCTTGAGGGTTGCAAGGCCGCAGATAGTGAGTGGGGGTATTGGGCCGCCGAATTTGAAGGTTAGGCTCTGTAGATTGCACTAGAAGTCTAATCCCAGTAATGTGGGGCGCAGAGTTGGGGAAGGACGTAGAGCTTGTAGTTTTTGAACTCCCTCCCTTGCACCGTTAGGGTAACTATGCAGAAGCCTTTGATCTGTACGGAGTGGGATCTTGCAGCTAGGGAAATCTTTTGTGCGCTGGGACGGATGGTCAAAGAACAGCGTCTTACCGTGTCGGGGTGGATAAAGCTCTCCGTGCTCCCGGAGTCGACCAGGCATGGTGTCTCGTGCCCGTTTATCAGCACCGTTGTCGTCGTCGTCTGGAGCGTCCGGGGCCGTGCTTGGTCCAGCGTCATTGAAGCCAGACGTGGTTGTAATGGTTGAGCGTCTTCTTCGAACCCCGTGGAGCCGTCGACATTGGGGTCCGTTGTTGCCGTCCAAGGTGGCGTCGGGGGTGAACTAGATGGCTGCCCCCATGCATCGCACATGGCTGGGGGTCACAAGATGGCGGCGGGGGTAGACAAAATGGCCGCCCCCATGCGTCGCACAAGTCTGGGGTGGTCCAAGATGGCGGCGCCCTTCCTCCCCTCGTGGTGGCCGGGACCCAAAATGGCGGCGCCTGCGGGTCGCACATGGGGCGCTGGGGGGGTTGGGGAGCGTTAGGAACACGCAGGACTCCCTCTTCTCTGGGGACAGCGGTGGCCGGGACCCAAAGTGGTAGCGCCGGCGGGTCATACATGGGGCGCTGGGGGGGTTGGGGAGCGTAAACGGTGTGCAGGGCTCCCTGTTCCCCCGGGACAGCGGCGACCTCGCGGGACCGGCACACAGCCGCAAAATGGCCCTTTTTCCCGCAGCTCTTACAGATCGCTGCGCAGGCTGGGCAGCGCTGCCGGGGGTGTTTCGCCTGGCCGCAGAAATAGCAGCGGGCTCCCCCGGTGCGACTTGGCGTTTGAACCGCGCAAGCCTGTGGGGTGCCTGGGGGGGGGGGGGTGGGTTTGTCGCGACGGGTGCGTACGGATCCCAATGGGCTGCCGCGCGGTCGGGGCCGTAGGCGCGGGTATTTCGCGCGGCCACGTCTAGGGAGGCTGCTAGGGCCCGTGCCTCTGAGAGTCCTAGCGACTCTTTTTCTAGAAGTCTTTGGCGGATTTGGGAGGAGTTCATACCTGCCACAAAAGCATCGCGCATTAACATGTCCGTGTGTTCATTTGCGTTCACCGGCGGGCAGCTGCAAGCCCGTCCCAAAATTAGTAGCGCGGCGTAGAAATCATCTATCGATTCTCCGGGACTTTGCCGTCTCGTTGCGAGTTGATAGCGAGCGTAGATCTGGTTTACTGGGCGAACATAGAGACTTTTTAGTGCTGCGAACGCCGTCTGGAAATCCTCCGCGTCTTCGATGAGGGAGAAAATCTCCGTGCTTAACCTCAAGTGCAGGACCTGTAGTTTTTGGTCTTCTGTGACCCGGCCGGTGGCCGTTCTGAGGTAGGCCTCGAAACAAGTCTGCCAGTGCTTGAAAGCTGCTACTGCGTTCACTGCGTGGGGGCTGATCCTCAGGCATTCCGAGATGATCCTGAGCTCCATAGTCCTTTAGTCACGTTTAATAAATTGTAGCGCACAAAGACTCCGAGAGACGAATAGAGTGTAGTCGATGAGGCTTTATTAAGCGTGACTGTTCCCCCGCAGTTCAGTAGTAGACTGCCTGCGGGGGAAGACTCCTGGTACTTATACTCCGCCTTCAGGGCTGAGCTAGATGTCAACGTCCAACCAGGACCCGGGATCTGGCAGCCAATGACATCACGGCTTCACAGTCCCACATGACCCCTAATGCATACTACCACATTCCCGCTCCGAATCTCAGCTCCCGCTCTGACTCACAGCCCCTGCTCTGACTCTCAGCTCCCGCACTGACTCTCAGCTCCCGCTCTGACAATCAGCTCCAACTCTGACTCTCAGCTCCCGCTCTGACTCTCTGCCCTTGCTCTGACTCTCAGCTCCCGCTCTGATTCTCTGCTCCCGCTGTGACTCACAGCTCCCGCTCTGACTCTCAGCTTCCGATCAGATTCTCAGCTCCCGTTCAGACTCACAGCTCCCACTCTGACTCTCAGCTCCCGCTCTGACAATCAGCCCCCGCTCTGGCTCTCAGCTCCCGCTCTGACTCTCAGCTCCCGTTCTGACTCTCAGCTCCCACTCTGACTCTCAGCTCCCGCTCTGACAATCAGCTCCCGCTCTGGCTCTCAGCTCCCGCTCTGAATCTCCACTCACGCTCTGATTCTCAGCTCCCGCTCTGACTCTCAGCCCTTGCTCTGACTCTCAGCTCCCGCTCTGACTCTCAGCTCCCGCTGTGACTCTCAGCTCCCGCTCTGACTCTCAGCTTCCGATCAGATTCTCAGCTCCCGTACAGACTCTCAGCTCCCACTCTGACAATCAGCTCCCGCTCTGACTCTCAGCTCCCGTTCTGACTCTCAGCCCCTGCTCAGACTCTCAGCTCCCGCTCTGACTCTCAGCTCCCGCTCTGACTCTCTGCCCTTGTTCTGACTCTCAGCTCCCGCTCTGACACTCAGCTCCCGCTGTGACTCTCAGCTCCCGCTCTGACTCTCAGCTTCCGCTCAGACTCTCCGATCCCGCTCAGACTCTCAGCTCCCGCTCTGACTCTCAGCTTCTGATCAGATTCTCAGCTCCGGTACAGACTCTCAGCTCCCACTCTGACTTTCAGCTCCCGCTCTGACTCTCAGCTCCCGTTCTGACTCTCAGCTCCCACTCTGACTCTCAGCTCCCGCTCTGAATCTCAGATCCCGCTCTGACTCTCAGCTCCCGCTCTGAATCTCAGCTCCCGCTCTGACTCTCAGCTCCCGTTCTGACTCTCAGCTCCCGCTCTGACCCTCAGCTCCCGCTCTGAATCTCCGCTCCCCCTCTGACTCACAGCTCCCGCTCTGACCCTCAGCTCCCGCTCTGACCCTCAGCTCCCGCTCTGAATCTCCGCTCCCCCTCTGACTCACAGCTCCCACTCTGACTCTCAGCTCCCGCTCTGACTCTCAGCTCGCGTTCTGGCTCTCAGCCTTTGCTCTGACGCTCAGCTCCCGCTCTGACGCTCAGATCCTGCTCTGACTCTCAGCTCCCGCTCTGACTCTCAGCTCCCGTTCTGACTCTCAGCTCCCGCTCTGAATCTCAGATCCCGCTCTGACTCTCAGCTCCCGCTCTGACTCTCAGCTCCCGCTCTGAATCTCAGCCCGTGCTCTGAATCTCGGCTCCCGCTCTGACAATCAGCTCCCGCTCTGACTCTCAGCTCCCGCTCTGAATCTCCGCTCCCGCTCTGACTCACAGCTCCCGCTCTGACTCTTAGCTCCCGCTCTGACTCTCAGCTCCCGTTCTGACTCTCAGCTCCCGTTCTGCCTCTCAGCTCCCGCTCTGACTCTCAGCTCCCGCTCTGACTCTCAGCTCCCGTTCTGACTCTCAGCTCCCGTTCTGACTCTCAGCTCCGACTCTGACTCTCAGCTCCCGCTCTGAATCTCAGATCCCGCTCTGACTCTCATCTCGCGTTCTGACTCTCAGCCCCTGCTCTGACTCTCAGCTCCCGCACTGACTCTCAGCTCCCGCTCTGACAATCAGCTCCCGCTCTGACAATCAGCTCCCGCTCTGACTCTCAGCTCCCGCTCTGACTCTCAGCTCCCGCTCTGACAATCAGCTCCCGCTCTGACTCTCAGCTCCCGCTCTGACTCTCAGCTCCCCCTCTGACTCTCAGCTCCCCCTCTGACTCTCAGCTCCCGTTCTGACTCTCAGCTCCCGTTCTGACTCTCAGCTCCCGTTCTGACTCTCAGCTCCCGTTCTGACTCTCAGCTCCAGCTCTGACTTTCTGCTCCCGCTCTGAATCTCAGCTCCCGCTCTGACTCTCAGCTCCCGTTCTAACTCTCAGCTCCCGCTCTGACGTTCAGCTCCCGCTCTGAACATCAGATCCCGCTCTGACTCTCAGCTCCCGCTCTGAATCTCAGCTCCCGCTCTGACTCTCAGCTCCCGCTCTGACTCTCAACTCCCGCTCTGACTCTCAGCTCCCGCTCTGACTCTCAGCTCGCGTTCTGACTCTCAGCCCTTGCTCTGACGCTCAGCTCCCGCTCTGACGCTCAGATCCTGCTCTGACTCTCAGCTCCCGATCTGACTCTCAGCTCCCGTTCTGACTCTCAGCTCCCGTTCTGACTCTCAGCTCCCCCTCTGACTCTCAGCTCCCGCTCTGACTCTCAGCTCCCGCTCTGAATCTCAGATCCCGCTCTGACTCTCAGCTCCCGCTCTGAATCTCAGCTCCCGCTCTGACTCTCAGCTCCCGCTCTGACTCTCAGCTTCCGATCAGATTCTCAGCTCCCGTACAGACTCTCAGCTCCCACTCTGACAATCAGCTCCCGCTCTGACTCTCAGCTCCCGTTCTGACTCTCAGCCCCTGCTCAGTCTCTCAGCTCCCGCTCTGACTCTCAGCTCCCGCTCTGACTCTCAGCCCTTGTTCTGACTCTCAACTCCCGCTCTGACACTCAGCTCCCGCTGTGACTCTCAGCTCCCGCTCTGACTCTCAGCTTCCGCTCAGTCTCTCCGCTCCCGTTCAGACTCTCAGCTCCCGCTCTGACTCTCAGCTTCCGATCAGATTCTCAGCTCCCGTACAGACTCTCAGCTCCCACTCTGACTCTCAGCTCCCGTTCTGACTCCCAGCTCCCACTCTGACTCTCAGCTCCCGCTCTGAATCTCAGATCCCGCTCTGACTCTCAGCTCCCGCTCTGAATCTCAGCTCCCGCTCTGACTCTCAGCTCCCGTTCTGACTCTCAGCTCCCGCTCTGACCCTCAGCTCCCGCTCTGAATCTCCGCTCCCCCTCTGACTCACAGCTCCCACGCTGACTCTCAGCTCCCGCTCTGACTCTCAGCTCGCGTTCTGACTCTCAGCCTTTGCTCTGACGCTCAGCTCCCGCTCTGACGCTCAGTTCCTGCTCTGACTCTCAGCTCCCGCTCTGACTCTCAGCTCCCGCTCTGACTCTCAGGTCACGTTCTGACTCTCAGCTCCCGTTCTGACTCTCAGCTCCCGCTCTGACTCTCAGCTCCCGCTCTGAATCTCAGCTCCCGCTCTGACTCTCAGCTCCCACTCTGACAATCATCTCCCGCTCTGACTCTCAGCTCCCGCTCTGACTATCAGCTCCCCCTCTGACTCTCAGCTCCCCCTCTGACTCTGAGCTCCCGTTCTGACTCTCAGCTCCCGTTCTGACTCTCAGCTCCCGTTCTGACTCTCAGCTCCCGTTCTGACTCTCAGCTCCAGCTCTGACTCTCAGCTCCCCCTCTGACTCTCTGCTCCCGCTCTGAATCTCAGCTCCCGCTCTGACTCTCAGCTCCCGTTCTGACTCTCAGCTCCCGCTCCGACTCTCAGCTCCCGCTCTGAATCTCAGATCCCGCTCTGAATCTCAGCTCCCGCTCTGAATCTCAGCTCCCGCTCTGACTCTCAGCTCCCGCTCTGACTCTCAGCTCCCGCTCTGACTCTCAGCTCCCGTTCTGACTCTCAGCTCCTGCTCTGACCCTCAGCTCCCGCTCTGAATCTCCGCTCCCGCTCTGACTCACAGCTCCCGCTCTGACTCTCCGCTCCCGCTCAGACTTTCAGCTCCCGCTCTGACTCTCGGCTCGCGTTCTGACTCTCAGCCCTTGCTCTGACGCTCAGCTCCCGCTCTGACGCTCAGATCCTGCTCTGACTCTCAGCTCCC
The DNA here is from genome assembly GCF_047496885.1 of Scyliorhinus torazame. NCBI lineage: Eukaryota > Metazoa > Chordata > Chondrichthyes > Carcharhiniformes > Scyliorhinidae > Scyliorhinus > Scyliorhinus torazame. The sequence goes on along the minus strand of NC_092710.1, from coordinate 176,059,474 downwards.
GCTCTGACTCTCAGCTCCCGTTCTGACTCTCAGCTCCCGTTCTGACTCTCAGCTCCCGCTCTGACTCTCAGCTCCCGCTCTGACTCTCAGCTCCCGCTCTGAATCTCAGATCCCGCTCTGACTCTCAGCTCCCGCTCTGAATCTCAGCTCCCGCTCTGACTCTCAGCTCCCGCTCTGACTCTCAGCCCGTGCTCTGAATCTCGGCTCCCGCTCTGACAATCAGCTCCCGCTCTGACTCTCAGCTCCCGCTCTGAATCTCCGCTCCCGCTCTGACTCACAGCTCCCGCTCTGACTCTTAGCTCCCGCTCTGACTCTCAGCTCCCGTTCTGACTCTCAGCTCCCGTTCTGACTCTCAGCTCCCGCTCTGACTCTCAGCTCCCGCTCTGACTCTCAGCTCCCGTTCTGACTCTCAGCTCCCGTTCTGACTCTCAGCTCCGACTCTGACTCTCAGCTCCCGCTCTGAATCTCAGATCCCGCTCTGACTCTCATCTCGCGTTCTGACTCTCAGCCCCTGCTCTGACTCTCAGCTCCCGCACTGACTCTCAGCTCCCGCTCTGACAATCAGCTCCCGCTCTGACAATCAGCTCCCGCTCTGACTCTCAGCTCGCGCTCTGACTCTCAGCTCCCGCTCTGACTCTCAGCTCCCGCTCTGACTCTCAGCTCCCCCTCTGACTCCCAGCTCCCGTTCTGACTCTCAGCTCCCGTTCTGACTCTCAGCTCCCGCTCTGAATCTCAGCTCCCGCTCTGAATCTCAGCTCCCGTTCTGACTCTCAGCTCCCGCTCTGACTTTCAGCTCCCGCTCTGAATCTCAGATCCCGCTCTGACTCTCAGCTCCCGCTCTGAATCTCAGCTCCCGCTCTGACTCTCAGCTCCCCCTCTGACTCTCAGCTCCCGCTCTGACTCTCAGCTCCCGCTCTGACCCTCAGCTCCCGCTCTGAATCTCCGCTCCCGCTCTGACTCACAGCTCCCGCTCTGACTCTCCGCTCCTACTCAGACTTTCAGCTCCCGCTCTGACTCTCAGCTCGCGTTCTGACTCTCAGCCCTTGCTCTGACGCTCAGCTCCCGCTCTGACGCTCAGATCCTGCTCTGACTCTCAGCTCCCGCTCTGACTCTCAGCTCCCGTTCTGACTCTCAGCTCCCGTTCTGACTCTCAGCTCCCCCTCTGACTCTCAGCTCCCGCTCTGACTCTCAGCTCCCGCTCTGAATCTCAGATCCCGCTCTGACTCTCAGCTCCCGCTCTGAATCTCAGCTCCCGCTCTGACTCTCAGCTCCCGCTCTGAATCTCAGCTTCCGATCAGATTCTCAGCTCCCGTACAGACTCTCAGCTCCCACTCTGACAATCAGCTCCCGCTCTGACTCTCAGCTCCCATTCTGACTCTCAGCCCCTGCTCAGACTCTCAGCTCCCGCTCTGACTCTCAGCTCCCGTTCTGACTCTCAGCTCCAGCTCTGACCCTCAGCTCCAGCTCTGAATCTCCGCTCCCCCTCTGACTCACAGCTCCCACTCTGACTCTCAGCACCCGCTCTGACTCTCAGCTCGCGTTCTGACTCTCAGCCTTTGCTCTGACGCTCAGCTCCCGCTCTGACGCTCAGATCCTGCTCTGACTCTCAGCTCCCGCTCTGACTCTCAGCTCCCGCTCTCACTCTCAGGTCCCGTTCTGACTCTCAGCTCCCGTTCTGACTCTCAGCTCCCGCTCTGACTCTCAGCTCCCGCTCTGAATCTCAGATCCCGCTCTGACTCTCATCTCGCGTTCTGACTCTCAGACCCTGCTCTGACTCTCAGCTCCCGCACTGACTCTCAGCTCCCGCTCTGGCAATCAGCTCCCGCTCTGACTCTCAGCTCCCGCTCTGACTCTCAGCTCCCGCCCTGACAATCAGCTCCCGCTCTGACTCTCAGCTCCCGCTCTGACTCTCAGCTCCCCCTCTGACTCTCAGCTCCCCCTCTGACTCTCAGCTCCCGTTCTGACTCTCAGCTCCCGTTCTGACTCTCAGCTCCCGTTCTGACTCTCAGCTCCCGTTCTGACTCTCAGCTCCAGCTCTGACTCTCAGCTCCAGCTCTGACTCTCTGCTCCCGCTCTGACTCTCAGCTCCAGTTCAGACTCTTAGCTCCCCCTCTGACTCTCAGCTCCCGCTCTGAATCTCAGCTCCCGCTCTGACTCTCAGCTCCCGTTCTGACTCTCAGCTCCCGTTCTGACTCTCAGCTCCCGCTCTGAATCTCAGATCCCGCTCTGACTCTCAGCTCCCGCTCTGAATCTCAGCTCCCGCACTGACTCTCAGCTCCCACTCTGACTCTCAGCTCCCGCTCTGACTCTCAGCTCCCGTTCTGACTCTCAGCTCCTGCTCTGACCCTCAGCTCCCGCTCTGAATCTCCGCTCCCGCTCTGACTCACAGCTCCCGCTCTGACTCTCCACTCCCGCTCAGACTTTCAGCTCCCGCTCTGACTCTCAGCTCGCGTTCTGACTCTCAGCCCTTGCTCTGACGCTCAGCTCCCGCTCTGACGCTCAGATCCTGCTCTGACTCTCAGCTCCCGCTCTGACTCTCAGCTCCCGTTCTGACTCTCAGCTCCCGTTCTGACTCTCAGCTCCCGCTCTGACTCTCAGCTCCCGCTCTGACTCTCAGCTCCCGCTCTGAATCTCAGATCCCGCTCTGACTCACAGCTCCCGCTCTGAATCTCAGCTCCCGCTCTGACTCTCAGCTCCCGCTCTGACTCTCAGCCCGTGCTCTGAATCTCGGCTCCCGCTCTGACAATCAGCTCCCGCTCTGACTCTCAGCTCCCGCTCTGAATCTCCGCTCCCGCTCTGACTCACAGCTCCCGCTCTGACTCTTAGCTCCCGCTCTGACTCTCAGCTCCCGTTCTGACTCTTAGCTCCCGTTCTGACTCTCAGCTCCCGCTCTGACTCTCAGCTCCCGCTCTGACTCTCAGCTCCCGTTCTGACTCTCAGCTCCCGTTCTGACTCTCAGCTCCGACTCTGACTCTCAGCTCCCGCTCTGAATCTCAGATCCCGCTCTGACTCTCATCTCGCGTTCTGACTCTCAGCCCCTGCTCTGACTCTCAGCTCCCGTTCTGACTCTCAGCTCGCGTTCTGACTCTCAGCTCCCGCTCTGACCCTCAGCTCCCGCTCTGAATCTCCGCTCCCGCTCTGACTCACAGCTCCCGCTCTGACTCTCCGCTCCTACTCAGACTTTCAGCTCCCGCTCTGACTCTCAGCTCGCGTTCTGACTCTCAGCCCTTGCTCTGACGCTCAGCTCCCGCTCTGACGCTCAGATCCTGCTCTGACTCTCAGCTCCCGCTCTGACTCTCAGCTCCCGTTCTGACTCTCAGCTCCCGTTCTGACTCTCAGCTCCCCCTCTGACTCTCAGCTCCCGCTCTGACTCTCAGCTCCCGCTCTGAATCTCAGATCCCGCTCTGACTCTCAGCTCCCGCTCTGAATCTCAGCTCCCGCTCTGACTCTCAGCTCCCGCTCTGAATCTCAGCTTCCGATCAGATTCTCAGCTCCCGTACAGACTCTCAGCTCCCACTCTGACAATCAGCTCCCGCTCTGACTCTCAGCTCCCATTCTGACTCTCAGCCCCTGCTCAGACTCTCAGCTCCCGCTCTGACTCTCAGCTCCCGTTCTGACTCTCAGCTCCAGCTCTGACCCTCAGCTCCAGCTCTGAATCTCCGCTCCCCCTCTGACTCACAGCTCCCACTCTGACTCTCAGCTCCCGCTCTGACTCTCAGCTCGCGTTCTGACTCTCAGCCTTTGCTCTGACGCTCAGCTCCCGCTCTGACGCTCAGATCCTGCTCTGACTCTCAGCTCCCGCTCTGACTCTCAGCTCCCGCTCTCACTCTCAGGTCCCGTTCTGACTCTCAGCTCCCGTTCTGACTCTCAGCTCCCGCTCTGACTCTCAGCTCCCGCTCTGAATCTCAGATCCCGCTCTGACTCTCATCTCGCGTTCTGACTCTCAGCCCCTGCTCTGACTCTCAGCTCCCGCACTGACTCTCAGCTCCCGCTCTGGCAATCAGCTCCCGCTCTGACTCTCAGCTCCCGCTCTGACTCTCAGCTCCCGCCCTGACAATCAGCTCCCGCTCTGACTCTCAGCTCCCGCTCTGACTCTCAGCTCCCCCTCTGACTCTCAGCTCCCCCTCTGACTCTCAGCTCCCGTTCTGACTCTCAGCTCCCGTTCTGACTCTCAGCTCCCGTTCTGACTCTCAGCTCCCGTTCTGACTCTCAGCTCCAGCTCTGACTCTCAGCTCCAGCTCTGACTCTCTGCTCCCGCTCTGACTCTCAGCTCCAGTTCAGACTCTTAGCTCCCCCTCTGACTCTCAGCTCCCGCTCTGAATCTCAGCTCCCGCTCTGACTCTCAGCTCCCGTTCTGACTCTCAGCTCCCGTTCTGACTCTCAGCTCCCGCTCAGAATCTCAGATCCCGCTCTGACTCTCAGCTCCCGCTCTGAATCTCAGCTCCCGCTCTGACTCTCAGCTCCCACTCTGACTCTCAGCTCCCGCTCTGACTCTCAGCTCCCGTTCTGACTCTCAGCTCCTGCTCTGACCCTCAGCTCCCGCTCTGAATCTCCGCTCCCGCTCTGACTCACAGCTCCCGCTCTGACTCTCCACTCCCGCTCAGACTTTCAGCTCCCGCTCTGACTCTCAGCTCGCGTTCTGACTCTCAGCCCTTGCTCTGACGCTCAGCTCCCGCTCTGACGCTCAGATCCTGCTCTGACTCTCAGCTCCCGCTCTGACTCTCAGCTCCCGTTCTGACTCTCAGCTCCCGTTCTGACTCTCAGCTCCCGCTCTGACTCTCAGCTCCCGCTCTGACTATCAGCTCCCGCTCTGAATCTCAGATCCCGCTCTGACTCACAGCTCCCGCTCTGAATCTCAGCTCCCGCTCTGACTCTCAGCTCCCGCTCTGACTCTCAGCCCGTGCTCTGAATCTCGGCTCCCGCTCTGACAATCAGCTCCCGCTCTGACTCTCAGCTCCCGCTCTGAATCTCCGCTCCCGCTCTGACTCACAGCTCCCGCTCTGACTCTTAGCTCCCGCTCTGACTCTCAGCTCCCGTTCTGACTGTTAGCTCCCGTTCTGACTCTCAGCTCCCGCTCTGACTCTCAGCTCCCGCTCTGACTCTCAGCTCCCGTTCTGACTCTCAGCTCCCGTTCTGACTCTCAGCTCCGACTCTGACTCTCAGCTCCCGCTCTGAATCTCAGATCCCGCTCTGACTCTCATCTCGCGTTCTGACTCTCAGCCCCTGCTCTGACTCTCAGCTCCCGTTCTGACTCTCAGCTCCCGTTCTGACTCTCAGCTCCCCCTCTGACTCTCAGCTCCCGCTCTGACTCTCAGCTCCCGCTCTGAATCTCAGATCCCGCTCTGACTCTCAGCTCCCGCTCTGAATCTCAGCTCCCGCTCTGACTCTCAGCTCCCGCTCTGAATCTCAGCTTCCGATCAGATTCTCAGCTCCCGTACAGACTCTCAGCTCCCACTCTGACAATCAGCTCCCGCTCTGACTCTCAGCTCCCATTCTGACTCTCAGCCCCTGCTCAGACTCTCAGCTCCCGCTCTGACTCTCAGCTCCCGTTCTGACTCTCAGCTCCAGCTCTGACCCTCAGCTCCAGCTCTGAATCTCCGCTCCCCCTCTGACTCACAGCTCCCACTCTGACTCTCAGCTCCCGCTCTGACTCTCAGCTCGCGTTCTGACTCTCAGCCTTTGCTCTGACGCTCAGCTCCCGCTCTGACGCTCAGATCCTGCTCTGACTCTCAGCTCCCGCTCTGACTCTCAGCTCCCGCTCTCACTCTCAGGTCCCGTTCTGACTCTCAGCTCCCGTTCTGACTCTCAGCTCCCGCTCTGACTCTCAGCTCCCGCTCTGAATCTCAGATCCCGCTCTGACTCTCATCTCGCGTTCTGACTCTCAGCCCCTGCTCTGACTCTCAGCTCCCGCACTGACTCTCAGCTCCCGCTCTGGCAATCAGCTCCCGCTCTGACTCTCAGCTCCCGCTCTGACTCTCAGCTCCCGCCCTGACAATCAGCTCCCGCTCTGACTCTCAGCTCCCGCTCTGACTCTCAGCTCCCCCTCTGACTCTCAGCTCCCCCTCTGACTCTCAGCTCCCGTTCTGACTCTCAGCTCCCGTTCTGACTCTCAGCTCCCATTCTGACTCTCAGCTCCCGTTCTGACTCTCAGCTCCAGCTCTGACTCTCAGCTCCAGCTCTGACTCACTGCTCCCGCTCTGACTCTCAGCTCCAGTTCAGACTCTTAGCTCCCCCTCTGACTCTCAGCTCCCGCTCTGAATCTCAGCTCCCGCTCTGACTCTCAGCTCCCGTTCTGACTCTCAGCTCCCGTTCTGACTCTCAGCTCCCGCTCTGAATCTCAGATCCCGCTCTGACTCTCAGCTCCCGCTCTGAATCTCAGCTCCCGCTCTGACTCTCAGCTCCCACTCTGACTCTCAGCTCCCGCTCTGACTCTCAGCTCCCGTTCTGACTCTCAGCTCCTGCTCTGACCCTCAGCTCCCGCTCTGAATCTCCGCTCCCGCTCTGACTCACAGCTCCCGCTCTGACTCTCCACTCCCGCTCAGACTTTCAGCTCCCGCTCTGACTCTCAGCTCGCGTTCTGACTCTCAGCCCTTGCTCTGACGCTCAGCTCCCGCTCTGACGCTCAGATCCTGCTCTGACTCTCAGCTCCCGCTCTGACTCTCAGCTCCCGTTCTGACTCTCAGCTCCCGTTCTGACTCTCAGCTCCCGCTCTGACTCTCAGCTCCCGCTCTGACTATCAGCTCCCGCTCTGAATCTCAGATCCCGCTCTGACTCACAGCTCCCGCTCTGAATCTCAGCTCCCGCTCTGACTCTCAGCTCCCGCTCTGACTCTCAGCCCGTGCTCTGAATCTCGGCTCCCGCTCTGACAATCAGCTCCCGCTCTGACTCTCAGCTCCTGCTCTGAATCTCCGCTCCCGCTCTGACTCACAGCTCCCGCTCTGACTCTTAGCTCCCGCTCTGACTCTCAGCTCCCGTTCTGACTCTTAGCTCCCGTTCTGACTCTCAGCTCCCGCTCTGACTCTCAGCTCCCGCTCTGACTCTCAGCTCCCGTTCTGACTCTCAGCTCCCGTTCTGACTCTCAGCTCCGACTCTGACTCTCAGCTCCCGCTCTGAATCTCAGATCCCGCTCTGACTCTCATCTCGCGTTCTGACTCTCAGCCCCTGCTCTGACTCTCAGCTCCCGTTCTGACTCTCAGCTCCCGCTCTGACTTTCAGCTCCCGCTCTGAATCTCAGATCCCGCTCTGACTCTCAGCTCCCGCTCTGAATCTCAGCTCCCGCTCTGACTCTCAGCTCCCCCTCTGACTCTCAGCTCCCGCTCTGACTCTCAGCTCCCGCTCTGACCCTCAGCTCCCGCTCTGAATCTCCGCTCCCGCTCTGACTCACAGCTCCCGCTCTGACTCTCCGCTCCTACTCAGACTTTCAGCTCCCGCTCTGACTCTCAGCTCGCGTTCTGACTCTCAGCCCTTGCTCTGACGCTCAGCTCCCGCTCTGACGCTCAGATCCTGCTCTGACTCTCAGCTCCCGCTCTGACTCTCAGCTCCCGTTCTGACTCTCAGCTCCCGTTCTGACTCTCAGCTCCCCCTCTGACTCTCAGCTCCCGCTCTGACTCTCAGCTCCCGCTCTGAATCTCAGATCCCGCTCTGACTCTCAGCTCCCGCTCTGAATCTCAGCTCCCGCTCTGACTCTCAGCTCCCGCTCTGACTCTCAGCTTCCGATCAGATTCTCAGCTCCCGTACAGACTCTCAGCTCCCACTCTGACAATCAGTTCCCGCTCTGACTCTCAGCTCCCGTTCTGACTCTCAGCCCCTGCTCAGACTCTCAGCTCCCGCTCTGAATCTCAGCTCCCGTTCTGACTCTCAGCTCCAGCTCTGACCCTCAGCTCCAGCTCTGAATCTCCGCTCCCCCTCTGACTCACAGCTCCCACTCTGACTCTCAGCTCCTGCTCTGACTCTCAGCTCCCGCTCTGAATCTCAGATCCCGCTCTGACTCTCATCTCGCGTTCTGACTCTCAGCCCCTGCTCTGACTCTCAGCTCCCGCACTGACTCTCAGCTCCCGCTCTGGCAATCAGCTCCCGCTCTGACTCTCAGCTCCCGCTCTGACTCTCAGCTCCCGCCCTGACAATCAGCTCCCGCTCTGACTCTCAGCTCCCGCTCTGACTCTCAGCTCCCCCTCTGACTCTCAGCTCCCCCTCTGACTCTCAGCTCCCGTTCTGACTCTCAGCTCCCGTTCTGACTCTCAGCTCCCGTTCTGACTCTCAGCTCCCGTTCTGACTCTCAGCTCCAGCTCTGACTCTCAGCTCCAGTTCTGACTCTCTGCTCCCGCTCTGACTCTCAGCTCCAGTTCAGACTCTTAGCTCCCCCTCTGACTCTCAGCTCCCGCTCTGAATCTCAGCTCCCGCTCTGACTCTCAGCTCCCGTTCTGACTCTCAGCTCCCGTTCTGACTCTCAGCTCCCGCTCTGAATCTCAGATCCCGCTCTGACTCTCAGCTCCCGCTCTGAATCTCAGCTCCCGCTCTGACTCACAGCTCCCGCTCTGACTCTCCGCTCCTACTCAGACTTTCAGCTCCCGCTCTGAATCTCAGCTCGCGTTCTGACTCTCAGCCCTTGCTCTGACGCTCAGCTCCCGCTCTGACGCTCAGATCCTGCTCTGACTCTCAGCTCCCGCTCTGACTCTCAGCTCCCGTTCTGACTCTCAGCTCCCGTTCTGACTCTCAGCTCCCCCTCTGACTCTCAGCTCCCGCTCTGACTCTCAGCTCCCGCTCTGAATCTCAGATCCCGCTCTGACTCTCAGCTCCCGCTCTGAATCTCAGCTCCCGCTCTGACTCTCAGCTCCCGCTCTGACTCTCAGCTTCCGATCAGATTCTCAGCTCCCGTACAGACTCTCAGCTCCCACTCTGACAATCAGTTCCCGCTCTGACTCTCAGCTCCCGTTCTGACTCTCAGCCCCTGCTCAGACTCTCAGCTCCCGCTCTGAATCTCAGCTCCCGTTCTGACTCTCAGCTCCAGCTCTGACCCTCAGCTCCAGCTCTGAATCTCCGCTCCCCCTCTGACTCACAGCTCCCACTCTGACTCTCAGCTCCCGTTCTGACTCTCAGCCTTTGCTCTGACGCTCAGCTCCCGCTCTGACGCTCAGATCCTGCTCTGACTCTCAGCTCCCGCTCTGACTCTCAGCTCCCGCTCTCACTCTCAGGTCCCGTTCTGACTCTCAGCTCCCGTTCTGACTCTCAGCTCCCGCTCTGACTCTCAGCTCCCGCTCTGAATCTCAGATCCCGCTCTGACTCTCATCTCGCGTTCTGACTCTCAGCCCCTGCTCTGACTCTCAGCTCCCGCACTGACTCTCAGCTCCCGCTCTGGCAATCAGCTCCCGCTCTGACTCTCAGCTCCCGCTCTGACTCTCAGCTCCCGCCCTGACAATCAGCTCCCGCTCTGACTCTCAGCTCCCGCTCTGACTCTCAGCTCCCCCTCTGACTCTCAGCTCCCCCTCTGACTCTCAGCTCCCGTTCTGACTCTCAGCTCCCGTTCTGACTCTCAGCTCCCGTTCTGACTCTCAGCTCCCGTTCTGACTCTCAGCTCCAGCTCTGACTCTCAGCTCCAGTTCTGACTCTCTGCTCCCGCTCTGACTCTCAGCTCCAGTTCAGACTCTTAGCTCCCCCTCTGACTCTCAGCTCCCGCTCTGAATCTCAGCTCCCGCTCTGACTCTCAGCTCCCGTTCTGACTCTCAGCTCCCGTTCTGACTCTCAGCTCCCGCTCTGAATCTCAGATCCCGCTCTGACTCTCAGCTCCCGCTCTGAATCTCAGCTCCCGCTCTGACTCTCAGCTCCCGCTCTGACTCTCAGCTCCCGCTCTGACTCTCAGCTCCCGTTCTGACTCTCAGCTCCTGCTCTGACCCTCAGCTCCCGCTCTGAATCTCCGCTCCCGCTCTGACTCACAGCTCCCGCTCTGACTCTCCACTCCCGCTCAGACTTTCAGCTCCCGCTCTGACTCTCAGCTCGCGTTCTGACTCTCAGCCCTTGCTCTGACGCTCAGCTCCCGCTCTGACGCTCAGATCCTGCTCTGACTCTCAGCTCCCGCTCTGACTCTCAGCTCCCGTTCTGACTCTCAGCTCCCGTTCTGACTCTCAGCTCCCGCTCTGACTCTCAGCTCCCGCTCTGACTCTCAGCTCCCGCTCTGAATCTCAGATCCCGCTCTGACTCTCAGCTCCCGATCTGAATCTCAGCTCCCGCTCTGACTCTCAGCTCCCGCTCTGACTCTCAGCCCGTGCTCTGAATCTCGGCTCCCGCTCTGACAATCAGCTCCCGCTCTGACTCTCAGCTCCCGCTCTGAATCTCCGCTCCCGCTCTGACTCACAGCTCCCGCTCTGACTCTGAGCTCCCGCTCTGACTCTCAGCTCCCGTTCTGACTCTCAGCTCCCGTTCTGACTCTCAGCTCCCGCTCTGACTCTCAGCTCCCGCTCTGACTCTCAGCTCTGTTCTGACTCTCAGCTCCCGTTCTGACTCTCAGCTCCGACTCTGACTCTCAGCTCCCGCTCTGAATCTCAGATCCCGCTCTGACTCTCATCTCGCGTTCTGACTCTCAGCCCCTGCTCTGACTCTCAGCTCCCGCACTGACTCTCAGCTCCCGCTCTGACAATCAGCTCCCGCTCTGACAATCAGCTCCCGCTCTGACTCTCAGCTCCCGCTCTGACTCTCAGCTCCCGCTCTGACAATCAGCTCCCGCTCTGACTCTCAGCTCCCGCTCTGACTCTCAGCTCCCCCTCTGACTCTCAGCTCCCCCTCTGACTCTCTGCTTCCGTTCTGACTCTCAGCTCCCGTTCTGACTCTCAGCTCCCGTTCTGACGCTCAGCTCCCGTTCTGACTCTCAGCTCCTGCTCTGACTCTCTGCTCCCGCTCTGACTCTCAGCTCCAGTTCAGAATCTCAGCTCCCGCTCTGAATATCAGCTGTTGCTCTGACGCTCAGCTCCCGCTCTGACACTCAGATCCTGCTCTGACTCTCAGCTCCCGCTCTTACTCTCAGCTCCCGTTCTGACTCTCAGCTCCCGCTCTGACTCTCAGCTCCCGCTCTGAATCTCAGATCCCGCTCTGACTCTCAGCACCCGCTCTCAATCTCAGCTCCCGCTCTGACTCTCAGCTCCCGCTCTGACTTTCAGCCCGTGCTCTGAATCTCGGCTCCCGCTCTGACAATCAGCTCCCGCTCTGACTCTCAGCTCCCGCTCTGAATCTCCACTCCCGCTCTGACTCACAGCTCCCGCTCTGACTCTCCGCTCCCGCTCAGACCTTCAGCTCCCGCTCTGACTCTCAGCTCGCGTTCTGACTCTCAGCCCTTGCTCTGACGCTCAGCTCCCGCTCTGACTTTCAGCTCCCGCTCTGAATCTCAGATCCCGCTCTGACTCTTAACTCCCGCTCTGAATCTCAGCTCCCGCTCTGACTCTCAGCTCCCGCTCTGACTCTCAGCTCCCGCTCTGACTCTCAGCTCCTGCTCTGACTCTCAGCTCCCGTTCTGACTCTCAGCTCCCGCTCTGACCCTCAGCTCCCGCTCGGAATCTCCGCTCCCGCTCTGACTCACAGCTCCCGCTCTCACTCTCCGCTCCCGCTCAGACTTTGAGCTCCCGCTCTGACTCTCAGCTCGCGTTCTGACTCTCAGCCCTTGCTCTGACGCTCAGCTCCCGCTCTGACGCTCAGATCCTGCTCTGACTCTCAGCTCCCGCTCTTACTCTCAGCTCGCGTTCTGACTCTCAGCTCCCGCTCTGACTCTCAGCTCCCGCTCTGACACTCAGCTCCCGCTGTGACTCTCAGCTCCCGCTCTGACTCTCAGCTTCCGCTCAGACTCTCCGCTCCCGTTCAGACTCTCAGCTCCCGCTCTGAATCTCAGCTTCCGATCAGATTCTCAGCTCCCGTACAGACTCTCAGCTCCCACTCTGACTCTCAGCTCCCGCTCTGACTCTCAGCTCCCGTTCTGACTCTCAGCTCCCACTCTGACTCTCAGCTCCCGCTCTGAATCTCAGATCCCGCTCTGGCTCTCAGCTCCCGCTCTGAATCTTAGCTCCCGCTCTGACTCTCAGCTCCCGTTCTGACTCTCAGCTCCCGCTCTGACCCTCAGCTCCCGCTCTGAATCTCCGCTCCCCCTCTGACTCACAGCTCCCACGCTGACTCTCAGCTCCCGCTCTGACTCTCAGCTCGCGTTCTGACTCTCAGCCTTTGCTCTGACGCTCAGCTCCCGCTCTGACGCTCAGATCCTGCTCTGACTCTCAGCTCCCGCTCTGACTCTCAGCTCCCGCTCTGACTCTCAGGTCCCGTTCTGACTCTTAGCTCCCGTTCTGACTCTCAGCTCCCGCTCTGACTCTCAGCTCCCGCTCTGAATCTCAGATCCCGCTCTGACTCTCATCTCGCGTTCTGAATCTCAGCCCCTGCTCTGACTCTCATCTCCCGCACTGACTCTCAGCTCCCGCTCTGACAATCAGCTCCCGCTCTGACTCTCAGCTCCCGTTCTGACTCTCAGCTCCCGTTCTGACTCTCAGCTCCCGTTCTGACTCTCAGCTCCAGCTCTGACTCTCAGCTCCCCCTCTGACTCTCAGCTCCCACTCTGAATCTCAGCTCCCGCTCTGACTCTCAGCTCCCGTTCTGACTCTCAGCTCCCGCTCTGACTCTCAGCTCCCGCTCTGAATCTCAGATCCCGCTCTGAATCTCAGCTCCCGCTCTGAATCTCAGCTCCCGCTCTGACTCTCAGCTCCCGCTCTGACTCTCAGCTCCCGCTCTGACTCTCGGCTCCCGTTCTGACTCTCAGCTCCTGCTCTGACCCTCAGCTCCCGCTCTGAATCTCCGCTCCCGCTCTGACTCACAGCTCCCGCTCTGACTCTCCGCTCCCGCTCAGACTTTCAGCTCCCGCTCTGACTCTCGGCTCGCGTTCTGACTCTCAGCCCTTGCTCTGACGCTCAGCTCCCGCTCTGACGCTCAGATCCTGCTCTGACTCTCTGCTCCCGCTCTGACTCTCAGCTCCCGTTCTGACTCTCAGCTCCCGTTCTGACTCTCAGCTCCCGCTCTGACTCTCAGCTCCCGCTCTGACTCTCAGCTCCCGCTCTGAATCTCAGATCCCGCTCTGACTCTCAGCTCCCGCTCTGAATCTCAGCTCCCGCTCTGACTCTCAGCTCCCGCTCTGACTCTCAGCCCGTGCTCTGAATCTCGGCTCCCGCTCTGACAATCAGCTCCCGCTCTGACTCTCAGCTTCCGATCAGATTCTCAGCTCCCGTACAGACTCTCAGCTCCCACTCTGACAATCAGTTCCCGCTCTGACTCTCAGCTCCCGTTCTGACTCTCAGCCCCTGCTCAGACTCTCAGCTCCCGCTCTGAATCTCAGCTCCCGTTCTGACTCTCAGCTCCAGCTCTGACCCTCAGCTCCAGCTCTGAATCTCCGCTCCCCCTCTGACTCACAGCTCCCACTCTGACTCTCAGCTCCCGCTCTGACTCTCAGCTCGCGTTCTGACTCTCAGCCTTTGCTCTGACGCTCAGCTCCCGCTCTGACGCTCAGATCCTGCTCTGACTCTCAGCTCCCGCTCTGACTCTCAGCTCCCGCTCTCACTCTCAGGTCCCGTTCTGACTCTCAGCTCCCGTTCTGACTCTCAGCTCCCGCTCTGACTCTCAGCTCCCGCTCTGAATCTCAGATCCCGCTCTGACTCTCATCTCGCGTTCTGACTCTCAGCCCCTGCTCTGACTCTCAGCTCCCGCACTGACTCTCAGCTCCCGCTCTGGCAATCAGCTCCCGCTCTGACTCTCAGCTCCCGCTCTGACTCTCAGCTCCCGCCCTGACAATCAGCTCCCGCTCTGACTCTCAGCTCCCGCTCTGACTCTCAGCTCCCCCTCTGACTCTCAGCTCCCCCTCTGACTCTCAGCTCCCGTTCTGACTCTCAGCTCCCGTTCTGACTCTCAGCTCCCGTTCTGACTCTCAGCTCCCGTTCTGACTCTCAGCTCCAGCTCTGACTCTCAGCTCCAGTTCTGACTCTCTGCTCCCGCTCTGACTCTCAGCTCCAGTTCAGACTCTTAGCTCCCCCTCTGACTCTCAGCTCCCGCTCTGAATCTCAGCTCCCGCTCTGACTCTCAGCTCCCGTTCTGACTCTCAGCTCCCGTTCTGACTCTCAGCTCCCGCTCTGAATCTCAGATCCCGCTCTGACTCTCAGCTCCCGCTCTGAATCTCAGCTCCCGCTCTGACTCTCAGCTCCCGCTCTGACTCTCAGCTCCCGCTCTGACTCTCAGCTCCCGTTCTGACTCTCAGCTCCTGCTCTGACCCTCAGCTCCCGCTCTGAATCTCCGCTCCCGCTCTGACTCACAGCTCCCGCTCTGACTCTCCACTCCCGCTCAGACTTTCAGCTCCCGCTCTGACTCTCAGCTCGCGTTCTGACTCTCAGCCCTTGCTCTGACGCTCAGCTCCCGCTCTGACGCTCAGATCCTGCTCTGACTCTCAGCTCCCGCTCTGACTCTCAGCTCCCGTTCTGACTCTCAGCTCCCGTTCTGACTCTCAGCTCCCGCTCTGACTCTCAGCTCCCGCTCTGACTCTCAGCTCCCGCTCTGAATCTCAGATCCCGCTCTGACTCTCAGCTCCCGATCTGAATCTCAGCTCCCGCTCTGACTCTCAGCTCCCGCTCTGACTCTCAGCCCGTGCTCTGAATCTCGGCTCCCGCTCTGACAATCAGCTCCCGCTCTGACTCTCAGCTCCCGCTCTGAATCTCCGCTCCCGCTCTGACTCACAGCTCCCGCTCTGACTCTGAGCTCCCGCTCTGACTCTCAGCTCCCGTTCTGACTCTCAGCTCCCGTTCTGACTCTCAGCTCCCGCTCTGACTCTCAGCTCCCGCTCTGACTCTCAGCTCTGTTCTGACTCTCAGCTCCCGTTCTGACTCTCAGCTCCGACTCTGACTCTCAGCTCCCGCTCTGAATCTCAGATCCCGCTCTGACTCTCATCTCGCGTTCTGACTCTCAGCCCCTGCTCTGACTCTCAGCTCCCGCACTGACTCTCAGCTCCCGCTCTGACAATCAGCTCCCGCTCTGACAATCAGCTCCCGCTCTGACTCTCAGCTCCCGCTCTGACTCTCAGCTCCCGCTCTGACAATCAGCTCCCGCTCTGACTCTCAGCTCCCGCTCTGACTCTCAGCTCCCCCTCTGACTCTCAGCTCCCCCTCTGACTCTCTGCTTCCGTTCTGACTCTCAGCTCCCGTTCTGACTCTCAGCTCCCGTTCTGACGCTCAGCTCCCGTTCTGACTCTCAGCTCCTGCTCTGACTCTCTGCTCCCGCTCTGACTCTCAGCTCCAGTTCAGAATCTCAGCTCCCGCTCTGAATATCAGCTGTTGCTCTGACGCTCAGCTCCCGCTCTGACACTCAGATCCTGCTCTGACTCTCAGCTCCCGCTCTTACTCTCAGCTCCCGTTCTGACTCTCAGCTCCCGCTCTGACTCTCAGCTCCCGCTCTGAATCTCAGATCCCGCTCTGACTCTCAGCACCCGCTCTCAATCTCAGCTCCCGCTCTGACTCTCAGCTCCCGCTCTGACTTTCAGCCCGTGCTCTGAATCTCGGCTCCCGCTCTGACAATCAGCTCCCGCTCTGACTCTCAGCTCCCGCTCTGAATCTCCACTCCCGCTCTGACTCACAGCTCCCGCTCTGACTCTCCGCTCCCGCTCAGACCTTCAGCTCCCGCTCTGACTCTCAGCTCGCGTTCTGACTCTCAGCCCTTGCTCTGACGCTCAGCTCCCGCTCTGACTTTCAGCTCCCGCTCTGAATCTCAGATCCCGCTCTGACTCTTAACTCCCGCTCTGAATCTCAGCTCCCGCTCTGACTCTCAGCTCCCGCTCTGACTCTCAGCTCCCGCTCTGACTCTCAGCTCCTGCTCTGACTCTCAGCTCCCGTTCTGACTCTCAGCTCCCGCTCTGACCCTCAGCTCCCGCTCGGAATCTCCGCTCCCGCTCTGACTCACAGCTCCCGCTCTCACTCTCCGCTCCCGCTCAGACTTTGAGCTCCCGCTCTGACTCTCAGCTCGCGTTCTGACTCTCAGCCCTTGCTCTGACGCTCAGCTCCCGCTCTGACGCTCAGATCCTGCTCTGACTCTCAGCTCCCGCTCTTACTCTCAGCTCGCGTTCTGACTCTCAGCTCCCGCTCTGACTCTCAGCTCCCGCTCTGACACTCAGCTCCCGCTGTGACTCTCAGCTCCCGCTCTGACTCTCAGCTTCCGCTCAGACTCTCCGCTCCCGTTCAGACTCTCAGCTCCCGCTCTGACTCTCAGCTTCCGATCAGATTCTCAGCTCCCGTACAGACTCTCAGCTCCCACTCTGACTCTCAGCTCCCGCTCTGACTCTCAGCTCCCGTTCTGACTCTCAGCTCCCACTCTGACTCTCAGCTCCCGCTCTGAATCTCAGATCCCGCTCTGGCTCTCAGCTCCCGCTCTGAATCTTAGCTCCCGCTCTGACTCTCAGCTCCCGTTCTGACTCTCAGCTCCCGCTCTGACCCTCAGCTCCCGCTCTGAATCTCCGCTCCCCCTCTGACTCACAGCTCCCACGCTGACTCTCAGCTCCCGCTCTGACTCTCAGCTCGCGTTCTGACTCTCAGCCTTTGCTCTGACGCTCAGCTCCCGCTCTGACGCTCAGATCCTGCTCTGACTCTCAGCTCCCGCTCTGACTCTCAGCTCCCGCTCTGACTCTCAGGTCCCGTTCATACTCTTAGCTCCCGTTCTGACTCTCAGCTCCCGCTCTGACTCTCAGCTCCCGCTCTGAATCTCAGATCCCGCTCTGACTCTCATCTCGCGTTCTGAATCTCAGCCCCTGCTCTGACTCTCATCTCCCGCACTGACTCTCAGCTCCCGCTCTGACAATCAGCTCCCGCTCTGACAATCAGCTCCCGGTCTGACTCTCAGCTCCCGCTCTGACTCTCAGCTCCCGCTCTGACAATCATCTCCCGCTCTGACTCTCAGCTCCCGCTCTGACTATCAGCTCCCCCTCTGACTCTCAGCTTCCCCTCTGACTCTCAGCTCCCGTTCTGACTCTCAGCTCCCGTTCTGACTCTCAGCTCCCGTTCTGACTCTCAGCTCCCGTTCTGACTCTCAGCTCCAGCTCTGACTCTCAGCTCCCGTTCTGACTCTCAGCTCCCGTACAGACTCTCAGCTCCCACTCTGACAATCAGTTCCCGCTCTGACTCTCAGCTCCCGTTCTGACTCTCAGCCCCTGCTCAGACTCTCAGCTCCCGCTCTGAATCTCAGCTCCCGTTCTGACTCTCAGCTCCAGCTCTGACCCTCAGCTCCAGCTCTGAATCTCCGCTCCCCCTCTGACTCACAGCTCCCACTCTGACTCTCAGCTCCCGCTCTGACTCTCAGCTCGCGTTCTGACTCTCAGCCTTTGCTCTGACGCTCAGCTCCCGCTCTGACGCTCAGATCCTGCTCTGACTCTCAGCTCCCGCTCTGACTCTCAGCTCCCGCTCTCACTCTCAGGTCCCGTTCTGACTCTCAGCTCCCGTTCTGACTCTCAGCTCCCGCTCTGACTCTCAGCTCCCGCTCTGAATCTCAGATCCCGCTCTGACTCTCATCTCGCGTTCTGACTCTCAGCCCCTGCTCTGACTCTCAGCTCCCGCACTGACTCTCAGCTCCCGCTCTGGCAATCAGCTCCCGCTCTGACTCTCAGCTCCCGCTCTGACTCTCAGCTCCCGCCCTGACAATCAGCTCCCGCTCTGACTCTCAGCTCCCGCTCTGACTCTCAGCTCCCCCTCTGACTCTCAGCTCCCCCTCTGACTCTCAGCTCCCGTTCTGACTCTCAGCTCCCGTTCTGACTCTCAGCTCCCGTTCTGACTCTCAGCTCCCGTTCTGACTCTCAGCTCCAGCTCTGACTCTCAGCTCCAGTTCTGACTCTCTGCTCCCGCTCTGACTCTCAGCTCCAGTTCAGACTCTTAGCTCCCCCTCTGACTCTCAGCTCCCGCTCTGAATCTCAGCTCCCGCTCTGACTCTCAGCTCCCGTTCTGACTCTCAGCTCCCGTTCTGACTCTCAGCTCCCGCTCTGAATCTCAGATCCCGCTCTGACTCTCAGCTCCCGCTCTGAATCTCAGCTCCCGCTCTGACTCTCAGCTCCCGCTCTGACTCTCAGCTCCCGCTCTGACTCTCAGCTCCCGTTCTGACTCTCAGCTCCTGCTCTGACCCTCAGCTCCCGCTCTGAATCTCCGCTCCCGCTCTGACTCACAGCTCCCGCTCTGACTCTCCACTCCCGCTCAGACTTTCAGCTCCCGCTCTGACTCTCAGCTCGCGTTCTGACTCTCAGCCCTTGCTCTGACGCTCAGCTCCCGCTCTGACGCTCAGATCCTGCTCTGACTCTCAGCTCCCGCTCTGACTCTCAGCTCCCGCTCTGACTCTCAGCTCCCGCTCTGACAATCAGCTCCCGCTCTGACTCTCAGCTCCCGCTCTGACTCTCAGCTCCCCCTCTGACTCTCAGCTCCCCCTCTGACTCTCTGCTTCCGTTCTGACTCTCAGCTCCCGTTCTGACTCTCAGCTCCCGTTCTGACGCTCAGCTCCCGTTCTGACTCTCAGCTCCTGCTCTGACTCTCTGCTCCCGCTCTGACGCTCAGCTCCAGTTCAGAATCTCAGCTCCCGCTCTGAATATCAGCTGTTGCTCTGACGCTCAGCTCCCGCTCTGACACTCAGATCCTGCTCTGACTCTCAGCTCCCGCTCTTACTCTCAGCTCCCGTTCTGACTCTCAGCTCCCGCTCTGACTCTCAGCTCCCGCTCTGAATCTCAGATCCCGCTCTGACTCTCAGCACCCGCTCTCAATCTCAGCTCCCGCTCTGACTCTCAGCTCCCGCTCTGACTTTCAGCCCGTGCTCTGAATCTCGGCTCCCGCTCTGACAATCAGCTCCCGCTCTGACTCTCAGCTCCCGCTCTGAATCTCCACTCCCGCTCTGACTCACAGCTCCCGCTCTGACTCTCCGCTCCCGCTCAGACCTTCAGCTCCCGCTCTGACTCTCAGCTCGCGTTCTGACTCTCAGCCCTTGCTCTGACGCTCAGCTCCCGCTCTGACTTTCAGCTCCCGCTCTGAATCTCAGATCCCGCTCTGACTCTTAACTCCCGCTCTGAATCTCAGCTCCCGCTCTGACTCTCAGCTCCCGCTCTGACTCTCAGCTCCCGCTCTGACTCTCAGCTCCTGCTCTGACTCTCAGCTCCCGTTCTGACTCTCAGCTCCCGCTCTGACCCTCAGCTCCCGCTCGGAATCTCCGCTCCCGCTCTGACTCACAGCTCCCGCTCTCACTCTCCGCTCCCGCTCAGACTTTGAGCTCCCGCTCTGACTCTCAGCTCGCGTTCTGACACTCAGCTCCCGCTGTGACTCTCAGCTCCCGCTCTGACTCTCAGCTCCCGCTCTTACTCTCAGCTCGCGTTCTGACTCTCAGCTCCCGCTCTGACTCTCAGCTCCCGCTCTGACACTCAGCTCCCGCTGTGACTCTCAGCTCCCGCTCTGACTCTCAGCTTCCGCTCTGACTCTCAGCTCCCGCTCTGAATCTCAGATCCCGCTCTGACTCTCAGCTCCCGATCTGAATCTCAGCTCCCGCTCTGACTCTCAGCTCCCGCTCTGACTCTCAGCCCGTGCTCTGAATCTCGGCTCCCGCTCTGACAATCAGCTCCCGCTCTGACTCTCAGCTCCCGCTCTGAATCTCCGCTCCCGCTCTGACTCACAGCTCCCGCTCTGACTCTGAGCTCCCGCTCTGACTCTCAGCTCCCGTTCTGACTCTCAGCTCCCGTTCTGACTCTCAGCTCCCGCTCTGACTCTCAGCTCCCGCTCTGACTCTCAGCTCTGTTCTGACTCTCAGCTCCCGTTCTGACTCTCAGCTCCGACTCTGACTCTCAGCTCCCGCTCTGAATCTCAGATCCCGCTCTGACTCTCATCTCGCGTTCTGACTCTCAGCCCCTGCTCTGACTCTCAGCTCCCGCACTGACTCTCAGCTCCCGCTCTGACAATCAGCTCCCGCTCTGACAATCAGCTCCCGCTCTGACTCTCAGCTCCCGCTCTGACTCTCAGCTCCCGCTCTGACAATCAGCTCCCGCTCTGACTCTCAGCTCCCGCTCTGACTCTCAGCTCCCCCTCTGACTCTCAGCTCCCCCTCTGACTCTCTGCTTCCGTTCTGACTCTCAGCTCCCGTTCTGACTCTCAGCTCCCGTTCTGACGCTCAGCTCCCGTTCTGACTCTCAGCTCCTGCTCTGACTCTCTGCTCCCGCTCTGACTCTCAGCTCCAGTTCAGAATCTCAGCTCCCGCTCTGAATATCAGCTGTTGCTCTGACGCTCAGCTCCCGCTCTGACACTCAGATCCTGCTCTGACTCTCAGCTCCCGCTCTTACTCTCAGCTCCCGTTCTGACTCTCAGCTCCCGCTCTGACTCTCAGCTCCCGCTCTGAATCTCAGATCCCGCTCTGACTCTCAGCACCCGCTCTCAATCTCAGCTCCCGCTCTGACTCTCAGCTCCCGCTCTGACTTTCAGCCCGTGCTCTGAATCTCGGCTCCCGCTCTGACAATCAGCTCCCGCTCTGACTCTCAGCTCCCGCTCTGAATCTCCACTCCCGCTCTGACTCACAGCTCCCGCTCTGACTCTCCGCTCCCGCTCAGACCTTCAGCTCCCGCTCTGACTCTCAGCTCGCGTTCTGACTCTCAGCCCTTGCTCTGACGCTCAGCTCCCGCTCTGACTTTCAGCTCCCGCTCTGAATCTCAGATCCCGCTCTGACTCTTAACTCCCGCTCTGAATCTCAGCTCCCGCTCTGACTCTCAGCTCCCGCTCTGACTCTCAGCTCCCGCTCTGACTCTCAGCTCCTGCTCTGACTCTCAGCTCCCGTTCTGACTCTCAGCTCCCGCTCTGACCCTCAGCTCCCGCTCGGAATCTCCGCTCCCGCTCTGACTCACAGCTCCCGCTCTCACTCTCCGCTCCCGCTCAGACTTTGAGCTCCCGCTCTGACTCTCAGCTCGCGTTCTGACTCTCAGCCCTTGCTCTGACGCTCAGCTCCCGCTCTGACGCTCAGATCCTGCTCTGACTCTCAGCTCCCGCTCTTACTCTCAGCTCGCGTTCTGACTCTCAGCTCCCGCTCTGACTCTCAGCTCCCGCTCTGACACTCAGCTCCCGCTGTGACTCTCAGCTCCCGCTCTGACTCTCAGCTTCCGCTCAGACTCTCCGCTCCCGTTCAGACTCTCAGCTCCCGCTCTGACTCTCAGCTTCCGATCAGATTCTCAGCTCCCGTACAGACTCTCAGCTCCCACTCTGACTCTCAGCTCCCGCTCTGACTCTCAGCTCCCGTTCTGACTCTCAGCTCCCACTCTGACTCTCAGCTCCCGCTCTGAATCTCAGATCCCGCTCTGGCTCTCAGCTCCCGCTCTGAATCTTAGCTCCCGCTCTGACTCTCAGCTCCCGTTCTGACTCTCAGCTCCCGCTCTGACCCTCAGCTCCCGCTCTGAATCTCCGCTCCCCCTCTGACTCACAGCTCCCACGCTGACTCTCAGCTCCCGCTCTGACTCTCAGCTCGCGTTCTGACTCTCAGCCTTTGCTCTGACGCTCAGCTCCCGCTCTGACGCTCAGATCCTGCTCTGACTCTCAGCTCCCGCTCTGACTCTCAGCTCCCGCTCTGACTCTCAGGTCCCGTTCTGACTCTTAGCTCCCGTTCTGACTCTCAGCTCCCGCTCTGACTCTCAGCTCCCGCTCTGAATCTCAGATCCCGCTCTGACTCTCATCTCGCGTTCTGAATCTCAGCCCCTGCTCTGACTCTCATCTCCCGCACTGACTCTCAGCTCCCGCTCTGACAATCAGCTCCCGCTCTGACAATCAGCTCCCGGTCTGACTCTCAGCTCCCGCTCTGACTCTCAGCTCCCGCTCTGACAATCATCTCCCGCTCTGACTCTCAGCTCCCGCTCTGACTATCAGCTCCCCCTCTGACTCTCAGCTTCCCCTCTGACTCTCAGCTCCCGTTCTGACTCTCAGCTCCCGTTCTGACTCTCAGCTCCCGTTCTGACTCTCAGCTCCCGTTCTGACTCTCAGCTCCAGCTCTGACTCTCAGCTCCCCCTCTGACTCTCAGCTCCCGCTCTGAATCTCAGCTCCCGCTCTGACTCTCAGCTCCCGTTCTGACTCTCAGCTCCCGCTCTGACTCTCAGCTCCCGCTCTGAATCTCAGATCCCGCTCTGAATCTCAGCTCCCGCTCTGAATCTCAGCTCCCGCTCTGACTCTCAGCTCCCGCTCTGACTCTCAGCTCCCGCTCTGACTCTCGGCTCCCGTTCTGACTCTCAGCTCCTGCTCTGACCCTCAGCTCCCGCTCTGAATCTCCGCTCCCGCTCTGACTCACAGCTCCCGCTCTGACTCTCCGCTCCCGCTCAGACTTTCAGCTCCCGCTCTGACTCTCGGCTCGCGTTCTGACTCTCAGCCCTTGCTCTGACGCTCAGCTCCCGCTCTGACGCTCAGATCCTGCTCTGACTCTCAGCTCCCGCTCTGACTCTCAGCTCCCGTTCTGACTCTCAGCTCCCGTTCTGACTCTCAGCTCCCGCTCTGACTCTCAGCTCCCGCTCTGACTCTCAGCTCCCGCTCTGAATCTCAGATCCCGCTCTGACTCTCAGCTCCCGCTCTGAATCTCAGCTCCCGCTCTGACTCTCAGCTCCCGCTCTGACTCTCAGCCCGTGCTCTGAATCTCGGCTCCCGCTCTGACAATCAGCTCCCGCTCTGACTCTCAGCTCCCGCTCTGAATCTCCCCTCCCGCTCTGACTCACAGCTCCCGCTCTGACTCTTAGCTCCCGCTCTGACTCTCAGCTCCCGTTCTGACTCTCAGCTCCCGTTCTGACTCTCAGCTCCCGCTCTGACTCTCAGCTCCCGTTCTGACTCTCAGCTCCCGTTCTGACTCTCAGCTCCGACTCTGACTCTCAGCTCCCGCTCTGAATCTCAGATCCCGCTCTGACTCTCATCTCGCGTTCTGACTCTCAGCCCCTGCTCTGACTCTCAGCTCCCGCACTGACTCTCAGCTCCCGCTCTGACAATCAGCTCCCGCTCTGACAATCAGCTCCCGCTCTGACTCTCAGCTGGCGCTCTGACTCTCAGCTCCCGCTCTGACAATCAGCTCCCGCTCTGACTCTCAGCTCCCGCTCTGACTCTCAGCTCCCCCTCTGACTCCCAGCTCCCGTTCTGACTCTCAGCTCCCGTTCTGACTCTCAGCTCCCGCTCTGAATCTCAGCTCCCGCTCTGACTCTCAGCTCCCGTTCTGACTCTCAGCTCCCGCTCTGACTTTCAGCTCCCGCTCTGAATCTCAGATCCCGCTCTGACTCTCAGCTCCCGCTCTGAATCTCAGCTCCCACTCTGACTCTCAGCTCCCCCTCTGACTCTCAGCTCCCGCTCTGACTCTCAGCTCCCGCTCTGAATCTCAGATCCCGCTCTGACTCTCAGCTCCCGCTCTGAATCTCAGCTCCCGCTCTGACTCTCAGCTCCCGCTCTGACTCTCAGCTTCCGATCAGATTCTCAGCTCCCGTACAGACTCTCAGCTCCCACTCTGACAATCAGCTCCCGCTCTGACTCTCAGCTCCCGTTCTGACTCTCAGCCCCTGCTCAGACTCTCAGCTCCCGCTCTGACTCTCAGCTCCCGTTCTGACTCTCAGCTCCAGCTCTGACCCTCAGCTCCAGCTCTGAATCTCCGCTCCCCCTCTGACTCACAGCTCCCACTCTGACTCTCAGCTCCCGCTCTGACTCTCAGCTCGCGTTCTGACTCTCAGCCTTTGCTCTGACGCTCAGCTCCCGCTCTGACGCTCAGATCCTGCTCTGACTCTCAGCTCCCGCTCTGACTCTCAGCTCCCGCTCTCACTCTCAGGTCCCGTTCTGACTCTCAGCTCCCGTTCTGACTCTCAGCTCCCGCTCTGACTCTCAGCTCCCGCTCTGAATCTCAGATCCCGCTCTGACTCTCATCTCGCGTTCTGACTCTCAGCCCCTGCTCTGACTCTCAGCTCCCGCACTGACTCTCAGCTCCCGCTCTGGCAATCAGCTCCCGCTCTGACTCTCAGCTCCCGCTCTGACTCTCAGCTCCCGCCCTGACAATCAGCTCCCGCTCTGACTCTCAGCTCCCGCTCTGACTCTTAGCTCCCCCTCTGACTCTCAGCTCCCGCTCTGAATCTCAGCTCCCGCTCTGACTCTCAGCTCCCGTTCTGACTCTCAGCTCCCGTTCTGACTCTCAGCTCCCGCTCTGAATCTCAGATCCCGCTCAGACTCTCAGCTCCCGCTCTGAATCTCAGCTCCCGCTCTGACTCTCAGCTCCCGCTCTGACTCTCAGCTCCCGCTCTGACTCTCAGCTCCCGTTCTGACTCTCAGCTCCTGCTCTGACCCTCAGCTCCCGCTCTGAATCTCCGCTCCCGCTCTGACTCACAGCTCCCGCTCTGACTCTCCACTCCCGCTCAGAATTTCAGCTCCCGCTCTGACTCTCAGCTCGCGTTCTGACTCTCAGCCCTTGCTCTGACTCTCAGCTCCCGCTCTGACGCTCAGATCCTGCTCTGACTCTCAGCTCCCGCTCTGACTCTCAGCTCCCGTTCTGACTCTCAGCTCCCGTTCTGACTCTCAGCTCCCGCTCTGACTCTCAGCTCCCGCTCTGACTCTCAGCTCCCGCTCTGAATCTCAGATCCCGCTCTGACTCACAGCTCCCGCTCTGAATCTCAGCTCCCGCTCTGACTCTCAGCTCCCGCTCTGACTCTCAGCCCGTGCTCTGAATCTCGGCTCCCGCTCTGACAATCAGCTCCCGCTCTGACTCTCAGCTCCCGCTCTGAATCTCCGCTCCCGCTCTGACTCACAGCTCCCGCTCTGACTCTTAGCTCCCGCTCTGACTCTCAGCTCCCGTTCTGACTCTCAGCTCCCGTTCTGACTCTCAGCTCCCGCTCTGACTCTCAGCTCCCGCTCTGACTCTCAGCTCCCGTTCTGACTCTCAGCTCCCGTTCTGACTCTCAGCTCCGACTCTGACTCTCAGCTCCCGCTCTGAATCTCAGATCCCGCTCTGACTCTCATCTCGCGTTCTGACTCTCAGCCCCTGCTCTGACTCTCAGCTCCCGTTCTGACTCTCAGCTCCCGCTCTGACTTTCAGCTCCCGCTCTGAATCTCAGATCCCGCTCTGACTCTCAGCTCCCGCTCTGAATCTCAGCTCCCGCTCTGACTCTCAGCTCCCGCTCTGACTCTCAGCTCCCGCTCTGACTCTCAGCTCCCGCTCTGACTCTCAGCTCCCGTTCTGACTCTCAGCTCCCGCTCTGACCCTCAGCTCCCGCTCTGAATCTCCGCTCCCGCTCTGACTCACAGCTCCCGCTCTGACTCTCCGCTCCCGCTCAGACTTTGAGCTCCCGCTCTGACTCTCAGCTCGCGTTCTGACTCTCAGCCCTTGCTCTGACGCTCAGCTCCCGCTCTGACACTCAGATCCTGCTCTGACTCTCAGCTCCCGCTCTTACTCTCAGCTCCCGTTCTGACTCTCAGCTCCCGCTCTGACTCTCAGCTCCCGCTCTGAATCTCAGATCCCGCTCTGACTCTCAGCTCCCGCTCTGAATCTCAGCTCCCGCTCTGACTCTCAGCTCCCGCTCTGACTTTCAGCCCGTGCTCTGAATCTCGGCTCCCGCTCTGACAATCAGCTCCCGCTCTGACTCTCAGCTCCCGCTCTGAATCTCCACTCCCGCTCTGACTCACAGCTCCCGCTCTGACTCTCCGCTCCCGCTCAGACCTTCAGCTCCCGCTCTGACTCTCAGCTCGCGTTCTTAATCTCAGCCCTTGCTCTGACGCTCAGCTCCTGCTCTGACTCTCAGCTCCCGCTCTGACTCTCAGCTCCCGTTCTGACTCTCAGCTCCCGTTCTGACTCTCAACTCCCCCTCTGACTTTCAGCTCCCGCTCTGACTCTCAGCTCCCGCTCTGAATCTCAGCTCCCGCTCTGACTCTCAGCTTCCCCTCTGACTCTCAGCTCCCGCTCTGCCTCTCAGCTCCCGCTCTGAATCTCAGCTCCCGCTCTGACTCTCAGCTCGCGTTCTGACTCTCAGCTCCCGCTCTAACCCTCAGCTCCCGCTCTGAATCTCCGCTCCCGCTCTGACTCACAGCTCCCGCTCTGACTCTCCGCTCCCGCTCAGACTTTCAGCTCCCGCTCTGACTCTCAGCTCGCATTCTGACTCTCAGCCCTTGCTCTGACGCTCAGCTCCCGCTCTGACGCTCAGATCCTGCTCTGACTCTCAGCTCCCGCTCTGACTCTCAGCTCCCGTTCTGACTCTCAGCTCCCGTTCTGACTCTCAGCTCCCGTTCTGACTCTCAGCTCCCCCTCTGACTCCCAGCTCCCGCTCTGACTCTCAGCTCCCGCTCTGAATCTCAGATCCCGCTCTGACTCTCAGCTCCCGCTCTGATTCTCTGCTCCTGCTCTGACTCTCAGCTCCCGCTCTGACTCTCAGCTCCCGTTCTGACTCTCAGCCCCCGTTCTGACTCTCCGCTCCCGCTCTGACTCTCAGCTCCCGCTCTGACTATCAGCTCCCGCTCCGAATCTCAGCTCCCGCTCTGACTCTCAGCCCCCGCTCTGACTCTCAGCTTCCGCACTGACTCTCAGCTCCCGCTCTGACAATCAGCTCCCGCTCTGACTCTCAGCTCCCGCTCTGACTCTCAGCTCCCGCTCTGACAATCAGCTCCCGCTCTGACTCTCAGCTCCCGCTCTGACTCTCAGCTCCCGCTCTGACTCTCAGCTCCCACTCTGACAATCAGCTCCCGCTCTGACTCTCAGCTCCCGCTCTGACTCTCAGCCCTTGCTCTGACTCTCAGATCCCGCTCTGACTCACAGCTCCCGTTCTGACTCTCAGCTCCCGCTCTGACTCTCAGCTCCCGCTCTGAATCTCCGCTCCCACTCTGATTCTCAGCTCCCGCTCTGACTCCCAGCTCCCGCTCTCACTCTCTGCTCCCGCTCTTTCTCTCAGCTCCCGCTCTGACTATCTCAACCCGCTCTGACTCTCAGATCCTGCTCTGACTCTCAGCTCCTGCTCTGACTCTCAGCTCCTGTTTTGACTCTCCGCTCCTGCTCTGAATCTCCGCTCCTGCTCTGACTCTCAGCTCCAGCTCTGACTCTCAGCTCCCACTCTGCCTCTCCGCTCCCGCTCTAACTCTCCACTCCAGCTCTGACTCCCAGCTCCCGCTCTGACAATCAGCTCCCGCTCTGACTCTCAGCTCCCGCTCTTACTCTCCCCTCCCGCTCTGACTCTCAGCTCCCGTTCAGACTCTTAGCTCCCGCTCTGACAATCGGCTCCCGCTCTGACTCTCAGCCCCTGCTCTGACTCTCAGCTTCTGCTCTGACTCTCAGCTCCTGTTCAGACTCTCAGCTCCCGCTCTGAATCTCCGCTCCCGCACTTACTCTCAGCTCCCACTCTGACTCTCCGCTCCCGCTCAGACCTTCAGCTCCCGCTCTGACTCTCAGCTCGCGTTCTGACTCTCAGCCCTTGCTCGGACGCTCAGCTCCTGCTCTGACTCTCAGCTCCCGCTCTGACTCTCAGCTCCCGTTCTGACTCTCAGCTCCCGCTCTGACTTTCAGCACCCGCTCTGAATCTCAGATCCCGCTCTGACTCTTAACTCCCGCTCTGAATCTCAGCTCCCGCTCTGACTCTCAGCTCCCGCTCTGACTCTCAGCTCCCGTTCTGACTCTCAGCTCCCGCTCTGACCCTCAGCTCCCGCTCTGAATCTCCGCTCCCGCTCTGACTCACAGCTCCCGCTCTGACTCCCCGCTCCCGCTCAGACTTTGAGCTCCCGCTCTGACTCTCAGCTCGCGTTCTGACTCTCAGCACTTGCTCTGACGCTCAGCTCCCGCTCTGACGCTCAGATCCTGCTCTGACTCTCAGCTCCCGCTCTTACTCTCAGCTCCCGTTCTGACTCTCAGCTCCCGCTCTGACTCTCAGCTCCCGCTCTGAATCTCAGATCCCGCTCTGACTCTCAGCTCCCGCTCTGAATCTCAGCTCGCGCTCTGACTCTCAGTTCCCGCTCTGACTCTCAACCCGTGCTCTGAATCTCGGCTCCCGCTCTGACAATCAGCTCCCGCTCTGACTCTCAGCTCCCGCTCTGAATCTCCGCTCCCGCTCTGAATCTCGGCTCCCGCTCTGACTCTCCGCTCCCGCTCTGACTCTCAGCTCCCGCTCTGAATCTCCGCTCCCGCTCTGACTCACAGCTCCCGCTCTGACTCTCAGCTCCCGCTCTGAATCTCAGCTCCCGCTCTGACTCCCAGCTCCCGCTCTGACTTTCAGCCCGTGCTCTGAATCTCGGCTCCCGCTCTGACAATCAGCTCCCGCTCTGACTCTCAGCTCCCGCTCTGAATCTCCACTCCCGCTCTGACTCACAGCTCCCGCTCTGACTCTCCGCTCCCGCTCAGACCTTCAGCTCCCGCTCTGACTCTCAGCTCGCGTTCTGACTCTCAGCCCTTGCTCTGACGCTCAGCTCCTGCTCTGACTTTCAGCTCCCGCTCTGACTCTCAGCTCCCGTTCTGACTCTCAGCTCCCGTTCTGACTTTCAGCTCCCGCTCTGAATCTCAGATCCCGCTCTGACTCTTAACTCCCGCTCTGAATCTCAGCTCCCGCTCTGACTCTCAGCTCCCGCTCTGACTCTCAGCTCCCGCTCTGACTCTCAGCTCCCGCTCTGACTCTCAGCTCCCGCTCTGACTCTCAGCTCCCGTTCTGACTCTCAGCTCCCGCTCTGACCCTCAGCTCCCGCTCGGAATCTCCGCTCCCGCTGTGACTCACAGCTCCCGCTCTGACTCTCCGCTCCCGCTCAGACTTTGAGCTCCCGCTCTGACTCTCAGCTCGCGTTCTGACTCTCAGCCCTTGCTCTGACGCTCAGCTCCCGCTCTGACGCTCAGATCCTGCTCTGACACTCAGCTCCCGCTCTTACTCTCAGCTCCCGTTCTGACTCTCAGCTCCCGCTCTGACTCTCAGCTCCCGCTCTGAATCTCAGATCCCGCTCTGACTCTCAGCTCCCGCTCTGAATCTCAGCTCCCGCTCTGACTCACAGCTCCCGCTCTGACTCTCAGCCAGTGCTCTGAATCTCGGCTCCCGCTCTGACAATCAGCTCCCGCTCTGACTCTCAGCTCCCGCTCTGAATCTCCGCTCCCGCTCTGACTCACAGCTCCCGCTCTGACTCTCCGCTCCCGCTCAGACCTTCAGCTCCCGCTCTGACTCTCAGCTCGCGTTCTGACTCTCAGCCCTTGCTCTGACGCTCAGCTCCTGCTCTGACTCTCTGCTCCCGCTCTGACTCTCAGCTCCCGTTCTGACTCTCAGCTCCCGTTCTGACTCTCAGCTCCCCCTCTGACTCTCAGCTCCCGCTCTGACTCTCAGCTCCCGCTCTGAATCTCAGCTCCCGCTCTGACTCTCAGCTTCCCCTCTGACTCTCAGCTCCCGCTCTGCCTCTCAGCTCCCGCTCTGAATCTCAGATCCCGCTCTGACTCTCAGCTCCCGCTCTGAATCTCAGCTCCCGCTCTGACTCTCAGCTCCCGTTCTGACTCTCAGCTCCCGCTCTAACCCTCAGCTCCCGCTCTGAAACTCCGCTCCCGCTCTGACTCACAGCTCCCGCTCTGACTCTCCGCTCCCGCTCAGACTTTCAGCTCCCGCTCTGACTCTCAGCTCGCATTCTGACTCTCAGCCCTTGCTCTGACGCTGAGCTCCCGCTCTGACGCTCAGATCCTGCTCTGACTCTCAGCTCCCGCTCTGACTCTCAGCTCCCGTTCTGACTCTCAGCTCCCGTTCTGACTCCCAGCTCCCGTTCTGACTCTCAGCTCCCCCTCTGACTCTCAGCTCCCGCTCTGACTCTCAGCTCCCGCTCTGAATCTCAGATCCCGCTCTGACTCTCAGATCCCGCTCTGATTCTCAGCTCCTGCTCTGACTCTCAGCTCCCGTTCTGACTCTCAGCTCCCGTTCTGACTCTCAGCCCCCGTTCTGACTCTCCGCTCCCGCTCTGACTCTCAGCTCCCGCTCTGACTATCAGCTCCCGCTCCGAATCTCAGCTCCCGCTCTGACTCTCAGCCCCCGCTCTGACTCTCAGCTTCCGCACTGACTCTCAGCTCCCGTTCTGACAATCAGCTCCCGCTCTGACTCTCAGCTCCCGCTCTGACTCTCAGCTCCCGCTCTGACAATCAGCTCCCGCTCTGACTCTCAGCTCCCGCTCTGACTCTCAGCTCCCGCTCTGACTCTCAGCTCCCACTCTGACAATCAGCTCCCGCTCTGACTCTCAGCTCCCGCTCTGACTCTCAGCCCTTGCTCTGACAATCAGCTCCCGCTCTGACTCTCAGCTCCCGCTCTGAATCTCCGCTCCCACTCTGATTCTCAGCTCCAGCTCTGACTCTCAGCTCCCGCTCTCACTCTCTGCTCCCGCTCTTTCTCTCAGCTCCCGCTCTGACTATCTCAACCCGCTCTGACTCTCAGATCCTGCTCTGACTCTCAGCTCCTGCTCTGACTCTCAGCTCCTGTTTTGACTCTCCGCTCCTGCTCTGAATCTCCGCTCCCGCTCTGACTCTCAGCTCCAGCTCTGACTCTCAGCTCCCACTCTGCCTCTCCGCTCCCGCTCAAACTCTCCACTCCTGCTCTGACTCCCAGCTCCCGCTCTGACAATCAGCTCCCGCTCTGAATCTCAGCTCCCGCTCTGACTCTCAGCTCCCGCTCTGACTCTCAGCTCCCGCTCTGACTCTCAGCTCCCGTTCTGACTCTCAGCTCCCGCTCTGACCCTCAGCTCCCGCACTGAATCTCCGCTCCCGCTCTGACTCACAGCTCCCGCTCTGACTCTCCGCTCCCGCTCAGACTTTGGGCTCCCGCTCTGACTCTCAGCTCGCGTTCTGACTCTCAGCCATTGCTCTGACGCTCAGCTCCCGCTCTGACGCTCAGATCCTGCTCTGACTCTCAGCTCCCGCTCTTACTCTCAGCTCCCGTTCTGACTCTCAGCTCCCGCTCTGACTCTCAGCTCCCGCTCTGAATCTCAGATCCCGCTCTGACTCTCAGCTCCCGCTCTGAATCTCAGCTCCCGCTCTGACTCTCAGCTCCCGCTCTGACTCTCAGCTCCCGCTCTGACCCTCAGCTCCCGCTCTGAATCTCCGCTCCCGCTCTGACTCACAGCTCCCGCTCTGACTCTCCGCTCCCGCTCAGACTCTGAGCTCCCGCTCTGACTCTCAGCTCGCGTTCTGACTCTCAGCCCATGCTCTGACGCTCAGCTCCCGCTCTGACGCTCAGATCCTGCTCTGACTCTCAGCTCCCGCTCTTACTCTCAGCTCCCGTTCTGACTCTCAGCTCCCGCTCTGACTCTCAGCTCCCGCTCTGAATCTCAGATCCCGCTCTGACTCTCAGCTCCCGCTCTGAATCTCAGCTCCCGCTCTGACTCTCAGCTCCCGCTCTGACTCTCAGCCCGTGCTCTGAATCTCGGCTCCCGCTCTGACAATCAGCTCCCGCTCTGACTCTCAGCTCCCGCTCTGAATCTCCGCTCCCGCTCTGAATCTCGGCTCCCGCTCTGACTCTCCGCTCCCGCTCTGACTCTCAGCTCCCGCTCTGAATCTCCGCTCCCGCTCTGACTCACAGCTCCCGCTCTGACTCTCCGCTCCCGCTCAGACCTTCAGCTCCCGCTCTGACTCTCAGCTCGCGTTCTGACTCTCAGCCATTGCTCTGACGCTCAGCTACTGCTCTGACTCTCAGCTCCCGCTCTGACTCTCAGCTCCCGTTCTGACTCTCAGCTCCCGTTCTGACTCTCAGCTCCCCCTCTGACTCTCAGCTCCCGCTCTGACTCTCAGCTCCCGCTCTGAATCTCAGCTCCCGCTCTGACTCTCAGCTTCCCCTCTGACTATCAGCTCCCGCTCTCCCTCTCAGCTCCCGCTCTGAATCTCAGATCCCGCTCTGACTCTCAGCTCCCGCTCTGAATCTCAGCTCCCGCTCTGACTCTCAGCTCCCGTTCTGACTCGCAGCTCCCGCTCTAACCCTCAGCTCCCGCTCTGAATCTCCGCTCCCGCTCTGACTCACAGCTCCTGCTCTGACTCTCCGCTCCCGCTCAGACTTTCAGCTCCCGCTCTGACAATCAGCTCCCGCTCTGACTCTCAGCTCCCCCTCTTACTCTCCGCTCCCGCTCTGACTCTCAGCTCCCGTTCAGACTCTTAGCTCCCGCTCTGACAATCGGCTCCCGCTCTGACTCTCAGCCCCCGCTCTGACTCTCAGCTTCCGCACTGACTCTCAGCTCCCGCTCTGACAATCAGCTCCCGCTCTGACTCTCAGCTCCCGCTCTGACTCTCAGCTCCCGCTCTGACAATCAGCTCCCGCTCTGACTCTCAGCTCCCGCTCTGACTCTCAGCTCCCGCTCTGACTCTCAGCTCCCGTACTGACTCTCAGCTCCCGCTCTGACTTTCAGCTCCCGCTCTGAATCTCAGCTCCTGTTCAGACTCTCAGCTCCCGCTCTGAATCTCCGCTCCCGCTCTTACTCTCAGCTCCCACTCTGACTCTCCGCTCCCGCTCAGACCTCCAGCTCCCGCTCTGACTCTCAGCTCGCGTTCTGACTCTCAGCCCTTGCTCTGACGCTCAGCTCCTGCTCTGACTCTCAGCTCCCGCTCTGACTCTCAGCTCCCGTACTGACTCTCAGCTCCCGCTCTGACTTTAAGCTCCCGCTCTGAATCTCAGCTCCCGCTCTGACTCTCAGCTCCCGCTCTGACTCTCAGCTCACGCTCTGACTCTCAGCTCCCGTTCTGACTCTCAGCTCCCGCTCTGACCCTCAGCTCCCGCACTGAATCTCCGCTCCCGCTCTGACTCACAGCTCCCGCTCTGACTCTCCGCTCCCGCTCAGACTTTGGGCTCCCGCTCTGACTCTCAGCTCGCGTTCTGACTCTCAGCCATTGCTCTGACGCTCAGCTCCCGCTCTGACGCTCAGATCCTGCTCTGACTCTCAGCTCCCGCTCTTACTCTCAGCTCCCGTTCTGACTCTCAGCTCCCGCTCTGACTCTCAGCTCCCGCTCTGAATCTCAGATCCCGCTCTGACTCTCAGCTCCCGCTCTGAATCTCAGCTCCCGCTCTGACTCTCAGCTCCCGCTCTGACTCTCAGCTCCCGCTCTGACCCTCAGCTCCCGCTCTGAATCTCCGCTCCCGCTCTGACTCACAGCTCCCGCTCTGACTCTCCGCTCCCGCTCAGACTTTGAGCTCCCGCTCTGACTCTCAGCTCGCGTTCTGACTCTCAGCCCATGCTCTGACGCTCAGCTCCCGCTCTGACGCTCAGATCCTGCTCTGACTCTCAGCTCCCGCTCTTACTCTCAGCTCCCGTTCTGACTCTCAGCTCCCGCTCTGACTCTCAGCTCCCGCTCTGAATCTCAGATCCAGCTCTGACTCTCAGCTCCCGCTCTGAATCTCAGCTCCCGCTCTGACTCTCAGCTCCCGCTCTGACTCTCAGCCCGTGCTCTGAATCTCGGCTCCCGCTCTGACAATCAGCTCCCGCTCTGACTCTCAGCTCCCGCTCTGAATCTCCGCTCCCGCTCTGAATCTCGGCTCCCGCTCTGACTCTCCGCTCCCGCTCTGACTCTCAGCTCCCGCTCTGAATCTCCGCTCCCGCTCTGACTCACAGCTCCCGCTCTGACTCTCCGCTCCCGCTCAGACCTTCAGCTCCCGCTCTGACTCTCAGCTCGCGTTCTGACTCTCAGCCCTTGCTCTGACGCTCAGCTCCGGCTCTGACTCTCAGCTCCCGCTCTGACTCTCAGCTCCCGTTCTGACTCTCAGCTCCCGTTCTGACTCTCAGCTCCCCCTCTGACTCTCAGCTCCCGCTCTGACTCTCAGCTCCCGCTCTGAATCTCAGCTCCCGCTCTGACTCTCAGCTTCCCCTCTGACTCTCAGCTCCCGCTCTGCCTCTCAGCTCCCACTCTGAATCTCAGATCCCGCTCTGACTCTCAGCTCCCGCTCTGAATCTCAGCTCCCGCTCTGACTCTCAGCTCCCGTTCTGACTCTCAGCTCCCGCTCTAACCCTCATCTCCCGCTCTGAATCTCCGCTCCCGCTCTGACTCACAGCTCCTGCTCTGACTCTCCGCTCCCGCTCAGACTTTCAGCTCCCGCTCTGACAATCAGCTCCCGCTCTGACTCTCAGCTCCCCCTCTTACTCTCCGCTCCCGCTCTGACTCTCAGCTCCCGTTCAGACTCTTAGCTCCCGCTCTGACAATCGGCTCCCGCTCTGACTCTCAGCCCCCGCTCTGACTCTCAGCTTCCGCACTGACTCTCAGCTCCCGCTCTGACAATCAGCTCCCGCTCTGACTCTCAGCTCCCGCTCTGACTCTCA
This sequence comes from Scyliorhinus torazame, assembly GCF_047496885.1. Lineage (NCBI taxonomy): Eukaryota > Metazoa > Chordata > Chondrichthyes > Carcharhiniformes > Scyliorhinidae > Scyliorhinus > Scyliorhinus torazame. Next base: position 176,025,226 of record NC_092710.1, on the reverse strand, counting down.
GCTCCCGCTCTGACAATCAGCTCCCGCTCTGACTCTCAGCTCCCGCTCTGACTCTCAGCTCCCGCTCTGACTCTCAGCTCCCACTCTGACAATCAGCTCCCGCTCTGACTCTCAGCTCCCGCTCTGACTCTCAGCCCTTGCTCTGACTCTCAGATCCCGCTCTGACTCACAGCTCCCGTTCTGACTCTCAGCTCCCGCTCTGACTCTCAGCTCCCGCTCTGAATCTCCGCTCCCACTCTGATTCTCAGCTCCCGCTCTGACTCTCAGCTCCCGTTCTCACTCTCTGCTCCCGCTCTTTCTCTCAGCTCCCGCTCTGACTATCTCAACCCGCTCTGACTCTCAGATCCTGCTCTGACTCTCAGCTCCTGCTCTGACTCTCAGCTCCTGTTTTGACTCTCCGCTCCTGCTCTGAATCTCCGCTCCCGCTCTGACTCTCAGCTCCAGCTCTGACTCTCAGCTCCCACTCTGCCTCTCCGCTCCCACTCTAACTCTCCACTCCAGCTCTGACTCCCAGCTCCCGCTCTGACAATCAGCTCCCGCTCTGACTCTCAGCTCCCGCTCTTACTCTCCGCTCCCGCTCTGACTCTCAGCTCCCGTTCAGACTCTTAGCTCCCGCTCTGACAATCGGCTCCCGCTCTGACTCTCAGCCCCTGCTCTGACTCTCAGCTTCTGCTCTGACTCTCAGCTCCTGTTCAGACTCTCAGCTCCCGCTCTGAATCTCCGCTCCCGCTCTTACTCTCAGCTCCCACTCTGACTCTCCGCTCCCGCTCAGACCTTCAGCTCCCGCTCTGACTCTCAGCTCGCGTTCTGACTCTCAGCCCTTGCTCTGACGCTCAGCTCCTGCTCTGACTCTCAGCTCCCGCTCTGACTCTCAGCTCCCGTTCTGACTCTCAGCTCCCGCTCTGACTTTCAGCTCCCGCTCTGACTCTCAGCTCCCGCTCTGACTCTCAGCTCCCGTTCTGACTCTCAGCTCCCGCTCTGACCCGCAGCTCCCGCTCTGAATCTCCGCTCCCGCTCTGACTCACAGCTCCCGCTCTGACTCTCCGCTCCCGCTCAGACTTTGAGCTCCCGCACTGACTCTCAGCTCGCGTTCTGACTCTCAGCCCTTGCTCTGACACTCAGCTCCCGCTTTGACGCTCAGATCCTGCTCTGACTCTCAGCTCCCGCTCTTACTCTCAGCTCCCGTTCTGACTCTCAGCTCCCGCTCTGACTCTCAGCTCCCGCTCTGAATCTCAGATCCCGCTCTGACTCTCAGCTCCCGCTCTGAATCTCAGCTCCCGCTCTGACTCTCAGCTCCCGCTCTGACTCTCAGCCCGTGCTCTGAATCTCAGCTCCCGCTCTGACAATCAGCTCCCGCTCTGACTCTCAGCTCCCGCTCTGAATCTCCGCTCCCGCTCTGACTCACAGCTCCCGCTCTGACTCTCCGCTCCCGCTCAGACCTTCAGCTCCCGCTCTGACTCTCAGCTCGCGTTCTGACTCTCAGCCCTTGCTCTGACGCTCAGCTCCTGCTCTGACTTTCAGCTTCCGCTCTGACTCTCAGCTCCCGTTCTGACTCTCAGCTCCCGTTCTGACTCTCAGCTCCCCCTCTGACTCTCAGCTCCCGCTCTGACTCTCAGCTCCCGCTCTGAATCTCAGCTCCCGCTCTGACTCTCAGCTCCCGCTCTGAATCTCAGATTCCGCTCTGACTCTCAGCTCCCGCTCTGAATCTCAGCTCCCGCTCTGACTCTCAGCTCCCGTTCTGACTCTCAGCTCCCGCTCTAACCCTCAGCTCCCGCTCTGAATCTCCGCTCCCGCTCTGACTCACAGCTCCCGCTCTGACTCTCCGCTCCCGCTCAGACTTTCAGCTCCCGCTCTGACTCTCAGCTCGCATTCTGACTCTCAGCCCTTGCTCTGACGCTCAGCTCCCACTCTGACGCTCAGATCCTGCTCTGACTCTCAGCTCCCGCTCTGACTCTCAGCTCCCGTTCTGACTCTCAGCTCCCGTTCTGACTCTCAGCTCCCGTTCTGACTCTCAGCTCCCCCTCTGACTCTCAGCTCCCGCTCTGACTCTCAGCTCCCGCTCTGAATCTCAGATCCCGCTCTGACTCTCAGCTCCCGCTCTGATTCTCAGCTCCTGCTCTGACTCTTAGCTCCCGTTCTGACTCTCAGCTCCCGTTCTGACTCTCAGCCCCCGTTCTGACTCTCCGCTCCCGCTCTTACTCTCAGCTCCCGCTCTGACTATCAGCTCCCGCTCCGAATCTCAGCTCCCGCTCTGACTCTCAGCCCCCGCTCTGACTCTCAGCTTCCGCACTGACTCTCAGCTCCCGCTCTGACAATCAGCTCCCGCTCTGACTCTCAGCTCCCGCTCTGACTCTCAGCTCCCGCTCTGACAATCAGCTCCCGCTCTGACTCTCAGCTCCCGCTCTGACTCTCAGCTCCCGCTCTGACTCTCAGCTCCCACTCTGACAATCAGCTCCCGCTCTGACTCTCAGCTCCCGCTCTGACTCTCAGCCCTTGCTCTGACTCTCAGATCCCGCTCTGACTCACAGCTCCCGTTCTGACTCTCAGCTCCCGCTCTGACTCTCAGCTCCCGCTCTGAATCTCCGCTCCCACTCTGATTCTCAGCTCCCGCTCTGACTCTCAGCTCCCGCTCTCACTCTCTGCTCCCGCTCTTTCTCTCAGCTCCCGCTCTGACTATCTCAACCCGCTCTGACTCTCAGATCCTGCTCTGACTCTCAGCTCCTGCTCTGACTCTCAGCTCCTGTTTTGACTCTCCGCTCCTGCTCTGAATCTCCGCTCCCGCTCTGACTCTCAGCTCCAGCTCTGACTCTCAGCTCCCACTCTGCCTCTCCGCTCCCGCTCTAACTCTCCACTCCAGCTCTGACTCCCAGCTCCCGCTCTGACAATCAGCTCCCGCTCTGACTCTCAGCTCCCGCTCTTACTCTCCGCTCCCGCTCTGACTCTCAGCTCCCGTTCAGACTCTTAGCTCCCGCTCTGACAATCGGCTCCCGCTCTGACTCTCAGCCCCTGCTCTGACTCTCAGCTTCTGCTCTGACTCTCAGCTCCTGTTCAGACTCTCAGCTCCCGCTCTGAATCTCCGCTCCCGCTCTTACTCTCAGCTCCCACTCTGACTCTCCGCTCCCGCTCAGACCTTCAGCTCCCGCTCTGACTCTCAGCTCGCGTTCTGACTCTCAGCCCTTGCTCTGACGCTCAGCTCCTGCTCTGACTCTCAGCTCCCGCTCTGACTCTCAGCTCCCGTTCTGACTCTCAGCTCCCGCTCTGACTTTCAGCTCCCGCTCTGAATCTCAGATCCCGCTCTGACTCTTAACTCCCGCTCTGAATCTCAGCTCCCGCTCTGACTCTCAGCTCCCGCTCTGACTCTCAGCTCCCGCTCTGACTCTCAGCTCCCGCTCTGACTCTCAGCTCCCGTTCTGACTCTCAGCTCCCGCTCTGACCCTCAGCTCCCGCTCTGAATCTCCGCTCCCGCTCTGACTCACAGCTCCCGCTCTGACTCTCCGCTCCCGCTCAGACTTTGAGCTCCCGCTCTGACTCTCAGCTCGCGTTCTGACTCTCAGCCCTTGCTCTGACGCTCAGCTCCCGCTCTGACGCTCAGATCCTGCTCTGACTCTCAGCTCCCGCTCTTACTCTCAGCTCCCGTTCTGACTCTCAGCTCCCGCTCTGACTCTCAGCTCCCGCTCTGAATCTCAGATCCCGCTCTGACTCTCAGCTCCCGCTCTGAATCTCAGCCCCCGCTCTGACTCTCAGCTCCCGCTCTGACTCTCAGCCCGTGCTCTGAATCTCGGCTCCCGCTCTGACAATCAGCTCCCGCTCTGACTCTCAGCTCCCGCTCTGAATCTCCGCTCCCGCTCTGACTCACAGCTCCCGCTCTGACTCTCCGCTCCCGCTCAGACCTTCAGCTCCCGCTCTGACTCTCAGCTCGCGTTCTGACTCTCAGCCCTTGCTCTGACGCTCAGCTCCTGCTCTGTCTCTCAGCTCCCGCTCTGACTCTCAGCTCCCGTTCTGACTCTCAGCTCCCGTTCTGACTCTCAGCTCCCCCTCTGACTCTCAGCTCCCGCTCTGACTCTCAGCTCCCGCTCTGAATCTCAGCTCCCGCTCTGACTCTCAGCTTCCCCTCTGACTCTCAGCTCCCGCTCTGCCTCTCAGCTCCCGCTCTGAATCTCAAATCCCGCTCTGACTCTCAGCTCCCGCTCTGAATCTCAGCTCCCGCTCTGACTCTTAGCTCCCGTTCTGACTCTCAGCTCCCGCTCTAACCCTCAGCTCCCGCTCTGAATCTCCGCTCCCGCTCTGACTCACAGCTCCCGCTCTGACTCTCCGCTCCCGCTCAGACTTTCAGCTCCCGCTCTGACTCTCAGCTCGCATTCTGACTCTCAGCCCTTGCTCTGACGCTCAGCTCCCGCTCTGACGCTCAGATCCTGCTCTGACTCTCAGCTCCCGCTCTGACTCTCAGCTCCCGTTCTGACTCTCAGCTCCCGTTCTGACTCTCAGCTCCCGTTCTGACTCTCAGCTCCCCCTCTGACTCTCAGCTCCCGCTCTGACTCTCAGCTCCCGCTCTGAATCTCAGATCCCGCTCTGACTCTCAGCTCCCGCTCTGATTCTCAGCTCCTGCTCTGACTCTCAGCTCCCGTTCTGAGTCTCAGCTCCCGTTCTGACTCTCAGCCCCCGTTCTGACTCTCCGCTCCCGCTCTGACTCTCAGCTCCCGCTCTGACTATCAGCTCCCGCTCCGAATCTCAGCTCCCGCTCTGACTCTCAGCCCCCGCTCTGACTCTCAGCTTCCGCACTGACTCTCAGCTCCCGCTCTGACAATCAGCTCCCGCTCTGACTCTCAGCTCCCGCTCTGACTCTCAGCTCCCGCTCTGACAATCAGCTCCCGCTCTGACTCTCAGCTCCCGCTCTGACTCTCAGCTCCCGCTCTGACTCTCAGCTCCCACTCTGACAATCAGCTCCCGCTCTGACTCTCAGCTCCCGCTCTGACTCTCAGCCCTTGCTCTGACTCTCAGATCCCGCTCTGACTCACAGCTCCCGTTCTGACTCTCAGCTCCCGCTCTGACTCTCAGCTCCCGCTCTGAATCTCCGCTCCCACTCTGATTCTCAGCTCCCGCTCTGACTCTCAGCTCCCGCTCTCACTCTCTGCTCCCGCTCTTTCTCTCAGCTCCCGCTCTGACTATCTCAGCCCGCTCTGACTCTCAGATCCTGCTCTGACTCTCAGCTCCTGCTCTGACTCTCAGCTCCTTTTTTGACTCTCCGCTCCTGCTCTGAATCTCCGCTCCCGCTCTGACTCTCAGCTCCAGCTCTGACTCTCAGCTCCCACTCTGCCTCTCCGCTCCCGCTCTAACTCTCCACTCCAGCTCTGACTCCCAGCTCCCGCTCTGACAATCAGCTCCCGCTCTGACTCTCAGCTCCCGCTCTTACTCTCCGCTCCCGCTCTGACTCTCAGCTCCCGTTCAGACTCTTAGCTCCCGCTCTGACAATCGGCTCCCGCTCTGACTCTCAGCCCCTGCTCTGACTCTTAGCTTCTGCTCTGACTCTCAGCTCCTGTTCAGACTCTCAGCTCCCGCTCTGAATCTCCGCTCCCGCTCTGACTCTCAGCCCATATTCTGACTCTCAGCTCCCGCTCTGACAATCAGCCCCCGCTCTGACTCTCAGCTCCCGCTCTGACTCTCAGCCCATATTCTGACTCTCAGCTCCCGCTCTGACACTCAGCTCCCGCTCTGACACTCAGCTCCCGCTCTGACTCTCTGCTCCCGCTCTGACTCTCAGTTCCCGCTCTGACACTCGGCTCCCGCTTTGACTGTCAGCTCCCGCTCTGACGTTCAGCACCCGCTCTGACTCTCAGCTCCCGCTCTGACTCTCAGCTTCCATTCAGACTCTCAGCTCCCGCTCTGACTCTCAGCTCCCGCTCTGACTCTCAGCTCCCGCTCTGACTCTCAGCCCCTGCTCTGACTCTCAGCTCACATTTAGACTCTCTGCTCTGACTCTCTACCTCCACACCTGGTCATAACGCTGGCCATCACCCCGCTGGGCTCTTTTTTAACAGGAGGTGAATGTGGTGATACCAGGTATTGCGGTACCTGAGAGGTGGATGACCATTAGACCCAGGAGTCTACCATTGGCTGATGTACATAGCTCCGCCCTGTGAGGCGGAGTATAAGAACCAATGCCATCCCAGCAGCCTTCACTTTCTGTATCGAACCTGCTGGGGAAGAGTTCTTGCAGATTAAAGCCTATTAGTTATGCCTCACCTTGTCTTGAGAGTAATTGATTGTGCATCAACCAGCTAGCCTGTGGACCCAGCCCTATCACTATCTTGGTGAGGCACTCAGCACATGGTCTATGTCTGAGTGGCGCGCTGTGAGCTCTGTGCTCTGAGCTATCTCCTGGTAGAATGAGCGGGAACTGTGGTGCTACCTGTTTTATAGTGCGTGTGCTCTCACTGGTGATTGGCTGCGATGTTGTGTGTGTGTTGGTTGGTCCAACTACCTGTCCATCAGTGCGTGTGTGATTGCACCATGATATGCAAATCTGGATATCATGACACAATCTCCCTGTTCCCCTTTCCCCAATCACCCTGTACCCCTTCCCCAACACAGTTCCCTCGCCCCTCTCCAAGGGTCTTCATGACATGCACCAGGGTGATGGGCCTGAATTTGCACTGTCAGTGGGTCACTATTGATAGCTGGATGGTGTTGACCACTTGCTGTGAGGGAAGCTGTGGTGCTCTTCAGGTTCTGCTCAACTCTGCCGCCTGTCTTTCTGCTCACAGAGCACTGACTCGCGGCCTCAAGCCTGAGTGTGTCCGGGACCACATTTGGGGTGTTGGGGGGGGAAGTGGGGAACATATGCGTCCAGTAAGTGATGGGGATTTCATTCCAAGATGCTCATCACTGTGGGTTTCATGGGCTCTCACTGGTAGCATCTCTTTGCGGGCGGGGTGGGGGTGGGGGGGGGGGGGGGGGGGGGGGGATCTGAGAGCCACGCTGTTGGAAAGTGTTAAATTACAGAGGCATCACATGTTCCAGGTGTAACATATTTTCATGGTGAACATTTCATATGACAATTATCAATTCCCTAACTATGATTACAGACCTCACCAGTGCCTACTTTATCTTCCCATAACTTCTCAATCTTCCGTGGTCTCGAACAATCTCTAGGTATCTGAGCAGGATGCACATCAGAGGTGGAGGTGACCTGCTACCTTTGCACCCTGTTGCCTTTGATACCTTTGGCAGTTGTCCTCTGGAGGGCCTGGAACCGAGGGCCCCGGATGACATACCGGTGTCACAATGTCGCTATGTTGATCGCTGCCCTGTGTCAGTATCGGGAGGGAGCGCGGTGGGGGTGGGGAGTCAGAAAAACGAAAAAATGCCTCATTCTCCTTGGTGGAAGGACCCGGGATGGGCTCCAGTGCTACTTCCTCCCTTGGGGTGCTCATGGGATCCTGGGTTACTCCATGGGGCGGAGGAACACCTGGAGTGAGCTCAGAAGCCTCTGAATCATATGGCGCTGTCAGTCCTGGAAGGCCCCAATTCTCTGTACCACGGTGTCGACGCCGTCAGCGGTGAAACTGGGCAATGCTGTGGAGCGTCACGGCAATGTCTACTTTTGTCTGGGACACGCCCCTCATCGACTGGGGCATGATGTCAAGGCCCTCAACTATGGTCATCACAGACTGAGCCATGCCTTTGTCACCACCATTCATGGCTTGGACGTTATACCTCTGTGGTCGCCATCCTTGCAGTATTAGCCTGGGTGCCAGGCAATGCTGTCACCGTCTCCTGCACCTGAAGCCTCTGAGACTCCTCCAATTGGCTTTGCAGCTACTGGAATGTTGCTGACATCCCCTCTTGAATATCACAGCTGTGTCCTATCACCTGCATCAGCTCTGGGATAACCTGGTCCAGATGCTCGACATCTGGCTGGATGCCAGCTGAGTCCTGTGATCCAGCAGACCACTGACTGCCGGCTCCCTTTGATGTTCCTACTTCCACCTGATTTGCATCAGCAACTGTATGGTGCTCACTAGATAGTGCCCCCGGAGCCTGTCCACTGATGTCGTCCACCGATTTGTTTGTGGCTGTGATGATGGAAGGTGCGTATGAAAGCTGTGATTGGTGTTCTCCTCGGAGCTGTCCTCCGAGGTTATCTCTCGGGTGGCGGGGGTGGGAGTGATTCCAGATGTCCCTGCCTCATCCGATGGTGATCCTACAAGACAAGGGATGTGGACGGGGAGGACAAAGGTCTGGGAAATCAACAACTCACTTGAGGCAGGTCACCTGGATGAAGATGCAGTGGATCCTCACTTCTCTGGCACAGGCCAACCTCATTGTCAGTCATTGCTCAGTCATCCCCACGATCTCCAGGGCTCTTTCCTCATGGGGGTGAGGACTCCCTCACCCACCCTCCTCTTCCTGCCTCCCAGTCTTCTCCCTCCTACAAGGACATTGTGAGCTGCATGCCTGGCAGGTCAGGGGCTAGCAGGTGGCATGTGTGGGCACCACACCTAAGCAGAATGGGGTGTGATGATGAGTGCCAGGGGCCTTCTGAACAATCTGAGAGGTCGGATGTTGCGAGGGTGCGAGATGTCAGCCAGTGGATTGGGGTGGGTGGTGTAATCGAGGGGTGGCAGGAGGGATTGACGTTAGGAGGAGAGAGGTGGTAACTTCTCCGTAGGAAGTCATTCATCCTCTTCTAATGCCAGTCCTCCTTGTCATGCTGTTGATATTAACTGCAGCTGCCACTGCTTCCTGTCATGTTAAACATGTTGAGATAACACGGGTTGCAACTCAAGTAGACTCCAGGGGCGTCATTCTCCGACCCGCCGCCGGGTTGGAGAATCGCCGGGGGCTGCCGTGAATCCCGCCCCCGCCGGTTGCCGAAGTCTCCGGTACCGGATATTCGGCGGGGGCGGGAATCGGGCCGCGTCGGTTGGCAGGCCCCCCCCCCCCCCCGCTGGATTCTCCGGCCCGGATGGGCCGAAGTCCCGCCGATAAATTGCCTGTCCCGCCGGCGTGGATTAAACCACCTTTTGAACGGCGGGACAAGGTGGCGTGGGCGGGCTCCGGGGTCCTGGGGGGGGGGGCCGCGGGGTTATCTGGCCCCGGGGGGTGCCCCCACGGTGGCCTGGCCCGCGATCGGGGCCCGCCGATCCGCGGGCGGGCCTGTGCCGTGGGGGCACTCTTTCCCTTCCGCCTCCGCCACGAGCTCCACCATGGCGGAGGCGGAAGAGACTCCCTCCACTGCGCATGCGCGGGAAACTTTCAGCGGCCGCTGACGCTCCCGCGCATGCGCTGCCCCGACATGTCATTTCCGCGCCAGCTGGCGGGGCAACAAAGGCCGTTTCCGCCAGCTGGTGGGGCGGAAATCCCTCCGGCGTCGGCCTAGCCCCTCAATGTTGGGGCTCGGCCCCCAAAGCTGCGGAGGATTCCGCACCTTTGGGGCGGCGCGATGCCCGTCTGATTGGCGCCGTTTTGGGCGCCAGTCGGCGGACATCCCCGGGGTCAGATCGCCCCGCGCCCCCCCCAGGACCCCGGAGCCCGCCCACGCCGCCTTGTCCCGCCGGTAAGGTAGGTGATTTAATTTACGCCGGCGGGACAGGCAATTTATCGGCGGGACTTCGGCCCATCCGGGCCGGAGAATCGAGCGGGGGGGGGGGGGGCCCGCCACAGGCGCGGCGCAATTCCCGCACCCGCCGAATATCCGGTGCCGGAGACTTCGGCAACCGGCGGGGGCGGGATTCACGCCAGCCCCCGGTGATTCTCCGACCTGGCGGGGGGTCGGAGAATGTCGCCCCAGGTCTCTGCGCTGCCATCCTCCTGGCTTGACTGGAATGAGTGCTGAGGGACTGTTTAAATGTAGCTTCCCTTGTCTGTAGTGACTAGCTGAGACCTGGGTCGGGCGAATCAGATGCCTGGGTCTCCAAATCGGTGTGATTCACGTGGGGATTCATTGTGATCTTAATCGCACCCATCCACCCAGCAGGAATCACCTTGCGGTTCCTGCCCGAAATGAGACTGAGTCATATTTTGGGAGAATCGGGCCCATTGTTTCTTAAAGGTTCCGCTCACCGGCAGTCAGCTGGTCTATTGTTGCTCTATAGCTGGTTATCCGTCTCCCGCTTTTTTGAACAGACGTGCAATGTTTGTACTCCTTCAGTCCTCTGGCAGCATTCCCATATCCAAAGAAAATTGGAAGATTGGACTCGAGCCTCAACAATTTCCATCTGTAATCCTCTCATTAGCCCAGGCTGTGTGTCATCTGGACCAGGTGATTTCTCTAATTTGAGGATTGCCGACCATTTAAATACATTCTCCTTATCTGTTTTTATCCAATCCATTGCCTCACCCTTTACTGCTACATCGTTGTTTGTCTCTTTTCTTGTGAAGACAGATGCACATATTCATTTGCACAGCCTACCCTCTGCCTCCTCCTTGTATGAAACGTAAGGGGCGGGATTCTCTCAGCTTGGGGCAGGGCCGGAGGATCCCCGCGACCGGCATGAATCGCGCCACGCCGCCCTGACGCCGGCATGCGATTCTTCGCAGAGTGGCGAATCAGCGCCATTGGCGCTGGCGTGGTTGGCGCGCTGCCGGTCAGGGGCCGCTCTACGCAGCCCTCCGCCGATGCTCGGTCCAGGATGGGCCGAGCGGCCGTCGTAAAAAATCCGAGTCCCGCCGGCACGGTTCACACCTGCTCTCAGCCGGTGGGACCTCAGCGTGGAGGGGTCCGGGGGCGGCCTGTGGGGGGGAAAGGCGGGGTCCAACCCCAGGGGCGGGTCTCCGATGTGGCCTGGCCCACGATCGGGGCCCACCGATCGGCAGGCCACCGTCTCTGGCTGGGGGCCCCTTTCTTCCGTGCTGGCCCCTGTAGCCCTGCGCCATGTTGCGTCGGGGCCGGCGCAGAGGAGGGAACCACTGCGTATGCCCACGTTGGCGCCGGTGCCACTGCGCATGCGTGGACCCCGCGGCACCCAGTTCATGCCAGGACCAGCAGCTGGAGCAGCGTGGATCGCTCCAGTGCCGTGCTGGCCCCTATTGCTGACCCTGAGGCCGTGTTGACGCCGTCAAGAAAGGCAACGGCGTTTCCGACGGCGTCAACACTTAGCTTCAGAATCACAGAATCCGGCCCATATACCGAAACAAATATTAAAATCATTGATTGCGAATTTGATGTGATTATTATGGCATTGTCTCCAGTGTCTTCATCAATATTCCTCCCATAAATAATAACACAAGCAGATTAACTAGACATTCCTTTCATTGCTGGTTGTGAGATCTGACTTGCGTATAAAATGACTGTTTTGTTTCTAATAATAATAATAATCTTTAATAATGTCACAAGTAGGCTTACATTAGCACTGCAATGAAGTTACTGTGAAAATCCCCTCGTCGCCACATTCTGGCGCCTGTTCAGGTACAGAGAGGGAGAATTCAGAACGTCCAAATTTCCTAACAGCATGTCATTCGGGACTTGTGGGAGGAAGCCAGGTGGAGCACCCAGAGGAAACCCACGCAGACATGGGGAGAACGTGCAGACTCCGCACAGACAGTGACCGAAGCCGGGAATCGAAACTGGGACTCTGGTGCTAACCACTGTGCTACCGTGCTGTACATATGTAATAAATAACTTCACTTTAAAGTAGTAGAAGATATTATGCACCTTTCTTTTCAACATTCACTCCATAGTATTGCAATCATTTCTTCGTGACAAATTTAAGCAAAATCTAATAGGCAGAACGGCAGCACAGTGGGAAGTACTGCTGCTTCACAGTGGTAGGGACCTGGGTTCATTTCCTTGGATGATTGTGTGGAGTTTGCATGTTCTCCCCGTGTTGCGTGGGTTTCCTCCGGGTGCTCTGTTTCCTCCCACAGTGCAAAGTTGTACAGGTTAGTGGATTGGGCATGACAAATTGCCCCTCAGTAAGGTTAGTGGTGTTATGGGGGGAGGGGCACCTAGATAGGGTGCTCTTTCAGAGGTCAGTGCAGACTCAATGGGCCGAATGGCCTCTTTCTGCACCGTAGAGATTCTATGATTCTAATCATCGATTAATTAGTGCCAGGGTCCCAGGTTCGATTCCCGGCCAGGGCCGCTGTCTGTGCATGTTCTCCCCGTGGTTGTGTGGGTTTCCTCCGGGTGCTCCAGTTTCCTCCCACAAGTCCCAAAAGATGTGCTTGTTAGGTGAACTGGACATTCTGAATTCTCCCTCTGTGACCCGAACAGGCGGCGGAATGTGGCGACTTGGGGCTTTTCACAGTAACTTCACTGCAGTGTTAATGTATGCCTACTTGTGACAATAATAAAGATTATTATTGTTATTCAGAAACAGAAAAGTTTGAATGATTATAAGCTGATACCTAGGAATGCAGCACCATCTAGTGGATACCGCTCATCGCAACTACATTTGTAAAATTCAGGGTGAAATCTACTACAGCTTTAAATTTGATCGATTATGGCAGAGAATGTCACCATTGATCTCCAGCCACACAAAATCATATCAAAATCTTTCATGATACATTGTGTTTGTAACAGTTATAGTAATAGTTGCTTGAATGTGAAGAAATTGAAACTATGTGTTGATATTGCTTCGACAATTTAGTGGTGCAAGTAGAAATCAGTATGTTTTAATATTATAGATGTAATATTTCAAATGTACATTTGCTTACCTACATTTTTTAAAAATGGCTCAATTTTCCTGTAATTATCTCTTACTCTCTTTCTGTTTCCTTTACAGCTGAGTTTCAATTTTAACTTGGGCAAGAATTAGGACAAGGTGAAGGACAGCAAACCACTCTGACCACAGAGGCTTGAGGCCCAGGGGAGTTTGTGGCCGAAAGTCATTGAGCCTGCGAATTAAAGATCACGTGACATTGGAGGAGCGTTGGAGGGGGTTAGGGTGAGGAATTGGCCATAATATCCTTTACAATCATCATTCTACATGCCTCACTGTAGTTTACCATGAGGTAGTTAGGTTTCTTTTCTGACTCCTGTTGCATCATCATTTTCCTCCACCAGTACTCCACTGAGGTTGTGGATCTGCTGGAAAGGCAGGAGCTAAAAATTGGTTGGGAATGACCACCTTGGGATTAAAATGACAGAGGAAGGGGCGGAAGGTCTATACCATGCTTTGCAGGAATGCTGGGGCAACAGTTTAGTTATTTAGAGACCAACCTGCAGTCAACAGTATACCTAAAATGAAGAAGTGCAGGGCCTTTATTCAGGTAATTTTTCTTCATTTTCAGTAGTGCTGCCAGTGCAACCTCCCTCCCCAATATGCTGGACAAAGTGCTCCTGGCTAAATTATACATCTGCTCCTGCCCACCTTCATGAGGGTTATTGGATGCACCTGGCTGAATTTGTAGACCACTGCGTTGTTGGAAAAATCCTTGCAGACTTAACAAAAAATATATATTTTCAAATTTAAGTGTTATGTGAGCATAGGCTTTATGCCAACAATTGACAGAACTTTGCACATCCCATACTGTTGTTCACTGACAGCCAATACAGATGCCTTTTTAAACTGAATACAATCCAAAGTTGAGCTTTCCTAATTTTTGTAGTGAATATATACAATAGTACTAAATTCAAGAGATGTACTTGTAAGTAACGAGATAAAAATATTGTTTTCCCCAGTTACAAGCAAATTACTGAATACGATCACTTCCACCCATGGACAGAATAATACAAAGTTAAATGACTTATCAGAGGGCGGCACGGTGGTGCAGTGGTTAGCACAGCTGCCTCATGGTGCTGAGGACCCGTGTTCGATCCGGCCCCGGGTCACTGTCCATGTGGAGTTTGCACATTCTCCCCGTATCTACTTGGGTTTCACCCCACAATCCAGAAATGTGCAGGGTAGGTGAATTGGCCACAATAAATTGCCCCTTAATTGGAATTTATTTTTTAAATGACCTGTCAGATGGTGCTGGGAATTAACCAGGCAATGTATTATAATCCCAGCAGATGTTACTACTGAACAAGTCAGATCCCAGGATGGAATCTGGCTTCATAGACCCTGGGCTGGATTCTCCATTTCAGCGGCTAGGTGTCGACGCCGACAAGGGACCTGTGGGATTGGATTCTCCGCAGCCCCGCACCGAAATCGCGTTTGGCGCAGGGGCGGAGAATCCGATTTCTCGCCGAAATCGGGCCCGGCGCCACTACCGCAATTTTCTGGTCCCCGGAGAATCGCTCGCACGCGATTTACACGAAGCGGGGGGCCAATGCCAGAGGCCCTCTCTGCGGTCCCGGCTGGGCGATTTCCCGATGGTGTAATTCTAACCACGTCTGGCCGGTCGGGGCTCTCGCACCGCGGCTGAGGGGGGGGCCTTATGGCAGGCCGGCGCAGCGATCGGGTGGGTTAGATCGAGAGGCACGAGTCAGATTGTTGGGACCTTGTTTGTTGGTCCAGGTTGCCGGCTGAGTCCGCCATCGCATTCGGTGCGGCGACTGCAGGCTGCCGCTGTGTGCATGCGCGGACTCGCAACCGGAAATGAGGAGGCCCGTATCCGCAGCTGAAGCTGCGAGAAGCTTCAAGGTTGGTGAATAGCTGTCAATTTATTTAAAGAAAGTCTGGCGTGAAACAGCAGCACTTTTATGCCGGCGTGGAGCTTAGCCCCATTTTTGGACAATCCAACCCCAGATGTTTCACGACCGGCAAATCAGCGCCGAACACTCACCGATTCCAGGATCGGTGAGGGGCTGCGGAGAATGGCCGGGTCCCTGGCCGCGCATGCGCACGGCGCCGACCTGCAGCAGTCGTGCCGTACAACCTGGCGCCGACCGTGCGCAGACCCAACCCTACAGGCCACCCCCTGGCCACCTCCCACCAGTCCCCCAGCCCTCACGGAAGCCCCTCCCCGGCCAGCGGCACGGATCCCGGTCAAGTGTGGCGGTGCTGGACACAGTCTGCTGCCGCCACACCAGATTCCCGACCACTGAGATCACACGTGCCCTGTACAGTCATGAACTCAACCCATTGGGAGTGGAGCATCGTGGGAGGGCCTGCTGATGGCACGCTAATGACGTTGCAATGGCGCGCAGTGCGCGACACGATTACCCCATTTCAGAGGGGGCGGTGCATGGCTGATGGGCGTCAAACCGGCGCTGGCCCCGACTTGGCTCAGTCTCAGCCCAATCGCTGATTATGATTTGATATCGGCTTCGGGCAACGGAGAATCCACCCCCTAACTTTTATTTTTTGCTCAGAGAAGTAAATGAACAGAGAGTCACAGAACTGCCGATGAACTTTTCACAAAATAATAGAACACTTATCAAACTAGAAACGATTAACTCCAATACATAACTCCTTCACCCCAGCTACACAATTTGCCAAGTTCATCTTTTATATTCTCAGTAATACACAGTACATGTCAACCAATAGGCAAACTGGGATAATAATAATAATCTTTCATTGTATGAAGTTACTGTTCAAAGCCCCTATTCGCCATATTCTGGCGCCTGTTCGGGTAAGCTGGTACGGGAATTGAACCCGCGCTGCTGGCCTTGTTCTGCATCACAAACCAGCTGTCTAGCCCACTGAGTTAAACCAGCCCTGATCAGCACCCTCTGAAACCAAGGGCCAGATGCCACCCAAAACAGCTCTTGTGGATTTTGCAACACCCCCGAGACACTTGTCACACTGTGAAACAATTACTGGAACTTCGACTTTCACACAACGGTGTCCAAACTCCACTCTCGAAGAGCACACTGATGTGTTGGGTGTTCTGGATCACAAACAGGTCACCAACACTGGAAATGGTGCAACTCTATATTATAAGGTTAACTATATTAACATACTTGAACTGTGGGTAAATGCAATACCAGCTTTTACTGTTGACCCTTGCCTAGTCCTAACCAGGTGATGCACTCAGCACATGGTGAATGTCTGTGTTGCAGGCTGTGAGCTCTGTGCTCCGAGCTGGCTGCTACTAGAATGAGCGGGAACTCTCCTGTCCCCTGTCTTTATAGTGCGTGTGCTCTCACTGGTGATTGGCTGCGGTGTTGTGTATGCTGATTGGTCCCACTGTGTGTCCATCAGTGTGTGTGTGTCTGCACCATAATATACTGGTGTATATTATGACATCCCCCTTTTATATAAAGACCATGTGCCTGCGTGACAATAAATATCATGTAGTGAATGTACCTGACTATGTGTGTGCGTGTTATTTACATGACTATGTACATGAGGCTGATCTGTTTACACGGGAAGGTGACTGGTGCAGAGAAATAGGGTGTCACACCAACAACGAAATGAACATTATGTACAAACTACTGGAACGATGAAACAGGATAACAGAACAGATCAAAGAGTCCAACATTGTAAAACTCATAAGTCAAATCTCTGAGGTGGGCGACGAATTCTGGTTGGCCGCCTCAAGGGTGGGTCAGGAGCCACCGGCTGAGGAACGGGCTGGGCCACGGCAGAGTGAGGAGGATGCAGAGTATTCGGAATCTCCACATAGTCCAGGTTGGGGACAACAGGAGGGCGTGGCACCGGTGGAGGATCACGTCGCGAGCGTGGAATGAGATTGCGATGGCGAATGGAGCCATCTGGCAGATGAACCAGGAACGAGTGGGGAGACACCTGCCGAAGAACCACAGCAGTTGCAGACCAGCCACCCTCCGGGAGATGGATGCAGATGTTGTCATCTGGCGCCAGAGCAGGGAGATCAGTCACCTGAGCGTCATGCGCCGCCTTGTGTTGTGCACAAGACTGTTGCATCCGCTGAAGGACCGGAACGTGGTCGAGGTCTGGGACGTGAATGGATGGCACCATGGTCCTGAGGGTGGGACCCATGAGCAGCTGGGCTGGCGACAGGCCCGTGGAGAATGGGGCCGAACGATAGGCCAGCAAGGCGAGTTAGAAGTCGAATCCTGCATCGGCAGCCTTGCAGAGGAGCCATTTGACGATGTGGACGCCCTTTTCCACTTTGCCATTGGATAGGGGGTGCAGGGGACTGGATGTCACATGCACAAAGTTGTACCATTCCTGGCTCGCGAAGCAGGGGCCATCGTCCGACATCATAGTGAGTGGGATGCCGTGATGAGCAAAGGTCTCCTTGCAGGCATGGATGACCACGATGATGTGATGTCGTGCAGGCGTACGACCTCCGGGTAGTTTGAAAAATAGTCTACAATCAGAACATAGTCCCTGCCGAGCGCATGGAACAGGTCAACGCCTACCCTAGACCAAGGGGATGTGACCAATTCATGGGGCTGTAGGGTCTCAGGTGGTTCCGCCGGCTGGAACCGCTGACAGGTGGGGCAGTTGAGCACTGTGTTGGCGATGTCCTCATTGATGCCGGGCAGTACACAGCCTATCGGGCCCTCCGTCGGCACTGCTCCATGCCAAGATGGCCCTCGTGTAGCTGTTCCAAAATGAGCTGGCGCATGCTGTGCAGGATCACGATGTGGTCCAGCTTCAGGAGGACACCATCAACTACTGCCAGATCTTCTCTGATATTGTAGAACTGCGGGCATTGGCGCTTGAGCCACCCGTCTGTCATGTGGCGCATGACACGCTGTAGTAGGGGGTCAGCCGCAATCTCGCGGCGAATGTGGATAAGGTGTTCATCCGTGGCCGGCATATTGGAGGCCGTGAAGGCCACATGGGCGTCAACCTGGCAGACGAACCCCTCTGGGTCACACAGGGTGTTGACTGCCCTGGACAGAGCGTTGGCTATGATCAGGTCCTTGCCCGGCGTGTATAGGAGCTGGAAATCGTACCGCCGGTGTTTGAGCAGAATGCGCTGGGGGCGAGGGGTCATATCATTCAGGTCTTTTTGTATAATGTTGACCAGCGGGCGAGGGTCGGTCTCAACAGTGAATTGGGGGAGGCCGTACACGTAATCATGAAATTTGTCGACCCCTGTCAACAGGCCCAGGCACTCCTTTTCGATCTGCGCGTAGCACTGTTCCGAGGGGGCCATAGCAAGTGACGCATATGCAACGGAGGCCCATGATGAGGCCTCATCACATTGCAGGAGCACCGCCCCAATGCCGCATTGGCTGGCATCCGTTGAAATTTTTGTTTCCTTCGTGGGACCAAATAATGCCAATACCGGGGCCGTGGGAAGCTTGGTCTTAATCTCCTCCCATTCGCGCTCGTGGGCGGGAAGCCATTGGAAGTCTGTCGTCTTCCTGACCAGGTTCTGGAGAGCTGTGGTATGGGAGGTGAGGTTGGGGATGAACTTCCCCAGGAAGTTGACCATGCCCAAAAATCGGAGGACCGCCTTCTTATCCGCTGGCTTCTGCATGGCCGTGATGGCTGCCACCTTGTCCGCATCCGGCCGCACACGCAACCGGGAGATGTGGTCCCCTAGGAACTTGAGTTCCATCTGGCCGAAGGAACATTTGGCTCTGTTGAGGCGAAGGCCTTGGTCCCGTATTCGTTTGAAAACGTGCTGGAGGCGACGGATATGCTCCTGCGGGGTGGTGGAACAAATGATGATGTCGTCAACATAGATGCGCACACCCTCAATGCCCTCCATCATTTGAGGCGTCAGGTTTGGTGAAGATGTTGCCCCAAGCTATCTCGCACGTGATCTCCTCGCGCTTGGGGATAGGGTAATGCTCCCTCATTATGTTGCGATTCAGATCCTTTGGGTCAATGCAGATCCGGAGCTCGCCGGAAGGCTTCTTTACGCACACCATGGTTGGTTCCGTCACTCTGGAGAGCACTCCTTGGTCCTGGAGGTCCTGCAGCTGCTGCTTGAGGCGGTCCTTGAGGGGTGCTGGGACTCTGCGAGGTGCATGAACCACAGGCATGGCGTCTTGTTTGAGCAGTATTTTGTACGTCTATGGAAGCGTGCCCATGCCTTCGAAAATGTCACAGTGCTGGTCGATGATGGCATTGAGTTGCGCCCTGAAGTCCGCATCCTGGAAGGCAGACGTGTCCTCTGGAGAGAGAGAGTGTCCTCGTTGAACGAGGCTTAGGAGTTTGCATGCGTGTGGGCCTAGCAGAGAGTCCTTCGAGGAGCCCACGATCTCGAAGGGAAGGATGTGTGTCACTTCGAGTTGGCATGAACCGGTAGCAGGAATGACGTTGCCATTGTAGTCCACTAGTTGGCAGGTCGATGGAAGAATGGTTGGTTTAACCCCAAGGGTCTGAAAGTCTGACCACGCTAGGAGATTAGCGGAAGCACCAGTGTCCAGGCGGAATCGTATCTGGTATCGGTTGACCGTCAGGGTGGCACACCACTCGTCGTCTGGATCAATGCTGTGCACCGACAGCGGCTGGTGGTTTTGATTCGGGGACAGCCTGTTCTTTGTTATAACAGCGACTCGAAAAGGTTCCCTCGGGTTCTCGGTGCCACTAATCTGCGGGTAGTCGGAATCGGACTTGGTGAACATGGGTTGAATTGCCCGAACGTTCCTGCGAGGCTGGCTGAAGCGATGCAAATTGGCAGGCTGAGCTGCTCGACAGCAGGCAGCATAGTGGCCAAGTCTGCCACATTGTAGGCATTGTCGCGATTTTGCAGGACATTGCTGCTTTAAATGGGCGGAGCCACAGTTGCCGCACGTCAGTACGCTCATTGCGCCACCGCGCATGCACGGTGCGGTCCTGTGTGGTGCGCGCCTGCGCATCACGTTCCTCCACGTCACCGTCCCATCGTTTGGTGCGTACAAGCGTGGGAGGCCGCGAAATGGCCGCCCTCATCCAGGCTGCAGCCTTGGAGGTGTTCAATTGTTTGGACTCGTTCCGCCTCGTGGGGACCTTGCCGCGCCGTTTCAGCCGCCTGTATGTGGGAGTACCGGCTGGTGGCATTTTCATGCAGGACACAGGTCTCAATGGCAGTCGCTAGGGTGAGTTGCTTAATTTTGAGGAGCCGCTGATGCAGGGGGTCCGACAGAACACCAAATACGATCTGGTCGCGTATCATGGAGTCGGAGGTGGGCCCGTAGCCGCAGGACTGCGCAAGGATGTGGAGGTGTGTTAAAAAGGATTGGAAAGGCTCGTCCTTACCCTGCGAGCGCTGCTGGAACAGTTATCTTTCAAAGCTTTCATTGACCTCTATGCTGAAGTGGGTATCGAATTTGAGGAGAACGTCTTGTACTTTGTCTTGTCCTCGTCGTTTGCGAATGTGAGGGAGTTGAAGATGTGGGTGGCGTGTTGCCCGGCCGTGGAGAGGAGCAGAGCAATCTTCCTGGTGTCCGAGGCGTTCTCCCTGTCCGTGGCTTCGAGGAAGAGCAGGAAGCACTGTTTAAAAATCTTCCAATTGACCCCAAGATTGCCGGCGATGCGGAGCGGCGGCGGCGGGTTGATGTTCTCCATACTTCAGGATGCCGGAATGCTGATCAGTTGCAGGTGGGTCTCAGACGTGCTAGTATGCAACCACTCCTTGTACCATGATGTGTTGGGTGTTCTGGATCACAAACAGGTCACCAACACTGGAAGTGGTGCAACTCTATTTTATTATAAGGTTAACTATATTAACATACTTGAACTGTGGGTAAAGCAATACCAGCTTTAACTGTTGACCCTTGCCTAGTCCTGACCAGGTGATGCACTCAGCACATGGTGAATGTCTGTGTTGCAGGCTGTGAGCTCTGTGCTCCGAGCTGGCTGCTACTAGAATGAGCGGGAACTCTCCTGTCCCCTGTCTTTATAGTGCGTGTGCTCTCACTGGTGATTGGCTGCGGTGTTGTGTATGCTGATTGGTCCCACTGCATGTCCATCAGTGTGTGTGTGTGTGTGTCTGCACCATAATATACTGGTGTATATTATGACACACACTTTTTTATCTTTCCTGAACAATTCTTTCTCTTGGCTGATTTCTCCAAGGATCCACCTCCAGAATTAAACCTTTCCTTTTGGATTCCTCTGCCCTGGATCACCGCATGCAGTCAAGCTTCCATGCAATCTCTCAAGTAGTCAGGACACCACTGCTTCACAGACTCTAATAAGGCATCACCAACCTTTTGCTTGTCCCAGATATCTGGCTACTTGTTAGCCAACGTCTCCACATCTGAATGCTGCAACCCTATCTTTAATTGGGAGCCTCTCTCTCTGCTCTTGACTTCACTAAACAGAAGCCTTTTCCCAGATTTCTATTATCTGTTCCGTTAGAACTCTGCTCTGTCGCATTCTATTGTCTTGGGACTCTCTGTTCTTTAATTTTAGGGGACTTGTCTTTTGTCCCTTTGTATTGCCTTGCCTGTCCTGGCAGTGCCTGTGGCATGCTTCTTGCCTTTGGGTTACCTGGTTCATAACTGATTAACTTCTTCTGCTTTTTCAGTATGGGGCTCTGGTTTCTAAGCAACAGCTTAGTTTTTTTCATTTGCTTTATTTGTTGTAAACCCTCATTACAACGCAGGCAAAGTTTAAAGTGAAACTGAATCAAACAGACTTTATCAATCTCTTTTTAGCACACAAATAGAGAAACACAAAAATAAGTTTAAACTGAAACTGTACCTTATTTTGAATATCCACACAATAAATAAAAATGAGTTGAACTATCTCTACTCCCTAACAGATGGGAATGCCTCTTTCTATTGCTTTGTATTACTATAGCAACGCCAATCTCATAATTCCAGTTTAGAAAATAGAAATTTCACATACCTTTGGATCAGGACCAGTTTTCTAAGGCTGGAATGTGAAGCATAATATTTGCAGTTGTGTTGAAGGAGCTGCACCTCTCTGGACCTGGGTGTGCTTGATCTGATACAGTGTGACAGAATGCTAAATATGTTTTCATCTTTGTGTATCACACTCAATTATTTGTCAATTTTCTGTGCCATTCAGTGACCGAATAAGAAAGATCAAACTGATTAAAACACTAGCCCATTTTAAACTACCTCACCCAACAGGAATGGACAGTATTTGGGTGAGATTCGATAGGTTAAAATCAGGGTTCGTGTGCTGACTCACGCTCCCTGGGATTGCCAACTCCTTTCCATTTCTCATCCCAATTATACAATGTCATTCCCTCTCACACCATGATCTCTGTGCCATTTTGACACAGTGGGCGAGATTCTCCGACCCCCCGCCGGGCCGGAGAATCGCCGGGCGCTGGCGTGAATCCCGCCCCCGCCGGTTGCCGAATTCTCCGGCACCGGAGATTCGGTGGGGGCGGGAATCGCGCCGCGCCGGTTGGCGGGCCCCCCCCCCGCGATTCTCCGGCCCGGATGGCCCGAAGTCCCGCAGCTAAAATGCCTGTCCCGCCGGCGTAGATTAAAGCACCTACCTTACAGGCGGGACAAGGTGGCGCAGGCGGGCTCCGAGGTCCTGGGGGGGTCGCGGGGCGATCTGGACCCGGGGGGGTGCCCCCATGGTGGCCTGGCCCACGATCGGGGCCCACCGATCCGCGGGCGGGCCTGTGCCATGGGGGCACTCTTTCCCTTTCGCCTTCGCCACGGTCTCCACCATGGCGGAGGCGGAAGAGACTCTCTCCACTGCGCATGTGCGGGAATGCCGTCAGCGGCCGCTAACGCTCCCGCGCATGCGCCGCCCGGAGATGTCATTTCCGCGCCAGCTGGCGGGGCACCAACGGCCTTTCCCGCCAGCTGGTGGGGCGGAAATTCATCCGGCGCCGGCCTAGCCCCTTAATGTTGGGGCTCGGCGCCCAAAGATGCGGAGCATTCCGCACCTTTGGGGCGGCGCGATGCCCGACTGATTTGCACCGTTTTGGGCGCCAGTCGGCGGACATCACGCCCGATACCGGAGAATTTCGCCCAGTGTGCTAGTCAGAACATGCAAAGGTATTGAACCAGAAAAAAACAATTATGGCCTAGCTGCCTGGTTGAAGTTCAAAAATGCCATACTGTCGGAGCATAAGCATCTCAATGTACTTGGAATGGAGATGAAACAATCAGCCGAGGGTTTCTTGATTTTCTGTCATCTAGAGCGGAATTCTGCCAGGCCCCATCAGTGTATTGAATGACAGGCAAGAGTGGGGAGAATTCGGCAGGAGGCCAAAGAGTCGGTTTTACACTGGCATGAATTTCCCACGGGATCTTCCATTGCTGCCGGCCATGGTAGATCGGGAGACCCGCTGGAGGCTGACATGAAACACATTTACATCCAGCTAATAGTATGCAGATAAAGTTCCTTACATCCCCACCTGATTCTCCGCAGAGCCAGTTGGAAAACACACCGGTGTGAAACACGTTTGGGAACAACAGATATCAGGACTCACCTGAGAAACGTTTGGGGCTGCCTTTGTAGTTCAGGATGGAGGCTGCCGGCAACTCTGTACCCCAGAACACGACAGCAGGGGGTAAGGGGGAGCATTTGCAGGTGGGCCTTCTCGATTCAGTGTCCCGGGGAGGTCCATCTTCCAGCCTCAGATGGTTCCTGGAGATCCAGGGCGGAATCCTCCGTCCCGCTGCACCCGTTTTGTGGTGCGGCGCGCCCCCGCTGGCATCATGATTCTCTGCCCCGGTAGCCGGCCAAAGGGGCTTCCCATTGTGGGCAGCCAAACGCCGTCGGAAAAACCGCAGACGTGAGTGCGCTGCCGGTAAAACGGGGGATCCCATCAATGAAGAATCCAGCCCCCAACCTCTTTCTCAGGATGCCCCACTTCCTTCCCATGAGTGTGCCCATCTTTATTTTCAAGAGGTACATCTTCTTCCCTCAATAATGAATTAGTGAAGTTGGGTACCTTTTCAACCTGGCACCCGGATAAGGTGAAAAAACAAGCGTCTTCAGGCCTGCCCTGCGACAGAATATGGTGCAAAACACCCGGTTGCATAACAGGAAACACTCCACGTTCCTGTTCCCATCATGGAACCTAGCCCTTAAATGGGAGAATTCCACCCTTAGCAATTTTACATGCGTCAGATGAGAGCTGAACTGTGCTTGGGTGTGATTTTCCCCAAGCTTGAATCTCCTAGTAACATGGTCATGTGAGGAGATGAAGCTCATTCCCAATGTGACACTTTTGTGCTACTGGCAATAACACCAAAGTAGTCTTTCCAGATGCACCACTTTTAACCATCAACAGGACATCAACAAGAAAGGAAGGGAAAATCAGGTTGCAGATCATTAGAGAGCGACATGTCAACATTGCAGGCAACAAACCCTGCTACTTTGTTGAGTTGAGGTGAAGTTGAGTTGAGCAACTTTAAACCATGGGCAGACCAGTGTAGCAGTAAAAGGCCATTGCAAAGAAACTGGAACTTTGATGACCTTCCATTCACCTCGCCTCCACTTTAACATCGTAGGAATGATTCCACAACCTGACACTTGCTGCAATTCAGATTAAAAAATGGAAGATCACAGGCCGCACAATGCATTTCCTACTAGCCGTAGGAGGTTGGTTAGCTCAGTTAGCTCAGGGGGCTGGATGGCTGGTTTGTGATGCAGAGTGATGCCAACAGTGTGGGTTCGTGTACCAGCTGGGGTTATTCATGAAAGCCGGGCCTTGACAACCTTGCCCTCTGCCCTTGGGTTAAATCACCAGCAGTCAGCTCTCAAAAGGAGTGAGCATCCTCTGAGGCTGTGGCGACATTTACACTTTACTGACCATTGGAAACACAGAATTGCAGAGTCACTTCTTATTTGTGCTGCTAGTCAAATGACAGGAGGCCTTCGAGGAGCAGCAAGAGCTGATAACTTTCTCAATGTCCATTTAGCAGTCTGTAGCTACAAGTATAGTTCATGAATTAAATTACAGTTTTGATATTATTCACTGTCACAAGTAATTGGGAGGTACATTTCAACCCAGTGATAGATTTGTTTTACCTAGAAGCTGAATCCTTAATGTTGCTTTCATCCCAATGCCATTGGACTGAAGGAAAGTTAGTGTTTATTAGCTTCAGTCATCTGAGAAATATCACGCAGAAAAACAAAATTACATTTCAGTAGGAAGCAATCAACCATAAAACAACAATAGTCAGAACTAATATCCCTCTTGATCCACAAATTTATTTTTATAGCTCGATCTATTATCAGAAATATAAAGTAACTGTATGGCCTTGAAATGACAGCACCTGAAATTAAGTTCCAAATGCGTATTTTTTTCCACTATTTTAATAGGTGTCAATTCACAGATCATCAACTTATGTGTTGATCCGAAAGGTTGTTAAAATCATTAGATTTTGCAAATGCATGAAAAGCAGCAGAACATGTTGTTTCGAACCTGTGCAGTCCCTTGAGAAGTATATTGATGGGGACCTTTTCGTGTGAAGCTCGGTACAGAAAGTACTCGGAATTCATCTTTTGAAAATGACAGGTTTCCAAAAAAGGCAAGAGAACCTTTTGCAAAAAAAAAGCAAAAAAGCAAACTGAAATCTGCACAGCAAAAAGAACATTACAAGGAGCAGCCAGCTGGAGGCAACAACACCTTGCGCTATTTTTTAGACATAAAAATGCAGCTCTGATTAAATGGGAATTCTAAGTTTAAATTTAAAATGTGGAATATTGGGTAAGCAATAGAAAATCAAATATTGTAAAAGGCCGTCAGAGGTAAAGATGTTGGGCGGGATTCTCTCACCTGAAGGCGGAGTGTTGACGCCGTCATAAAAACTGGAGAGTTTAACAACGGCGTCATTGGACCGGTATGTGTAGCGATCCTCTGTCCTAGAGGAGGCCAGCACGGCACTGGAGCGACCCACGCCGAATAATATAGGTGCAACATTAAATATATAAGGGGCGGGATTCTCTCAGCCCACACTGGATCGGAGAATCGCTGGGCCGGGTGCGATTCGCTCGACGCCGCCCCGACACCGGTCTGCCGATTCTCTGCTGATCAGAGAATCGGTGCCATTGGCGCCGGCGCGGTCGGCGCGGTGTCGGGGGCCGCTCTACGCAGTCCCCCCGCCGATTCTCCGCCCGGGATGGGCCGAGTGGCCGCCTAGAAAAGCCCAAGTCCCGCCGGTGCCGTTCACATCTGGTCTTACCCGGCGGGACCTCGGCATCCATCTCCTGTCTGGGGCAGCCTGGTTGGGGGCGGGGGGAAGTGTGCTGCGACCGGCATGAATACGTGCATGCGCGGTAGCCTCCTCCTCCACGCCAGCCCCGATGCAACATGGCGTAGGGCTACAGGGGCCGGCGCGGAGTAAAAGAGGTCCCCACCACGAGAGGTCGGCCCGCCGATCAGTAGGCCCCGATCACGGGCCAGGCCACGGTGGAGGCCCTCCCCCCTCCGGGGTTGGACCCTTCCCCCCGCCCCCAACCAGGCCGCCCCAGACAGGATGGATGCCGAGGTCCCGCCGGGTAAGACCAGGGGCGTCATTCTCCGACCCCCCGCCGGGTCGGAGAATGGCCGTTGGCCACCGTGAATCCCGCCCCCGCCGAAGTCTCCGGTACCGGAGATTGGGCGGGGGTGGGACTCGGGCTGCGCCGGTTGGCGGGACCCCCCGCCCAATTCTCCGGCCCGGATGGGCCGAAGTCCCGCCCAGAAATTGCCTGTCCCGCCGGCGTAAATCAAAGTTGGTATTTACCAGCGGGACCAGGCGGCGTGGGCGGGCTCCGGGGTCCTGGAGGGGGGTGCGGGGCGATCTGACCCCGGCGGGTGCCCCCACGGTGGCCTGGCCCGCGATCGGGGCCCACCGATCCGCGGGCGGGCCTGTGCCGTGGGGGCACTCTTTCCCTTTCGCCTCCGCTACGGCCTCCACCATGGTGGAGGCGGAAGAGACTCTCCCCACTGCGCATGCGCGGGAAACTGTCGGCGGCCACTGACGCTCCCGCGCATGCGCCACATTTCCGCGCCAGCTGGCGGGGCACCAAACGCCATTTCCGCCAGCTGGCGGGGCAACAAACGCCATTTCCGCCAGCTGGCGGGGCGGA
The DNA here is from genome assembly GCF_047496885.1 of Scyliorhinus torazame. Classification (NCBI taxonomy): domain Eukaryota; kingdom Metazoa; phylum Chordata; class Chondrichthyes; order Carcharhiniformes; family Scyliorhinidae; genus Scyliorhinus; species Scyliorhinus torazame. The sequence goes on along the minus strand of NC_092710.1, from coordinate 175,998,503 downwards.
AAACCCTCCGGTGCCGGCCTAGCCCCTCGATGTTTGGGCTCGGCCCCCAAAGATGCGGAGCATTCCGCACCTTTGGGCCGGCGCGATGCCTGTCTGATTGGCGCCGTTTATGGCGCCAGTCGGCGGACATCGCGCCGTTGGGGGAGAATTTCGCTCCAGATGTGAACGGCACCGGTGGGACTTGGGCTTTTTTAGGCGGCCACTCGGCCCATCCCGGGCGGAGAATCGGCGGGGGGACTGCGTAGAGCGGCCCCCGACACCGCGCCGGCGCCAATGGCACCGATTCTCTGATCACCGGAGAATCGGCAGACCGGTGTCGGGGCGGCGTCGCGCGAATCGCACCCGGCCCGGCGATTCTCCGACCCGGTGTGGGCTGAGAGAATCCCGCCCCTTATATATTAAAGTTGCACCTATATTATTTTTTCTCTAAACTACCTAATTTGTGGACAATGTGTAAGGTGACAATAACTAAAATCATGGTTTTATCTCGCTGTCATCTTAGCATTTCCACTATTCACAATTAATCTGCTTTTGATTTTTGGCATTTACTCTGTGCAGGAGCAATTAAACCATATTGTTTGCTACAAGAGGTAGTGTAATTGTTTAAAACTAATTTTGGAGTAGAATGAATACTGTAACATGAGGGTTTTTTTCAGATTGCCGTTTATCGGAATCCTTTTATATTTCGATTAGAAATTAGCCCAATCTTACTGCAATGGTAATGGCGTTTAAATGGGGTTGGCCTTTCAACTGTGCATTGTCTGACTCTTGATGGCGTCCCATTTCCTAGGGTCTGGTTGAGGGAGGGAGGAAGGAAGGAAGGGAGGAAAGAAGAGAGGACTGGTTTGCATTGAGACAGTGTCCTTCATGACCTCAGGACTCCCCAAAGCACTTTACAATTAATGAGGTATTGATGAAGTGTAGTCCCAATTGCAATGTTGGAAACATAATGAAGATGGATAATGGAGTCATTTACTGTCCTGCTGGGCTACCTGTCTCAGGGGAGCACGGAGGTCAGAATTTCCGGCAGCTGATGTTGCTGGATGGAGAATCAAACACATTTTTACACTGAGAAATGGCAACATTTGCCTTCTGCCCATCGACACACATAGAACTGCCTATTTACCCATTAACCATATCCTTGCAGAAAATAGCACCACTGGACCCAAACGTCTTTGGGGATTTTCCCAAGTGGTCGCTGTAACTTTGACCAAAAAACTGGTGGTAACAGCAGAAAGACACCTAACTGGGGCTTCTGTCAATCTCCCACCAAACTTAGGACAACTGAACAGAGAAAGGTCCTGAGGGAGTCCCGAGACAGGACATGTCAAATTTCCTGCCCCAGAGCACAGGTGATGGGAATCACATCATAAACATCATCACATAGGGGCAGCACATGGCACAGTGGTTAGCACTGTGAATGCGGCTCTGCGGACCCGGCCGTGGGTCACTGTCCGTATGGAGTTTGCACATTCTCCCCGTGTCTGCGTGGGTTACACCCCCACAACCCAAAGATGTGCAGGTTAGGTGGATTGGCCACACCAAATTGCCCCTTAATTGGGAAAAAAAAATAATTGGGTACTCTAAATTTATTTAAAAATAAATAAACATCATCACGTTATTTGCATCTTTGGATTACGTGGCTGTCCATATTTGGACATGCCTGACTTCTGTCACATAGGCTGACAAAGGGTACTTAGGGCCTGCCATGATTCTACTATTGCACTGACAGAGTAAGAAGACTGGACAATTGTGGCTATGATCTTTTCTATGTTTACATAAAATGTTCTATCCATTGAACGACAAGTACATAGGAAAGATAGCCCACTGACACAAGAGGAAGTGTCTTTGGGATTGGGTGCAAGGGGTAATCTAAGATTCGAAAGAGATTTTGCCAAAGAGATGTATTGTTATTAAAGTTACATTGAAGAGTGAAATCTGTGTTCATTATTTGTAATGCCAATAAAACAACTCACTTCGTTATAAACATTGTTTAATTGGTGCTGCAGCTCACATCTTCAGGTTGTTTCATGAAAGGTGAGCTGGATGATCTTTGTTAACGACATGTAATGCACACTATTCCTTCTTCATTCCAAAAGGTAGACGTACAACGTTCCTTGTCTGAATCTTTTTAACCTCCTCACACTGGGGAGTCACCTTGGCACCCCCGGAACAAGTGCAAATTGTACCTTGCTCTGCAGAAAGAGCAAGTTAAATAGGTCCGTCTTGAGCCAACTGATTTCTAAAAAGGCTGCCCCACAGCGATAATGAGCTGGGAGTGACCTTAACAAGCTGAGAGCGGAACGTCTACCCGTTAGGGAAAGGAAGTCCCACCCATCTGATTGGCTAGCACCTGAGTAGTCAGAACACAATAGTGGCCACTATTGGGACTAAAGTAAGTCCTGGAGAGAAAGTACAAGGTTGCCAGAGGTGTATCCAGCGTTTTTGGTCAGGGGGTGATCATGGAGCCTGGAGCGGAGGGGGGGGGGGGAAACCATTGGTGCGGGGGGGCGTTATAGTGGCCAAGGTGGGAGCCACAAAGGGGACTACCATCTAGAGGGGACACAGGGGACCTACTTCAAAGGAAGTACTCCACCTTTTTACAGCTTTAATGCCTGAGATGGTGAAAGAGTAGGGTGGTCTTCCTCATTCCGCCTTCTCCAGCCGTGTGTATTATTGAAGCAGAAGCAGAAACAGGCCCTTCAGTGACCAATAATTGGCCAGCTAAGGGTATCCAAAGGCCTAAGGACAGGTGGGTTGGCTGCTGCCTTCCCCATTCACTGTATTCTGAGGGACAGTTCAGAGGTGGGTGAGAAGGTGGTGGGCTAGCCACCTGTTCTATTGTCCATGTTCCAAATAGACTGATGGGGTATGCCATAGACTCCCCCCATCATGTTTCAGGTCGATAACCTTTTATCAGAAGTGAGAAAAGTTCAAAATGGAATCAGTTTTGAGCACATGAAAGGGTGGGAAGGAAGAATAGCAGAAGGAGAGGACAATGAGAGAGTTTTGTTGTTTGTTCTTTCTCTTCCCACACCTGGTGGTGCACATCTGCTTCCATAGCGAGATCTATCCTGGAACAAGTTCCTAGTCTGTCGCCAGAGGCTTACAGCTTCAGGGGCGCCACTCCGCATCAAACATGAATGAGCAGGAGTCTCTTTCACTCTCACCACCTGCCATTGGCACATTGCAAGGATTTCACAGTTTGATACTTAACCTGTTTGGCCGCGTAATGAGCACACCTTCCTTGGTCTTCAGGTCCTGGGGTGAGACTTGAACATAGAGCTTCTGACTCAGAGGTAGGGACGTTACCAATGCACCACAAGACCTCATCTCTGATAGGGTGGAGGGCAGGAAAAACATGAAAAGGGAAATACAAACTGTAAAGGAAGGATCGGCGGCCACCAGTCAGTATGTTTAACAGATTATAATGCTTTATTTACAAACGGTATTTACGGCCTTTCACAATGTTATCACTGCTCACTCTAGGATCTACTCTGGCTGCAAAAGCCCACATTCTGCACCAAGATTCCAGCGCTCCATTCCCATTGGGTGATGTGGTCATGCGATCCCCCCAATGTATGTCTTTCCATGCCAGCCTTCAATGTTTGGACAGCGCGTCAAACTAACCCATTCATTTTTCAGCATTTTATGGACTCTGGAAGAGTTCCAATGGATTGGAGAGTAGATCATGGAAACCCACTTTTTAAAAAAGGAGGGAGAGAGAAAAATAAACTAGTTAGCCTGACATCGATGATGGGGGAAAATGCTGGAAAATTATTAAGGATGAAATTACTGAGCATTTGGAAAGCGGGGAAAAGATCAGTCCAAGTCAGCATGGATTCACTAAAGGGACATCATGCTTGACAAATCTTCATGAATTTGTGAGGCTGTGACCAGGAGAGTGGACAAGGGTGAACCAATGGATGTCAAAAGGCTTCTGACAAGGTCCCACACAAGAGATTAGTGAGTAAAGTTTAAGCTCATGGTATTGGGGGCAATGTATTGACGTGGATAGAGAATTGGTTGGCAGACAGGAAGCAAAGTGGGAATAAACAAGTCCTTTTAGGGGTCGCAGTTTAAGAATAAGCATTAAGCCATTCAGGCGAGTATGCCTGATAGGGGGCCAGCGATTCTCACCCCCATTTACACTTGTTTTGTCTTCTGTCCTCGACACCTTTGTCAATTTCCACCTATCGCTGGCTCCCTATCCAGCCCCACCACTCCACGCCCCCATTTCCAGTTCTCTCTAGCTTTGACAAAGAGTCATCCAGACTCTAATCGTTAGCTCCCTTCTCGCTCCACAGATGCTGTCAGACCTGCTGAGGTTGTTCTGTATTTTCTGTGTTTGTTTTTCAGATTCCAGCATCTGCAGTAATTTGCTTTTATTTATAGTTTTAAGTGGGGTGGCATGGCGGCACAGCGGTTAGCACTGCTGACCCGCAGCACTGAGGACCCGGGTTCGATCCTGGCCTCAGGTCACTGTCCGTGTGGAGTTTGCACATTCTCCCCGTCGGAGGATCTCACCCCCACAACCCAAGATGTGCAGAGTAGGTGGATTGGCCACGCTAAATTGCCTTTTAATTGGATAAAAATAATTGGGGACTCTAAATGTATTTCTTTTAAATGTATAGTTTTAAACAAGTTGCATTTGTATTTATGTATGTTAGGCATAAAATGCAGCTTAAAGTTTAATTTAGATTCTTTATTTATATTCTATATTTGTGGTTTAAAAGATGAAACCTAGGTCTAGTTTCACTTTAAATTGGAGATGTCTGGGCCGGGACCCTCCAACCCCCCGCCGGGTCGGAGAATCCCCGGGGGGAGGCGCGAATCCCGCCCCGCCGCCCCGACGCCGGCTGCCCTATTCTCCCCCGCCGTTTTTTGGGTGGCAGCAGGAATCTCGCCACGCCGGTCGGGGGCCGTTGACAGCAGCCCCCCCCCCCGGTGATTCTCCCGGCCCGGATGGGCCGAGTGGCCATCCTGTTTTGGTCAGTCCCGCCGGCGTGAATTACTCACCTCACGCACGGCGGGACATGGCAGGTAAGTGTCCGGGGGTGATCCTCGGGGGGGCATTGGGGAATCCGATCCCGGGGGGAGGCCCCACTGTGGCCTGGCCTCTGATCGGGGCCTACCGATCCTGCGGGCGGGCTGTTTCTGTGGGGACCTTCTTTCCTCCGCACCAGGCCCTTGTAGGGCTCCGCCATATTGCCCGGGGGCCGGCGCAGAGAAGAGAAACCCCGCGCATGCCTGGAAATACGCCGGCTGGTCCACGCATGCGCAAGATCTCGCTGGCCGTTCCGCGAATGCGCAAACCCATGCCGGCCCATCACCGCCGGCTGGAGCGGCGGCAACCCCTCCGGCGTCCACCTAGACCCCGAAAATCCGGAGAATTCCTCACTTTCGTGGGCTTTTGACACTGGAGTGGTTGGCGCCGGTTTTCCCGCTGGCGTGGGGACTTAGTCCCCAGAAGGGAGAATCCTGCAGCAGGTCTGGAGCTGCCTGTATAACCTACATTTTTAATGAGGTTTTATGATGCTTGAAATAATTTAGAGGAGTTAAAAAAACAAAGTAGATGAAAAAACAACACTATTGTCCAGCGACAGGTGTCCAGAGAAGGGAAGCCACAGAGGCAGAACAACAGTTTCTAGTTCAGTTGATGATTATTCTGTGAAGGTGAAAGGAGAAATTTAGATCTCTCTCTAGGTCGACATACTAGCAGATTTGTGGGGAAAATAAATCTAAGAATCTTAGTTGAGTTTCTCTAATGTTAAAGTAACAGTGGAAGACAAGTGAGTTCTGGACCTCGAGACAGAAATCAAGTTGTCAGCAGTCTACTGAGAGAGGGAACAGCAGGGAGCAAGCCTGTTCATTGAAGTTAAGAGTGAGAAGCAGAGGAAGGTTCCTAGTTTAAAGTGGGAAAGCTGCAGGAAGCAAACAAACCAAAATAGGCCCGTGAGAAGCTAGAGATCCAAGAAGACTGCCAAATCCTTATTCTGGGCCTGTGAAGTAGTGGCGTTCTGTTGGTATGGCTGAATACCTGAGAGGGTGTGCGGAAGGCAATGTGTGCTTGAATGCACGTGGTGATCGTGGGGAGAGGCATAGTGGAAGGAGAGATGGAAACCCTGGAGGTGGACCCTTGTGGAAGGTGTCTGAGAGAAAGCATTGTTTGGGAAAAGATTCCAAAGTGAGTGCTTTGAACGTTGAGACGGGAAATCCTTGTGTGAAAGATGGAGTTCCAGTGAGGCCAGTTGGCTAACAGTGTGACAAGTGTCTTGGGGATGGGGGAGAGTGGGGGGAGTTGAAGAGAGATCCATAGCATCTGTTTGGGGTGGCATCCTTCACTTGGTTTACTGGACTATGTGATTGCTGAGAACATTAGAGTACAAGATGGATTTTGTAACCTGTGTTATCTTTATGAGCCTGTATACATTTGTAAAGGTACAGGTGTGGGTGAAGGAGTAATGTAATATAGTTAATATTTTCTTATTTAAAAAATGTTTTATTCTTTTGTTAAAAGTTCATCAGCATGCTCGGATATTCTGTTCACTAACCGATCTCCACGTTTCTAAACAAAAAATAAAAGTTAGGATCCATCAGACCTAGTTTTACCCTCGGATCGGACTTGATCAGTAATAACACCAGCTGAAAGCGTAACAATATCCCTTTGTAGAAAGGATGAACAAGACCAAGGAGACAAACAGAAATCCTTTCAAAAAGAGCAGAACTTCTTCATGTTGGGGATTCCTGGAAGAAAAGTGCCAGTGAATTAAATAATAATACAAAAACAAATACTGTGGCTGCTGGAAATCTAAAACATAAACAGGGCATGCTGGTAATAGTCAGCAGGTCTTATAGTATCTGTGGAAAGAAAACAGAGTAACATTTGGGTGGCACGGTTGTTAGCACTACTGCCTCACAGAGTCAGGGGCCTGGATTCGATTCCAGCCTTGGGTGACTGTGGAGTTTTCACATTCTCCCCGTAACTGTATGGGTTTCCTCCGGGTGTTCGGGTTTCCTCCCACAGTCCAAAGATGTGCAGGTTAGATGGGTTACCACCCCAGTCTCTGTTTCACTCAGTTCCCTCTCTCTGTGGCCCGCGGAGCCTGTCCATGTGGAACACTGTTCAACAGCTGGTAAGACAGGCCATTGAGTTCAAAATTCAGGAAAGTGAAGTTTAAGGTTTTGCAGCAGCAAAATAGAGAGAGAAACAGTCTAAGGATCAGTGAAAATTAACGTCAGTGTCAGAGAGAAAAGCTCCAAAGTGCTGACTACCAATGTTAAAATCGCTTCTAATAATAATCTTTATTATTGTCACAAGTAGACTTACATTAACACTGCAATGAAGTTATTGTGAAAACTTGTTGAAGGAAGACTCCTTTCGTTGTCAATGCCAATTTGTCAATTTGAGAATGGCACTGCTGGGGTTGGATATTGAGTAATGCTGTAATGATTTCTTCAAATGCATACAACCCAGTTGTGTTTTGGCCTTTCGGTTTCCTAAATTGTTTAAACTGAAGCTTGCATTAACATCAATGCTTAACTAAATTAACGACAGTCCATTACTTTGATCCTACTGACAAGTGATGTGAACGATACTACCATTCATTCTTTCCCATTCTGTGTCAATTCTTCCTGACTATTCCTTTTTTAAATATTTAGATTAAACACCAGCTGCTAACAGTTAGGGAACTGGGGAAACTAAAACTTTAGGACAATTCCCACTCAAGAAATCTTTCTGTTTACATTGCAGCAAAATCTGAATGTTTCTTCCGTAGTGGTGAGTGGTTTATAGCACCACAAGAATAAAGTACTAAAACACAGATATAACTAATCCCTCAATCTCGGGTTTGTCAGAAATGGATTTAAAAATATTACAGCAATTGACAGCAAAAAGGTCCTCGGGTAGACAGGCGCAAGATGAACAGCTAAGAAATTCCTGTGGCTTTCAGAAAGCTATTCCTTACCTTAACATGAGCTGATTGAAAGCGTTCCACAAATGGTCACTTTTAAGCAACACATTTGAAGTTGACTTGTGAAGTCTGTCGGTACTGCTGAATTGAACTTGCTGATGAAGAGAAATCAGGGGAGTCATTCTCCGACCCCCCGCCGGGTCGGAGAATGGCCATTGGCCGCCGTGAATCGCGCCCCCGCCCCCGCCGAAGTCTCCGGTACCGGAGATTGGGCGGGGGCGGGAATCGGGCCGTGCCGGTTGGCGGGACCCCCCGCTGGATTCTCCGGCCCGGATGGGCCGAAGTCCCGCCCAGAAATTGTTTGTCCCGCCGGCGTAAATCAAAGCTGGTATTTACCGGCGGGACCAGGCGGCGTGGGCGTGCTCCGGGGTCCTGGGGGGGGGGGCGCGGGGCGATCTGACCCCGGGGGGTGCCCCCACGGTGGCCTGGCCCGCGATCGGGGCCCACCGATCCGCGGGCGGGCCTGTGCCGTGGGGGCACTCTTTCCCTTCCGCATCCGCTACGGCCTCCATCATGGCAGAGGCGGAAGAGACTCTCCCCACTGCGCATGCGCGGGAAACTGACAGCGGCCGCTGACGCTCCCGCGCATGCGCCGGGAAACTGACAGCGGCTGCTGACGCTCCCGCGCATGCGCCGCATTTCCGCGCCAGCTGGTGGGGCAACAAACGCCATTTCCGCCAGCTGGCGGGGCGGAAATCCCTCCGGCGTCGGCCTAGCCCCTCAATGTTGGGGCTCGGCCCCCAAAGATGCAGAGCATTCCGCACCTTTGGGCCGGCGCGATGCCCGTCTGATTGGCGCCGTCTTTGGCGCCAGTCGGCGGACATCGCGCCGTTGGGGGAGAATTTCGCCCCAGAGAAGTTGGAGGTACAACAAAGTAATTCAATAAAAGATCCAGCAATTGTATCCATGGTTCAATACATGATTAATGCAAAGGGCAGTGAGGTGCCACTATCCCCAGATGATTCCAAGAGTACAATGATCTATTAATTCAAACCGATCAAAAAGAAGCAACATCTGTATTTTGTGGCCACCTTCAGAGTTTGATAAGGGTCAAAGAATGAACTTTTAGCCAACTAAGCTGAAAGAGAGCAGCACTGATGAAACAAAAAATGGAAGGATTTAATCAGAATTTGGAAATACAATGGACTGGTTCACATTGTTTTCAATTACGTATCAAGATGTCTGCCAGTTAAATCATATGCCATGATAGATTGATAATGAATTGCTTGCAATCTTTGGTTGCAATGATCAAATTATTCTTAAATTTGTTACTAATCACATCTCCTCCTCCATCAGATTCACAGTAGATTCGACGGCATAATATTTTCTATGGTTATCCGGAAAGACTTCTGTTATACCCTCAATAACGACGCTTAGAGTGTAAACGGTAAAGAAGGCTTTAATAAACTAAGAACTAGACTGGTGCCGAGACGTGTGCCAACAGCTACGCCGCCCACAAGGCGGCCCCTTATATACGGCTCCCAGATGGGCGGAGCTTGAGGCGGTGTTCCTCAGGGTTCCAAGCCCGGTCTTAAAGGGGACATCACCTTACATGATGACAAGGGTACAATGTTACAGCAACCGTTCATTACAACTTCGAAGTGTGGTAGCGAGCAAGAACACAGCAAGCATCCAGGTGCTCGGTCCGGCGAGGCTGGCAATGCAATTCAACTTTAACTGGTCCACTTAAGGAGGCCCCATGGGCTTCACGCCGCAAATGGAGGCTCACCAACTGATTTGCCAGGACTGCGCTCGCCAACACCCTGCTAACAAGGTCGAGCAGCACTTAAACAGCACTTGCACAACCAACCCTACTCAGCTCGCAGCCATGAAGCGAGATGACTGTCCCAAGACACGTGTGAGTTGACACTGCCTCCCCCCCCCCCCCCCCACCGAAGCCTTCCCACCGCCATGTGAACCACATCCCCAACATTTCATTTCAAACCCCCCCATGGTGAACCATATGTGCGTCTAACAATGCCCTCTCTGTGTCCCCGCAGAAGTCAGCCCCCACAACCATTGAGAGAGAGCCAGACTGGCAGTGGCATGTCTGACTTCAGAATCCTCACCACCTTCGAGTAACGGACAACAGGGAAGTCAGCACATGCCGCAGAGGTGAGGATCCACCGGGCATCAACCACATGAGTAGGTAATGCCATACACACTGATCCATCCCTCCCACTGATCACGTGTTCATTCTCTATCAGGACATCCAGCTGATGGCGCCCTCCCACCCCTCCCACCCCCTCCCACCTCCCATGAGAACACGTCGGAGGAGAGCTCCGAGGCTGCCACAGTTGATGCGTCACACCTGTCATCCCCACCCTCCACCGAGACAAGCACTTTGGTGGTCAATATTAGTGGTCAGACTTCTGGGTTAGATTCTGGTGCGCACCACACACTTGCAGATAGATGCACATCTGGTGGAGGCAGTATCGCCCAGGTAAGACAGAAGTTGGAGGTCTGCTGGAACCCAGGACCCAGTTGGGTCGCAGTCAGATGCTGGGCCTCTGGAACAGGTTTAGTCGGAGCTGAGGCAGACATTAGGGTGCGGCCAGAACATTCAGAGGGAGATGTCAGAGTCACTTCAGCAGGTCCATAGCCGATTGGCGGAGCCCAGGAGGCTAAGGGTGCAGGAGATAGTGCTGGCAATAAGTGGCACATAGGCCAACACTGATAGGGTGGCAACCGCAGGGAGGGCCTCAGGCACAACGTCGGAAACGTGAGTGGAGGTGTCCAAGGCGTGGTGCAGTCGGTTACGGCCATGGCTGAGGCCCTCGGTAGATGATGTATCCCAGTACCAAGTGGACCTTGGTGAGGTGCTGCGGGACATGTCCCGGTCTCAGATGGGAATGGCCAAGGCACTGCGGAGCTTGTCTCAGCCGCAGGTGGGCATTGCCAAGGCACTGCAGATCGTGGCCCAGTCACTGGGGGACGTGTCCCAGACATTGGGGAGTCACCAGGGCTGGCAGGGGTCAGTTGGCACAGTGGCAGCCATGGCTGAATCCAGCTGCCCCTCTGTTGCGAGGTGAACCCCAAGACCCAATGGGAGGAGGAGGCGCTGGGTGACAACCTGGACTCGTGCTGTGGATTGACGGTGGTAGCCACCAGCTCCTCCGAGTTCCACCCCTCTGTCGATGCCGCGTCTCGCAGTCAGCACCTGGGACAGGGTGGCATTGCTGTGCATGTGCCACCGGCAAGTGCGCCGGTGCCTTCCGGTCCCAGAGACCCCAGGGGCTTTGAAGGGGATGCGGTATGCAGCTGGCTGCTTCCACCTCTGATGTGCATCCTGGGGGTACGCCTAGATGCAGCAGTAGAGCAAGAAGGGCTAAGCACAGCGAGGATCACTGAAAGAACACTGGGGTAGGTAGGAGGTAGGTAGGAGTAAGGAAGGGGGTATGCATTGGGGGGAGGGTGGGGTAGTGTATGGAGATTGGGGCAGCACTATCGGGAGAGTTGGGCAGTGGTGTACACTTGTCTGAGACAAATTAAAAAACGCTCGCCACAACCAGTATGATGCCTCTGGCTCTTTGTTCCGTGATGGGGACTGACCACCAATCTCATTCCCCCCCCGCTAACGCATCCGCCACCCAACATGCCCTGTCCACACACACCCCGCCGCCGCGGGGAGGCCTGCTCACCGGACCACACACCCTGCATCCCAGACACCCGAATAGAATGTCACCATACCCTGGCCACGGTTATTCGCCCAGGGCTGGGAGGTTGGCTGCTGCATCTGTCGTGCTGCCTCCTGCAGTGTTCAAGCACAGTGTCCATGCATCAAGGTGTGATTGTGAAGCTAGGCAATGAGCCTCACATGCTACATGGCCCGCTAACCCACGGGAATCCACTTGGGATGTGTGAAGTGCTCACTTAAGCATGATTTCCAATTCTCCAGTCAGTGGGGGTTATGGGTGGTCAGTGGGGAAGACGGACAGGGACTAGGATTGCCCATGGAATGGGTCCATGTGATCTAGGGGTTGGTGTGGAGGTGAACGGTTGTTCCCTCCCCCTCCAGCAGAGCCTCCTCCTGAGCGCCGATACCTCCAACCACCTCCCCCCCCCCCCCTTCCCATGGCGGTCCACCCCAACCAGGGCAGCAACCCCCTCCCCCTGGTCACCCTCCCACCCCCATCATCGCACAGATTAAGTGGTGATTATTGATTTCTCGCCATGCGACGAGGGATCCTGATTTCACTGATGGGAAAGGGCTGGTTGCATCGCAAATGATATGGCGCCCAACGCGGTTTTCATTTTTGGTCTCTTCCGCTATTCACCCCCCTCGTCGTACTATCGTTAGAGCACATTGAGACCACTGAATCATGCCCATAGTTACTGGACTTGTAATCCAGAGGTTGAATAACTGCTCTGCAGACAGACTCTATCATGGCAGCGGGGGAATTAAGTCCATTTAAATAAACCTGGAATAAAATTTTCCTCCTGGAATAAAAAAAACTAGTGCCAGTAATGGTGGCTATGAAACTATCAGGTTATTGTTAAAATCGGGTTCACTCATGTCCTTTAGAGAGAGAAATCTGCTGTCTTTACCCAGTCTAGTCTTCACAAGACCTGTTCCACAAATCTGTACAGCAAAGCCTGACAGAATATTACTCACCGAGTTATACCTTACCATAAATGACCCAGATTGCTCTATCACCATTCCTAGGTGCATCCTGCCCTGCTAGAAGGACAGAGTCACCCTAAGTGGAGGCACAGTGATTAATTATCAAGAAAGAGTGGCCTAGGAGTCCTCAGCATTGAATCTGGACTCCATGCTATCTCATCAGGCCAAGAATGGGCAAGGAAACATCTTGCAGATTCCTAATTTTCATTCTCCCTCAGCTGATGAATCAGTGCTCCTCCATGTTGAACAACACTTAAAAGAAGCACTGAAGGCAGCAAGGACACAGAATATACTCTGGGTGAGCTGGCTGAGTCGTGAAGAACATGACTATTAACCAATACAAGAGAAAATTCTACTTGCCCAAGTCCTTTCCTCTCTATCACACAGTCCTTGAGGAGGCAAACTTGTATTTTCCCATTGAAGAAAATCTCTCTCATGTTCTGTGGCACTTGGCAGCAGCAGTTATTCTTTGATTCGAGGATGACATCTGCTCAGGGTCACGGGTTTATGCCATGGGCCTTCATGTGACTGAACAGGCTGATTCTCAACCCACGTATCTTCAGACACATAGAACAGGCCACCCCACAAGGTGTGGGATCCGGAGTGCAGGATGATTTTTCTTCCAATTATTAATGTCAATTCTGCTGTGCTTCATGGGAAATCTCAGACTGTCTTTGAAACGCTTCCATTGTTCACTTTGACCATTTGAGAATTGAGAAAACAGGACCTGGCAGGGAGACAATTTTTGGCCATCCGGACACAGTGTCCAGTCCCTCTACATTTATTTTGCAGGAGTTTTACCTAAACTTTTGTGAACATAGCTTCGAGAAAGACCCCAGCATTTGTGACGTCCTTCTATTGAACCTAGGGGATGTGATGGAGGCACAGCTGATGGAATTTCTCCAGAACTCCTAACGTTTGCTGTCATAGTTTGTAGAAGGCTAATCTGGTGCAGCTGGTCCATTATTGGATCTCAACATCAATTGAGGCCTTTTGAGAAATGTGGCTACCAAGGTATAGGAAGTGCTCCACATATCCCTCCTTCAGCTTATATGGAAGGTGGCATACCTGGCTGACCAGCTGTGGGTTGCTGCATGAGTTTTATTTTAGCCAAGCTTTGGTATTGTTATGACCGAGTGAGGCGGAGTGAACTGGCTTCTCTTTATTCAGCCCACTTAGTTGAGTTGCAACAAATGTTTTTTTACAATTTATTTTCCTTATAAGTGTCTTTTTGTAATGCAAATGTATTTACTTTTTAGTAAGGGATCAGTCAAACCAGGCTTCCTTGAGTCAAAGAAAGAGTTTATTAGTTACTAGACCCAAGAAAGCATGTGATTCCAAATAAACCTGTTGAACTTTAACCTGGTGTTGTAAAACGTCTTACTGGGCTACCCCAGTCCAACCGGTACCGGCATCTCCACATCAAGAAAATAAAGACACACACAAACATGCAGATTTCAAACGAAAGAGACATTTGAGTGAAAACAAAAGTTAAACAAATATATGCTCAAGTCCTTTGCTTGTCCTTGAGGTGTAGATTGATGAATGTTGCGACTATTTGAAGTTACCTGGTTTCTTTAAAATCCTGGAATTGAATTGAAATTGAGTCTTTGCTGGAGTAAATTTTAGATTCATAAAGGAAGGGGGAAGGGGGGAGAGAAATTCCTTACTGTTTGCTTCAGCAATGTTTCCGCATGACTTTGATTTTTCTCTCAGTTTGCGATTCTGGTGATTGTCGCGCGATGTCCCTTCATTCGTTGTCGCGTGACAATCACCAGGCAGGAATATTCCCTTCCAGTCGGGGAACACTTCAGCAGTCAAGGACATTCAGCCTCTGATCTAGGGGTAAGCGTTCTCCAAGGCGGCCTTCAGGACGCGCGACAACGCAGAATCGGCGAGCAGAAGCTTATAGCCAGGTTCCGCACACATGAGTGCGGCCTCAACCGGGACCTGGGATTCATGTCGCATTACATTCATCCCCCACCATCTGGCCTGCGAAATCCTACCAACTGTCCTGGCTTGACACAATTCACACCTCTTTAACCTGGGGTTACCCCATCTCTGGATCTGTAAAGATGTAATCACCTGCTAATGCTCGCATTCCAAGCATTGTCTGGCATCTTTGAATCTGTCTATATATATGTTTCTGGAACATACCTCTTCATTCACCTGAGGAAGGAGTAGCGCTCCGAAACTAGTGCAATCGAAACAAACCTGTTGGACTTTAACGTGGTGTTGCAAGACTTCTTAATAAATTGTGGTATGGGGAGCACACAGCCCACTCTACAGGTGGTACAGCAGAAATGGAAAAGTACTTTTTTAAAGCAAAACAATGTTTATTCTATGAACTCAAGTTAACCTTTTTAAAACATACAGTGAACATCTTAGCAACCATTAATTCAAATTCAACCCCCAATGACTACAACACTAAGTAAACCTTTAAGCTTTCTTTTTTAACATCCATAGGGCTTAAAAACAAAAATTTTATCAGAAGCACATCAGGTTAAAGTCACTACTGAAAACATTTATAATTTTGAATTCACCAAATGATGAAGAGATAGTCTTTTCATGGCAGAGAGATCAACAGTACACCTGCTCTGTCTGGCTTCAGCTCCAACACTGAGAACAGAACTAAAACAAACCCTGCAGCCTGCTCAAAAACAAAAGTAAAAAGCTGACAGACAGCCCAGCTCCACCCACTCTCTGACATCACTGCAGTAATAAACACCCATTTCTTAAAGGTACTCTCATTACAGATATTTATATACCCATTTATAAACACCCATTTCTAAAAGGTACTCTCGCATGACAGTGAGATACCTTAAACGGCTGCAGTTTGTGTGATGTAGGAACACCTAGAGTGCTGTTAAGGTGGGAGTTCAAGGGTTTTGACCCACCACAGTGCAAGAATGTGGCATAGTTCCAAGTCAGGATGCTGTGTAGCTTGTAGCGAAACTTAAAGATGGTTGTTATGATGGCTCGGGACAATACCAGGTGGACCGTATTAAGGAAGAACAAAATGGTTATTGGCAACGACCAAGGGTAACATATATATAGGCACAGAGTCTCTATACAGGCTTTAACACTCTGGCTCCCGGGTTCATTCTAATCAAAACTCTCCGCACTTTTCTCTCAGTGCTTGGAGTTTGTATGCTCCTGCACGATAGGCCCCGAGTCAGTCACGTGGACTGGGAGGGCACGCCCTTAAAGGAGCCCCACTACCACATCCCTCACCCCTGACATATATACAAGATAAGGCATATAAGAACTAGGAGCAGGAGTAGGCCATCTGGCCCCTCGAGCCTGGTCCGCCATTCAATGAGATCATGGCTGATCTTTGTGGACTCAGCTCCACTCTCCGGCCCGTACACCATATCCCCGAATCCCTTTATTCTTTAGAAAGGTGTCTATCTTTTTCTTAAAAACGTTTAAAGAAGGAGCCTCAACTGCTCCACTGGGCAAGGAATTCCAGAGATTCACAACCCTTTGGGTGAAGAAGTTCCTCCTATACTCGGTCCTAAATCTACTTCCCCTTATTTTGAGGCTATGCCCCCTAGTTCTGCTTTCCCCGACCAGTGGAAACAACCTGCCCACATCTATCCTATCTATTCCCTTCATAATTTTATATGTTTCAATAAGATCCGCCCGCATCCTTCTGAACTCCAATGAGTACAGTCCCAGTCAACTCAACCTCTTGTCATAATCCCCTCAACTCTGGGATCAACCTAGTGAATCTCCTCTGCACTCCCTCCAGTGCCAATATGTCCTTTCTCAGGTAAGGAGACCAAAACTGAACACAATACTTCAGATGTGGCCTCACCAACACCTTATACAATTGCAGCATAACCACCCTAGTCTTGAACTCCATCCCTCTAGCAATGAAAGACAAAACGTGATTAGCCTTCTTAATCACCTGTTGCACCTGCACACCAACATTTTGCGACTCGTGCACCAGCACACCCAGGTCCCTCTGCACAGCAGCATGTTTTAACATCTTAACATTTAAATAATAATCCATTCTGCTGTTATTCTGGGGAATATGGGGCGAGAGAGCAGGAACATAGGGAGAAAGAGCAGGAAAACAGGGAGAGAGAGCAGGAACATAGGGAGAGAGAGCAGGAACATGGGGAGAGAGAGCAGGAACACAGGGAGAGAGAGCAGGAATACGGGGAGAGAGAGCAGGAACACAGTGAGAGGGAGCAGGAACAGAGGGAGAGAGAGCAGGAACATGGGGGGAGAGCAGGAATACAGGGATTACCCCCTGTAATAACCTGGGGTTACCCCATCTCTGGATCTGTAAAGATTTTAATCACCTGCTAATGCTCGCATTCCAAGCATTGTCTGGTATCTTTGAATTTGTCTATATATATGTTTCTGGAACATACCTCTTCATTCACCTGAGGAAGGAGCAGCGCTCCGAAAGCTAGTGATATCGAAACAAACCTGTTGGACTTTAACCTGGTGTTGCAAGACTTCTTACTGTGCTTACCCCAGTCCAACGCCGGCATCTCCACATCATGACAATCTATTAAAGTTGTGGGTCAGGTGACCTCCATGATACACTTTGGGGTTCTCTAAACCCTGGCCCATAACACTCACCATCTTCTCAAGGGCAATTAGAGATGTACAATTAATGTTGGCCTTGACAGCGGCATTCACATCCAATGAATGCTTTAAGGACAATTGCAATGGGTTTTTACTTTGGCCATTGACTCCACTAGTTCTGATTTATTGTTCTGCTGTCTCTGACATATTCCAATTATTTTCTCATAAATCTTTGGAGTAAGATAACTATGATGAAGTAAGTGCATAAAATGTACTGCATATCTCTCTATTGCAGGAAGCATTCCACCCTTCCATCTGAAGGAGAGTAAGGTATGCTGCTTGTTCTGGTAGCTGAAGGTAGGGATGGGTAACATAGTTTGGTGAGAGACAATTTGGATGGGAAACTTGGAAGTCCGTATTTTCCTGCGCCAGTGTTTTAACTGGTGTTTTAACCGCACCACAAATTATTTTTCTGCAATCAGTTCAATTGACACACTTTTCTTCCTGTTCAGAGCAGAATATTATGGAGTAGGCCACAGGAACAAGTTGGTCTGATATCCTTCAGTACAGCTCAGCAATAATTTAAGCTTCTCTGATGTGATCAATTGCATTGAAAGGAGTTATACCAAGAAACGGCACACGCATTACTCACTCAAACTTTAACAAGGATAAATCAGAATATGAGTTCATGGGCGGGATTCTCCGTGAATCAGCGCGATAGCCCGAAACCGGCGCCAAAAATGGAGCGAACCACTCCGGCGCGGGCCTCTCGATACGTCGCACATTTTCCAGCCCCGAATGGGCTAGTAGCGGCGTGACGCCATTCGCGACGGCGTAACCCCGTCACGGATTCGCACGCCGTCAGTGATGCCGCGCGGCGTCACTGCGCAAAAGACCCCCCCCCCACCGGAGACCCGGCAAAATGGCCCCCGCCGCGCAGCGCCAAGTGAGACTCCTCACTGGCTGCCCCCCTTTCCCCCTTCCCATTCCCCCCTCCCCCCATATCCCCCTTCCCCATATCCCCTTCCCCTATCCCCCCTTCCCCATATCACCCTTCCCCCATATCCCCCCTTCTCCCATATGCCCACTTCCCCCGTATCCCCCTTCCCCCGTATCCCCCCTTCCCCCATATTCCCCATCCCTCATATCCCCCCTTCCCCCATATCCCCTTCCCCATCCCCCGTCCCCCATATCCCCCTTCCCCCATATCCCCTTCCCCATCCCCCTTCCCCCATATCCCCCTTCACCCATATCCTCATCCCCATCCCCCTTCCCCCATATCCCCCTTCCCCCATATCCCCTTCCCCATCCCCCTTCCCCCATATCCCCCTTCACCCATATCCTCATCCCCATCCCCCTTCCCCCATATCCCCCTTCCCCATATCCCCTTCCCCATTCCCATCCCCCTTCCCCATCTCCCCCTTCCCCCATATCCCTCTTCCACTATCCCCCCTTCCCTCATATCCCCCTTCCCCCATATCCCCCTTCCCCCATATCCCCCCTTCCCCCATATCCCCCTTCCCCATATCCCCCTTCCCCATATCCCCCTTCTCCCATATTTCCCCTTCCTACATTCCCCATATAGAGGAATATGGGGGTAGGGGGGATATGGGGGAAGGGGGGATATGGGAGAAGGGGGGATATGGGGGAAGGGGGATATGGGGGAATATGGTGGAAGGGGTGATATGGGCAAGGGGATATGGGGGAAGGGGATAATGGGAAGGGGATATGGGGGAAGGGGATAATGGGAAGGGGGATATTGGGGATATGGGAAAGGGGGAAATGGGGGAAGGGGATATGGGTGAAGGAGGGATATGCGGGAAAGGGGGGATATGGGGGAAGTGGGATATGGGGGAAGGGGGATATGGGAGAAGGGGGGATATGGGGGAAGGGGGGATATGGGGGAGGGGGAAATGGGGGTAGGGGGGATATGGGGGAAGGGGGGGACAGACCCGGCCCATCAGGTGGACGCCGCCCCCAGGATGTTCCAGGGCGGCCATGAGACAGGGACAGACCCGGAGCATCAGGCGGACGCCGCCCCACATCTAGTGCGAGTGCGGCGACGCCGGCGGGCCACACCCAGCGACGAGGAGGGCAGCCACAGCAACAGGCCCCCGTCGCAGCCGACCCAGGACACTGACGCACAGGGCACTGACACACAGGACACTGACACACAGGACACTGACGGACAGTACACTGGCACACAGGACACCGACACACAGGACGCCGACACACAGGACACCGACACACAGGACCCTAACACACAGGACACTGACACACAGGACACCGATGCCCAGGGCGACGCACATGACTCCACATACAGGGACGGTTGGACAGGAATCACCATTCCAGGGGACCCCGGACTTCGGGTCGGATGAGGAGCATGACACTACGGCACTGCTATCTCCTACACCCTCCACCATCGCAGAGACACTCACCTCGGCTGGGCACTTTAGCGACGAGGCATCTGGGACACTAACAGGTGCGCACAGCACAGCCGTCCCGGTACAGCAGGTGGAGGCAGGAGCAGCAGAGGGGCCGGGCGGTCGGAGGGCAGCCCGGCGCAGGCAACCATCTGCCGCCCAGATGGGACCCGGGTTCCCAGAGTTACCACACCCACCCATAGACCCGATGCAGTCACGGACCAAGGGACGATCGAACGGGGTGACGGCCGGCTTGCGGCAGTTGCAGACGAAAGTGGAGGAGTCCACCCGCGTGCAGGAGCAGGTAGTGGTGCCGGTTATGCGTACCACACAGGCTGACACCGTACGGGTGGCATTTGCGGTGGAGGCAATGGGTGCGACGGAGTCAGACATGGGTCACAGTATGCAAGCTGTGGGGCTTCCGAGGCCCAGGACATGGCTGCCCTTTCACAGGAAGCCATGAGCCAGAGCCGGCAGAAGATCGCAGAGGCGCTCAACGCCGTGGCCCAGTCTCAGCAGGCAATGGCCCAGTCTCTGCAGGCCATCGCTGAGGGCGTCGGCGCCATTGCCCAGGTGCTGGCCGGCGTCGCCCAGACACAGACAGGAATGGCCAACTCCCTGGGCTCCATGGCTGCAAACTTGCAGACCCTTGGTGATACCAGGGCGGGCCTCCAGGACTGGCAGCGGCAGGTGTCGGAGGGGCATCGGGTGCTCGGTCCGTTCCCATGGAGAGGCCCGGGGGCCATCGGGCACCCCGAGGGAGGAGGAGGTGCTGGGGCCCATTCCAGGTCTCCTTGTAGGGGAGGTCCCGGAACACCGCGACACCTCGGAGTTCCCCCCTTCCGTCCCAGGTCCATCTGCTGGGCAACGGGCAGGACAGGCTGGCAGCTCACCATCCCAGTCGCCCGAGCCACAGCCTGGCCCATCTAGGCCCGGCTGCCCCAGGAAACGGCCACCCCAGGAAACGGCCGCCAAAGGGGTCCCAAGTCACAGGGCAGGAATCACAGGAGTCCACCTCCAGTTCTGCTGTACTGTATGGGGAACCACCTTGACGTAAAGCCAAAAAATTAGACACTGAGTAAGTTGGCACGGGTGCAGGGCACAGATTAGTTTTGGGGCTAGGGCACGTGTATGAACTGTTTGTTATTAAAATCACTTTCACACCTACAGAAGCTGCCTTTGTGCTCTGTCCGATGCGTGCGGGGGTGTGGCGTGAGGTGAGCGCCAGTGTGTGTAGAACATCGGCCTCAGGTGAGTGTGACCCCCCCTCCCCCCGAGTCACCCTTGCCATCCCCCCGGGCAGAGGACGGGACTGTGCGCTGCAGTGTCACGGCCGCATGCAGGGACGGTCCGGGTGGAGGGACGTACTGTGGCCATGGATCAGACATTTTCCAACGATGTAGAGCCGAGAGGTCATCGCAGAGCGGGTTGTCATCATCCTCCATGGCCTGCAATAGTCACGCTTCCACCGGCGACCGTGTGAGCCCGGCCCGTTGTGCCGCAGGTGGATGTGCAATGGAGGGGTGGTGTGCATGCGGGTGGGGTGCAGGTGGTTGGTGTTGGGTGGGTGGGGTGAGGGTGGTAGGCTGGTGCCTTAGTGTGCAGTCTGTGCCCATACCCGGCAATTCCCACGCCCCCTAGTCCATGAACCGGGCGGCTATCAGCCTGTCCCGTGCCCGCTGGCCCAGCCGGTAACAGTGGGAAGCCTCCCGTCCATGTCCAGCCCATCTGCCCTGACCATTGCCCCATCCTCCTCATCTGGAGGTCTGCACCTCGTCTTGCTGCTCCTCCCCTTCCCCCTCCTCTGCCTGCAGCACATTGTCCCTCTGCTGGGCTATGTTGAGCAGGCTGCAGCAGCCCAAAGCACCTCTCTATCACACCCCTGGTCGCTGCATGAGCATCATTGTAGCGGTTCTCCGCGTCAGTCTGTGGCCTCTGTATAGGCGTCATCAGCCACGACCAGAACGGATAACCCCTATCGCCCAGCAACGAGCCCCTCAGCCGGGGGGGGGGCGTCCCTCAAACATGATGGGGATGAAAGATTGCGCCAATACGAATGAGTCATGTACACTGCCCGGGTACCGGGCGCAGATGTGCAGGATCATCATGCGGTGGTCGCAGACCACCTGAATGTTCATGGAATAAGTCCCCTTCCCATTCGTGAACACGGCCCTGTTATCCGCAGGTGGACGCATGGTGACGTGCATCACATCGATCGCGCCCTGGACCATGGGCATCCTGGCCGCCACAGTGAAGCCCGCTGCCCGGGCATCCTGTCTGGCCCGCTGGACAGGGAACTGGATGTAGCGGTCCGCAATGACATATCGGGCATCTGTCACTGCCCGGATGTACCGGTGCACCGATGCCTGTGAGATGCCGGACAGGTCCACACTCGGCACCTCGAATGACCCCGTGGCATAGAAGTTCAGGGCCACTGTAACCTTGACGGCAACGGGGAGAAGGTTTCCTCCCCCAGTGCCACGCGGTGCCAGGTGTGCCATCAGGTGGCAGATGTGTGCCACGGTTTCCCGGCTCGTCCGGAGTCTCCTCCTGCATGCCCGGTCAATGAGGTCCAGGTACGACGTGCGGGGCCGGTACATGGGACCTCATCAGACGTCTCCGTCGCCGTGGCACCACCAGCACCTCCTCCTCCTCATCCTGTCGTGCGGGCGGCCCCCCAGCCTGGGTGTCTGCCACCTGCCTCCCTGCGGCACATTCCTCTGCAGTAGCCTCCGCCGCCTCCCTGGCACGCTCCTGCTCCAGCTCCCCAGGGCAACATGTAGAAGTGCGACTCCTGCCAGTCCCTCCCCCCGTGCCCCTCCCCCAGTCCCTCCCTCCCCCTGTCACGATATCCACTTAGCATATCATGGTGCAATCACACACCCACTGATGGACAGGCAGTTGGTCCAACCAGCACACACATAACATCGCAGCCAATCACCAGTGAGAGCACACGCACTATAAAACAGGGAACACCACAGATCCCGCTCATTCTACCAGGAGATAGCTCAGAGCACAGAGCTCACAGCGCGCCACTCAGACATACACCATGTGCTGAGTGCCTCACTAAGATAGTGAAAGGGCTGGGTCCACAGGTTAGCTGGTGAAGCACGTACCCAAGCCAGTAGTTAGTTGTTACCATTGTTTCGACAATAAAACAGAGTTGTACCATCTACAGCAGTGCTGGATCATTTGTGCATCAGAACACCCAACACGACATGATACCAGTAGTGGACGCAAACCAGCGACTGTGAGACCTACCTGCACCCTTTCAGAAATCCGCCATCCTGCTCCATGGAAAACATTAGCCCGCCGCAACCGCTCCGAATCGCTGGAAATCTTGGCGTAAACTGGAAGCTGTTTAAACAGCGCTTCCAGCTCTTCCTAGAAGCCACAGACAGGAAGAATGCATCGGACACCAGGAAGATCGCCCTCCTCCTCTCCACGGCGGGGCAACACACCATCCACATCTACAACTCCCTGGCATTCGCGGAAGGCGAGGACAAGCCGGTACTCTCAAATCCAGGAGGCCGAAATGGCACGGCACGGGTCCTATGAGGTGGAGCGGGTCCAGTCGATCAAGTTCCCCGCGGCCCGCGGCCCGGACGAGGGCGGCCATTTCGCGCGCTTTCCAAGGCCTCCCGCGCTTGTACGCGCCAAAAGAGGGGACGTTGAAGCAGAGGGACGTGATGCGCAAGCGCGCTCTATGCAGGACCACGCCGCGCATGCGCAGTGGTGCAACGAACGCCATGACGTCACGACGTGCGCCAACTATGCCTCCGCCCACTTAAAGCGGCAATGTCCGGCCAAAACATGACAATGCCTTCGATGTGGCAGGATGGGCCACTATGCTGCCTGCTGTCGAGCAGCTCAACCTGCCAGCTCCCAACAATTCCGCCAGCCTTGCAGGGACGTGTGGGCGATTCAGCCCCCCTACACTGAGTCATATCCAGATAGTATGCAGACCAGCGATACCGAAGACAGGGCGCCTTCCGCGTTGCAGTAATCCACAAGAACCGGATGTCCCCAAGTCACAACCACCAGCCGCTGCCAGTGCACAGCATTGATCTGGGCGATGAGTGGTGTGCCACCCTAACTGTCAACCGATCCCAGATCACATTTCGCCTGGTGCCTCCGCCAATCTCCTCGCATGGTCAGCCTTCCAGACCTTGAAGGTTAAACCACCGATTCTGCCATCCCACTGTCAGCTGGTTGACTTCAATGGAAACCTCATCCCGGCCACGGGGTCCTGCCAGCTCGATGTTTCACACAACTCACACGAAGCCACATTATCATTTGAAATCGTAGGATCCTCGAAGGACTCTCTGTTAGGCGCACAGGCGTGCAAGATCCTCCACCTCGTTCAGCGGGTACACACTCTGTCTCCAGAAGGCACGTCCGATTTCCCGGATGCAGACTTTAGGGCGCAGCTCAACTCACTCCTCGCGCACAACCAGGAGGTTTACGGGGGCACGGGCACACTGCCCTACACGTACAAAATACGTCTCAAACCGGACGCCACCCCGGTCATTCACGCACCTCGTAGGGTCCCAGCACCGCTCAAGGACCGCCTCAAGCAGCAGCTGCAGGACCTGCAGGATCAAGGAGTGCTTTCCCGGGTCACGGAGCCAACGCCATGGGTCAGCTCCATGGTGTGCGTCAAGAAGCTCTCCGGCGAGCTCCGGATCTGTATCGACCCAAAAGATTTGAATCACAACATTATGAGGGAACACTACCCCATACCCAAACGAGAAGAAGTCACGAGCGAGATGGCTCGGGCAAAAATATTCACCAAGCTTGATGCCTCAAAAGGCTTTTGGCAGATTCAATTGGATCAGTCCAGCAGGAAGCTGTGCACTTTCAACACCCCATTTGGCAGATACTGCTACAATAGGATGCCATTTGGCATCATCTCGGCCTCCGAAGTGTTCCATCGCATCATGGAACAGATGATGGAGGGCATCGAAGGGGTGCGCGTCTACGTAGACGACGTTATCATCTGGTCCACCACACCACAGGAGCACATCAGTCGTCTCCAGCGTGTCTTTGCATGGATAGGGGATCAGGGTCTGCGCCTTAACCGAGCCAAGTGCTCTTTTGGCCAGACTGAGCTAAAGTTTTTGGGGGGCCACATCTCCCGGTCGGGTGTGCGGCCGGATGCCGACAAAGTGGCAGCCATCGCAGCCATGCAGCAGCCGTCAGACAAGAAAGCAGTGCTGCGCTTTCTCGGGATGGTCAACTTCCTGGGGAAGTTTATTCCCAACCTTGCTTTGCACACAACTGCTCTTCGCCACCTGGTCAAAAAGACAACGGAATTCCAGTGGCTGCCCGCACACCAAAGTGAATGGGAGGAGCTTAAGGTCAAGCTCACCACCGCCCCGGTATTGGAGTTTTTCGATACCACACGGGAAACAAAGATCTCAACTGACGCCAGCCAGTCTGGCATTGGGGCGGTACTCCTGCAACGGGACGACAGCGCATCATGGGCTCCGGTCGCCTATGCGTCGCGGGCCATGAACCCCACAGAACAGCGCTATGCGCAGATTCAGAAGGAGTGCCTCGGCCTGTTGACTGGCATCGACAAGTTTCACGACTATGTATATGGTCTACCGCAGTTCACTGTGGAGACCGACCATCGCCCCCTGGTCGGCATCATTCAGAAGGACCTCAACAACGTGACCCCTCGCCTCCAGCGCATTCTGCTCAAGCACCGGAGGTACAACTTCCAATTTGTCGACACCCCGGGGAAGGATCTCTTCATTGCAGATGCTCTGTCCAGGGCGGTCAACCCACCGCCCGACTCGGAGGGGTTCGTTTGTCAGGTCGACGCACAGGTAGCCTTCACATCGGCCAATCTGCCGGCCACTGATGCACGTCTGGCCCACATTCGCCGTGAGACGGCGGCTGACCCCCTTCTACAACGTGTGATGCGCCACATGACGGAAGGGTGGCTCAAGGGGCAGTGCCCACAATTTTACAACGTCCGGGACGACTTGGCCGTCATTGATGGTGTCCTCTTGAAGTTGGACCGGATCGTGATCCCACACAGCATGCACCGGCTTGTACTCGAACAACTGCATGAAGGCCATCTCGGAGTTGAAAAGTGCAGGCGGAGGGCCCGAGAGGCTGTGTACTGGCCGGGGATCAGCAACGACATCGCCAACATGGTGCTCAACTGCCCCACCTGCCAGAGGTTTCAGCCGGCACATCCCCCTGAGACCCTTCAGCCCCATGAGTTGGTCATGTCCCCCTGGTCGAAGGTGGGCGTGGACCTCCTTTATGCACTCGGCAGGGACTACATTATTCTTATTGACTACTTCTCAAGTTATCCACATGCCTGCACGACACAACGTCATCAGTTGTCATCCGGGCATGCAAAGAAACCTTTGCTCGCCATGGAATTCCGCTCACTGTCATGTCTGACAACGGGCCTTGCTTTGCAAGTCAAGAATGGTCTTCCTTTGCCACTTCATACAACTTCACACACGTGACGTCCAGTCCCTTGCATCCTCAGTCGAAAGGCAAGGCGGAAAAGGGCATCCACATTGTGAAGCAGCACCTCTGCAAGGCTGCTGATGCCAGATATGACTTCTGTTTAGCCCTGCTGGCCTATCGCTCTGCCCCACTGTCCACGGGCCTCTCGCCAGCCCAGCTGTTGATGGGTCGCACCCTCAGGACCACTGTGCCGTCCATTCATGTTCCTGACCTCGACCATGCTCCAGTATTGCGAAGGATGCAACAACAGCGTGCTCAGCAGAAGGTGGCACATGACGCTCGGGCGACTGATCTTCCTGCCCAGGCGCCTGGAGATTACGTCCGCATACACCTACCGGAGGGTGGCTGGTCGGCAACCGCCGAGGTTCTCCGCCACATGGCTCCCCGCTCATTCCTGGTCCGTATGCCTGATGGCTCCATTCGCCACCATAATCGGCGGGCCCTTCGTCTGGTTCCACGCTCGCTACGAGATCATGCACCGGTGCCACGGCCTCCTGTTGTCCCTGATGTCGACTTTGTTGAGCTTCCTGCCACTCTGCCTATTCCTCTCTCGCCCGTGGCCAGGCCCATTCCTCAGCCGGTGGATCCTGACCCACCCTTGAGGCGGTCAACCCAAATTCGTCGCCCACCTGAGAGACTTGACTTATGAGCCTGTTAGCACATTGGACTCACTGAATTGTTTTACAATACTGCTAATGAGTTTCCTTTCTTGTCGTTCATTGTTCCAGAGGTTTTCTCTCGTCATTTGTTGATTGCATTTGTTCTGTTATTGGTACAATCTCGTTGTTCTGTTGCACCTGACACCTTCCTCTGTATATAGTTTAGCCTCATATACATGTTGTAAATATTGCACACACATACTCAGATGCACTCAGTACACATTTCTATTTATTAGCATGTAGGCACATATCCTTTGTGAAAGGGGGGGGATGTCATGCCGGGGGTCGGAGAATCCCGTATCCAAAAAAGATGAAATGAGATTAAAAATTATAATAAAAATTATAATTAAGAATGTTGGTCACACTGAATAATGCACAAAGTTAATTTAGTGCCACCTGAATGTGGATATATCAAAAGACAAATTAACTTACCGTGATGCATTCTGCGAATACTAAGCTACAATCATGATTTGTTGTGCCCATTAACGTGAAAGAAAAGTCATGGGTAATCAATGTTTTTCTTAATTTTTGTACTTAGTGACAAGTTGATTGAAAACAAACATGATTCAGTGACTTGTGCTTTCCCTCTGCACTGCAAACAATTTAACCCAAACCATCTATTGCTTAAAGGTACTTATAATTCAGAATTACAGATGGTTTTCTGAGACCACAGCTTTTCGCTATCCTCAAAAATTAAGCAAGTCAGATTTTTACAACAATTTAAGTAGCTCATTGGGACCTGTTTATGTAAATCAGAGGATTATTTCAACATTGGCATTATTTTCAGGCACTTGTTACCCTGCAGTAATTCAAGTTTTCATTCTGCAACATGCATTTAAATATATTCTTCAGAAACTTCAAACTCTACATATGGTGCAAGGTGTATGAAGGCTTTACAATTCTACTCAAGTGCAAATCTTAGGGCAATTATGAGACTTGTTTCAGGTTTTTGATTCGGATTACATTTGATGTGAACACACATCGAGTGAAGATTAAATTGAAGCTGCAAGAATTGGTCTCCAGTGATGAATGAATATGCGTATGCCATTCCACTGGAATGGAATTAATTATGTCTCCAGGAAGTATTTGGAACACTGCTGCAGTGTCCTGTGCTACACAGTCCTCGTTTGGCTTTTTCGGCGCTATGCCTTTTGCTAAATTACTGCATAATTGAAATCAAGTCCAAAACATGCATTGCTTCCAGAGCATTACCATTTTTCTAATATTGTGTTTCTATTTTCTCTATCAAAATAGAAGATTAAGTCGATTTCATATCAGGAATTGTTCTATATTATCAGTAATGTACGCTTTAGCGACACAGCTGCCGATTTGATCGTCAAAGTAAACTGGCCAAGACTGATAACTCAATTCAGGCAACATCATTATAGCATTCCCTTCCATCAGGTTTGAACCAGAGGTGAAAGGGAATGTCCTGCCCCCACCAGGTATCGCAATTAGCTCTCACTCTGCCTTAACCATCTGTTTGTCTTTCGGGACTGGTAAACCATTTTTATCTCACAACTTTGAAAACTCACTGATTGCATTTCAGCGAGATCTCTGAACAAATAAATTATTGTACTGATGAAGCATTTTATAAAAAGCTAGCATCTTAGTAATGCATTGCCTTTGTAATGTGCTGAGAAATAAATACCGGTGATAGTTTTAGCATGTACCCTGTGGGTAATGTCAGTCTAGCAGGAGAGGCAGTACAACGTAATAGAAACAATTCTAAAAGGGTAGCGGTGACAGGGTGACCTAGGGGTTATAAAATTCTGTCAGAAAGTCACAGATTACCCAAATATGGGTTCAAACTCTTAAGTGATTTGAAAGCAGTTTATCAAGAAGCTGCAATTTAAATACGTTGCATCAGTTAAATAGATAGAAAAGACATATGACCTGTGTCAAATAACAATGGTTTACCATTTTATTTTATTAAATGTGGCAGCAGTACTTTCTGCTCTCAGTCTTCTTTTGCTAACCAAAGTGTTGGCTCGGCAAGTTCACGACTAATAAAGCCTTATGTTCACTCGCTCTCTCGGCCTCTTAGTGAATTGAAGGTATGTCAGGGGGAATGGGTGCAGGCAGTGGGGGGTCTCACTTGGTGCTGCGCCCCTGACGTCTGCTTCCGCAACCTCCCGGTCCTCGGGTCCACCTGAAAGGTCCAGGCCCCTCTCTTCATGAACTGTGAGGGGGCGCAATTCAGGTGGACCCCCACCGGTCCTCTCATGCTCCCAGTTGTTATGGGCACGCTTCTCCTGGGGGTGGGGGGAGAGGAGTGACAGAGGTAAAGGGCAACAGTGTTACGCGGACATATATTTGCAGACCAGCGGTTGTGTGTATGTTGGCAGAGGTTCACAGCCCATCCTGCCAATGCCGCCTGCATGGGTGGGTGCAGCCAAGTAGGTTTCAGCTAGGGCTGTGCCGCCCATCCTGGGGGAGGGGGGATATGGGGGGAGTATGGTGGGGGGGTGGGGGGGGTACTCACCCTGGCTGCCCTGACTATGTCATTGACCTTCTTGTGGCACTGACTGCCTGACCTGGCTGTTACGGCCACGGCGCAGACGGCCTCTGCCACCTCCCTCCACAGGCGCCAGCTGATGTTAGGTGCGACCCTGTGGCCATGTCCGGGGTACAGGGCCTCCCTCCTCTGTTCCACTGGGCCCAGGTGCGCCTCGATGTCCCGCTCCTGGAACCTCGGCGCTACGCGGAGGGCGGCAATTTTGCCGTCACTCCGGGGGTGGCGTCTTTCGTGGAGCGACGCCGCGCGGCATCAATGACAGCGTGCGAGTCTGTGACCCCGTTCCCGGGTCACGCCTTCGCGATTGGCATCACGCTGGCGCTAGCCCTTCCGGGGAGGAGGATTCCACAGCTTCCGGGCAGCCCGTCGCCGGTGTGGTTTTTGACTCCGGCGTCGGGCCATCGCGCCGATTTCGGAGAATCCCATCCAAAATGTTTGGAGGGAGAAAATCACGAAAAGGTGAGTATTCAACCAGGGAGAGAGAGTGTTAGTTACGAATTACACCACTAACAAGAAATGGGTACCAGCTACGACCCTAGTGAAGACAGCTCCAATATCATACACAGTACAGACGGACGATGAAGGAGTTTGGCAACATCTTGCAGATCTTTCTGCAAGAAGTGAGTGTCATAATATGCACCCATGCACATCATGAGGTAAAAGCAAGCAGTGACAGACACCCAGGTGAGCCAATCAAGGTACAGAACAGAACACGGCCAATCACAAGACAGGACACCAGAGGGGGACTTACACCTATAAAACACACGAGGCATCAGCACTCTGCCTCGTTCCACTGGTGATAGCTATAGTGATAGTCAGGGTGTACAAATCATTCAACACCTCCAACACGTGGATCAGAGCTAGCCTGGTCTTGATAGTTAGCTTTAGTTTACTTAGGGTAGTAGAGAGTCAACCCACAGGCAGCTGTGTGTTTTGTTGCTAGAGTTCAATAAATCTTTTATTGAACCAACACCTTCATTTGGTGTATACTTGATCAGTTAATTGCATTGTGTGCAATCCTTGTTACCCCAGGGTGAACAACACAACATGATACCAGAAGTGGCTATTGCCTCTAAGTAATTTACCTTTGAAAATTCTCTGAAGACCAGCAACTGCCTTCCTGTGGCATGGAAAGATCCAGGCACCTCCGCATCTCCAGGAACCTGGGCGCCAACTGGCGGGCCTTCAAGCAAAAATTCAGCCTATACCTTGAGGCCTCGGGCCGCGAAAGTGCCTCCGATGCGCGAAAGATCGCCCTGCTGCTGTCTACTGCGGGGGGCCAGGCCATCCAAATCTTCAATTTGCTCACTTTCTCCAACGGTGAGGACAAGGCAAAGTTCCAGACTGTCCTCGTAAAATTCAACAGTCACTGCGAGGTCGAGACAAACGAAAGCTTCGAGCGTTACGTATTCCAGCAGCGCCTTCAGGGTAAGGACGAGCCTTTTCAGTCTTTTCTTACTCAGCTTCGCATTCTAGCGCAATCCTGCAACTACGGTGACACCGCTGACTCCCTCATCAGGGATCAGATTGTGTTCGGCGTCCACTCCGACGCCCTGCGGGAGCAGCTCCTAAAAATAAAAAATATGACCCTGCCAGTGGCCATCGAGACGTGCAGAGTCCACGAACAGGCAAAAAGTCGCTATTCCCGCCTTAGGTCGGCAGAGCAGGACCAACTTGCCTCCCATGAGGCTGAGAGTGTACAGGCCATCGCCTGAATGCGGCGCCTGAGCATCGATGAAGGCAGCCATTTCGCGCACTTTTCCAGGGCTCCCACAAATGCGCACCACGGTCGGGAAAACGAAGCAGCCGAAGACTACACTACGCAGGTGCGAGCGGCGGCTGACCGGACTGTGTAGGCGTGACGACGCGCTGAACATCACGCGTCAACGTAATGACGTGCCCCAACTGCGGCACCACCCATTTAAAGCGACAATGCCGCGCGAGAGGCAGGCGATGTCTCAACTGCAAGAAGCTTGGCCATTATGCTGCTCTGTGCAGATCTGCACTGCCGACAGGGGGCCAGTGGTACCAGGTCCAACAAAAACGAGTTCGAAGTGTGCAGCAAGGGCTGCTGGACTTGGAACCGGATCCCATCACCAATCCAGAGGATGACTGCCCGGAGTCCACGTATCGAGTGGGCATCATCACCATGCATTTCCAACTTTCACCAACGCACATGCCCATCCTGAAAGTGGAGTGTGCGGACGAGTGGCGTGCCACAGTACAGGTCAACAATTGCAGCATCCGGTTAAAGCTCGACATCGGTGCTTCGACCAACCTAATATCCAAAGCAGATCTGGCTCGCATCCGGAGGCAGCCTACCATTCTTCCGCCGGCCTGCCAGTTGCTCGACTACAATGGGAATGCCATCGCGGCGCTAGGGTCCTGTCACCTGCAAGTATCCAACAGGGCCGTCAAGGCCACTTTGCGGTTTGAGATCGTCCAGCCCGGCAAGGCTTCTCTGTTGGGTGCCCGAGCATGCAAGCTCCTCCAGCTAGTTCAGCGTGTACATGCCATGTCCTCAGCTAACAACACTCTGCAAGCCGACATTGAGGAGCTCCTACTGCTGTACCCGGATGTGTTCACAGGGATGGGCACGCTGCCCTACCGCTATAAAATTCTGCTCAGGCCCGATGCCACGCCTGTCATCCATGCGCCGCGTCGGGTGCCGGCGCCCCTCAAAGACCGTCTGAAGGAGCAGCTGCAGGATCTCCAGGATCAAGGGATAATATCCAAGGTGACGGAACCAACTGACTGGGTCAGCTCAATGGTCTGCGTCAAGAAGCCCTCGGGAGAACTGCGCATTTGCATCGATCCCAAGGATCTGACCCTCAACATTATGAGGGAACACTACCCAATCCCGAAGCGGGAGGAGCTGACAACTGAAATGGCGCATACCAAATATTTTACAAAGCTGGACGCATCGAAGGGCTTCTGGCAGATACAGCTGGACGAGTCCAGCCGGAAGCTAAGCACGTTTAACACTCCCTTCGGGAGGTATTGCTAGAACCGAATGCCATTTGGCATTGTGTCGGCCTCCGAAATCTTTCATTGAATAATGGAGCAAATGCTCGAGGGCATTGACGGCGTACGGGTCTATGTTGACGATGTCATCACCTGGTCCACGACCCCAGAGGAACATGTTGCCCGTCTGCAGCAGGTCTTCAGGCGCATACATGCCAATGGCCTGAAGCTCAACAAAACTAAATGCTCCTTTGGCAGGTCGTCAATTAAATTTCTGGGCGATCAGATCTCACAACAGGGCGTGCAGCCAAAGTCCAGACAAAGTCCAGGCAATTAACACGATGAAGACTCCAGAGGACAAGAAGTCAGTCCTCCGCTTCTTGGGGATGGTGAACTTTCTGGGGAAGTTCATTCCCAATCTCGCGTCACACACCACGGCCCTCAGACACCTTGTGAAAAAGTCCACCACTTTCTAGTGGCTGCCCGCACAGCAAGAAGAGTGGCTTGAGTTGAAAGAGAAGCTAACCACCGCTCCTGTTCTAGCCTTCTTTGACCCAGCAAGGGAGACCAAGATCTCCACAGATGCCAGCCAGGATGGCATTGGGGCGGTGATCCTGCAGAAGGACAACACCTCGTACTGGACTCCAGTGGCCTACGCGTCCAGGGCCATGATGCCCACTGAGCAACGATATGCTCAAATTGAGAAAGAATGCCTGGGCCTGCTCACTGGCATTGTGAAATTCCACGATTATGTGTATGGTCTCCCGACCTTTACCATGGAGACGGAACACAGACCCC
This sequence comes from Scyliorhinus torazame, assembly GCF_047496885.1. NCBI lineage: Eukaryota > Metazoa > Chordata > Chondrichthyes > Carcharhiniformes > Scyliorhinidae > Scyliorhinus > Scyliorhinus torazame. Next base: position 175,965,504 of record NC_092710.1, on the reverse strand, counting down.
TGGTGCACATTATACACAAGGACTTAAATGACATGACACCCGGGCTCCAGCGTGTCGTGTTGGGTGTTCTGGTTCACAAACAAGCCAACAATGCTGGAAGTGGTGTTTCGCTATATTATTAACTGTTCAACTATGCTAACATACTGTAAACGTGGATATAAGCAATACCAGCTTAACTGTGGACCCTTTCCTATCACGAGCTATGGTGAGGCACTCAGCACATGGTGAATGTTTGTGATGCAGGCTGTGAGCTCTGTACTCTGAGCTGGCTGCTGCTAGAATGAGCGGGAACTCTCCTGTCCCCTGTCTGTATAGTGCTTGTGCTCTCACCGCTTATGCGGTGTTATCTATGCTGGTTGGTCCTACTGCATGTCCATCAGTGTGTGTATGTGATTGCACCATAATGTACTGATGTATATTATGACATCCCTTTTTTTAGTAGTGCAGTATTTACATAACAATGTACATGAGGCTAGTCTATATACACGAAGGTGGCTGGTGCAGAAAAAAGAAAAACAAGGTGTTACACCAACAACAAAACTAATAACGAATGCTATAAACAAACTAGTGAAATGCTGAAACAGGATGAAAGAACAAAGCATTGAGTCCAACATTGTAAGGCTCATAAATCAAGTCTCTGAGGTGGGCGACAATTCGGTTGACCGCCTCAAGGGTGGGTCAGGAGCCACCGGCTGAGGATCGGGCCGGGCCACGGCAGAGTGAGGAGGATGCAGAGTATTCGGAATCTCCACATAGTCTAGGTCGGGGACAACAGGAGGGCGTGGCACCGGTGGAGGATCGCGTAGCGAGCGTGGAACCAGACGAAGGGCACGCCGATTGCGGCGGCGAATGGAGCCATCAGGCAGACGAACCAGGAATGAGCGGGGCACCACCAGCCGAAGAACCACAGCAGCCGCAGACCAGCCACCCTCCGGAAGATGGATTCGGACGTTGTCACCTGGTGCCAGAGCAGGAAGATCAGTCGCTCGAGCGTCATGCGCTGCCTTGTGCTGCGCGCGAGACTGTTGCATCCGCTGAAGGACCGGAGCACGGTCGAGGTCTGCGACGTGAATGGATGGCACAGTGGTCCTGAGGGTGCAACTCATCAGCAGCTGGGCTGGTGACAGGCCTGAGGACAGTGGGGCCGAGCGATAGGCCAGCAAGGAGAGGCAGAAGTCGGATCCTGCATCAGCAGCCTTGCAGAGGAGCCTCTTTATGATGTGGACGCCCTTTTCTGCTTTGCCATTTGACTGGGGGTGCAGGGGACTGGACGTCACGTGTACAAAGTTGTACCTGCTGGCAAAGTTAGACCATTTCTTGCTCGTGAAGCAGGAGCCATTGTCCGACATCACAGTGAGTGGGATGCCGTGACGAGCAAAGGTCTCTTTACAGGCACGGATAACAGCCGATGACGTGATGTCATGCAGGCGGACAACCTCAGGATAGCTGGAAAAATAATCAACTGTGAGAACATAGTCCCTGCCAAGCGCATGGAACAGGTCTACGCCTACCTTAGACCAAGGGGATATTGCCAACTCATGGGGTTGAAGGGTCTCCCGTGGTTGGGCCGGCTGGAACCGCTGACAGGTGGGGCAATTGAGCACAGTGTTAGCAATGTCCTCATTTATGCCAGGCCAGTAGACAGCCTCTCGGGCCCTTCGTCGGCACTTCGCTACACCGAGATGGCCCTCGTGCAGCTGCTCTAAAACCAGGTGATGCATGCTGTGTGGGATCACGATGCGGCCCAGCTTGAGGAGGATGCCATCAACGACTGCCAGATAGCCTTGAATATTATAGAACTGCGGGCATTATCCCTTGAGCCATCCGTCAGTCATGTGGCGCATCACACGTTGTAGCAGGGGGTCAGTCGCAGTCTCATGGCGAATGTGGGTTAGGCGTTCATCCGTGGCCGGCAGATTGGCGGCCGTGAAGGCCACATGGGCGTCGACTTAGCAAACGAACCCCTCTGGGTCGGACGGAGTGGTGACTGCCCTGAACATAGCATCGGCTATGATCAGGTCCTTACCCGGTGTGTACACGAGCTGGAAATCATATCTCCGGAGCTTGAGCAGAATGCGTTGTAGGCAAGAGGTCATGTCATTGAGGTCTTTTTCGATGATGCCGACCAGCGGGCGATGGTCGGTCTCCACAGTGAACTGGGGAAGGCCATACACGCAGTCATGGAACTTGTCGACACCGGTCAACAGGCCTAGACACTCCTTCTCGATTTGCGCATAGCGCTGCTCTGTGGGGGTCATGGCCCGTGATGCATAGGCAACAGGGGCCCATGACGAGGCGTCATCTCGTAGCAGGAGCACCGCCCCATGCCAGAGAGGCTAGCGTCCGTTGATATTTTCGTCTCCCTTGCAGGATCGGAAAACGCCAATACCAGGGCGGTGGTCAGCTTGACCATGAGCTCCTCCCATTCATGCTGGTGGGCAGGAAGCCCCTGGAAGTCCGTTGTCTTCCTAACTCGGTTGCGGAGAGCCGTGGTGTGGGAAGCGAGGTTAGGGATGAACGTTCCTAGGAAGTTGACCATTCCTAAGAACCGGAGCACCGCCTTCTTATCCGCCGGCTTCTGCATGGCCGTGATGGCTGCCACCCTGTCCGCATCCGGTCGCATACCCAACCAGGAGATGTGGACTCCTAAAAACTTGAGTTCGGTCTGGCCGAAAGAACATTTGGCTCTGTTGAGGCGCAGGCCTTGGTCCCGTATTCGCTTAAAAACGCATTGGAGGCTGTCATGATATTCAGGTAAACATCATGGTGCAAACATACATACATAGTGATGGACAGATTAACGGACCAATCAATACACGCACAACACCACAGCCAATCACAGGCAGAGCATACACACTATAAAACGGGGAACACGACACTTCCCGTTTATTCCAGCAAGAGACAGCTCAGGGCACAGAGCTCGCAGCAAGCAACTCAGACATTCACCATGTGCTGAGTGCCTCTCCAAGATAGTGTTAGGGCTGGGTCCACGGGTTAGAGGGTAATGAACGAACCACAGTAACCAGGTTATCATTGTAAATATTGTTAGTAATAAAACTGAGTTGTACCATCCGCAACCGTGTTCGTTCGTCTGTGTAGCAGAGCACCCAACACAACAGAGGCAACTGATATGCTCCTGCGGGGTGGTGGACCAGATGATGATGTCGTCCACATAGATGCGCACACCCTCAAAGCCCTCCATCATCGGCTCCATGATGCGGTGGAACATTTCAAATGTTGATATGATTCCAAATGGCATTCTATTGTAGCAGTACCTGCCAAATGGGGTGTTGAACGTACACAGCTTTCTGCTGGACTTGTCCAATTGAATCTGCCAGAAGCCCTTTGATGCATCCAGCTTGGTGAATATGTTGGCTCGAGCCATCACGCACGTGATCTCCTCACGCTTGGGGATAGGGTAATGCTCCCGCATGATGTTACGATTTAAATCCTTCGGGTCAATACATATCCGGAGCTCGCCGGAAGGCTTCTTGACACACACCATGGAACTGACCCAGTCGGTTGGTTCCATCACTCTGGAAAGCACTCCTTGGTCCTGTAGGTCCTGCAACTGCTACTTGAGGCGGTCCTTGAGGGGTGCTGGGACTCTGCGAGGTGCATGAACCACAGGCGTGGCGTCCTGTTTGAGCAGGATTTTGTATGTGTAGGGAAGTTTGCCCATGCCTTCGAAGACATCTCGGTGTTGAGTGATGATGGCACTTAGTTGCACCCTGAAGTTCGCATCTTGGAAGTCAGACGTGTCCACTGGACAGAGGGAATGTACGCGCTGCACGAGGTTGAGGAGCTTGCACGCCTGTGCGCATAGCAGAGAGTCCTTTGAGGAGCCCACGATCTCGAAGGGTAGGCTGACTTTTCGCGAGTTGTGTGTCACCTAGAGTTGGCACGACCCCGTGACAGGGATGACGTTACCATTATAGTCGACCAGTTGACAATTGGATGGAAGAATTGTTGGTTTGACCCCCAGGGTTTGAAATGCTGACAATGCGAGGAGATTGGCGGAAGCACCAGTGTCCAGACAGAATCTGATCTGGGATTGGTTGACCGTCAGGGTGGCACACCACTCGTCGTCCGGATCAACGCTGTGTACCAACAGCGGCTGGTGCTTTCGATTCGGGGACAGCCTGTTCTTGGTTATGACAGCGACTCGAAAAGGCTCCCTGTCCTCGGTGTCACTGGTCAGCATGAAGTCAGGATTGGACTCGGTGAAGGTGGGTTGGATTGCCCGAACATTCCTGCGAGGCTGGTTAAATCATTGCAAGGTGGCAGCGTAGTGGCCAAGCCTGCCACAGCGTAGGCACTGTCGTGATTTTGCAGGGCATTGCCACTTTAAGTGGGTGGAGCCACAGTTGCCGCACGACGTGACGTCACTGCGTTCGTTGTGCCACCGCGCATGCGCGGTACGGTCTTGCGTGGTATGAGCCTGCGCATCGCATTCCTCCACGTTACCGTCCCCTCGTTTGGCACGTACAAGCGCGGGAGGCCTCGGAAAGCGCGCGAAATGGCCATCCTCCTCCAGACTGCAGCCCGGGACATGTTCGATCGTTTGGACCCGTTCCGCCTCATGGGGCCCTTGCCGCGCCGTTTCAGCTGCCTGTATGTAGGAGTACTGGCTGGTGGCATTCCCATGCAGGACACAGGTCTCGATGGCAGTCGCTAGGGTTAGTTGCTTAACTTTAAGGAGCTGCTGACGCAGGGTGTCCGACACGACCCCAAAAACATTCTGGTCGCGTATCATGGAGTCGGAGGTGGGCCCATAGTCGCAGGATTGCGCGAGGATGCGGAGGTGTGTTAAATAGGATTGGAAAGGCTCGTCCTTACCCTGCAAACGCTGCTGGAACAGGTATCTTTTGAAGCTTTCGTTGACTTCAACACTGAAGTGTGTGTCGAATTTGAGGAGCACCGTCTTGTACTTGGTCTTGTCCTCGTCGTCCGCGAATGTCAGGAGTTAAAGATGTGGATGGCATGTTTCTCAGCCGTGGAGAGAAGAAGGGCTATCTTCCTGGTGTCCGATGCATTCTCCCTGTCCGTGGCCTCGAGGAAGAGCTGGAAGCGCTGTTTAAATATCTTCCAATTTACCCCGAGATTGTCAGCGATGCGGAGCGGTGGCGGCGAGTTGATGTTCTCCATGCTGTAGGATGCCGGAATGCTGAGAAGTTGCAGGTAGGTCTCACAAGTGCTAGATTGCAGCCACTCCTTGTACCATGTCGTGTTGGGTGTTCTGGTTCACAAACAAGCCAACAATGCTGGAAGTGGTGTAACCTTATTAACTGTTCAACTATGCTAACATACTGTAAACATGGGTATAAGCAATACCAGCTTAACTGTGGACCCTTTCCTATCACTAGCTATGGTGAGGCACTCAGCACATGGTGAATGTCTGTGTTGCAGGCTGTGAGCTCTGTGCTCTGAGCTGGCTGCTGCTAGAATGAGCGGGAACTCTCCTGTCCCCTGTCTTTATAGTGCTTGTGCTCTCACTGGTGATTGGCTGCCGTGTTATGTATGCTGGTTGGTCCTACTGCATGTCCATCAGTGTGTGTATGTGATTGCACCATAATGTACTGATGTATATTATGACACAACGCATTCTCCTTCGGCTCCGCAGGTATGATTTTGAACTGGCTTACACACCTGGGAAGGTGCTAATCATCGCGGGAGCCCTATCCCGTGCCATCACCTCACCATGTGAGCAGGTAGACTTCAGGCACGACATCGAGGCGCAGGTGAAACTGTGTGCCAGCACCCTCCCGTCATCCGATGACCAACTCGGCATCATTTAGGAGGATACTGCCAAGGACCCTCTGCTGCAGCGGGTCATACTTCACCTCACGAATGGCTGGCAGAAAGGGTAATGCCCCCAATAATATAATGTAAAGGATGACCTAACTGTTGTCGATGGATCCTTCTGAAATTGGATCGCATCGTCATCCCACGCAGCCTCCAGAGGTTGGTGCTCACGCAGATACACGAGGGACACCTCGGCATTGAAAAGTGTAAGCGCAGGGCCCGGCAAGCTGTCTATTGGCTCGGCATCAATGAGGACATCTCAAATATGGTCCTCAACTGCGTGACATGCCAGCGGTTCCTGCCTGCTCAGCCCAAAGAGACGCTCCACCAGCATGAGCTCGTCTCCTCTCCGTGGTCTAAAGGTGGTGTGGACCTCTTTCACGTCAACGGGCGTGACTACGTCCTGATAATTGATTACTTCTCCAGTTACCCTGAGGTAGTGAAACTATCGGACCTAACATCCCGGACCGTAATACGGGTCTGCAAAGAGGCATTCGCCAGGCATGGAATTCCGCTCACGGTCATGAGCGACAACGGTCCCTGTTTCTTCAGTCAAGAATGGTATTACCCACAATCTAATGGGTAGGTCAAAAAAGGGGTCCACGTCGTGAAGCAAATGCTCTGTAAGGCTGCGGACTCAGCTTCGGACTTCAATCTCGCTCTTCTGGCATACAGGGCAACCCCTTTGTCCAATGGGTTATCTCCGGCTCAGGTCCTAATGAATCGTAACCTGCGGACATCTGTCCCGGCCATTCATGTACCTGACCTGGATCACCTTCCAGTGTTGCAAAAGATGCAGCAGATCAGAACTGGGCAAAAGATCACATTTGATGCTCACGCTACGGATCTGCCGCTCCTCTCTCCGAAGGACACTGTTCGCATTTAGTTGCCTGGTGGCGGCTGGTCAGCTCCTGTTGTTGTGGTTCGATAGGCAGCTCCCAGGTCATTCATGGCTCGCATGGCGGATGGATCGATTGTAAGGCGCAACAGAAGGGCGCTACGCAAACTTGCATGCCCACCATCAGATCTCACTTTCCCAGATGTCACTTTGCCCGACCGGACACCTCGCTCCATGATGCCACCAGCCTGGCTGCATGCCAACCGGTCAAGACACCATCATCTCCGCCTCCACCTCTCAGGCGCTCCATGAGAATCCGTCAACAGCCTCAACGATTGGACTTATAAATAATTCCCTGCATATACAATGTTATGTTTCTGCACGCTAGACACCTTACATGTACATATCCATCCTCTCACCGGTTTTGTATATAGTTACTCTTGTAAATATGTTGTTTCTGCTCTAAGCAGCCGACAACATTTTTTTTTTTAAAAGGGGGGATGTCATAATATGCACCCATGCACATCATGAGGTAAAAGCAGGCAGTGACAGACACCCAGGTGAGCCAATCAATGTACAGAACAGAACACGATCAATCACAAGACAGGACACCAGAGGGGGACTTACACCTATAAAACACATGAGGCATCAGCACTCTGCCTCTTTCCACTGGTGATAGCTATCATGATAGTCAGGATGTACAAATCATTCAACACCTCCAACACGTGGATCAGAGCTAGCCTGGTCTAGATAGTTAGCTTTAGTTTACTTCGGGTAGTAGAGAGTCAACCCACAGGCAGCTGTGTGTTTTGTTGCTAGAGTTCAATAAATCTTTTATTGAACCAACGCCTTTGTTTGGTATATACTTGATGTTACCCCAGGGTGAACAACATGACAGTGAGTTTGCAGAAACGTCTCAAGAGGTTCTACCTTTAAAAGATCCAGAGAGCTATACTTTGGAATTGAGACCGGAGACAGTAATGAGATCAGATTCTGTTTCTGAGGATTTTTCAATGCCAAGAGTGACAGATACTGAAACAACTACTGAATGGAATAAGGACACTTCTGAGGTTGCAAATGGCCAAGTTCAAGAACGTTGAATTCTACCAAAAAGGAATAGTTCACGACGGAAACTGTCATATTGTGCTGAAAAATAGAAATTAAATATCAGGGGATCTGTTGTATAAATGTGAATTGTTGTTGTTGCTCTAATGAAGTAAAGAGGGAGGGGTGTATTGTATCTGGGAATACATTCTTGCTGGTTCTGCATCATGTGATGTACAGTGACATAAGCAGAGTGGGCACCTCCATACTTTATCTCATTGCGGCAACAAAGAAATAAAACAAAATGGAAACTGGAGGTGTGAGAAGATATTTAGAATGGATGCACGGATGAACAATGAGAGCCTTTGTCTTCCTTTGCCTGAAATCCTCTCTGCTACACAATCTTCTGCAGGATGCAGAACTCCAATTATCATTCTGAAAACCCTCGGTGTCAGATACTAAATAGTGACTCCAGGGTTGAAATTCACGGGAAAAACTTCAAGGTCCGGTTTCTGCCGTGTTTGGCGGGGTGTTTCATGATGGCTGCAATGCCGAGGATGTCCATGTGGCACTGCTAGGGTACCTGTGTGGCCCTGCTAGGGTATCTGAGTGCCGGCAGAGTGCCAAGGTACTCCCCTGCCCTATCACTGGCCACCTGGAGTCTCTGAGACCGCCCGAGGTGTCATCACGTTTGATCTATGTTTGTGAAACCAATGCGAAATGACGCCTGGTTGAGGCCTCGCAGGCGCGGCTGTTAACTCCCAGGTACCGGATGAATGTGGCATCAGGATATTTAAATGAGCCAATATCATTATCTGGATCATGCCCAGTGAGGGAGACATAGGGGACTCGGATAATAAGTCAGCTGCAAACCTGATCAGTGGACTAGTTCTGGGTGTCTCATGATCAGTCCAGCGCCTGGCGCAAACCCCGATTTGGGGCTCTCCCGGGATCTTTGATTAATAAAACATTCTGTTTGCTGGCCATCACCATCACAGGATAAATGTACATAACTCTCAGCTTTTGCAGATAATCCTAGGCTGCATTATGAACTTGTGTGCAGCCAACTGAGAGAACATAAATATGTCTCCAGTGGTGTCACAGTGATGGATGAAAGAACCTTGAATCATGTCTGGACATACTGAACTTTTCAACATGACATGTGCTTTTGAAAATGGACAAACAAGCCAAAGGTGGCTAAGGTTGTAAATTCTGAGAATGTCAATTCAGTAACTGTCTGAGTTGTTCCTGTGTGGATTATACTAAGTCCTGAGAGACACTGGGCCGTCCCTCATATTTTTAAACAGACATATAAAAGGAAGAAGTAATCCAAAATGAACTGTCATCTGCTGTGGAGACAATGGAAGCTGACTATCATCTCAGCAGGAATCATATCCGGTAAGTTCTGTTCCAGACCTATTTGTGCATTTTACTCTCCCAGGAAGACATTGGAGGACTGGGATAAAAAACCTGATCAGTGAACTAGTTCTGAGGTGTCAAAGCAGGTGACACAGAAACATAATCGAGTCATCCCTGTTGCTCTGGCAGGTAAAGAAAAACGTACGAGCAAGGAGGGGACATGAGAAGTATTTGGCAGGAAGGATCAAGGAAAACCCAAAAGCTTTCTATAGGTATGTCAGGAATAAGCGAATGACTAGGGAAAGAGTAGGACCAGTCAAGGACAGGGATGGGAAATTGTGTGTGGAGTCTGAAGAGATAGGCGAGATACTAAATGAATATTTTTCGTCAGTATTCACTCAGGAAAAAGATAATGTTGTGGAGGAGAATGCTGAGCCCCAGGCTAATAGAATAGATGGCATTAAGGTACGTAGGGAAGAGGTGTTGGCAATTCTGGACAGGCTGAAAATAGATAAGTCCCCGGGACCTGATGGGATTTATCCTAGGATTCTCTGGGAGGCCAGGGAAGAGATTGCTGGACCTTTGGCTTTGATTTTTATGTCATCATTGGCTACAGGAATAGTGCCAGAGGACTGGAGGACAGCAAATGTGGTCCCTTTGTTCAAAAAGGGGAGCAGAGACAACCCCGGCAATTATAGACCGGTGAGCCTCACGTCTGTAGTGGGTAAAGTCTTGGAGGGGATTATAAGAGACAAGATTTATAATCATCTGGATAGGAATAATATGATCAGGGATAGTCAGCATGGCTTTGTGAAGGGTAGGTCATGCCTCACAAACCTTATTGAGTTCTTTGAGAAGGTGACTGAACAGGTAGATGAGGGTAGAGCAGTTGATGTGGTGTATATGGATTTCAGCAAAGCGTTTGATAAGGTTCCCCACGGTAGGCTATTGCAGAAAATACGGAGGCTGGGGATTGAGGGTGATTTAGAGATGTGGATCAGAAATTGGCTAGCTGAAAGAAGACAGAGGGTGGTGGTTGATGGGAAATGTTCAGAATGGAGTACAGTCACAAGTGGAGTACCACAAGGATCTGTTCTGGGGCCGTTGCTGTTTGTCATTTTAATCAATGACCTAGAGGAAGGCGCAGAAGGGTGGGTGAGTAAATTTGCAGACGATACTAAAGTCGGTGGTGTTGTCGATAGTGTGGAAGGATGTAGCAGGTTACAGAGGGATATAGATAAGCTGCAGAGCTGGGCTGAGAGGTGGCAAATGGAGTTTGATGTAGAGAAGTGTGAGGTGATTCACTTTGGAAGGAATAACAGGAATGCGGAATATTTGGCTAATGGTAAAGTTCTTGAAAGTGTGGATGAGCAGAGGGATCTAGGTGTCCATGTACATAGATCCCTGAAAGTTGCCACCCAGGTTGATAGGGTTGTGAAGAAGGCCTATGGAGTGTTGGCCTTTATTGGTAGAGGGATTGAGTTCCGGAGTCGGGAGGTCATGTTGCAGCTGTACATAACTCTGATACGGCCGCATTTGGAGTATTGCGTACAGTTCTGGTCACCGCATTATAGGAAGGACGTGGAGGCTTTGGAGCGGGTGCAGAGGAGATTTACCAGGATGTTGCCTGGTATGGAGGGAAAATCTTATGAGGCAAGGCTGATGGACTTGAGGTTGTTTTCGTTGGAGAGAAGAAGGTTAAGAGGAGACTTAATAGAGGCATACAAAATGATCAGGGGGTTGGATAGGGTGGACAGTGAGAGCCTTCTCCCGCGGATGGAAGTGGCTGGCACGAGGGGACATAACTTTAAACTGAGGGGTAATAGATATAGGACAGAGGTCAGAGGTAGGTTCTTTACGCAAAGAGTAGTGAGGCCGTAGAATGCCCTACCTGCTACAGTAGTGAACTCGCCAACATTGAGGGCATTTAAAAGTTTATTGGACAAACATATGGATGATAATGGCATAGTGTAGGTTAGATGGCTTTTGTTTCGGTGCAACATCGTGGGCCAAAGGGCCTGTACTGCGCTGTCTTGTTCTATGTTCTATGTTCTATGTACCCCCCTCCTTGATATGCTGGAAGCAAATTAAGTCAGCAAGGCCAGAGCTGAAGAAGAGGCAGGACATCTCCTCTTAGTTAAACTGCAGAACCTTGGAATCTCGAAACCTGCTGCTCAACTGCTGAATTCAGTGATACCAGGTCCACGAATTGTAACACCCACAACGTTCCACCATAGGATTTACAGTGTAGAAGGAGGCCTTTCGGCCCATAGAGTCTGCACCGGTCCTTGGAAAGAGCACCCTACCTAAGCCCACACCTCCGCCCTGTCCCTACACCTCCACCCTATCCCCGTAAACCCACCTAACCTTTATTGGACACCAGGGACAATTTAGCATGGCCAATCCACCTAACCTGCACATCTTTGGACTGTGAGAGGAAACCAGAGCACCCGGAGAAAACCCACACACACACGGGGAGAACATGCAGACTCCACACAGACAGTGACCCAAGCCAGGAATCGAACCTGGGACCCTGGAGCTGTGGAGTAACTGTGCTAACCACTGTGCTACCATGCTGCCCATCTACTCCACATGGACAAGTCAAAGACTGATTCACTTTTTGTTACTTTTTGGACTCATGTCTCACTTCTAATTTGTGTGAATGTGTGTGTGTTGCGTTTCTGAAAATTTGTTTTCCCGTGTGTTAGTAGTTAATAAATTCACTCTTTCTTTAACTCAAGAAAGCCTGGTTAAATTAGCTCCTTTTAAAACATAAGTACACTGGGACTAGGAAAAGGTATTACAAGGGATGGGATCCTTCTTAAATGAATCATATTGCGACCAATTTAGGGGATTGAATAAAGGAACGGAGCCAGTACATCCCTACTCACCTGGCAACATAGCAATTTTGGTATTCCGTCCAGAATTTAACATTTGGGGCTGGTGCTAAGATAGTTCCCACTGAGGAAACTGGAGGAACAAATTGGCGGACCTCGCCTGGGAACCGGTCATAACAGTGGTGCCCTGGAAGGAGCCAAAGGCAAAGGTGTGGAGGTTGGTGATGATTTTCACTGCCACTGAGCCAGCAGGTAGCAGACCTTTTGTGAGGTTGCAGATATCTGGGACCACACCTGATGTAAGAAGTCAAGTGTTCATGTTACATCGATAGTGCCTCCTGCAAACTATCTCTTGAGCACCTCCCTACTCTGCACATTCCTCCTCTACATGTGCTGATCCCACCACAGCATGTGGCCACTGCCAATGTTCCTTCTAGCCTGTTGCTGTCAGTTTGAAAGAATGCAAAGTATTAATAAATCCACATCAAAATAGGAACTCTCGGCAAAATGTTTGCCAAAGGGAACTGAAGCACTATTTGCAATAAGCAAGATTTTATTCAGATTGAACAACACAAATTTAAATATCCACCCAAACCATGTCTCAATCTCAACATTGGACAGTGTCATAATTCCTAGGAGATCCCTGCCAGAGATGTTACATTTAAAGGTAAGTCAATGTAAAAACACCGCAATAAAGTCTCATAAGGATAGTAATTGCATCATTGGACTACCTGTTTGCCTGTACTACTTAAGGTTCTGACTATGGCAGGTGGGTTACTTGTGAGCATCCAAAACCACCTCCTTTAAATCTAGAAGTGGACACATTGGAAATTAGCTGCAGTCATGCTCTTAAAATCACCGGCGAGGTTCTCCGTCCTGCCAGCCCCATTTTCCGGCATGGTGTCCCATCTCTGGCAGCGGGACTCTCCATTCCCACAGCCGGCCAATGTGGTTTCCCATTGTGGGCACCCCCACACCGTCAGAAACCCGTGGGCGTGTGTGCGCTGCCAGTGAAGCGGAGGATCCCACTGACGGAGAATCCCACGGCACTTATTTTAATGTCTTATCCTCTCCCAATTCAATCATTCTTGAGGGTTAAAATCCCCCCCTAACTCGCGAGGTTCCATTTTCCAGCATTTTTGAGACAATTCTTGAACTTACCCGACCTTCTCAGTATATTTTTAAATTTTAAATTCTACCTCGGGCTGGTAGAAAAACAACATGTTGAAACATTAAGTTCTATTGAGGCACTGGGGTTGACACATTATCATCTGTATATCCTTGTTTTTTTCTACAACTTTTTTCTGAAGCAATCACCTTAAAGATATGGATTAAAGCAGGCACTTGGAATGAAAAAGCACCATTACCAACTGTTCTGTCCATGGGTGAGGTGTGGAAAGTTCCAATTGATTACACTAAACAATAAACAATGAAGAGCGCGATTTAACCGGAAGGTTTCTAAGCGTGGTAGCAAGCGGGAACTGCCTCGAGCTTCCCGATGCTCAGCCCGGTGAGGCCGTCTCCACTATAAAATGTTAATTGGACCACTTAATGAGACCCCATGGGCTTCATGTCACAAATGATGGTCAGGCCATGAGGAACTGGACAATCTCACAGAAAGACACATGCAACAGCACTCAGAGTGGATACAAGAGCAGCATCTCAGTCAAGAAAGGGTGCAAGCCTCCCTCAGAAGCCTGAATCAATACGTTCAGAAAATGAGCATCGACACCCATGAAATGTATGAGGAGCTGCTTACACATCAACAAAACAAGCACACTGTTGGCCCAGCAGTCGCTGGAATGGACAACTGCTACCCATCAGCAGCCAAGTCCATCAACCCCACCTGATGGCCAGACACAGGCTGTGTAGATCACTGAGCGGGGTCAATCAGCGCCTTTATCTTCCTCCACTCCCCAGCCCCTCCACAAGTATCCTCATTTGTTGCATATGTGCCAGTAACCGTGACTGCCCTTGCTGGGATTCAGGAGGTTTCTAATGGCTGCCTGCATGATGAGACAGGCTATCAAGCCCCTCACTTTAATTTAGACAGAGTAGTAACCATCCTGCCTCCACATTCTCTGAGGCAACACAGGGAGCATTAGGGAGGAGTGTGCAAGAGCAAAGGGCACAACCTGACTTGGAGCACAGATTAAGGTTACACTTTTCATATTGTATACAGCACATTTATAATAATCTATAATAATCTTTATTATTGTCACAACTAGGCTTACATTAACACTGCAATGAAGTTATGTGAAAGTCCCCTAGACGCAACACTCAGGCGCCTGTGCAGGTACACAGAGGGAGAATTCAGAATGTGCAACTCATCTAACAGCGCGTCTTTCAGGATTTGTGGGAGGAAACCGGAGCACCCGGAAAAAACCCACATAGACACGGGGAGAACGTGCAGACTCTGCACAGACAGTGATCCAAGCGGGAATCGAACCAAGGACCTTAGTGCTGTGAAGCAACAGTGCTAACCACTGTGCTACTGTGCCTCCCATTTGAGCATATCTTGAATATATTGACTTACAATTGCACATGGTTAGGTGTGTGTGTGTGCTCTAGAGAGCTCAAAAATAATGGACCAGTAATAAAAAGGGCAGCATGCTAAGGTTCATTTCAATACCAATGTCAACAGCATTAAAGTTGCCGGCTGACTTTTTGAAGCGCTTCCTTCTCTGCTGTATCAGGTAAGATTCCAGTGTTCAAAGATTCAAGCACTAACAGGCTTTTTGTATTTTTCATTGTCCATCCAAACTTGATTTTATGGGAGGCTCAATGATTAGACTCCATGAGAAGGTACTGGGCAGCAGGTACATCTCAAGCTGGGTGCGAGGCGTTCATCTGCACTGCAGCATTACACATTGACCGAGATGTAGGCATCACAGCTCAAAAGGCCACTTATTGTGTAGATAATATTGGTCATCTGCTGTGTCCACCACTTTGGCTGCATTTGCATTGTAGAGGGTGGATTCTCCATTGCCTGACACCAGTATCATGATTCCCGCTCGGGTGGAAAATGGAGCATAGAGGGGTGGGAGGGGCTCCAAACCCATTGCGTTGCTCTGAACCCCCACCAGCGGTCTCAGTGCGCAACCCTCCGCACATTAGCAGGAAGATGCAAATGGTCCGGACGTTCACTCGTTGTGCGCCAACCCTCACAGTAGAAAATCCTCCAGGTGGGTCGAGGTGCAAGTTTTCCGAAGCATGGCCCCGATGCGGTGGACCCCGCAGTGTGTCAAGGGGATCAGTGCACGAGTCAGTAGGGACAAAAATAGTTGCCCCGTGACATCAGAGGCCACATTCTCCTCGTGCCTGGCGTTTAGGTAAGACTGTTAGAATTTGTTCTGTGCCAATTGTTCCTACTGTTAATCCCTGTCTGTCCCTTGTTTTTCCTTTTAATTTCTGTTATTCTGTTATTTCCAATTTTTGTACCTTGACAATTAATGGGGTGCCTTTAAGATGGACTTCACCTTTAATTTTTTTTAGTGATTGTGTAAATCTCCCTGTGTCTGCATGGAATTCCTTTTGGTGCTCCGGTTTCCTCCCACAGTCGAAAGATGTGCAGGTTAGTTGGATTGGCCATGATAAATTGCCTGTTAGTATGGAAAAGGTTAGGTAGGGTTATTGGGTTAAGGGGATAGGGTGGAGGATTGGGCTGGAGTGGCGCTCTTTCCAAGAGTAGACTCAATGGGACGAATGGCCTCCTTCTGTACTGTAGGGATTCTATGATTCGATAGCATCACTTGAGTGGAACACAGAGAGGAAAATCAGGGAGGGAGAAATGCATCCATCCCAGCTATCAGACTCTCCCTAAACCTATTTCTATTATTTATTCCTGGAAAGGAAATCAGACAGATTCTGTTGCCTGCATAGCCCTCTGCCAAATTTGATTTGAATTACTTTGCCCAAAGTAATGTAGATCACTGAGACTAAAAAAAATCAAATTCTTAAGCCCAGATGTTCATCACGGCGAAGAAAATGTCACAATTATCATGGCAACATTTACTGAACTGCCCAACAATCATATTGGACTGGATTTTCTTTGAAATGAAAGAAAATTGCTTATTGTCACAAGTAGGCTTCAAATGAAGTTACTGTGAAAAGCCCCTAGTTGCCACATTCCGGCACCTGTTCGGGAGGCTGTTACGGGAATCGAACGGTGCTGCTCGCCTGTCTTGGTCTGCTTTCAAAGCCAGCGATTTAGCCCTGTGCTAAACAGCCCCTTGCAGCTCAAACTGGCTGTGTAGAGTGAAAGGTCTTTATTCTGGACCTTCAGAAACAATCCATCAGGTGAGAGAGAGAGAAACCAGAGCTGTGATCCTCCAGCTTCTGTTCGAAACAAAACTATAAGCAAAACACCACCACACAGAGGAAGGAACATTCCACAATGGTCAGCACCAATCAGCATCGAATATCAGCTTAGACCAAAACAGCTCATTGGCCACCAGCCAAACCCATCAAGAGATGGCATCACTGATGTCAGACCAAACAGCACATCCTAGTGGAGATAGTGCAAACTCCACACAGTCACCCGAGGCCGGAATTGAACCCGGGTCCCTGGAGAGGTTAGGTAGCAGTGCTAACCACTATGCCACCGTGTCTAGGCAAAAGGCAAAATCTGTCCCTAATTTGCAGATGGCTCTCTCTTCAATGCCAAGATGTTAAAATCTGACTGCTCTTCCTCTAATGATGGTGTGAACTGCATACACATTTCCACAGATTAATTATTTGCAATATCCTGCATACTCCGTCTGAGGTTTTTCTAAAGCTGTGCTTTATACAAGCAGAAATTAATGGTACAAAATGGCTGATGTTTTGAAATATCTGTTGGCATCGCCAATACTTCCTGAATGCCAAAGATCAATGGCAGTTGCATGAACAAAAAGAGTTTTGTTTTTAACTTGCTCTCCAGTCATGCATTCAAGATTGCAGAGTTGTTATAGACTCTTTCCTATTTTCAGTCCCATTGATTTTGATGGAAATTAAAATTGAGTTGTTTCGGTAAAATTCAACAATAATGCCAGATTTAAGCCCAGTTGAAAATCTGGTCCAAAGTATCATAACATTACAAAACATATGTTTAAGAATGTACAGTTGAACAAATTATTGAGCCTGTATTAGATCCAGCAGAGGGCAGTAGACCAGAGCAGCTGATTGGCTGTTGCGGGGGCAATTTGCATACATCTGTTGTGCTCGCCCTAATTTGAAGGAGTACCTGTGCAAGAGACCCTAACTGTTCAAGTGAAGACAAGCATCCAGCAGAGGGCAGTAGAGCGGAGCTGCTGATTGGCTGTTGCGGGGGCAATTTGCATACGTCTGTTGTGCTCACCCTAACTTGAAGGAGTACCTGTGCAAGAGACTCTCGCTGTTCAAGTGAAGCCAAGCATCCAGCAGAGGGCAGTAGAGCGGAGCTGCTGATTGGCTGCTGCGGGGGCAATTTGCATGCGTCTGTTGTTCTCACCCTAACTTGAAGGTGGTTTGTGGAGGAGCTGTTGTCAAGTGACACTTAAACTCGAAACACTTCTTCAGTGTTTCCCTCCCTACCCCCTCCTCTAACCAAAAAAAAACAACTGCTGTAAAGATCAAGAGAAGGCTCGAGAGCAGGGAGAAGTAGAAAGAAGTTGAACCGTGAAGTCACAGCCTGCAGGTAAGGGATTGGCTGGTGACTGGTAAGTAGTTTTTATTTTATTTTCCCTCAGGTGTTATCGTGCGGCGCGCAGAGGTTGCTGAGTGAGCGCTTGCTGAGAAGGGGAGTGAATAAGAGGTAAGCTCTTTCTTTCTTTTTCTTTTTTTATCTAGAGGGGATGGCAGGGAAGGTAGTGCAATGTTCCTCCTGCAGAAAGTTTGAGGCGAGTGGCGCCGTCAGTGTCCCTGCTGATTTCATCTGTGGGAAGTGCACCCATCTCCAGCTCCTCAGAAACCGCATTAGGGAACTGGAGCTGGTTCTGGATGAACTTCGGATCATTCGGGAGTCAGAGGTGGTCATAGATAGAAGCTTCAGGGATGTAGTTACTCTGACGAATAAAGATAGATGGGTGACGGTGAGAGGGGCTGGGAGGAAGCAGTCAGTACAGGGATCCCCTGTGGCCGTTCCCCTTAGTAACAAGTATACCGCTTTGGATACTGTTGGGTGGGGGGGGGGGACTTACCAGGGGTATGCCATCGGGTACAGGTCTCTGGCACAGTGTCTGTCCCTGTTGTTCAGAAGGGAAGGTGGGAGCGGAGTAGAGCATTAGTCATTGGAGACTCCATAGTTAGGGGGATAGATAGGAGATTCTGTGGGAACGAGAGAGACTCGCGGTTGGTGTGTTGCCTCCCAGGTGCCAGGGTGCGTAATGTCTCAGATCATGTTTTCGGGGTCTTTCAGGGGGAGGGGGAGCAGCCCCAAGCCATGGTCCACATAGGTACCAATGACATAGGTAGGAAAAGGGATAGGTATGTAAGGCAGGAATTCAGGGAGCTAGGGTGGAAACTTAGATCTAGGACAAACAGAGTTATTATCTCTGGGTTGTTAACCGTGCCACATGATAGCGAGATGAGGAATAGGGAGAGAGAGGAGTTGAACATGTGGCTACAGGGATGGTGCAGGAGGGAGGGTTTCAGATTTCTGGATAATTGGGGCTCATTCTGGGGTCGGTGGGACCTCTACAAAAAGGATGGTCTACACCTGGACCAGAGGGGTACCAATATTCTGGGGGGGAAATTTGCTAATGCTCTTCAGGAGGGTTTAATCTAGTTCAGCAGGGGCTTGGGAACCTGAATTGTAGCTCCAATATACAGGAGGTTGAGAGTAGTGAGGTCATGAGTAAGGTTTCAAAGTTGCAGGAGTGTACCGGCAGGCAGGGAGGTGGTTTAAAGTGTGTCTTCTTCAATGCTAGGAGCATCCGGAATAAGGTGGGTGAACTTGCGGCATGGGTTGGTACCTGGGACTTCGATGTTGTGGCCATTTCAGAGACATGGATGGAGCAGGGACAGGAATGGTTGTTGCAGGTGCTGGGGTTTAGATATTTCAGTAAGCTCAGGGAAGATGGTAAAAGAGGGGGAGGGGTGGCATTGTTAGTCAGGGACAGTATTACGGTGGCAGAAAGGGCGTTTAATGAGGACTCGTCTACTGAGGTAGTATGGGCTGAGGATAGAAACAGGAAAGGGGAGGTCACCCTGTTAGGGGTTTTCTATAGGCCTCCGAAAAGTTCCAGAGATGTAGAGGAAAGGATTGCAAAGATGATTCTGGATAGGAGCGAAAGCAACAGGGTAGTTGTTAAGGGGGACTTTAACTTTCCAAATATTGACTGGAAATGCTATAGTTCGAGTACAGATGGGTCTGTTTTTGTCCAATGTGTGCAGGAGGCTTTCCTGACACAGTATGTAGATAGGCCAACGAGAGGCGAGGTCATATTGGATTTGGTACTGGGTAATGAACCAGGACAGGTGTTAGATTTGGAGGTAGGTGAGCACTTTGGTGATAGTGACCACAATTCGATTACGTTTTCTTTAGTGATGGAAAGGGATAGGTATATACCGCAGGGCAAGATTTATATCTGGGGGAAAGGCAATTATGATGCGATGAGGCAAGACTTAGGATGCATCAGATGGAGAGGAAAACTGCAGGGGATGGGCACAATGGAAATGTGGAGCTTGTTCAAGGAACAGCTACTGCGTGTCCTTGATAAGTATGTACCTGTCAGGCAGGGAGGAAGTGGTCGAGTAAGGGAACCGTGGTTTACTAAAGCAGTTGAAACACTTGTCAAGAGGAAGAAGGAGGCTTATGTAAAGATGGGACATGAAGGTTCAGTTAGGGCGCTTGAGAGTTACAAGGAAGGACCTAAAGAGAGAGCTCAGAAGAGCCAGGAGGGGACATGAGAATCTTTGGTAGGTAAGATCAAGGATAACCCTAAAGCTTTCTATAGATATGTCAGGAATAAACGAATGACTAGGGTAAGAGTAGGGCCAGTCAAGGACAGTTGTTGGAAGTTGTGCTTGGAGTCCGAGGAGATAGGAGGGGTGCTAAATTAATATTTTTCGTCAGTATTCACACAGGAAAAAGACAATGTTGTCGAGGAGAATACTGAGATTTAGGCTACTAGGCTAGAAGGGCTTGAGGTTCATAAGGAGGAGGTAATAGCAATTCTGGAAAGTGTAAAAATAGATAAGTCCCCAGGGCCGGATGGGATTTGTCCTAGGATTCTCTGGGAAGCTAGGGAGGAGATTGCTGAGCCTTTGGCTTTGATCTTTAAGTCATCTATGTCTCTAGGAATAGTGCCAGAAGACTGGAGGATAGCAAATGTTGTCCCCTTGTTCAAGAAGGGAAGTAGAGACAACCCAGGTAACTATAGACCAGTGAGCCTTACTTCTGTAGTGGGCAAAATCTTGGAAAGGCTTCTCGGAGATAGGATGTATAATCATCTGGAAAGGAATAATTTGATTAGAGATAGTCAACACGGTTTTGTGAAGGGTAGGTCGTGCCTCACAAACCTTATTGAGTTCTTTGAGAAGGTGACCAAACAGGTGGATGAGGGTAAAGCAGTTAATGTGTTATATATGGATTTCAGTAAAATGTTTGATAAGGTTCCCCACGGTAGGCTACTACAGAAAATACGGAGGCATGGGATTCAGGGTGATTTAGCAGTTTGGATCAGAAATTGGCTAGCTGGATGAAGACAAAGGGCGGTGGTTGATGGGAAATGTTCAGACTGGAGTCCAGTTACTAGTGGTGTACCACAAGGATCTGTTTTGGGGCCACTGCTGTTCGTCATTTTTATAAATGACCTGGAGGAGGGTGTAGAAGGATGGGTGAGTAAATTTGCAGATGACACTAAACTGCAGCGCTGGGCTGAGAGGTGGCAAATGGAGTTTAATGCAGAAAAGTGTGAGGTGATTCATTTTGGAAGGAATAACAGCAAGGCAGAGTACTGGGCTAATGGTAAGATTCTTGGCAGTGTGGATGAGCAGAGAGATCTCGATGTCCATGTACATAGATCCCTGAAAGTTGCCACCCAGGTTGAGAGGGTTGTTAAGGAGGCGTACGGTGTGTTAGCGTTTATTGGTAGAGGGATTGAGTTTCGGAGCCATGAGGTCATGTTGCAGCTGTACAAAACTCTGGTGCGGCCGCATTTGGAGTATTGCGTGCAATTCTGGTCGCCGCATTATAGGAAGGATGTGGAAGCATTGGAAAGGGTGCAGAGGAGATTTACCAGAATGTTGCCTGGTATGGAGGGAAGATCTTATGAGGAAAGGCTGAGGGACTTGAGGCTATTTTCGTTGGAGAGAAGATGGTTAAGAGGTGATTTAATTGAGGCATACAAGATGATCAGAGGATTGGATAGGGTGGACAGTGAGAGCCTTTTTCCTCGGATGGTGATGTCTAGCACGAGGGGACATAGCTTTAAATTGAGGGGAGATAGATATAAGACAGATGTCAGAGATAGGTTCTTTACTCAGAGAGTAGTAAGGGCGTGAAATGCCCTGCCTGCAACAGTAGTGGACTCGCCAACACTAAGGGCATTCAAATGGTCATTGAATAGACATATGGACGATAAGGGAATAATGTAGATGGGCTTTCGAGTGGTTTCACAGGTCGGCGCAACATCGAGGGCCAAAGGGCCTGTACTGCGCTGTAATGTTCTATGTATATTAAAGTTGTCTTGGGATGTCTCTTTTGTATAAAAATCTTTGAAAGTTGGGGCGGCACAGTGGTGCAGTGGTTAACACTGCTGCCTCACAGCGCCAAGGATCCGGGTTCGATCCCGACCCTGGGTTACTGTCTGTGTGGAGTTTACACATTATCCCCATGTCTGCGTGGTGTCACCCCACAACCCAATGATGTACAGGGTAGGTGGATTGGCAACGCTAAATTGCCCTAGAATTTAATAAAAAATAATTGGGTACTCTAAATTTATTTATTTAAACCTTTGAAAGTTGAACTCATTTCAAAATACAAAATGCTCAATTTGTATGCAACTATAAAACCCTCAAATATTTACTTTTTATTCGTCCATAGGATGTGGGCGACACTGGGCAAGCATTTATTGGCTATGCTTGAGGGCAATTAAGAGTCAGTCACATTGGATATGGAGTCACATGGAGGCCAGACCAGGTAAGGGCAACATATTTCCTTCTATAAAGGTCATTAGTGAACCAGATGGGTTTTTACGACAATTGACAATGATTTCATGATCATCATTAGACTTCTAATTCCAGATTTCTTTTATTGAATTCAAATTCCACCATCTGTCCTGGTGGGATTTGAACCCAAGTCCCCAGAGCATTACACTGATGTAGAAGCCAGCTATTTTCTAACACACCTGATAGGTAAAATAGGTAAAAATGGTAGGTAAAAGATAGCTATTTAGTATTAAGCCCCTAGTCTATTAAATACCCATTTTAAAACTCACTCATAACCTCAGGTCATTTCAAAACACATATTCAGCATAATTCATTTCAAAACATAGCTTCAACAGAACACAGAAACAGCATAATTCATGATAGATTAAAACAGCATTCTTATTCGGCTAACAAATACATTTGCAAGATAATATGAAACTAAGCAGTCGAAGGACAGGGCAGCTCCATGACAACAGCATGGCAATAATACAGTAACCTAAAGGAGCCATTGTCCTTACAGTCAAGTCAGCAAGAATCCAGTTCAAGCCGCTTCCGATAACGGCACCAAATCGCATTCCATAACACATATAAGAATTTATTTATGAAACATTTCAAGTTAATGTTGCACATTAAAGACAGACAGCTAACCGTCAAATCAAACTTATTTGATTCTAACCCAAACCAATTAGGATTACATAGGGGTGTAGATAGATGGCTAATGACTGATATGATTTAGTATAACCATGATAGATAATACGGCCATTTTTCATTCATGGGTCATCTATACTTTGATCTAACTTACTCGCTGTCTCTCTATCTTTCATACTTTCACTTTCCAACTCTGACTCTTGAAGTAGATGAAAGCTGTTTTGCCGTAAGCAAGAAAATCATTTCTGTATTATTTGAAAGTTATATTGACCACAAATTGCTTCTCTTTGAGTCCTTTTGCTAGCTGGACTTATTCGAGAATAAGCTTTAAGTGATTCTCAATTGTAATCAACTAGAGTCAATAAAACAATTCTTATTTGTACCCGAGAAGTGTTAACTCAAATTTCTACTGAGTTTTAGTGTTTTAGTCGCAAGTGCCACTAGATCCACATGGTAGATCTCTACAACTGGCGTAGTTCGGCAAAAGGGAAAGAGTCTGAGACGAGATTGGACGAAATCGGGTGAAGTCGGAGAGGTTTTGAAACCTTAGGAGCGAGTCGAAGATGATCGGGGAGAATCTGAGGACTTTGGAAGATGAACGATCATACCGCTAACGGAAGCCCAGAAGGACAGAAGATCCAAAGAAAAACGGCTAGACTCGGGTGAGAAAAATCTTTTTCACCCATTGAAAGCCTTAAAGCCGCATCAAGCAGTGCTTCGACCCCTAGAAAGGACATTTTTATAGATTGTGTTAATTCAATCGGGTGCCGGTCGTTGAAACTAAAATAAAACGGGGCTCATAAAATAGTTACGGTAGTGTATACAGATTACACACAGTTGGCGACCAAAAAATTGGGTGTAAGGTTGAATTTATGGCAGAAACAAATCTTAAAATAGATTCAGAACCTTTAACTGGTGGAGAACTACTTCCCACAACTTCCAAGAGAGGTAGCGCTGTACCGGATGTCTCTATTGACGATATATTGGGTGATTTTGGATCTTTGATTCGTAGACAATTTGGACTATGTGAAAGTTCAAGAAAAATTGAATCAAATATGATATCCCCAGAGGACAGTGGTCCCTAGATAATATCAAGAGGGCATGGGGAAAAATCACACGCTTGCACGGTGGAGAACATGCAAAATGGTCTCTTGCAATAATGGCACAGCTTCGCAGACAGCAAGAAGTAACTGTTAAAAATAAAAGTGATCATGACCTTAAGTCCACTAAAGATCAACTAGCTGCAGTTGTTGAGGAATTACGAGATGCAAAATCTAAACTTGAGCATTATGATGAGATTAGAACATTATTGGAAAACAAATCCTTTAAAGTTCAACAACTATCATTTCAAAATGGAGAGTTGCAACATAAAGTTATTGAAACAGTGTCAAAATACCATCAGTTACAAACAAAAACTGAGCGAGGGGAAATTGAAAATTGCAAGTTAATCGAAGAAAGATATATTTTGGAAGGTGAAATGAACAATTTTAAAGGACACTGCAAAATCTTGACAGACAGTCTTGCAGCTCATAATTTAAACCAAAGCACAAACGTGAATGTTAGTTCTGATGCTTAAGTAAGTACTCTAAGCAACACAGTTCCAAATCCAGTTTCACCTCCAAATTCAATTTCACGAACAATTCCTGTTTCTCAAACAGTTGCACAAACAGCTCCAATTCAACAAGCAGCTCCAGTTGCACAATCAGCTCCAATTCAACAAGAAGCTCCAGTTGCACAATCAGCTCCAATTCAACAAGCAGCTCCAGTTGCACAATCAGCTCCAATTCAACAGCCGAGATCATGTGTCAGGACTAAATCAAAATCTAATGAACAAGTTTTCCTAGAATGCAAAATACTAAATTGATTTGATTAGCCCCTTTAAAAAGCAAACGGGTTAAAGTTGGAAGCAAAGCAGTAGATGATGAAGGTGCGGTTATCACTAAAACCATATTTGATCACCATTGGGTTCATGATATAGCAGACCCTGAAAAAATTGACAGATGGTCTAAAGATCTTCAACACCCAAAAAGGGGTGGTATGACCACATGGGATCAACTTCACAGATTGCAATCCATTTACCATCTCCACCCATTTGATGGAGTACAAATTCTGACTATTATGATAGGCACTCGTGCCAGTGCAACTCTTGGAAAAGAGGTAGAAGTTGCCCTTGGAGATGATTTGCAAAATTTAGAATCTGGTTGGCTAGCAGTCAAGAATTGGCTATTAGAATTTAGCCCTCCGAGAACCGATTGGTCTAAAATCACATCTTGCATTCAAAAATACACTGAAGATATTCAGGATTTTGAAGAAAGATTTTTACATATCCAGATAGAATACTCAGGAATGACACTCGAAAATGAAACTGACGCTTGGGACACAAGCACTTTAGGTCCAATTAAAACGGCTTTTATAGCCGGTATTAAACCTGAAGTTTCTAATGCCTTGAATTTGATTTTACCAACTTGGACCACAGCTGGTGCCTATCGCGACATAGTTGCCAGATGCATTCAGATAGATCGCGGTATGCATAACCAAGCAATCTATAACACTGCAGCTGCCCAAATGCAGCCTGTGGTACCTGCCCAAATTCAGAGTGTGGTACCTGCCCAAATGCTGCCTATGTTACCTGCCCAAATGCTGTCTATGTTGCCCATTGCTCAAATTCAACCTGTGTTACCTGCTGCTCCAGCAGCAGCTGTTGCAATACCCGCTACTCCAGCGGCAGCTGTTGCAGCGCCTGCAGGAATATCAGCATTACTACAATTTCACCGGAAGCATCAGGGCAAACATGTACCCTTGCACCATTAAAATCACGTAAGAAAATACCATAATGTCTTTTCTGTGGTAAAGTAGGACATTGGATGGCAACATGCTATCGTAAACAACGGATCGAGTCAAGAGATGACAATGAAGTAGGCAGTGATCACTACAATACGTATCCACCTCGTGGACAGTCACATAACACGCACAGACAAGCAGCACCAAGGGTTATGTTCCAACAAGACACACCCAGACTTGCGTACAGAGAATCTAGACCCTCCCAGCCGTTCTCACGTAGGGACGAGCCGTACCCACGTAGGGACGCACACGTTAACGACAATGCTATGAACTAAATATTCACCAGCTGTACTGCAGCTCAAAGACGTTCTATGTTTGATCATTCAAAAAACTACTGAACCCCACTCTTGATGATTCGTTCCATATTTCTCTACATGTACTTTTGGAACAGAAAACTGATGGATTATATATTTCGCTAAAAGTGGGAGGTATTCATATTGATTTCTTATTTGACACTGGTGCTGAACTTACCTGTGTTACTGAACAGAATGCTGCTTTCTTTCCCCTAACTGCAGGAAACATTAACGCCTTTGCTGTAGGAGGAGATCCTATTACTCTTCGACAAACTAAGCCACTGCCTTTAGAATTTGGACCACATCAACTGATGGCATCAATATGGGTAGGTCCGGTAACACAAGCACTTCTAAGTATGGACATCTTATCACAACTAAATTCTTCACTTAATTTCAATAACGGAAAAATCACCTGGTCAATTAGACCCATCAAAAAAGATGAAATACAAAATCATCCAATTTGGCCAAAAGATAAAAATGATTGTGGCCTTTTGAAAATGGAACCAGTCACTTTTATGGGATCCGCTCCACCTTGTACCAAACAATACCCTATTAATAAAACTTCAATTCAAGGCATTCTACCTATAATAAAACAACTTGAAGAAAGGGGTATTTTAGTGCGTATTCACAGCTCATCAAACAGCCCTGTATGGCCTGTAAAAAAGGCTAATGACACATGGCACCTTACTATTGACTACAGAAGAGCAAATCAATTCATTGTCAGAAAAGCTCCTTCAGTAGCAGATCCATCTACAATCTTTAACTCTTTAACTCCTGACCTTCAATGGTTTTCAGTCATTGACATGGCAAATGGTTTCTGGTCAGTATTACTAGCTAAGCAAGTACAACCATGGTTTGCTTTTACAGTTAATCAACAACAGTACACATGGACGAGACTACAGCAAGGTTTTCACAATAGCCCAACTGTTTACTACATGGCTCTACAGAATCATCTCAGGCAACTGCTTGATCTGCCTTCCATCATTATCCAGTATGTAGATGATGTTCTGATAGCTTCCATCAATAAAGATGATCATGAGAAAGACCTACGAGTGGTCCTGAACCACCTCAGTACTAATAGTCACAAAGCTAGCTTTGCCAAAGCCCAGATTTCCCAAGAAGAAGTTGTCTACTTAGGTCAGAAAATATCCAAAGGAAAAAAGGAACTTACTCAGGACAGAATGGCTGCCATCAAAGCAGCTAAAGAACCCTCAACTGTACAGGAAGTAAGATCCTTTTTGGGACTCTGTAATTTTAACAGAAATTGGATTGATTCTTACACTCAGTTAGCTCAGCCATTGAATGATCTTTTAAAAGGAAACAGAAAATCAAAGGATCCAGTTAATCTCAATTCGGAACAGAAGCAATCATTTCTAAATTTGAGAAAGGCCCTGTGTTCAGCACCAGCCTTAGGTATTCCAAACAACGGAAAACCTTTTACCATGTTTGTTCATGAAAGAGATGCTTACATGACTGCAGTATTAGCTCAGGAACATGGTGATCTGTTAAGACCGGTTGGATACTATTCCCTTAAACTTGACAATGTGGCACTAGCATTTGGCAGCTATTTCCGAGCCATGGAAGCCACATGTCGAGCTGTAATGGTAACATCAGGGCTTGTCCTAGACCAAAAGTTAACCATTAAATGTCCACGCTCAGTCCATTCTCTTCTATCCATGAACAGAGTGTCACAAGTTACATCAGCTAGCTGGACTAGATGGACAGCAGTTTTGGAAGCTCCCAACCTGCATTTTCACAAAGCCAGTCCTGTAAACCCATCATCTTTGCTCCCGCTTCTCAAGGAACAAAAGGGAGGAGAGGGAGAAAATAATAGAGGAAATGGAAGTAGTACGTTTGGTAGAAGAAGAGCCACTACAGAACCTAGATTTAGTCCTATTCACTGATGGTTCCTCTTTTATTGACAAGGTTATCAAAAAAGCTGGGTGGGCAGTCACAAGCCCTTACGAAGTATTGACTGAAGGAAGTTTGCCCCCAGGTACATCAGCTCAGCAGGCCGAATTAAAAGCACTAACAGAAGCATGTCATGTGGCAAGAGATAAAACTGCTAACATCTACACTGACTCCAGATATGGTTTTGGTGTAGCATATGATTTTGGCCGTCTGTGGAGAAAAAGAGGATTTTTCACAACAGCAGGTGCACCTATCTGAAATGGAAAGGAAGTACGAGACCTTCTAGAAGCTATGGCCTTACCAAAAGAAGTATCTGTTCTAAAATGTAAAGCCCACACTCATGAGGACACTATGGAAGCAAGAGGAAATGCTCTTGTGGACCAAGCAGCAAGGGAAGCTGCCTCCCTTTGTGCCTCCAAATGGCATCAGGAATTCAGTCACATTTACAAATTGGGAGTAACCACCTTATTACATGATTTACGTGAAATGCAGAATGATTGTACAATGGGAGAAAAATGGACATGGTTAGAATCAGGTATTCAGCCATATGATGATGAAATTTGGAGTGAAGTTCAAACTTATAAACCAGTCGCACCACAATCACTGATGCCCTTCTTAGCTCAACAAATTCATTCATGGGGACATATATCATCTCAACAAATGATGGATCGATTCCATAAAAGCTGGTGTGGTAAAGGATTCAAAAAACACGCACAATTAGTATTAAACCATTGTATAACCTGCCAAAAGAATAACTTGGGTCCTATAACATCAATGCCTCAATTAAGAGCTCCTGCTCCCACAGGCCCATTCCAGGACATACAGGTAGATTACATCACCCTTCCTAAATGTCAACAATACAATGACGTCCTTGTAATAGTTGATAAATTCTCCAGATGGGTGGAAGCTGCTCCAGCTAGAAGAGGGACAGCTGCCCATACAGCCAAAGTGCTATGCAAAGACTTTATCCCCAGATGGGGAGTACTAGCTAGCATTGACTCAGACAATGGATCCCACTTCACAGGTGCTGTCTGTAACGAAGTCTGTAGACTATTAAACATTGACTGGAATTTACACTGTCCTTATCATCCACAATCATCAGGAGAAGTGGAACGAATGAATCGAACTTTGAAAGAAAGACTGTCTAAATACAACCAGGAAGGCATGAACTGGGTCCAAGCTTTGCCAATAGTATTATGCAGTATTAGAGCTACACCAAACAGAAAAACAAGCCTGAGTCCATTTGAAATCATCACAGGCAGACCAATGTCTCTGCCAGGAATCATTGATTTGCGGAAAGCAGACTGTCATTTAATGAGTGATGCTTTGCTGGCTTATTGTCAAAATCTAACAAATGCTGTTAGTTCTGCTTCTCAACAGGTGTTAGCTGCGTGGGGAGATCCTCCAGAAGGTGGGCGCGACCTGGTGCCCGGTGAAGATGTTTACGTCAAAAAGCTGCATAAAGAATCCGTAGGATCAAAGTGGGAAGGACCATTCATAATCCTTCTCACCACCCAATCCGCTGTACAGTTAAAAGGAAAGAAAAGTTGGATTCACGCATCACACGTGAAGCGCGCGTATAAATATTAAGATCTTGTAAAATGTTTACTGTGATATTCATTTTCAGTTATTTGATTGGCTTTGTAAATGTTGTACCAGAACTGAATAAGAACACATTCCTTTACACATCTAAGATATACGCTAAAAGTTTCAACATTTCCAATTGTTGGGTATGCATTGCAACCCCTACTAACTCAGGAGAGGGTATTCCCTTTCTAACTATTCCCTTTAATGCTTCAGAAACAGCAGAATGGTACATCTATCAAAGCATCCCTCGCTCTGCAGTGGTCTGTTCTGGAGCATATTCATGTGAAAAAGGAAGGTACAAGATTTATTTACAGAAATTTATTAGCTTATGGAAATCTGCAGGCTATCCACTAAACACCTTTTCAGGATGGCACCAACCTAAATATAACCCTAACAATAATCCTCAATATATTAGCCAACCAACTAATATTAAACAAAAACGATCAATATGCCTCATTAGTAATCACTCTGAAGGGATGAAAATAGGCAATAGTGTTTGTAATAATTATTTAGATGTTAACACCGCTTATAAATGTACACAAAATGTATTACAAAGAACCAAACCGGTCCTCTAAAATAACAGGCATACATAATCTTACAAATAATAAAACATTCTCAGATCAGCGGTACTTAGAAGATATTTACTTATACTCTGCTTATAATGGGACTTATTTTGTTTGTGATGATAGAACATATCCCTGGCTCCCAAAACACTGGTCAGGATCTTGCTATTTAGGATACTTAGCACCTGCCATCCGTCATCTTCCTCGTCTCCCTTATGTTTCAGAACCAGCCACTCAAAGAAATAAACGTTCCATTACCTTAAGAGATACAATTTATGCTAGAATTATTCCTTTCTATTGGGAAATAAGGATGGGCAATGAATTGAGTAAACTAACGTCCATCATACAAAACGTAGCAGATTACATCGCCACTGCCCTTGGTAAAATCACTGACGAAATGAAAGCAATTCGAACCGTGGCATTACAAAATCGAATGGTACTTGACTATGTGCTAGTCGAAAAAGGTGGCACCTGCGCCCTGATTGGTGGGGGGTGTTGCACTTTCATTCCAGATAACTCAAAAGAAGTTAAAGACCTCGTGTCACATATCCAAAAAGAAATCAAGAAACTTGATCCACCCCCAGTTATCCCTCTCTGGGATAAACTTTGCGGGTGGTAGGGACACACTGGAATGTCCACAGTAAGAATAATCTTATTCTCCTGTGTAGCTGGATTCATCATTTACATAACATGCCAATGCATCAAGTGCATCAAAGAACTATTCGCTAAACGCAGGGGACCAACTGTCAGAATGATTCACACTAACCCAACTGCACCACCATTAGATGAAATAGAAATGCAATATTATTGTTGAAATGTTACTGATCAATCAATTATTTGACTGTATTATTAACATATTGTTAATATATATTAATACTGAATCGGGAGAATTAAATTTAATTAATTTATTAATTGTTATTTTATAATAATGATTCTTTAAGAATTATAATAATTTTTGCTGAAATGCTTGTAATGCAATGCTTATCCACTCTTTTGTTTAAAATTGCAATGACAATAGGAATGAGTTATTTGTTGCGCTTTTACTTATCCTATCGCATTAATGGTGTCTTTTATCATATTGTGATAATAGCTCACTTATTCTTTCGATTTACCAAAAGGGCCAACTGTAGAAGCCAGCTATTTTCTAACACACCTGATAGGTAAAATAGGTAAAAATGATAGGTAAAAGATAGCTATTTAGCATTAAGGCCCTAGTCTATTAAATACTCATTATAAAACTCACTCATAACCTCAGGTCATTTCAAAACACATATTCAGCATAATTCATTTCAAAACATAGCTTCAACAGAACACAGAAACAGCATAATTCATTATAGATTAAAACAGCATTCTTATTCGGCTAACAAATACATTTGCAAGATAATATGAAACTAAGCAGTCCAAGGACAGGGCAGCTCCATGACAACAACATAGCAACGGTACAGTAACCTAAAGGAGCCATTGTCCTAACAGTCAAGTCAGCAAGAATCTAGTTCAAGCTGCTTGCGATAACAGTACCAAATCGCATTCCATAACACATATAGAATTCATTTATGAAACATTCCAAGTTAATGTTGCACATTAAAGACAGACAGCTAACCATCAAATTAAACTCATTTGATTCTAACCCAAACCAATTAGGATTACATAGGGGTGTAGATAGATGGCTAACAACTGATATGATTTAGTATAACCATGATAGATCATACGGCCATTTTTCATTCATGAATCATCTATACTTTGATCTAACTTACTCGCTGTCTCTCTATCTTTCATACTTTCACTTTCCAACTCTGACTCTTGAAGTAAATGAAAGCTGTTTTGCCGTAAGCAAGAAAATCGTTTCTGTATTATTTGAACGTTATATTGTCTACAAATTGCTTCTCTTTGAGTCCTTTTGCTAGCTGGACTTATTAGAGAATAAGATTTAAGTGATTCTCAATTGTAATCAACTAGAGACAAATAAAACAATTCTTATTTGTACCCGAGAAGTGTTAACTCAAATTTCTACTGAGTTTTAGTGTTCACAAGTGCCACTAGATCCGCATGGTAGATCGCTACACCTGATCTCTTGATTACTAGTCCAGTGACAATACCACTACTCTCAAATTGGCATAGCTGTGTCACTGGAAAAATGTTTTACAAACTCAAATCCACATAGATTTAGAAAAAGGGAGTGTTTTTAGAAATATGTGCTTCAGTGCGATCCAAACCACCAGTTTAATTTAACTTTACGAAAAAATATAGATCTAAAATTTCTAATCCTTCATTTTGCTGAAATTCGATTCTCTCGTGTGTGAAACAAGTAATTAAAATAACATCTGGCATTAAATAAAAATGTACTTGTCTCAAAGCATATTAAAATGTCACAATTACAATCTCATTAGCTGTTTATGTGCAGCAACAGCCAAGTACAAATGAGCAAATGCAGCATATTTTTTAACGTTTACAGTGCCATCATCTGTAATATTACTGATGCTCTTAGCAATTTTATTTAAAAATTGTAAATAAAATACAAGTATCAAAATCATGCAGCTAAAACATAACCCTTTCATTGACGAATAATATTAGATATATTCTGTATTGTGTACATATAGTACAGAATGTGCACACTCACGATTTTCCAAATGCATAGCTAGTGGGGTGAGGTACCCCATCCTAAGTTTAGTCCCTTTGCATATGCAAACACAATATAAAATATGTCACCCTTTCCAAAACAATGCACACAGTACATTGACTATTAGGTTACAGCACACAACCTAAGCTAAGCCATGTGTACGGGAACTGGTTTCAATTGACTGCTCAGGAAATTAGAGCATCAATGCATAAACTAAAGTAGGATTTGAGATGTACACTAGAATCTTAAAAAGATGTTGAGCACTGATTGGCTGTGGGCGGGGCTTTCTTGGAAGTAAGTCCCACCTTGGAGAGCTGTTTGCCAATCAGAATAGCCAAAGGCTGTCCAATCCATGCAGGCACAGCACTGCAGTCGCCAGATGAGGCTTTGCCTGGAACTATGTCCCAGGGCCATTCCCAAGCTAAGTCCTGGGTGTCTTGGGAGTGGGGGGGGGGGGGGGGGGGGGGAGGGTGGGGGGATGGAGGGGGGGGGGCAGGATTGTAGGGGAGGCCCTGGGGGTGGGAGGTGATTATGGCATTGTGGGGTAGGCCAGGTGGGGAGGGAGAATTGGAGATCTCATGTACTGGAGGGAATGATGCCCTAAATCTGAAAGGGCCTTCAGATTGAGGCGCCCCTGCCACAATCACATTTATGATTGATAAAAGTTGAAAAACGGATTGCCCGCTTACCCTTTCTGTCCATGCGATTACCTAAAAATCACACAGTCAATGTAATATTCCAGGCAATAAGGCGGATAATTCCTTCAATTGGCTCCAGAATTGTTGGTGGCTGTGCTGCCAATCTATGCCTGTGCCCGCCAACCAAAATACAGCACAATTGTGGGATGATGTCGGGATATATGCCCGATGTAATCACATGATATTTTACACTCTTCCAGGTTAGCTATGCACCCACCCGGGACCCGTAACGTCTGCCCTTCGTTTCATAAATGTATCACTTTTCAGATCAGTCTACCTTTCACTTCCAGCAGCGACAATCAATAATGTTTATCTTCCTGTTTTCTGTTCCAAGTGCTTACTATAAATTTTTCATGTTGTACATAGAAATGACAGCATGCTTTGAGATACTCTATCTTCCCTGTTCATATTTTGTGTTGAAGCCAATAAATGCTGATAGAAAACCAACAACAGTAACCCAATACTTAAATGAAAAATGGCTCAGCCTAACGTTCACTGTCAAGTGTCAAATTTATTACCTGGCTGCTTTCAAAGTTTCATTCCAAGCATTTCTTGAATTAATAAACAATCAGGTATCAGTCTTGAAGTCAGCACAAGGTTTGAAGATAAGACAGATAATATTGATTGTTCATGTTACTAGACCTGTTCTGAAAGAGAATCAGTGTTCAGTGGAATGAAAAAGCCAAAGAATTAGGAGATGGCTGAATGACAACTTTGCAATAGGTCAATTGAGAGAAGCGAGAAATCAACCACTTAAGGTGACCTGCTCAATTCATTTCAGAGAAGTAGAATGAGGGAAATAAATTCGCAAAGTTTATTCCCAAATTCTATTTATTGAAAACATTTAAACATATGAAAATACCTTCAAATTTCCCTACTTGCTCACATGCTGTATGATCCTGATTTTTAATGAATGTAAATGTGTGACTGAGTTCTGAGAGTGTTGTTCCATGATGAAAGGCTGAGTAAATTGAGTTCATGCTCTCTGGTGTTTAAAAGAATGAGAGATGATTTTATTGAAACGTTTAAGATTCTGAAGGGGCTTTTAGGGTAGAGACCGAGAGGTTGAGCTCGATTTTTGATCCCCCCACCCCCCGCCAGGTGTATTTTGGGGGTCTGGGAGGGGACATGTAAATTATGTAGGGTGGCTAGTCCACTGCATTTTCCTGCTCACCCCAAAGCTGACCCCCATTACAGGTTAGGTGAGCGGGTGCCAAAATCGGCAGTCTATCCATCGCATGTAAATAAATAACAGTCCATTAGGACAGTTAGCAAGCCAACTGACCTGGATAATACATAACCTTGGTCATAATATGGTGAATGTGGGCGGGGGGGCAGAAGTAGGCAAGCAGTTTTATAATGGCCCCCCTAAAATCCAGGACTTTTCTGGGGCATCCATCATCAGGTTGGCCAGCAGTTCCTGAAAACAGGATGTCAATTCTCCCACTAAGGGCGGAAGTCCCGCTCTCAATTATGTTAGCTTGCCCACATCATGTAATGGCTGTGGGGCATGTTGTATTGTGCCTTTAAGGGTTAGATAAATGCCATCACATGAAGGGAAATGTGTCATGTGATCCAGCCTCAGTTTCACTTCAGCTTGGAGGAGAACACAGTAGACACAGCCCCTGGCGTTTTCATGCTTTCTGTCCATTAATATCTGTTCACATCTGCCTAGAATTAATTAATTAACCCACAAGATGTTTGCAGAATGAGCAATTGGTGCCTTTATATCAATATAACACACATGTCAGGGCAAGCAATCCACCACCCTGTAAAATGCAGCTCACTGTTTCTTTTGGCTGGGGAAGCTAGAACTGGGCACTGCATCAGAATAAGGGGATGATCATTTCTGACTGAGATGAGAAGAAACGTCTTCACTCAAAGGGCTATAAACCTGAAGAATTCTTTGCTCCAGGGGGTTGTGGATGTTCCATTGCTGAACACACTTAAGGCTTAGTAAAACTTAAGACCAATTGTTGTTCTCTCGGGGAATCAAGGGATATTGTGGATGGATGAGAAAATGGAGTTGAAGCTGATGGTCAGCCATGATTGTATTGAATGGCAGAACAGGCTCGACAGGACCTATTGTCTACTCATGCTCATATGTTCAAACGTTCTTATCATGAACACCACAAAGTTTTCTCCAGTAAATACTGAGTGTTGAGGAGAGGAAATGTCACTATCTTACTTTGTGTTGCTGGTAGGGCACTTCGCCTTCAACTCACTTTGGTAAGTCCAGCACAGGCACAGTTTTCCAATAATCACAGATTGTACACAACAATCCCCAACACTTCCAATATATCCTCTCACTACATGAGCCTCTTGCCAAGAGCACAATATCAGGAAATTACCATCAGTGCGATAGCTTTATAAATGAACACTGGCACTGACTGTAAGGATATTTTCTCAGTCAACCGGTATTAATGCTGTCTATTTATCATTTTATATACAACTTTCACAAATTGGCTGCTATTATCAGTGTGAGTTAAGATGTCCAATTAACACCATTGTAATTTTGAAAATATAATGACGAAGACTTTGTTGCCAAAATAATGAGGTGTTTCATGGCATTCTCCATTATTAATCTGTAAATCTTTTAGCAAATTGTGATGAGGAAGCGCTACTGCATGAATTCCAAATCGCCACAGGTTTCTGGATGGTTTGTTCCCATTTAAAAATAAATAAATTGAGTACCCAGTTCATTTCTTCCAGTTAAGGGGCAATTTAGCGTGGCCAATCCACCTACCCTGCACATCTTTGGGTTGTGGGGGCAAAACCCACGCAACACGGGGAGAATGTGCAAACTCCACACGGACAGTGACCCAGAGCCGGGATCAAACCTGGGACCTCGGCGCTGTGAGGCAGCAGTGCTACCCACTACGCCACCGTGCTGTCCTTCCGTTGTTAATTTTAGAGAGATGGCAGTACATCCATCTCAACCATAGGTTTCATGGTTACTGTATTTGCATATTATTTGATGATTGAATTTGTCACAGAAAGTTAGAATTTTGTACTTCAAAGCATAAGTACCTTCTTTCGTAGAATTTCATTTTGTAGAATTTACAGTGCAGAAGGAGGCCATTCGGCCCATCGAGTCTGCACCAGCTCTTGGAAAGAGCAACCTACTCAAGGTCCACACCTCCACCCTATCCCCATAACCCAGTAACCCCACCCAACACTATGGGCAATTTTGGACACTAAGGGCAATTTAGCATGGCCAATCCACCTAACCTGCACATCTTTGGACTGTGGGAGGAAACCGGAGCACCCGGAGGAAACCCACGCACACACGGGGAGGATGTGCAGATTCTGCACAGACTGTGACCCAAGCCAGAATTGAACCTGGGACCCTGGAGCTGTGAAGCAATTGTGCTATCCACAATGCTACCGTGCTGCCCCGATGATGTTTATGCTCCTGGAATGTCATTCAAACTCTTTAGCTCAGAAAATTTAAAAGTGAAAGGGTTAGAAATTTGGTCCTGTAGCGCCTGAGTTTTCAGTGTCATAGGTGCTATTTTGTCCAAGATGGTGTCCACGTTGCACACACAACTCAGATGTAGGTTGATCCTAATCGTGCTTGGTAAAGATTAAACAAGCTATGTCAGCCATGACTGAATGGCAGAGCAGACTCGATGGGACGAGTGGCCTAATTCTACTCCTAGGTCTTATAGTTTTAAGAGGTGATACACAGTCAGAGTGAGTGTGGTTATCGGGAATATGAAACAGAGTGGGAATTCGGTGCACAGCGGGAAATGGTGCTTTTTCTCCTTGCTTTGTTACTTTTTAAATCTTCATTGAGTGGTCTTGTCCTGCTGCCGCGGTTGAGGCGACAAGTGAGAGAGCTGATTGGTAAGTAGTAGGTATGGTCAGTAAGTCTTTATTACTTTCATCACTTATCACGCGGAGATTTAAAAAGACTGGGAGCTGACAGGGACACCTCTGGGCAGAGGGCTGAGTTTGAAAGACAATCCAGAAGAGATGTCATAGGAAAACGGTAAGTTCATTGGCTGCCAAGTAACTGTGAATTTACATGACCTATTCTAAGTTGCTTTCAGGTTAAAGGTGAAAAGAGAAATGTTTTACAGATTGTAAAGACTAAAAACCAGACAGAAATTTAAAAAAGACAAATTAAAAGCTAAAATAGAGATTCAGGGCCAGGCGATGTGTTGTGCCTGCATGGTGGTCCCCATTGTGGCTCCTAGTGAACACATCTGTAGCAAGTGTTGGTTGCTTGAGGAACTTCGACTCAGAGTTGATAAGCTGGAGTTTCAACTGTGGACGCTGCGACACCTCAGGGAGGGGGACAGTTATCTGGACGCTGTGTTTCAGGAGGCAGTCACACCCCTTGGATTAACTACCTTGAATTTGGCCAGTGATCAGGGGCAGGAGGGTGTGACTATGAATGAGGTAGTTAGAGGGATCCAGGAGGTAGGGTTGCAGGAGCCTCAGCCCTTGTCCCTTTCCAACAGGTTTGCAATTCTTTCTCCCTATGTGGATGAGAGAGGGATCTGTGGGGAGGATAAGCAAACTGATCACAGCACCGTGGTACAGGGAGCAATTCAAGTTGGGGTAGAGAAAAGAAATGTAGTCGCAATCGGGGATAGTATAGTTCGGGGCATAGACACTGTTCTCTGTGACCAGGATCGAGTCCCCAAGGTTGTGTTGCCTGTCTGATGCTCAGGTTTGGGATATCTCACCTGGGCTGCAGAGGAATGTGGAGTGGCAGGGTAAAGATCCATTTGTTGTGGTCCACGTAGGTACCAAGAACAGAGGTAGAACAAGGACACAGGTTTTGCTGAAGGAGTATGGGCACCTAGGGTTTAAGATAATCATTCGCACCCCATAAGTCCCGTGCGGGTTATGACACCCCTCGACCCCAGACCCCTGCTGGGAACATGAGGGAGACCGTGCTCATCCCATGATCCACACACTCATCCTCTGGTCACAGGGATATCCTCAGTGCTGAAGCCCAGCCCTAGAGTTTTTGTTTGTTGGCTGCTATCTCTATGGTGCTGATACCTCCAGGGTTCAGGCAAAGTGTCCTTGCCTCACAGTTTAATTGGAATCTTAGGCAATAACACTTGTCTGAGATATGGCACGTGTATCCACGAGAATGCAGTTGGTAGTATTTTATTTATTAACAATGCCTTTATACAAAAGAATAAAAACAAACAACAGAACAGTCCACACAGCACACTAAACATGAACCAATAAGGAAGAGGCACAATGCCATACACAAATGCACATGTTCACTACAAAACATCAATGCAAATAAAAACCCATAACAGTGTAGCTATACAAGGAACCAAATACACATTAAACACGAAGCAGTCAACAGCATCCAAATCAATCTGCTACTCCCTCCCCCTCCAGCATCTCCCAGCAGCAGACTAACTGGAAAGTCACACTGACTCAGAGCATGGCAGAAGAGCGAGAGAGCACCCCCTTGCTGACACCCACCACTGACAAATGGGGCTGCAGCAGACAAACACACAGCCTCCAGACATTAAATAACAAAAAAAGGCAACAGTACAATGAAGTTACCAGCATCTGAAGCAACCTGCCACTATCGCCCTCCTGCAGCTCCCACAAGCAAAATTGCATCAGTGGAAAGTTGTTTGAGGATAACGCAATAGTATACTGGAAAGGCACACTGATGCAGAGCAAGGTGGGTCAGCGAGAGAGCACCCTTTTCCAGACTCCCACACAGATAGACGGGGTGCAGCAGGGGAAGCAGTGGCATAGTGGTATTGTCGCTGGACTTGTAATCCAGAGACCCAGGATAATGATCTGGGGACCCAAGTTTGAATCCCAACTCAGCTGGTGAGGGAATTTAAACTTAATAAAATATCTGGGCCGGTATTCTCCGTCCCGCCAAACCCATTTTCTGGCATGGCATGTCCCTGCCGGCAGCGGGATCCTCCGTCCCGGCAGCCGGCCAATGGGGTTTCCCATTGTGGCCACCCTCACGTTTCGGGAAATCCGCAGGTGTGAATGTGCTGCCGGTGAAGCGGAGGAGCCCGCCGATGGAGAATCCCACCCCTGGAAATAAAAGTCTTATGATGACCATGAAACCATTGTCGATTATTGTAAAAACCCATCTGGTTCACTAGTGTCCTTTAGAGAAGGAAATCTGCCATCCTTACCTGATCTGGCCCACATGTGACTCCAGACCCACAGCAGTGTGGTTGAGACTTAAATGCCCTCTGAAATGGCCGAGGAAGCCACGCAGTTGTATTCAACCACTACGAAAACACAAAAAAGGAATGAAACTGGATGGAGCACCCAGCATGAAAATAGGCACCGGAAATGACAACGTCAAA
Organism: Scyliorhinus torazame; assembly: GCF_047496885.1. Classification (NCBI taxonomy): domain Eukaryota; kingdom Metazoa; phylum Chordata; class Chondrichthyes; order Carcharhiniformes; family Scyliorhinidae; genus Scyliorhinus; species Scyliorhinus torazame. The sequence goes on along the minus strand of NC_092710.1, from coordinate 175,926,030 downwards.
CCCAGCCCTGCCAAACCTGCACAGTCCTCCTTACTAACACCTGGGGGCTCTTGTCAAAATTGGGAGAGTTGTCTCACAGACTAGTTAAGTAACAACCTGGCATAGTCATACTCACAGAATCATACTTTACAAACAATGTCCCAGACACCACAATCACCATTCCTGGCTGTGTCCTGTCTCACCGGCAGTACAGATCCAGCAGAGGTGGCGGCACAGTGGTATACAGTCGGAAGGGAGTTGCCCTGGGAGTCGCACTCTGGACCCCATGAAGTCTCATGGCTTCAGGTTAAACATTGGTAAGGAAACCGCCTGTTGATTACTACATAGCGTCCACCATCAGCTGATGAATCAGTACTCCTCCATGTTGAACACCACTTGCAGAAAGCATTGAGGGTGGCAAGAGCTCAGAATATGCTCTGCATGGGGTCTGCAATGCCCATCACCAAGAGTGGCTCAGTAGTACCACCACAGACTGAGCTGGCCGTGTCCTAAAGGACATAGCTGCTAGAATGGCACTGCGGCAGGTGGTGAGGGAACCAACAAGAGGGAAAAGCATACTTGACCTCATCCTCACCAATTTGCCTGCTGCAGATGCATCTGTCCATGACAGTATTGGAAGCAGTGACCACCATACAGGTCTTGTGGAGACAAAGTACCGCCTTCATATTGAGGATACTCTCCATCATGTTGTGTGGCACTACGACTATGCTAAATGGGTTAGACTGGCATGCTCTCCTGCACCCTTCAATGAAAGGTGCTGGAGAGCATGCCATGAGCAACATCAGATATACCAAAAAATAAGGTGTCAACTGGTGAAGCTACAACGCAGGACGACTTGAGTGCCAAACAGCCAAAGAAGCAAATAATAGACAGAGCTAAGTGATTCCACAACGAATGCATCAGATCCAAGCTCTGTAGTTCTGCCACAGCCAGCCATGAACGGTGATGGACAATTAAACAACTCACTGGAGGAGGAGGCTCCACAAATATCCCCATCCTCAATGATGGAGGAGCCCTGCACCTATGTGAAAAAGACAAGGTTGAAGCATTTGCAACAATCTTCAGCCAGAAGTGGCGAGTGGATGACCCACCTCGGTCTCCTTTGGGGGCTTCCAGCATCACAGATGTCAGTCTTCAGCCAATATGATTCACTCCATGTGATATCAAGAAACGGCTGAAGAGGCAGCACGGTGGCGCAGTGGGTTAGCTCTGCTGCCTCACGGCGCCGAGGTCCCAGGTTCGATCCCGGCTCTGGGTCACTGTCCGTGTGGAGTTTGCACATTCTCCCCGTGTCTGCGTGGGTTTTGCCTCCACAACCCAAAGATGTGCAGAGTAGGTGGATTGGCCTCGATAAATTGCCCTTAATTGGAAATAAAAAATGAATTGGGTACTCTATATTAAAAAGAAAGAAACGGCTGAAGGCACAGGATACTGCAAAGGCTAAGGGCCCTGACAATATTCGGCAATTGTGCTGAAGACGTATGCTCCAGAACCTGCCACAACCATCATCAAGCTGTTCCAGTAAAACTACAACCCTGGCATCTACCCGGCAATGTGGAAAATTGCCCAGGTGTGTCCTGTACACAAGAAACAGGACAAATCCAACCCAGCCAATTACCGCCCTATTAGTACACTCTCCATCATCAACAAAGTGATGGAAGGAGTCATCAGCAGTGCTATCAAGCGGCACTTATTCATCAATAACCTGCTCACGGTAACAGAGTTTGGGTTCTGCCAGAGTCACTCAGCTCCTGACCTCATTACAGTCTTAGTTGAAACATGGAAAAAAGAGCTGAATGCCAGAGGTGAGGTGAGAGTAGCTGCCCTTGACATCAAGGCAGCAGTTGACCGAGTATGGCACCAAGGAGCCCTAGCTAAACTGGAGTCAATGGGAATCAAGGAGAAAACTCTCCACTGGTTGGAGTCATACCTGGCCCAAAGGAAGATGTTGTGGTTGTTGGAGGTCATTCATCTCAACTCCAAGACATCACTGCAGTTCCACAGGGTAGCGTTCTAGACCCAACCATCTCAGCTGCTTCATCAATGACCTCCCTTCCATCATAAGGTCAGAAGTGGGGATGTTTGCGGATAACTGCACAATGTTCAGCACCATTCGCAACTCCTCAGATAATGAAGTTGTCCATGTCCAAATGCAGTAAGACATAGACAATATCCAGGCTTGGGCTGACAAGTGGCAAATTACATTCGCGCCACACAAGTGCCAGGTAATGACCATCTCCTACAAAAGAGGAGCTAACCACTGCCCCTTTACATTCAATGGCATTACCATCGCTGAGTCCCTCACTATCAACATCCTGGGGGTTACCATCGATCAGAAACTGAACTGGACTAGTCATATTAATACTGTGGTTAGCAGGGCAGGTCAAAGGCTGCCTATGGCAGGTAACTCACCTTCTGACCCTTCAAAGCCTGTCCACCATCTACAAGGCACAAGTTAGGAGTGTAACGGAATACTCTCCACTTGCCTGGATGAGTGCAGCTCCAACAATACTCAAGAAGCTCAACACCATCCAGGACAAAGCAGCCCGCTTGATTGCTCCCCCTACCACAAACATTCAAACCCTCGATCAGCGATGAACATTTGCAGTCCTTGTTACCTTCTGGTGCATTCCAATGATTGAGTCAATGCACCAAAGAACATCTAGTTCATGACGAGTTGAGATTTATTAAATTACAATAACGTGGGTAGATAACAATACTAATACTACTAATGAACTATAAACTGTTAACAACTAGAATATGAGAGCTAATACAAAACACAACTTTCCCCGACAACTCCTCACCCAGATTCCTCACCCAGACTCCTTGAGGTTGCAGTGTCACGTGGTGTAGTTCCACTGCCACCTGCTGGTTGGAGGGCTAACATATTAACATACGAAGTCTTACAACATCAGGTTAAAGTCCAACAGGTTTGTTTCGATGTCACTAGCTTTCGGAGCGCTGCTCCTTCCTCAGGTGAATGAAGAGGTCTGTTCCAGAAACACATATATAGACAAATTCAAAGATGCCAAACAATGCTTGGAATGCGAGAATTAGCAGGTGATTAAATCTTTACAGATCCAGAGATGGGGTAACCCCAGGTTAAAGAGGTGTGAATTGCACCAAGCCAGGACAGTTGGTAGGATTTCGCAGGCCAGATGGTGGGGGATGAATGTAATGCGACATGAATCCCAGGTCCCGGTTGAGGCCGCACTCATGTGTGCGGAACTTGGCTATAAGTTTCTGCTCGGCGATTCTGCGTTGTCGCGGGTCCTGAAGGCCGCCTTGGAGAACGCTTACCCGGAGATCAGAGGCTGAATGCCCTTGACTGCTGAAGTGTTCCCCGACTGGAAGGGAACATTCCTGCCTGGTGATTGTTGCGCGATGTCCGTTCATTCGTTGTCGCAGCGTCTGCATGGTCTCGCCAATGTACCACGCTTCGGGACATCCTTTCCTGCAGCGTATGAGGTAGACAACGTTGGCCGAGGCCCACGAGTATGTACCGCGTACCTGGTGGGTGGTGTTCTCACGTGTAATAGTGGTATCCATGTCGATGATCTGGCACGTCTTGCAGAGATTGCCATGACAGGGTTGTGTGGTGTCGTGGTCACTGTTCTGAAGACTGGGTAGTTTGCTGCAAACAATGGTTCGTTTGAGGTTGCGCGGTTGTTTGAAGGCAAGTAGTGGGGGTGTGGGGATGACCTTGGCAAGATGTTCATTGTCATCAATGACGTGTTGAAGGCTGTGAAGAAGATGATGTAGTTTCTCCGCTCCGGGGAAGTACTGGACGACGAAGGGTATTCTGTCGGTTGTGTCCCATGTTTGTCTTCTGAGGAGGTCGGTCCGGTTTTTCGCTGTGGCGCGTTGGAACTGTCGATCGATGAGTCGAGTGCCATATCCCGTTCGTACGAGGGCATCTTTCAACGTCTGTAGATGTCTGTTACACTCCTCCTCGTCTGAGCAGATCCTGTGTATACGGAGCGCTTGTCCATAAGGGATGGCTTCTTCAATGTGTTTAGGGTGGAAGCTGGAGAAGTGGATCATCATGAGGTTATCCGTAGGTTTGCGGTAAAGCGAAGTGCTGAGGTGACCGTCCTTGATGGAGACGAGTGTGTCCAAGAATGCAACTGATTTTGGAGAGTAGTCCATGGTGAGTCTGATGGTTGGATGGAACTTATTAATGTCATCGTGTAGTCGTTTCAGTGATTCTTCGCCGTGGGTCCAAAGGAAAAAAATGTCATCGATGTATCTGGTGTATAACATCGGTTGAAGGTCCTGTGTGGTGAGTAGGTCCTGTTCAAACTTGTGTTTGAACAGGTTTGAACAGGACCTACTCACCACACAGGACCTTCAACCGATGTTATACACCAGATACATCGATGACATTTTTTTCCTTTGGACCCACGGCGAAGAATCACTGAAACGACTACACGATGACATTAATAAGTTCCATCCAACCATCAGACTCACCATGGACTACTCTCCAAAATCAGTTGCATTCTTGGACACACTCGTCTCCATCAAGGACGGTCACCTCAGCACTTCGCTTTACCGCAAACCTACGGATAACCTCATGATGATCCACTTCTCCAGCTTCCACCCTAAACACATTGAAGAAGCCATCCCTTATGGACAAGCGCTCCGTATACACAGGATCTGCTCAGACGAGGAGGAGTGTAACAGACATCTACAGACGTTGAAAGATGCCCTCGTACGAACGGGATATGGCACTCGACTCATCGATCGACAGTTCCAACGCGCCACAGCGAAAAACCGGACCGACCTCCTCAGAAGACAAACATGGGACATAACCGACAGAATACCCTTCGTCGTCCAGTACTTCCCCGGAGCGGAGAAACTACGTCATCTTCTTCACAGCCTTCAACACGTCATTGATGACGATGAACATCTTGCCAAGGTCATCCCCACACACCCACTACTTGCCTTCAAACAACCGCGCAACCTCAAACGAACCATTGTTTGCAGCAAACTACCCAGTCTTCAGAACAGTGACCACGACACCACACAACCCTGCCATGGCAATCTCTGCAAGACGTGCCAGATCATCAACATGGATACCACTATTACACGTGAGAACACCACCCACCAGGTACGCGGTACATACTCGTGGGCCTCGGCCAACGTTGTCTACCTCATACGCTGCAGGAAAGGATGTCCCGAAGCGTGGTACATTGGCGAGACCATGCAGACGCTGCGACAACGAATGAACGGACATCGCGCAACAATCACCAGGCAGGAATGTTCCCTTCCAGTCGGGGAACACTTCAGCAGTCAAGGGTATTCAGCCTCTGATCTCCGGGTAAGCATTCTCCAAGGTGGCCTTCAGGACCCGCGACAACGCAGAATCGCCGAGCAGAAACTTATAGCCAAGTTCCGCACACATGAGTGCGGCCTCAACCGGGACCTGGGATTCATGTCGCATTCCATTCATCCCCCACCATCTGGCCTGCGAAATCCTACCAACTGTCCTGGCTTGGTACAATTCACACCTCTTTAACCTGGGGTTACCCCATCTCTGGATCTGTAAAGATTTAATCACCTGCTAATGCTCGCATTCCAAGCATTGTTTGGCATCTTTGAATTTGCCTATATATGTGTTTCTGGAACAGACCTCTTCATTCACCTGAGGAAGGAGCAGCGCTCCGAAAGCTAGTGACATCGAAACAAACCTGTTGGACTTTAACCTGGTGTTGTAAGACTTCGTACTGTGCTCACCCCAGTCCAACGCCGGCATCTCCACATCATATTAACATACGGAATTGCTCATGCATATCATTACATCCACTTTCCTTCAGATTTTAATTTTTTTTTCATGTACATCATTTCAACCAATTATCATACATATGATATGCATAGCATAAGAATTCAGATTGTTTACAATTACAGTATCCACTACAGATGCAGCCTGTCAGGCTTCTTTCAAAGTCTTGGTGACCTTCTAAGCTTTTGTTAATCTGCTGAATCTGCTTGACATTCTAGTGGCTCTGAAGATGCATCTGTTGGAATTGCATTACTCTGTGCATCTTCAGATTGTACACTTGATTCTTGTTCAGGTTGGATTGGTTTGGATATACAGAAGTTTTCACACGCATTATCTGCCGACAGTGGCGCCTGCCGCGCAGCCCGGAGATACAATACGCATCTCATTATCTATCCTGATGACCGATTCTCCGGGGCCTCAGTGATTCTGCGCTCCGGATGGGCCGATTTCCCAGCGGCGTGTTTCTAACCGCCTTTGAAAAATCATGAAGCCGGCGTGCTGGCTGAGGCGGCTGCGAGAGCAGGTAGGAGGTGGCGTGGGGGGACCGCGGGCTCCTGTATCGGACACCTGCTGTGCTTCCTTCTGGGGGGGGGGGGGGGAAGTGGGGGGAGACAGGCCCAGCAGCTGGGGAGCCCCTGACATGACAGGGCGGTGCCCACGCAAGGAGCGCCATTATGGCGGCCACCTTGTTGGCCACCCACCAAGGCCCTTGGGTGGACGCCGAGGAAACGACCCTATGGTAGTTCACCCCACACCCGACCACCCCACTCAACCAGCGACACCCACCGGGAGACCACTCAGGGCCACACTGACGGCAGCTCCCAGTGAGGGCAGTGCCATCAAACGGTGGCCCACGCAGCAGGGACGGGCGCAAGGACCGGGGCAGCGACGGGGCCGGTGTGCGGGGGTGGGGCGACATGCATGGCTGGGGCGAGCGGTGACAACCGCAGCCGCCATGTAGCCCATGGTACCTGGTTGTGAACGGGTATATGCACCATTGTATCATGTTTTCCCCTCACACCCTGCAGTAATCATGTTTGGTCACTAACCAGCAATGCTGGCTGCCGTGGCGATGGCCACTGCCCTGCATGCAGCCCTGTGGTGGGGGCGGCTTAGAGAGGCGGCGGAGGCTGCAGCAGAGGAGCGAGCTGCAGAGGGGCAGTTGGAAGCCGCTCAGGCAGGAGGACCGGCGGCCTGATAGGACGAAGAGGAGGAGGTGGTGCCAAGGAGGCGCCAGAAGAGGGCATGCGTATCCCGCGACCGCATGTCCTTTGAGGAACTTTACGGATGAGCAGGGAGGCTGTCTGACATATCTGCCACAACTGGCACCACAGGAGAATGGGGGAGGACACCCGGTCTCGGTGGCCGTCAAGGTGACGGTGGCACTGAACTTTTATGCAACGGGGTCATTCCAGTCGGCGAGTGAGGAGCTGTCCGGGATTTCACAGGCATCTCGCACAGGGGCATCCGTGCCGTTACAGACTCCCTGTCTGCCCTTGCAGACTGGTACATACAGTACCCTATGGACCACACCCTCCAGTACGCCCAGGCAGTGGGCTTTGCTGCCATCACCGGGATGCGCCGGGTGCAGGGTGTAATCGATGTGGTGCATGTCACCCTGCGGCCACTGGCAGATAACATCCACTGGTCACGAACAGGAAGAGGTACCACTCTATGAACATTCAGGTGGTCTATGACCACCAGATGCAGATCCTGCACGTCTGCGCCTGATTCTCGGGCAGTGTGCATGGCTCGTTCGTATTGGCACAATCTGTGATCCCCGTCATGTTCAAGGGACGTGTGTGTGTGTGTGTGTGTGTCCCCGCCGGCTGCGGGGCTGGTTGTTGGGCGACAGGGGTTAACCGTTGCGGTCGTGGCTGATGATACCTATACGGAGGCCACAGAGCGATGTGGAGACCCGCTACAATGATGCGGTTGTGCGACCAGGGGTGTGGTCGAGAGGTGCTTTGGTGTCCTGAAGATGCGCTTTAGGTGCCTGGACTGCTCTGAAGAGGCCCTCTAGTATGAGGCCAGGAGGGTCTCCTGCATCGTTGTGGTCTGCTGCGTCCTCCACAATATAGCCCAGCAGAGGGGTGATGTGCTGGAGGAGGAGGAGAAGGAAGGGTAGGCCTCGTCAGATGAGGAGAAGGAGGGGGCTGGACATGGACGGGAGGCCGCACAACGCCATCGGCAGGGCCAACGAGCACGGGACGCCTTGGTCGATGCACGTTTCACAGACTAGGGAGAGTGGGGGGTCGTTGGCCAGGGGCACGGACACCACAATATCACACCGCCTCACCTCCCACACCACTGAACACCCTCACCTCCCACACCACCGTACACCTTCACCTCCCACAGCACCAAAGCATCTGCATGCACACCCCCTTCCATTATATATACCTGTGGCACTACGAGCCGGGGGCACTGGGTTTGCTAGTGACAGCGGGTCTGGTCCATGGGCTGGAGGAGGATGACGCCCACAGTAGCACATTCCACCTGGGTGAGCACTGCATGCGAGCTGGCCAGTCCATCACACGGCCCTGTTGAATCGCTGGGCACGAGGTGATGAGGACAGTTCAGTGGGGGAGGAGGAGGGATTGTGCTGCACAGCCCACCCACTGGGCCTCACTTATCCACAACCGTCACCCCCAGTGACCAGCACTGACCGCCCCACCCCCACACACATCAGCCAGGGAACAGAGGCAGGTTCCAACGGTGTTAACAGGTGTTTATTCTGAACAATACTATACAGCCTGGACCCTAGCCCCGATAACTAAACTGTGCCCTGCACCCATGCCAACTTAATGATGTCTAACTTCCTGGCCTTACAGGCTATAACACTACGCCTAGGTGATTTCCCAGACAGTGCAGCAGGAGTGGAGGTGGACTGCTGTGACTCCCGCCCTGCAACGAGGGTCCCGGCTGGCGCACGTCTCCTGGGGTGACATGGCCTGGATGGGCCCGGCTGCTGCTCGGGTGTCCCAGGTGACCTGGTGCTGCCCTGTTCTGCCCGCTGCCCAACAGATGCACCAGGGACAGGAGTGGGGGGAGTGCGAGGTACTGCGATTTTCCGGGACCTCCCCTGCAGGACTCACCGACCCGGGCCCCAGCACCTCCTCCTCTCTCGGGGTGCCCGATGGTCCCTGGGCTTCTCCATGGGAGGGGGATGCGAATGGAGCCAACCCCCGAGGCCCCCCCGCCACCTGACGCTGCCAGTTCAGGATGCCTGCTCTGGTATCGACAAGGCTCTGTATGTTAGCGGCCATGGAGCACAGAGAGTGGGCCATCTCCGGCTGTGACTGGACCATCACCTGGGCAATGCCGCCGATGCTCTCAGCTATGGCCGGCTGTGACTGGGCCACGCTGAGGGGTGCCGCTGCATTCTCCAGGTGGCTCTGGCACATGGTTGCCTGTGAGTGGACAGCCCTGTCCTGGGCCATGGGCCCCTGCCTGCACAGAATACCCCAAGCCTTGCATATTCTGACCCCTGTCCAACAACGTTGCCCCCATTACCTCCACGCAGATGCCACCCGTGCGGTTTGGTCTGGGTGGCACGCATGACCGGCACCACTTCCTGCTCCTGCATGCGGATGGACTCCTCCACCTGTGTCTGCAGGTGCTGTAAGGCGGCCGTCATCTCTTCCTCTAGTACCTGGGTCTCTGCCTGCACCTGCATTATGGGTAGGCCTGGATGTTCCAGGAGCCCGGGACCCGTCTGGGCGGCAGCTGGTTGCTGGAACCGGGCTGCGCACCGACCGTCCGGCCCCTCGGCTGCTCCTAGCTCCACCTGCTATACCAGAATGACTGTGTGGTGCACACCAGTGAGTGTCCCAGAAGCCTCCTCACTAACGTACCCAACAGAGGTGATAGTCTCTGAGATAGTGGAGGGTGTTGGAGCTAGCTGTGACGGAATGTAAGTAACCTCAGCCGATCCGAACTCCGGGTTCTCCTGGGTTGTGGTGTCCTGGGTGGTCTCGGGCAGAGGGCTGGTGTTCCGGCTGCTCTCCCCGTCGATGCTCGGATTTCTGGGGGGCAGTCGCTTGAGGCAGGGGGCTCCGGATGGGCCGGCACCATCCCCGGCTGGTCCTGTAAGACACAAGACAGCATGTATGGTTAGACAGTCGGACGGGGGTGAGACGTGAGGTGGTGAGGGCTGGCATGAGGAGGTGAGGGGTGTGGGGTGAGCGGGGTGTGGGGGGTTGGAGTGTGGAGGGTGTGGGGTGGTTGGGGGGTGAGGTGAGGGGGGTTGGGGTGAGGGGTGAGTGGTGAGGGAGTTTGGGGTGGGCACACATTTGTTGTGAGGACCCGCAACCGGGGGTGGGGGTCTCACTTAGTGGCATGCTGCCGACCTCCATGTCGGCGACCTCCCTCTCCTCCAGCCCGCCGGCAATGTCTAGTGCTCTCTGCTCGGCCACGGTGATGGGAAAAAAGGTCTGGTGGTCCCCCTCCGGTTTTCTCCTGCTCCCAGCGGTTATGTGCGGACTTGTCCTGGGGGTCAAACACAAACAGCAACAGTGTTAGACGGCCAGACGCATGCAGCCCAGTGGTTGGATATCTGATGGCATCAGTGGCCAGGACACCCGGCCATTGTGGCTGGCATGGGTGGGTGCAGCCATGTGGGTCAGGGTGGGGGTGCGACCGCCCCACTGGGGGGGGTCACATGTGTGTGGGGGGGGGGGTAGGGTGCTTGGTGCCAGGGGCACAGTGCTGGGTACTCACCCTGGCTGCCCTGAGAAGCTCGTGCCATTTCTTTCTCCACTGGCCACCTTGTTGACGGAGCTGACAGTGACTGCCACCTCTGCCCAGGCACGGAGAATAATGACGCCTGCTGACCTCCGTCCCGGCCCGGGGTACAGCACCAGCCTCTACTCCTCCACAGAGTCAAGGAGGGTCTTGTGGTAAACCACTGTTGCACCTCTATTAGGTGATGTAAGGTAGAACCTGCACTACAGGTACGTTGGTAGTCCCTGCCTGCTGGCTCCGCCCAGTAGGCGGAGTATAAATGTGTGTGTCCTCTATGCTGCAGCCATTTTGCCAGCTGCTGTGGGAGGCCACACATCTTAGTGCAATAAAGCCTCAGTTGTATCCAACTCAAGCCTTTGTGCAATTGATCGTGCATCAATTTATTGCTCTAAGATTTGCAAAAGATGGACCCCTGCTCAAGCCGGATCGCCTGCAGTTGGATTCGCATTCAAGCGACGCCAAAAAGGACTTTCAGCACTGGCTAGCTTGTTTCGAGGCGTACATCAACTCGGAGCCCAGCCCTGTCTCGGAGGCTCAGAAAATACAGATCCTGTACTCAAGGTTGAGCTCCAACGTCTTTCCGCTGATCCAGGACGCACCAAACTACACCGAAGCGATGACGCTTCTCAAAGAAAATTACGCTCAGAAGACGAACACGCTCTTCGCCAGGCACTTATTCGCCACTCGCTCTAAACTCCCTGGTGAGTCCATAGAAGACTTCTGGCGGGCCCTAATCCCACTCGTCCGGGACTGTGACTGTCAGGCCGTTACGGCCACTGAACATTCAAACCTCCTTATGCGGGACGCGTTTGTTACGGGGATTGGGTCGGACCTCATACGCCAGCTACTGTTAGAAGGGGCCAGGCTCGACCTAGCAGAGACAAAGAAGTTAGCTCTCTCTATGACGGTCGCCTCGCGCAACATTCAGGCCTACACCCCCAGCCGCGCGGCCCATCCCTCCTATGCATCGTGGACCCCACAGACGGCCGCCCAAGCAGGGGCCTCACCCAGCCAATATGTCTGTGCCAAGCACCAGCCAGCGAACCCCGGGGGTCCCCGATGTTACTTTTGCGGCCAGCAGAAACACCCCCGCCAACGCTGTCCTTTGTAAGGCTTGCGGTAAAAAGTGGCACTTCGCCGCAGTGTGCCAGGCCTGTGCAGTCATCGCTATCGCCCCCACCTCCCTCGTTTACAGACAATGGCGCCGCCATCTTCACCTCCCCGGACCACGCGCGACCAGTGGCCGCCGCCATCTTCTCCCCCTCAGACCACGCGTGGCCAGTGGGCGCCGCCATCTCCTCCCCCTCAGACCAAGCGCGGGCAGTGGGCGCTGCCATCTTCCCCTCCAAGCAACACGTGCAGCCCATGGGCGCCGCCATCTAGTTCAATCCCTGCTACGTGCGGCCCATGGGCGCCGCCATTTTGTCCTCTTCAAGATCTTCAGGCGCCACCATCTTGTCACCCCCACATCACATGGGCACCGCTAGCGTTCCAGGACCTGTGCCACCCGGGCTCCCCATCATCCGACAGCAGCGACGACCGACCACGACTCGTCTCAGTTACCGTCCGCACAACCTGGCCACCGCATCGACCAGCGTTAAAGTCAATGGACACGTTACCTCTTGCCTGCTGGATTCCGGGAGCACCGAAAGCTTCATCTACCCAGATACGGTAAGGCGCTGCTCCCTCGTGGTACACCCCGCCAACCATAGAATCTCCCTGGCCTCCGGATCCCATTCCGTGGCGATCTGGGAGTACTGTACGGTCACACTCACGGTCCAGGGCATAGAATTCAGCAGCTTCAGCCTCTACGTCCTCCCTAACCTCTGCGCTGCCCTACTGCTCGGCCTGGACCTCCAGTGCGACCTCCAGAGCCTAACCCTGAATTTCGGCGGGCCCCTACCACCCCTCACTGTGTGCGGCCTCGCGACCCTAAAGGTCGATCCGCCTTCCCTCTTCACAAATCTAACCTCGGATTGCAAACCCGCCGCAGATGGTGCAGCACCCAGGACAGGCCCTTCATCAGGTCCGAGGTCCAGCGGCTTCTTCGGGATGGCATCATTGAGGCCAGCAACAGCCCCTGGAGAGCCCAGAATGGTCATGGACTACAGCCAGACCATCAATCGGTACATGTAGTTCGACGCGTACCCCCTCCCACGCATATCTGATATGGTCAATCACATTGCACAGGGTACCGGGTTTTCTCAACGGTAGACCTCAAATCCGCCTACCACCAGCTCCCCATGCGTAAATCGGACCGTCCATACACTGCCTTCGAGGCAGACGACCGCCTCTATCACTTCCTCAGGGTTCCCTTCGGCGTCACCAGCGGGGTCTCGGTCTTCCAAAGGGAAATGAACCGAATGGTCGACCGGTACAGTTTGCGGGCCACCTTTCCGTACCTAGACAACATCACCATCTGCGACCATGATCAGCAGGACCACGACGCCAACCTTGCCAAATTTCTCCACACCGCCACTCTCCTAAACATCACCTACAACAAGGAGAAGTGCGTCTTTAGCACGACCCGCTTAGCCATCCTCGGCTATGTGGTCCAGAACTGAGTTCTGGGGCCCGATCCCGACCGCATGCGCCCCCTCATGGAGCTCCCCCTCCCCCACTGCCCCAAGGCCCTCAAACGCTGCCTGGGGTTCTTTTCATACTACGCTCAGTGGCTCCCAAACAATGCGGACAAGGCCCGCCCACTCATACAGTCCACCCATTTTCCCCTGACGGCCGAGGCACAACAGGCCTTCGCCCGTATCAGAGCCGATATCGCCAAGGCCGGGATGCGTGCAATAGACGAGACACTACCCTTTCAAGTAGAGAGCGACGCACCAGACGTCGCCCTTGCCGCCACTCTAAACCAGGCAGGCAGACCCGTGGCATTCTTTTCCCGCACCCTTCATGCCTCAGAAATTCGGCACTCATCCGTCGAAAAAGAGGCCCAAACTATCCTTGAAGCCGTGCTGCATTGGAGGCATTACCTGGCCGGCAGGAGATTCACTCTCCTCACTGACCAACGGTCGGTAGCCTTCATGTTCAACAACACGCATCGGGGCAAGATCAAGAATGATAAGATCTTGAGGTGGAGGATCGAGCTCTCCACCTACAATTACGAGATCTTGTATAACCCCGGTAAGCTCAACGAGCCCCCAGATGCCCTATCCCGAGGTACATGTGCCAGCGCACAAGTAGACCGACTATGGGCCCTGCACGACAACCTCTGTCACCCGGGAGTCACACGGTTGTGCCATTTCATAAAGGCCAGCAATCTGCCCTACTCCGTCGAGGAAGTACGGACAGTCACCAGGGACTGCCAGGTCTGTGCGGAGTGCAAGCCTTCTACCGGCCAGACCGTGCGCGCCTGGTGAAGGCCTCCCGCCCCTTTGAGCGCCTCAGCGTGGATTTCAAAGGGCCCCTCCCCTCCACCGACCGTAACACGTATTTTCTCAGTGTGGTCGATGAGTACTCCAGATTCCCCTTTGCCATCCCATGCCCCGATATGACGTCTGCCACCGTCATCAAAGCCCTCAACACAATCTTCGCTCTGTTCGGTTTCCCTGCCTACATCCACAGTGACAGGAGATCCTCCTTCATGAGTGATGAGCTGCGTCAGTTCCTGATCAGCAGGGGTATTGCCTCCAGCAGAACGACAAGCTACAACCCCCGGGGAAACGGACAGGTAGAGAGGGAGAACAGGACGGTGTGGAGGGCCGTCCAACTGGCCCTACGGTCCAGGAACCTCCTGGCCTCCCGCTGGCAGGATGTCCTCCCTGATGAACTACACTCCATTCGATCACTACTGTGCACCGCCACTAACAACACACCCCATGAACGTCTTTTTGCCTTCCCCAGGAAGTCCACATACTGGGTGTCGCTCCAAACTTGGCTCACAGCTCCAGGACCCGTCCTACTCCGTAGGCATGTCCAACTCCACAAGGCGGACCCTTTGGTGGAAAGGGTGCAATTGCTCCATGCAAAACTCCAGTATGCCTATGTGGCGTACCCCGACTGCCGCCAGGATATTGTCTCCGTCGGGGACCTGGCACCAGCAGGTTCCACACACACACACGCCCTGGCCCAGCACCACCCTCCCCTCCCCCGGCGCTCCCAGCAGCAACCCCCCCCCAGGACCATCCGTCCTCCCCCTGCCCACGCCCGAGGATGAAGGGGTGCATGCTCCCGAAGGCACGGGACATCAGACCAGCATCGGCATAGCTGCCACCACTACTTCGCTTACAGCGGCACATTAAGGCCTCGGACCGGTTAAACCTCTAACTGGTCCACTGGACTTCAAGAGACATTTTTATTCTCTCTATCAAATATTGTAAATGTAAATGTATAAAAGGGAACCATTTGTTGTATATAGTTCTCCACCACCCCCGCCGGACTCAATTTTATCAGGGGTGAATGTGGTAAACCACTATTGCACCACTATTGGGTGATGTATTGTAGGACCTGTACTACAGGTACCTTGGTGGTCCCTGCCTGCTGGCTCCGCCCAGTAGGCGAAGTATAAATGTGTGTGTCCTCCATGCTGCAGCTATTTCGCGAGCTGCTGTGGGAGGCCACACATCTTAGAGCAATAAAGCCTCAGTTGTACCCAACTCAAGTCTTTGTGCAATTGATCGTACATCAGGTCTCCAGTTCGATGTCCTGGAATCGCGGCGCTGCACTCCTTTCGGCCATCTTGCATGCGACGCTTGTGTGTGGGTGGGGGAGAATCCATCATGTGCAGCGGCAGCGTCGCGTCAATCACGGAACTGGCGAATCGGCTGCAGGCCCGTTAATATCGTGATGGGTTTCCCAATGCACCCGTGCTAGCCCCTTTGGAGCGTTTGAATAGCTTCACCTGTGGGCCCGATCACGCCGTCGTGAAACTCCACCGTTTTTACGACGGCGTCTCCAGAATGGAGAATTCAGCCTTTGATTTGAAAGACATGACAACATTGCTCTTATCTTCCTGTTCATCAGTAATTGTGATGGCGACAAACCATTGCTCAAAGGTGATGCTCGTTAACTGAACAATGCCAGATATGGATCATCCTGGCTGTCCATCCGTTTTTGAAGTGATTGTTTTACAATTTGCACACTTCTCTGCCTTTCCATTTGACTGTGGATATAAAGAACTGGATGCGACATGCTTGAAGTTGTACTTCTGGGCAAATTCCCTCCATTCCTGACAACTGAAATATGGTCCATTGTCACTCACGACAACCTGTGGAATGCCATGGCAAGCAAAGATAGCTTTAGCATGCACTATAACACACCTGGCTGATGAGCTGGATAATTGTGCCACTTCAGGAAAATTGGAAATGTAATCTACGACCAGGAAATACTCTTTCCCTTTGAGATAAAACAAGTCTATCCCTACTTTCTGTCATGGAAGTGTCACTGTGTCGTCCATCTGCATTGGTTCTTTCATTTGTCTATGTCGGAATTTTTGACATGTCACATATTCCTCTACCATCCATTTAATATCCTTGTTGATCCCTGGCCAATGTACCATGTCTCGTGCTCTCCTTTGACACTTTTCAATTCCGAGGTGGCCCTCATGAATGTTTTGTAAAATGTTGTCTCGCATAGACTGTGGTATTATTATTCTTTGTTGCCTTTGTCGGAATCCATTGGCTACACTAAGTTCTGCTCTGATGCTGTAGTACTTCGAACATGACCCTTTTGGCTATCCCTCATTGATTACCATCTGCAGAACTTCATCCTTTTTGGTTTCTGCTACTATTAGTTTAGATTTTTCAGCAGATACCGGCAGTATCTCTGTTATCAGATTGACATGCACTTGCACTTGATCTTCAATGTGATTATCTTCCAGCACAGCTGTAGCTCGTGATAGCACATCTGCCACTACAATGTGCGTGCCTGGAGTGTAAATTAGATCAATGTCATACCTCTGGAGCTTCATCATCATTCTCTGGATGCGTGGTGACATTTCAATTAAGTTTTTTTAGACAATGGCTACCAATAGTCATAGAACATACAGTGCAGAAGGAGGCCATTCGGCCCATCGAGTCTGCACCGACCCACTTAAGCCCTCACTTCCACCCTATCCCCATAACTCAATAACCCATCCTAACCTTTTTGGTCACTAAGGGCAATTTATCATGGCCAATTCTTCTATCCTGCACGTCTTTGGACTGTGGGAGGAAACAGGAGCACCCGGAGGAAACCCACGCAGACACGGGGAGAACGTGCAGACTCCGCACAGACAGTGACCCAGCAGGGAATCGAACCTGGGACCCTGGCGCTGTGAAGCCACAGTGCTACCCACTTGTGCTACCGTGCTGCCCATCATTTCTGTCTGTGATCCATTTCTACCAAAAGTGTTGGTAGGCCATACACATACCTATGAAACTTTTCCAAGTCATTAACTAGTGCAAGGCATTCCTTCTCAATTTGAGCGTATTGACACTCAGAGTCTGTCATGGACCTAGATGCACAGGCTTCCAATCCTCTCTATCTTCCTGCTGTAACAAAACTGCAACTAACTCATCCTTCGATGCATCAGTCGAGATTTTTATTTTCTTGGTCGGGTCGAAAAATGCTAGCACTGGGGCTATTGTCAAAGCTGTCTTCAGAGTAAGCCATTCTTGCTCATGCTTATTTGTCCATTCAAAAGTATTCATCGTCTTGATAACTTCTCTCAGACACGTTGTCTTGGCTGACAATTTCGGAATAAATTTGCATATAAAATTGATCATTCCTAATATCCTCAGAACTCCTTTCTTGTCTGACGGTCGTGGCATATTCATTATTGCCTACATTTTCATTTGATCGGGTTGTAGGCCTTGAGCAGGCAACTTGTCCCCCAGAAATGCAATTTATTGAACGCCAAATTTACACTTGGCTTTGTTCAACCTTAGCCCATACTCCTTAACACTCTGATGAGACGGTCGTTGTGTTCTTTCTTTGTAGAACCCCATACTATTATATCATCAACATACACACAAACTCCTGGAATTCCTTCCACAATGTGCACCATTGCCCTGTGAAAGGTTTCAGATGTGAATATTATCCCAAAAGGCATTTGAAGAAAACAGAAGCACCCAAATGGAGTGTTAAACGTACAATACTTTGTACTCTCTTCATCCAAAAACCCTGCGATGCATCCAGTTTATTGAAGCATGTCGTACCTGACATTTTGCTCGTTATTTCTTCACGTTTTTGTATTGGATAATGTTCTCGCTTGATATTATGTGGAGTTGTCGGCGTGGGACTGGGGGTGGGTACAGTAAGAAGTCTTACAACACTAGGTTAAAGTCCAACAGGTTTGTTTCGAATCACTAGCTTTTGGAGCACTGCTCCTTTCTCCTCAGGTAAGAAGAACAGAGATCTAGACTATTTTCTAAATGGGAGGAAGGCTTTGGAAATCTGAAGCCCAAATGGACTTAGGAGTCCTAGTTCAGGATTCTCTTAATCATAGATTATCATAGAATTTACAGTGCAGAAGGAGGCCATTCAGCCCATCGAGTCTGCACCGGCTCTTGGAAAGAGCACCCTATCCAAGGTCAACACCTCCACCCTGTCCCCATAACCCAGTAGCCCCACCCAACACTTAAGATTATCATACAGGTTCAGTTGGCAGTCAGAAAGGCAAATTAGCTGTCATTTAGAGAGGGCTAGAATACAAATGCAGGGATGTAATGCTAAGGCTGAATAAGGCTCTGGTCAGACCCCATTTAGAATATTGGGAGCAGTTTTAGACCCTGTATCTAAGGAAGGCCATGCTGACCTTGAAAGGGGCCCAGAGGAGATTAACAAGAATGATCCCAGGAATGAAAAGCTTGTCGTATGACAAACAGTTGAGGACACTGGGTCTGTACTCGATGGAGTTTAGAAGGATGAGGGGGGATCTCATTGAAACTTATAGAATACTGAGAGGCCTAGATAAAGTGGATGTGGAGAAGATGTTTCTACCAGTAGGAGAAAACCCAAGGGCACAGCCTCAGACTGATGGGACGATCCTTTAAAACAGAGATGAGGAGGAATTTCTTCAGCCAGAGGGTGGTGAATCTGTGGAATTCATTGCCGCAGAGGGTTGTGGAGGCCAATTCATTGAGTGTCTTTAAGGCAGAGATAGATAGATTCTTGATTAATAAGGAGATCAGGGGTTATGGGGAGAAGGCAGGGTGAGAAATCTAACAGCCGTGATCAAATGGCGGAGCAGATTTCAGGGGCTGATTGGCCTAATTCTACTCCTATATCTTATGGTTTAATGGTGATCTTTCCCTGCGTCAGTGGGCATTAGCCCATTAACATTAGCAAATAAGGGACCTGAAACCAGCTTCCTCTCCATCTTGCAGCTTTAGTTTATAGCCAGTGTAACCAGCACCAGAGCTGATTGCCTCTGAAAAGAACAAAGCTATGCAGCACAGAATGAAAGAATAGTCAGCACTCCCCTGAATTACACTGTCCCCAGTCTCTGACCTCACTCCCGGCTCTGATCTTCGGGTGTTCACGATTTCCCTCTGGCCCACCACAACTGCCTAGCATCTGCCCCTTCCCACCCCAATCGTACTGTGAACAATATGTCTGGTGGCCACGTGATGCAAGCATGGGAATAGCAGCATTTTGTTGGCTCTGGCGCTACTCAACCTTTAATCCAATCATTTATCATGCTGACATAGCCCAGACTAACCTAATCCAGGAGTGATTGCACATTATCCCCGCGTCTGAGTGGGTTTCACCCCAACACAAAGATGTGCAGGTTAGGTGGATTGGCAACACTAAATTGCCCCTTGATTGGAAAACAAAATAATTGGGTACTCTAAATTTAAAATAAAAAGAATATTTTGGCTAAGTATTGGTGACAAAATGCTCAGGAATCCTAAGAAAATAATTGACAAAAGAGAGTAGTCAGAAGCAACTGGGGTGGAGCCCCATAGTGACTTGATCCTCGAGCGGGCTCTTGATCCGGCACACTCAAAGGCATTACAGCTGATGACTGCTAATATTATTCAAGTCACTGACGATAAACTCGGCTTGATGATAAATGGGCAGCACGGTAGCACAGTGGTTAGCATTGCTGCTTCACAACGCCAGGGTCTCAGGTTAGATTCTCGCCTTGGGTCAGTATCTGTGCGGCGTCTGCACGTTTTCCCCGTGTCTGCGTGGGCTTCCTCCGGGTGCCCAAAAAACTCTGGTTTCCTCCCAAAAGTCGTGCCTGTTCGGTGAATTTCATATTCTGAATTCTCCCTGTGTACCCGAACAGGCGCCAGAATGTGGCGACTAGTGGCTTTTCACAGTAACTTCATTGCAGTGTTAATGTAAGCTTACTTGTGACAATAAAGATTATTGAATATTGATATTTATTGTTGGCACAGAATATCAGTGCTCATGAGGTTCAACTGCAGAACTAGTAAGAGGCTCGATGAAACGAAGGAGGAAATCCTTACTGTTGAAAATATAACTTCTCAGTTGAGGCCCAATTGCATATCCTTGGAAAACCAGCTATGTGGTATGTCAGAAACCCTGGATGATCTGGAGAACCGAGGCCAGAGGAAAAATGTCCGGGTCCTCGGTTTGCCAGAAGGAATGGAGGGTTATGTTCCCTATTAAATCATTTGAGAGCTGGCTGCCATGTTTTCTTCAGCTGGATATGAAAGCTCCATTGCTTCTGAGAAGGACAGGAGGGAGAACAACAAAGGAATGCCAGACTGGTGCAATACCAGAGACACTTTTCATCTGCCAATACCCCATGCACCAAAATACTCTGATAAATGCATCTTTATTTGCATGTGTCTGATACAGGAGACTGTCACTACCTGACAGCTCATTTCCACTATACACACTGTGTTGCCAATTGTTGTTAGATGCTTATAACTGTAATGCAACAGATACATGCCAAGCTGACCATGTTATTGAACCTTTGATCACCACCACCTGGAAGGACAATTAGGGCAGTAGGTTCAGGATTCATAAAAGTCCTCTCCTCGTTGCGGGCCAACGTGAATTTCTCCACACATAGAAGTAAATGCTGAATGAAATGTTCAAAAACAAATGCTCATTTGGGTTGTTCAGATTGCATTTGAGGTGATTTTGAGATTATTCACGGCTTGTCATATTCCTTTAACCAGATATTAGTCAATAAATGTCTTCAACCATCATCCATAGAGAAACACAAAATTTTCTGATCAACAGTAGCATGCCTTGTAGTCAATAGCTAAACAACTCAATTTGAACTCCAGCACAAGCATGATTTATATTAACAATCTTTCACCTTTGTGACCCACCAGACAAGTAGTAATTGAGAAGCACTGTTTAGGAAATCTAATCGTCTAAGTACAGCGAAAGCAAGCTTTACTAAAGAGAGGGATGGTTTCGCCAGACAGAAGATACTGAAAAGGATTTTTGGCACAGCACTGAGCACTCTTTCCTCATCAGGCGGCAGGTCTGAAAAATAAATAAAGACAGAAAATACCAGACAATCTCAGCAGGTCTGACAGCATCTGTGGAGAGAGAAGGGAGCTAATGTTTTGAGTCTGGGTGGCTCTTTCTTAAAGCTGGCTTGAGAGGCTTTGATTCAGATTCCAGCATCCGCAGTAATTTGCATTTATCTGGAAGTAAATAACAAGACAGTTGGATGTGATCTCAACTAGGAAGAGCAGTCATGCAGACAGGTTTTATGATTTTAAGAAGGCAAGTAAACAAAACTGCTAGGTGATGAGATGACTGTTGTTTTCATAATACAAACTTTTTTTGATTAATAATGTGTACCCCATCCACGATAATGATAATTCAACTTCCAGGTGCAATTATAGACTCAGGCTAAAATTCCAAATGACCTGTTCCACTGACAAACGTATGGCGGAGAAAAAATACATGATTGCCTAAAGTAATCAACTCTTTCAAATTGTAGGTATATAGTTATTAGCACAGTTAAGGTGCATTAGTGGCATGCCCCCTTAACTGAAGCCTCGTTCATTGCATCTCAGAGGATCAAAGAGGCCTCAACTCAACAGTTCCTAAAAAAAATCATCAGGCCATTCCTACAAGGTAATCAATTACCTTTAGGTTTGTTGCCAGCTCCCTGTATCATTCTGGGTTCATTTAAGCCCTAACAATCTCAGCATAGAGTAGGTGTGGATCCTAGCATAAGGTATGCTGGGGAAGCCTGGCAAATGACTCCCATGACCATAGTAGCAGTTGGCACAAATGTTCACAAAAATGTTTCTACAAAAATGACTGGAGCACTGCCTGTCTTCATAACACCCTTTGTTTCTTGGAATTAAGCCAGTAAAAAGAGCTCCAGGCTAGATCAGCTTTGACCTTTATTTTGGAATGCTTCTTTCAGATGCACAGGGGTTAATTACCAGATTAGTCCTGAAGTCAGAAGACCAAGAGATAGGAAATAGAAATACGAAAATCAATCAACCTCCTTTTAAACTACATTCACTACCAGTTTCTGCATCATTTCTGGAGTCTATAGGATACATCACTCAGGAAATTGTGCTGTCACGGTGTCACGGCCTGGATCTCAGAAGAGTGCAATGAAATGGAAAATTACAAGCAATTTCTCTAACAGATTTTGGTAAGTATTTGATTCAATGGTTAAGAGTTTTGTTGATTTTGTTGTTGATCTTATGCAGGATTAATCTAGGTTCAGTAACGCCATTCCTATGAGCAGGTATATGTAATAATATCTTCACTTGATAGTCATCATTATTAATATTTATATTGTTCAGTACTGTCTGTAACCTTTTTCATTATCGGTCAGTAGCCTTCAATAAATTGTACCACCAAAGCTATCTAAAAGTTGTCAGTCATCAATGCAATTGGATTAATGGGTCAGTGATAACCTTGGCCATTTGGCAGAAACCAAATGGCTAGGCAGTTGAAATTGAGCATGGAACGTGCCTCTTTCTCTTTTGCCTGAGATCTTAGCCAGCAGGCAGATATATTGGCCACCTAAAATAGGCAGGAGCCTTGTAAATTTGGACAAACTGACCATTATATAAATTGTACTATTATGCCAATAAGATCCCAATTTCATTTGACCTGAATCACACAGATCGATAATAACCTCTCTCCCACACAGATGAGAATCATAGAATTTACAGTGCAGAAGGAGGCCATTCGGCCCATCGAGTCTGCACCAGCTCTTGGAAAGAGCACCCTACCCAAGCCCACATCACCCTATCCCCATAACCCAGTAACCCCACTCAACCAACACTAAAGGCAATTTTGGACACTAAGGGCAATTTAGCAAGGCCAATCCACCTAACCTGCAAATCTTTGGACTGTGGGAGGAAACCGGAGTACCCGAAGGAAACCAACGCACATACGGGGAGAATATGCAGACTTCGCACAGACAGTGACCCAGCCAGGAATCGAACCTGGGACCCTGGAGCTGTGAAGCAATTGTGCTAACCACTATGCTACCGTGCTGTTACATGACTACAGTATTGGCAAGAAAAGAAAGAATGACACAAGACAATTATGGATGTGGAAGACCATTTGGTTCATCTCAATTCATCCATCTGGCAAGCACTTGCGGTTATCTCATTGTAGTGTCCACTTGCTTCTTGATTAATTCCAGGGTTTTGGTCCCGCTGTTGTGCCTGGAAGTTTACCCCAAATGTTGATCACTCTTAATGTGAAGGAAAATCTCCTGATTACAGTCCTATGTTATGGGCGAGGCTTTTCAGAACCCCAAAATGTATCATGGAGTTCAACCAACCTCTCCCTTTAATGGATTTGTTGCTTTTCCGAGCACACGGCTTTTCCCTAGGTGTGGGATTACAATTATGGACACATGGGGGTTTTAAACACAAAACACTGTTTATTCCACGAACTTAACTTAACATCTTAAATAAACATTGGATCTCTTAACACCCCTTACTTCAAAGATAACTCAGAAAATATTGCAACAGTAAATAATTCCTTAAAATGTTCCTTCAAACTTCCAAGAGACTTAACACCTTTAAACAGTATCACATCAGGTTAAATCACTATTATAAGTTTAAATCACCCCAAATGATCCAGAGATAGTCTTTCATGGGAGAGATCCAGCTCACTGCAAAACACAGCCACCTCCAGCTCTTTTCAAAACTTGCAGCTCTCTGGAAACACACAGACATACACACTGCTTTTTAAACTGAAACTATATACCTACAAAATGGCTGAACTGAGCTGAAGTCCACCCACATCACTGTTTTCTTAAAGGTACATTGCATAAACATCCAGTTCTTAAAGGTACCCTCACATGGCACCTAAAATTTGATTGACTATTTTAAACCTGTGTCCCCTGGTTAATAATAATAATAATTTTTATTGCCACAAGTAGGCTTCCATTAACACTGCAATGAAGTTACTGTGAAAATCCCCCAGTCGCCACACTCCGGCGCCTGTTTGGGTACACAGAGGGAGAATGGAGAACGTCCAATTCACCTAACAAGCACGTCTTTTGGGACTTGTGGGAGGAAACTGGAGCACCTGGAGGAAACCCACACAGACACAGGGAAAATGTGCAGACTCTGCACAGACAGTGCCCAAGCCGGGAACCGAACCTGGGACCCTGGCGCTGTGAAGCAACAGTGCTAACCACTGTGCTACCATGCCGCCTGTTATAGCCCTGTAGTAATATTTAAATTAATATTCTGTGTTTACTTTTTCCATATCCTTAATCACCTTAGGCACCTCACCTACGATCACCTCTCTGTTACCTCCTTTCCTGACTAAAAATTCCAGGTTTACTCAGTCTTTCATAAAATGTCAGACACCTCCCAATGGGGATCATGGCTCTTCTGTAGACACTCTCCAGTGCTTTAATCTATCTTAATTGTTGGTAATATGATACTTGTGTCATATGCTGTTGAATGTATGAAGACAATAGGCATTTTTACTTTCAAAAAAAGAACAGCATGAAATGTGGCCAAGTTGCCTTGACCCAAGATATTTTCCAAGGGGTCAGCTGACTGTTTAGAATTTCTCTACAGACAGGAATGATCATGTCTCCGAAAAGTATTTAAATTTAAATGTCCTTGAGTGGAGGAGTGTGTATTTACAGAATCTCAAAAGCAATTGTCCCCCAAACTCAGCGTCTGCGAACTTGAAACCGGACAAAGAGAATCAGTTCACCACAAGCAATTGTTGTACACAATTACAACTGTTGTATAGCGATGGATTCTAACACATATTATCTGTATGGATAATAAAAATGTTGATCACATGGTCACATAGTCAAAACTGCCATGAGAGAACACGTCTAATTATTTCAAGGACCAATTGGGGGCAACCCAAAGGGGAACTACAACCCAGAAAATAGTGCAGTATGCATAACAACCAGTTGACTCAGACAATGAGAGAGGGGTAAAGCTGATCCCATCTTTGAGAATGTATCTCTTTTCTATAGAAGCTCAGCCACAGCTTTGCATGAAAATTAAGAGCGTTTTAACATCCATTTATCTTCTGGGAACCAAGGGAAAGAACTTTATCAGACGCACAACATCCCCTATCTTAAATTACTCATTTAAAACCTGTGATTTGTTTCTTGTTATTCTGTTAATAACCTAAGTGCATGCTTTATCTCCAGAATCCATCTTTTCTGCGTTTGTGTGAGCATGTGTGTGGGAGTGAGTGTTTTT
Organism: Scyliorhinus torazame; assembly: GCF_047496885.1. NCBI lineage: Eukaryota > Metazoa > Chordata > Chondrichthyes > Carcharhiniformes > Scyliorhinidae > Scyliorhinus > Scyliorhinus torazame. Next base: position 175,900,902 of record NC_092710.1, on the reverse strand, counting down.
GTTGTGGTTGCATTTGGGGCGTTGTGTGAATAAACTATTTTATTTTATTTTATTTTGATTGAAAATTACCAGAAAGCCTGTTTCATGTATATTCTTTAAAGTTACAGCAGTCAAAAGATCTAAAACTCTCTCTCTCTAAAACATACATCTTGTTGCAACAACTGAGAGATGAGGGAAAAGTGATCGCACCACCTCTTCCCATCAGTAATAATGATCAGATACAATATTTAAAGTACAGTGTGATCAGAGCATTGTAATGTATGATCATTAGAACATCTGACTTCTATTGTTTGGACAATGCAATTCAGTATCCAATTAGCCTTATTGATTGCTGCTCTGTAATTGGGTATGCCTAGCATCAGTCAGCTAAGACTTTTAGGTATTTTATCTTTATTCTAAGCTATTTCAATACACTTCATGGAGAATACATGTTGTCAACATTTCCTTTCTATGTGGGATATGCTATTTTTAAAAATATTTTTATTCAGGGTATTTTCATTTTATATACAAAACACACATTACAACCATCTTCACACAATTATCACTGACAAAACACCCCTCCACCATACCAACCCACATGTCCCACTTTATTACTATAATGTAAGATAAAATTAGAATAAAACAAAATGATCCCCCCCCCTTTTGCCTTCCCCCCACTGATGGTTATCAACTCTGAAAGAAAGAGATGAACAACCTCCGCCTTGAATGAAACCTCTGCTCCGACTGCCAAATGACAAATGTTATCTTCTCCAGATGCAAGAATTCCGCCAGGTCACTCACCTACCCCACTGCCCTTGGCGGCTCTGGGCCCGCAACCCTAACAAGATCCTCCGGGCTATCAGGGAGGCAACGTCTACCTCTCTCCCCTCCTGCACTCCCGGATCCTCCAAAACCTCAAATATTGCCACCCACGGGCTCCACCTTCACCCCCAAGATCTCTGACATATTCCCCACAAAGGACTCCCAAAACTCCACCAATTTCAGGCAGAACCAAAAGGTGTGTGTGTGGTTCGCCGGCCCCCTTAAACAATGCCCAGATCTGTCCTCCGCCTCTGGAAAAAATGACTCATACTCAACTTTGTCATATGAGCTCTGTGCACCACTTTATATTGAATTAAACTCAACCTCGCACATGAGGAGGTCGAATTTATCCTTCGCAGGGCCTCAGTCCAGACGTTCGCCCCCTCCCCCGCACAAATGCACCATCCAGCACCTCTTCCCACTTCCTCTTTATCTCCTCCATCAATGCCCTCTCCCTCTCCATTCACTATCCATAGATATCAGAGAACTTGCCCTCCCTATCTCATCCTTAGATCAATCATTTCTAGCAATGAAGGGGGCGGCAACCACGGAAATGTGGCCAGCTCCTTCCTCACAAATTCCCTAATCTGCAGGTACCAGAACCCATTCCCGCTAGGCAATTGAAACTTCTCTACCAGCTGCCCCAACTCTACAAATCTACCTTCCGCGAACAAGTCCCTAAACCTCTCTATCCCCTCCCACCCCCATGCCCCGTACATTAAATCCAACTCTGCTGGAATAAATCTATGATTAGCACACATCAGAACCCACAGCAACATGCCCTCTAGCTTAAAATGTTGCCTGAACTGGTTCCAGATTCTTAACCAGACAACCGCCACCAGGCTCGTAGTGTATTTAGCCAGCGAGAATGGAACTGGAGCCATCACTAGTGCCCTCAAACTTGCCCCCCCTACATGAAGCCTCCTCCATCTGTCCCCAAACCGATCCTTCCTCCGCGACCCATTCTCCACATTGGTCGCCCAGTAGTAATTAATCAAATTCAGCAAAGCCAACCTCATCCCCCGCCCCACCCTGATCAGCCATATCCAAATTCTAATGGACTCCTCCAAGCACCTGTCTCGCCCACCTCTCGGGCCCACCCAAGATGGCCGCCACCACCACCACCCCCTCCATCCAATGACTCCATAAACAAAACTTCCATGTCAGTAACCCACCCCTCCCCCTCCATCTCCCATCCCAAACAAATAAAGCCCCACAACCCCAGACTCGCTATCCCAACCCAAGTCAAAATCAAAGAAAATATTTTTTAAAACCCTCTCCCAAATAGCCAGCCGTGGGCCACACCCCCATTTCACTTCCGTTAACCAGCACTCCAGGAAGGGTGACCCCCACCTGAGGCCGAAACAAACTTTATTCATAAAAAGACCCAATAGTTCCCCCCTGCCCCACCCTACTTCAAACTCGTACTACCAAACTCCTTCATCCCCACATCCCCTCCTCCACCCATCCTGCACTCCCCACCATACTCAACACATGTTCAATATCCCCAATTCCTACACCCCACAAGCAGATATTACAAAACACTACAACTATACATTAAAAGTACAAAGTGAGTACTAAAAAAATAACAGCTGCAAATGGAAACAAACAAACCCTCACCCCCTGAGTCCGATTCCACAGCTCTGCCACGCAGGTGAACCCACCCAAAATGCTCAAATGTTCCCCCGTCCTTTAAAAATTACTCGCCTTCTCTGACGTATTCAAATAATGTCCTTTTCCCCCTGCGTGACCCACAAGCGAGCCAGGTACATCATGCCAGACTGCACCTCGCTTCTGAAAAGAGCAGCCTTGGCCTTGTTAAACCCAGTCCTTCTCCTGGCCAGATCTTGGTGGATACAGACAGTATGGCCTTCCCAGCTATGTTCACAGGTCTCTTTTGTCCAACTCAGGATCCTTTCCTTGTCTAGATACGGATGGAACTGTACAATGTTTTCCCGTGACAGCTCCCCAGCTCTTGGCTTCCTCCTCAACTACTGATGGGCCTGGTCCACTTCAGGAGGGCGGTCGAAGACGCCTCCCCCATCAACTTCCCAAACATCTTGGTCATGTATTCTATGGTTCTCATCCCCTCAATGCCTTTGGGCAGCTCCATAATCCTCATTTCTGCCTCCTTGAGCTGTGCTCCAGGTCGTCGACCTTATCATAGAATCCCCACAGTGCAGAAGGAGGCCAGTCGACGCAGTGAGCCTGTACTGATCCCCTGAAAGACCACCCTACCTTGGCACCCCCCCCCCCATCCTATCCCCGTAACTACACCTAACCTTTTGAAAACTAAGGGACAATTTAGCATGGTCAATCCACCTAACCTGCACATCTTTGGACTTTGGGAGGAAATCGCAGAACCGGGAGGAAGCTCACGCAAACACGGGGAGAAAGTGCAAACTCCACACTGTCACCCGAGGCCGGAATTGAACCTGGTCCATGGCGCTGTGAGACATTGACACGAACCATTGTGCCTTCAACTTTTTCTGCCCCTCCAACATCAATAACATTTCAGCCTCCAAAGAAGCAATCTGATCCTTATGACCAGCAACCATCTCCTCCACCGTCTGGATCAACACATTCTGCACTTCCAGCCACTGTGCCATCCTCTCCAGTGCAGCCTGGCTCTGTCCCAGACCACCAACCTCTTGTTGCTCTTTTATCTTTATTAATAAGAACCACAAGTACGTTCCATGTATTGGGTATACAACCAGTATATTAGTTCAATTATTGTTTATTATTAAACGTAGGCTTGGTTCTATGCGTAATAATCTACACGCGGCTACACATTAAACTATATATAACAACTTAAATGACCTTCACTTAACTTTCCGGCTCTGTGCAGGTTAGATAAGGCCTTTATCTGAATCCCCACATGTGGCGGCTGGAAGTCGTCAGGTTCGTCTCGGCTGCGGCTCTTCCCTCAGGCAGCGATCGCTGGTCCTTGAACTTGGCTGGTCGATATGCTGCAGTTGGTGAGGCAGAGGCCAGTCCCAAAAGAGACAGAATACTGGTTGCGCAGTTCTTCTTATCCCCTGGTCTTTCGCGCTCTTTTGGGCGGTCCCAACTCAGGATCCAATGGATTGATAGGGTTTTGATCACCCTAATCGATTCTGGCCAGTTAGGGGCAGGTACCTCAATGGCTGGCGGGTCAAAGCTGCTATTGTCCAAGGCACGTATGCACTCCCAAATAAAGTAAATAGGTGCCCCCAAGTCTGTTACTGCTGCTATGTTTCAATCTGTGTCCCTATGGTGAATGTATTACGGCTACTATTCACCATTGTATTACATGACATTACATTACATTGTATTATGTTGATGCACTTGTGGGCCCCACCAATGGCCCACCATTGTATTACATTACATTACATTGTATTATGTTGGTGCCCCTGTATACAGATCTGCTGCCTGTCGGTGGCACTCAGTACACTGCAGTCGCAGGCAGGTACAGTTCTAGATGATTAAAACCACTGTTCACTTCAACTCTCCATCTCGTGTGAATTGATGGTCGCATCAATTTAATCAGCTACAATATAGCTATGGAAGCAGCCCTCAAACCTGATCAACTGGAACTCGACCCACAGGCAGCTGAAGCCAAAGGAATTTTTTTGCACTGGCTCCGCTGTTTTGAGGCCTACCTCGCCACCTCCTCCTCACCCACCGCCACCGAGGAACAGAAACTGAGTCTCCTCCACGCCCGGGTGAGCCACAGAATCTTCGTGCAGATCGCGGAAGCGACCGCGTATGCAGACGCGGTCGCGATCCTGAAAAGGCAGTACGTGAGGCCGGTGAACGAAGTGTTCGCACGGCATCTCCTCACCATGCGTCGTCAACGCCCCGGGGACTTGCTGGAGGAATACCTACGCTACCTGAAGGCACTCGCAAGAAACTGCAACTACAAGGACGTCACGGCCTCGCAGCACATGGAACGCGCCATCCGGGACACCTATCTGGCTGGAGTCCGGTCCAACTACGTTAGACAGCGCTTGCTCGAAAAGGGCGCCCTCGACCTAGAAGAGACGGTAAAACTATCCACCTCCTTAGAAGTAGCGTTTCAGAGCCTCAATGCTTTCCCCTCCGTCCACGCGATCCCCTCGTGGACACCTGATCAGAGGGTGCCCCAGGCCTGTGCCACGCGGCTGCCCGCCTAAGCCAAGGGGCTGCCCTGCTATTTCTGCGGCCAGAACCAGCACCTCAGGCAGCATTGCCCAGCTCGGAACGCAACCTGTAGCGACTGCGGCAAGAAAGGACACTTTGCCAAAGTCTGTCTGGCCAGATCCAAATCTTCTAAATCACATGCCCGACTTTCAGACTCACAGGCCCGCAGACCCCGCAGCGTGGCTGCGTGCCTGCCGGTACCGCCCCCTTTGGACGCGCCATTAACCTCGTGCTGTCCGTGGGGCCAGCCATCTTTAACACTACCCAACACGTGCGACTCATGGGGGCCGCCATCTCCAACGCCGCCTGACACGTGCGACCGACGGGGGAAGTCATCTTGGGACCATCTCACCACCTCCGACCACACCGGCTACCCGCAGCCCGGTGCTGTCACCCTCGACCAGTCACGGCCCAAGCACCTCAGGAACTCGATGATGACCGTCCGGGTCAATGGGCAAGAAACGCCCTGCCTGTTTGTCTCTGGGAGCACGGAGAGCTTTGTACATCCAGACACGGTAAGACGCTGTTCCCTCCAAATTTCCCCCGCATTCCAAACAATCTCCCTCGCTTCCGGATCACATTCGGTGCAGATCCGGGGGTACTGTGTCGCAAACCTCGCGATACAGGGTGCCGAGAATGCCAATTTCAAACTATATGTCCTCCCTGACCTCTGCATTCCTCTCCTGTTGGGGCTGGACTTCCAGTGAACCTCAGGAGCCTGACCCTGAAGTTCGGCGGGCCCCTACCCCCTCTCACCGTATGTAGCCTCGCAACTCTTAACGTCGCTCCTCCGACTCTTAAGGTCGCGAACCTCACCGCCGACTGTGAACCCGTCACCACCAGGAGCAGGTGGTACAGTGCACAGGACAGGACTTTTATCAAGTCAGAGGTTCAGCAGCTCTTGAGGGAGGGGGTCATCGAGGCCAGTAATAGCCCCTGGAGAGCTGAAGTGGTGGTCGTCAGGACCCGGGAAAAGAACCGGATGGTACACACAACTCGATGCGCACGCCCTTCCCCGGATAGCGGACATGGTGAATCAGATTGCACACTACCGGGTGTTCTCCACGGTAGATCTGAAGTCCGCATACCAATCCGCCCGGAAGATCACCACTACACGGCCTTTAAGGCAGACGGCCGCCTCTTCCACTTCCTTCGGGTCCCCTTCGGCATCATTAACGGGTTCTCGCTCTTCCAAAGAACGATGGACCGAATGGTGGACCAGTACGGGCTGCGGGCCACATTTCCATACTTGGACAACGTCACCATCTGCGGCCATGATCAGCAGGACCACAACGCCAACCTTCAGAAGTTTATCCAAACCGCCCAAGCCCTCAATCCAAGCCTATAACAAGGAGAAATGCGTTTTCCGCACAACCCGACTGGCCATTCTCGGCTATGTCGTGGAAAACGGAGTCCTAGGGCCTGATCCCGACTGCATGCGCCCCCTCCTGCAACTCCCCCTCCCCCACTGCCCGAAGGACCTGAAAAGATGCCTCAGGTTCTTTTCGTATTACGCCCAATCGGTCTCCAACTATGCGGACAAAGCACGCCCACTTATCAAAGCCACCATCTTCCCCCTGACGACTGAGGCCCGCCTGGCCTTCAGCCGCATCAAGGCAGATATTACCAAAGCCGCGATGCGTGCGGTGGTCGAGCCCATCCCCTTCCAGGTGGAGAGCGACGTGTCAGAGGTCGCTCTTGCCGCTACCCTTAACCAGGCAGGCAGGCCCGTAGCCCTTCTTTCTTGTACCCTCAACGCCTCCGAGATTCGACACTCCTCAGTCGAAAAAGAAGCTCAAGCCATTGTGGAAGCTGTGCGACATTGGAGGCACTACCTCGCTGGTAGGAGAGTCACCCTCATCACCGACCAACGGTCGGTAGCCTTCATGTTCAACATTACACAGCGGGTCAAGATCAAGAACGATAAAATCTTGAGGTGGAGGATCGAACTCTCCACCTATAACTACGACATTGTATATCATCCAGGGAAGCTCAACGAGCCCCCAGATGCCCTGTCCCGCGGCAGATGCACCAGCGCGCAAGGTGACCGACTCCGGGCCATCCACAATGACCTCTGTCACCTGGGGGTCATCCGGCTTCTCCACTTCATCAAGGCCCGCAACCTGCCCTACTCCACCGAGGAGGTCAGGGCTATGACCAGGGACTGCCAAATCTGTGCGGAGTGTAAGCCGCACTTCTATCGACCAGTTAAGGCCCACCTGGTGAAGGCATCCCGGCCCTTTGAACGCCTCAACATCGATTTCAAAGGGACCCTCACCTCCACTGATCGCAACGCGTATATTCTTAACGTCGTTGGTGAGTACTCCCGTTTGCCCTTTGCAATCCCATGCCCCGACATGACTGCGGCCACTGTCATTCAGGCCCTGCATAGCATCTTCACCCTGTTCGGTTTCCCCACTTATGTCCAAAGTGACCGGGGCTCCTCGTTTATGAGTGACGAACTGCGCCAGTACCTGCTCGGTAAGGGCATTGCCTCGAGCAGGAATACCAGTTACAACCCCCGGGGAAACGGATAGGTGGAGAGGGAGAACGCGACGGTATGGAAGGCCGTCCTTCTGGCCCTACGGTCTAGGGGTCTCCCAGTTTCCCACTGGCAGGAGGTCCTCCCCGACGCGCTCCACTCCATTAGGTCACTCCTTTGCACAGCCACGAACGAGACCTCTCATGACCGCCTATTTGTTTTCCCCAGGAGATCCACCTCCGGGGTCTCGCCTCCGTCCTGGCTGACAACACCGGGGCCTGTCCTCCTCCGAAAACACGTGAGGAGCCATAAGTCCGACCCCCTGGTCGAGAGGGTCCAGCTCCTTCACACCAACCCCCAGTATGCCTATGAGGCACACCACGGCGGCCGACAAGATACAGTCTCCCTCCGGGACCAGGCACCTGCGCCCTTCACCTACTCCCCCCCCCCCCCCCCACCGCCCCCGCCCCTACATGGCCTATAGCCCCCCCCTCCTACACCCCCTCCCCCCATCGCCGACCTACAGGGATGAAGCTCCAGAAGTCACGCTCCCGGAGTCAACACCCGTGCCCGCAGTGACGAGTTCAACACCCGTGCCCGCAGCAACAAGTTCGACACCCGTGCCCGCAGCGAAATCAGAGCTCAGGCGGTCGCAGCGAACGATCAAGGTGCCGGACAGGCTCAATCTGTGAGCCCACTTCACCCCCGCTGGACTTCAATTTTTAACAGGGGGTGAATGTGGTGAATGTATTACGGCTACCATTCACCATTGTATTACATTACATTACATTGTATTATGTTGATGCCCTTGTGGGCTCCGCCTATGGCTCCGCCCCCTCGGGAGGTATGTAGATCTGCTGCCTGTAGGCGGCATTCAGTACAGAGCAGTCGCAGGCAGGCACAGTTCTAGCTGATTAAAACCACTGTTCACTTCAACTCTCCGTCTCGTGTGAATTGATGGTCACATCAGTCCTATTGTCCTGGAGAAATTGGTGATTGACCTTTAGCAGGTGTGAGTTTCTGTACAGGTCTGGTTTTCCTCTGCACAATACACCGGGGCTGTGTATCATCTGTGTCCCAACCTGACCACAATTCCCAGTAACCTTTGCGGGCGGCCATTTTAGATGGCCACACTCAGTTTCTTAAATTTGGCCGAACTGAACTCGACCAACTGTCCTGTTACCACTGTGCGGGCAACAAAGCCACAGAACCCTCCACCTTTTTTTATACTTCCTGCTCCAAGCATGTCTCCATGCCTGAAGAATGCCCCTTATCTGGTGTACTCCTCATCTGGTAACTCGTCGACATCACCCACTGGAGGAGAATACCATACTCTTCCATACATTCGCTTTTTCCACCTGCATCACCCTCGTGAAACAAGCAGAAAGGACAGAGGTGGGATGGGGACTCTGGAGCGTAGCAGTGAGCAAGGCTAAGCCTAATGCAGTTCAAAGTGGTGCACAGACAAAGTGGAGGACAAATGTGAGCAGTGCCAGAGGGGCCTGGCCAACCACACCCACATGTTTTGGGCTTGCCCAAGCTTGCTCGGTTCTGGACAGCCTTCTCCGAGGCAATGTCCAAGGTTGTGGGGGTGAGGGTGAAGCCATGCCAATAGTGGCAATCTTCGGGGTATCAGAGCAGCCAGAGCTACACATGGGGAAGGGGGCTCACGCACTTGCTTGTGCTTCCCTAATCGCACGCCGGAGAATCCTGCTCGGCTGGCGATTGGCAGCACCACCCACAGCTGCAGACTGGCTCGCTGACCTCTCGGAATTTCTCCACCTGGAGAAGAATAAGTACGCCATCCGAGGGTCAGAGGAAGGCTTCCTGGATACTTGGGGGCAGTTTGTCGGCCTGTTCCAAAACCTGTTTGAGGCCAGCAGCGAGGAGTAAGCTGAGGGGAAAAAAAAAGATAGATGGGGAACGAAAGGACTGCGCAACCCGAGGGAGGAGGGAGGGGGGCGGAAGGAAGGTGGGGAAACCACAAGAGAACAGGAAGGGTGCTGATACCAATAGGTGGGGAGGAAATGGGGGGAGGGAGGAAGTGGGGGGGAGGAAGGGGGGAAAAGGGGGGGAATGAAGGAGGGGCAATCATAGACCGATCCAGAGGGCAACAAAATGTACATAGAGTTAGTTAAATGAAGGACAAAACAAACATCTGTAAAATAAAGTAAATTAGCGCGGGCAACAAAAATGTAATGTGTATACATAGTAACTGTTTATAAATATGAGAAAAGCCAATAAAAAGAGTTTTTAAAAAAAGAAAGGGCCAAAGAATCAGTTCTCAGGCAAGAGCCACCTTATGTGCGACCACTCACTCCATGGCTGCCACCGGAAGTCGGGCCATGCTATATTTATTTGTGGAAAAACACATCTGCCGGTGTTCTGACCATTTATCTCCAACACAATACAAGATGGACTAACAGCTGAAATTTGTTGGTGGAATTTTACGGCCCTGGAAAATGCATTGAGCCATTCACAAATCCATGGGATTTAGAGGGACCAGAAGGTCCTGCGAACAGGAAGGTCAGAAAACTCTGCCTTGATAGAAAAGAAATGGGGCTTGCCCAAGTGTGCCATTTTCCACCTGGCATGACTTGGGAAACCCTTTGCCATGGTTTTGACTTTTGGCAAGACCCTAATTTAAACATACCAGCATTTACACATATATGTTCATTGAAAAAATTATTAACACTGAGACCATCTTATTTTGAACTGACAGCCGGTTGGCCTGATCAAAGTGGGCTTTTATATCTGGTTAACATTCACACTATCGACAAAGGTTGCAGGTTTCAAGGTCAGAGAGATTGTTATGCTGATTTCGTCTCTGAGGGATGGAAGCAGTCACACTGGAACCAATAACCATCTGTTCTAAATAATTGAATATAGCCAAAGTGTCCTTTGCATTGACTTTGTGTAATCAGTGATGCTATTTTATCTTTCAACTCCAGAACCACTTGCAATTCATGAGAAATTTTTGTTTCTCTTCGCTATCCAAAAACGGATTTTCTCTCTGGCTCTCATGACTGTGATCTGAGAAACAACATAAATATTGGAGTGATAATGTGGCTGGATCATATTTACAAGAATATTACAATTACTGCAACATTAACCGTATAAAACTACAATTAAAACGGAAACTTGAACAAAATAAATTGGAACTCCTCGTATCTGCTTATTCCATTTACCCTAATTTCCAATTGTCTGACCCTATTCAAATGTTATTGACCTTTTTATTGATACTAATCTACCCTATCATTCCAAACCTTTTAATCCCCTGAACAAATATTTTTAAAGTATATTTTTATCACATTTTATTTTGGGCGGGATTCTACGGCCCACCTGCCCGGCGACCAGAAATTCCCGCCCGAGACCCATTGGACCTTTACATGGTCCACGTCTCGCTCATGGTGATCTTGCGGTGGGCGGGGTGGAAGAATCCAGCCCTTCATGGTGCTCTACTTTGGAATTTTGGGGAATTAGGTTTTCCTAGCTGGTAAAGAAGTCTTACAAGCAGTTTTATTAATGTTTACATGGGATGTGGCATCACTGGTTTAGCAAGCATTTATTACCCATCCCTAATTGCCCTTGAAAAGGTGGCGGTAAGCTGCCTTCTTGAACCGCCGCAGTCTAGGCAACATGGGTACACCCATGGGGGTGTTCGGAAGGAACATCTAGGGGTTTGACCCTGTGACAAGGCATGGCGATATAGCTCCAAGCCAGGATGATGCGTAACTTGGAGGACATCTTGCAGGTGGTGATGTTTCCATGTATCTGGTACCCTTGCCCTCCTACGTGGTGAGGTCATGGGTTTCGAATATTCTGTCAAAGGAAATCAGCGGATGGCTGAGTAGATGGCGGTGGGGAGAATATTCTGTTTTGTGCTGAGCTGGCAAAATTGTGTCTCCTGTCGTCATTTGCTGAGTAGGACCAGCCCACATGTTGTTTCTCTAATGCAGACGATTAATCCTGCTGCTGTGAACCAACAGTTTCATGAATTTGGGAGTTCTGAGATGTGAACATTAGTCTATGCCTGAGACAATTCTAAATCTAATGAAGATGTGCCTGCCAAGTACTTGGCGCATTTTCTGCTGAGCCAGTGATCAGGCAGCAGGATTGAAAACATTAGAGCTTCACTATGTCCATATAGGCGTTTTAATTATGCCAAGGGTGCTGCTTGGAAGCCCTGTAGTAGAGCAGGTAAACAATTAACTTGCCCATTCAGATCAAATTATTCACTCATATCTGGCACTGAGTTGCTGGTCCGGAATTGTGGAGGTGACAATAATTGCTTCAGCTTTCAGTCTTGCGATGGCTCAAGATGTTTTTTTGCCATGTACGGCAACTAGTCCTGCTAATGTTTTCCTCATTACTTATTAAAGGTTGTCATTGCAGTAACAGTAATTTTTTAATGCTTTTTTTCCCCATAGGTCTTCTGGCAATTGTTGTTTATCATTTTTTCCTCTATGCTCCTTAGAATCATAGAATCATAGAAGTTTACAGCATGGAAACAGGCCCTTCGGCCCAACCAGTCCATGCCGCCCAGTTTTTACCATTACGCTAGTCCCAGTTGCCTGCACTTGGCCCATAACCCTCTATACCCATCTTACCCATGTAACTATCTAAATGCTTTTTAAAAGACACAATTGTACCCGCCTCTACTACTACCTCTGGCAGCACATTCCAGACACTCACTACCCTCTGAGTGAAGAAATTGCCCCTCTGGGCCCTTCTGAATCTCTCCCCTCTCACCTTAAACCTATGCCCTCTAGTTTTAGACTCCCCTACCTTTGGGAAAAGATGTTGACTATCTACCTTATCTATGCCCCTCATTATTTTATAGACCTCTATAAGATCACCCCTAAGCCTCCTACGCTCCAGGGAAAAAAGTCCGAGTCTATCCAGCCTCTCCTTATAACTCGAACCATCAAGTCCCAGTAACATCCTGGTAAATCTTTTCTGCACTCTTTCTAGTTTAATAATATCCTTTCTATAATAGGGTGACCAGAACTGCACACAGTATTCCAAGTGTGGCCGTACCAATGTCTTGTACAACTTCAACAAGACGTCCCAACTCCTGTATTCAATGTTCTGACCAATGAAACCAAGCATGCCGAATGCCTTCTTCACCACCCTGTCCCCCGGCGACTCCACCTTCAAGGAGCAATGAACCTGTACTCCTAGATCTCTTTGTTCTATAACTCTCCCCAACGCCATACCATTAACTGAGTAGGTCCTGGCCTGATTTGATCTGCCAAAATGCATCACCTCACATTTATCTAAATTAAACTCCATCTGCCATTCGTCGGTCCACTGGCCTAATTGATCAAGATCCCGTTGCAATCCTAGATAACCTTCTTCACTATCCACTGTGCCACCAATCTTGGTGTCATCTGCAAACTTACTAACCATGCCTCCTAAATTCTCATCCAAATCATTAATATAAATCACAAATAACAGTGGACCCAGCACCGATCCCTGAGGCACACCACTGGTCACAGGCCTCCAGTTTGAAAAACAACCCTCTACAACCACCCTCTGTCTTCTGTCGTCCAGCCAATTTTGAATCCAATTGGCAACCTCACCCTGGATCCCGTGAGCTTTAACCTTCTGCAACAACCTACCATGCAGTACCTTGTCAAAGGCTTTGCTAAAGTCCATGTAGACAACGTCTACTGCACTGCCCTCATCTACCTTCTTGGTCACCCCTCAAAAAACTCAATCAAATTTGTGAGACATGATTTTCCACGCACAAAGCCATGCTGACTGCCCCGAATCAGTCCTTGCCTCTCTAAATGCTTGTAGATCCTGTCTCTCAGAATACCTTCTAGAAACTTACCTACTACAGACGTTAGGCTCACCGGTCTGTAGTTCCCAGGCTTTTCCCTGCTGCCCTTCTTAAACAAGGGCACAACATTCGCTACTCTCCAATCTTCAGGCACCTCACCTTTGGCTGCCGATGATTCAAATATCTCTGTTAGGGGACCAGCAATTTCCTCCCTAGCCTCCCACAACATCCTGGGATACATTTCATCAGGTCTCGGGGATTTATCTACCTTGATGCGCTTTAAGACTTCCAGCACCTCCTCCTCTGTAATATGCACACTTCTCAAGACATCACTATTTATTTCCCTTAGTTTCCTCACATCCATGCCTTTCTCCACCGTGAATACCGATGAGAAATATTCATTCAGGATCTCACCCAACTCTTGTGGCTCTGCACATAGATGTCCTTGTTGATCCTTAAGAGGCCCTACTCTGTCCCTAGTTACTCTTTTTCCCTTTATGTATCTGTAGAAGCTCTTTGGATTCTCCTTTGCATTATTTGCCAAAGCAATTTCATGTCCCCTTTTTGCCCTCCTGATTTCCCTCTTAACTCTATTTCGACAATCTCTATACTCTTTAAGGGATCCACTTGATCCCAGTTGTTTATGTACGTCATATGCCTCCTTCTTCTTTTTGACCAGAGTCTCAATATCTCGAGTCATCCAGGGTTCCCTACTTCTACCAGCCTTGCCCTTCACTCTAAAGGGAATGTGCTTACCCTGAACCCTGGTTAACACATTTTTAAAAGCCTCCCATTTACCAGCCGTCCCTTTGCCTGCCAACAGTCTCCCCCAATCTACCTCTGAAAGTTCCTGTCTGATACCATCAAAATTGGCCTTGCCCCAATTAAGAATTTTAACTTTTGGGCCAGACCTATCATTCTCCATAGCTATCTTAAAACTAATGGAGTTATGGTCACTTGTCCCAAAGTGATCCCTCACTAACACTTCTGTCACTTGCCCTTCCTTATTTCCCAAGACGAGGTCAAATTTTGCCCCCTCTCTAGTCGGTCCATCCACATACTGAATGAAAAATTCTTCCTGAATACACTCAACAAATTTCCCTCCATCCAAGCCCCTAATGCTATGGCTGTCCCAGTCAATGTTGGGAAAGTTAAAGTCCCCTACTATTACCACCCTATTTTTCTTGCAGCTATCTGTAATCTCCTGACATATTTGCTCCTCAATTTCCCGCTGACTATTTGGGGGCCAGTAGTACAGTCCTATCAAGGTGATCTCTCCCTTCTTATTTTTCAGTTCCACCCATATAGACTCAGTGGGCGAACCCTCGGATATATCCCCTCTAAGTACTGCCGTGATGTTCTCCCTAATCAAAAACGCCACTCCCCCTCCTCTCTTCCCTCCTGTTCTATCCTTTCTATAGCATCTGTACCCCGGAACATTGAGCTGCCAGTCCTGCCCCTCCCTTAGCCATGTTTCAGTCATAGCTATAATATCCCAGTCCTATGTGCCCATCCATGCCCTGAGTTCATCCGCTTTGCCCGTCAGGCCCCTTGCATTGAAATAAATGCAGTTTAATGTAGACTTTCCTTGCTCTCTGCCCTGCTTTCTCTGGTCATGCTTTACACACTCTCCCTTCCTGCCTTTTGTTTCCGTCCCCACTGACTTCCTACATCGGTTCCCACCCCCTGCCACATTAGTTTAAACCCTCCCCAACTGCACTAGCAAACACACCCCCGAGAACATTGGTTCCGGTCCCACTCAGATGCAGACCGTCCGATTTGTACAGGTCCCACCTCCCCCAGAACCGGTCCCAAAGTCCCAGGAATTTGAAACCCTCCCTCTTGCACCATCTCTCAAGCCACGTATTCATCCTAGCTATCCTGTCATTCCTACTCTGACTATCGCGTGGCACTGGTAGCAATCCTGAGATTACTACCTTTGAGGTCCTACTTTTTAGTTTAACTCCTAACTCCCTAAATTCAGCTTGTAGGACCTCATCCCGTTTTTTACATATATCGTTGGTGCCTATATGCACCACGACAGCTGGCTGTTCACCCTCTCCCTCCAGAATGCCCTGCAGCCGCTCCGAGACATCCTTGACCCTTGCACCAGGGAGGCAACATACCAACCTGGATTCTCGTTTGCGTCCGCAGAAACGCCTGTCTATTCCCCTTACAATTGAATCCCCTATCACTATAGCTCTGCCATTCTTTTTCCTGCCCTTCTGTGCAGCAGAGCCAGCCACGGTGCCATGAACCTGGCTGCTGCCACCTTCCCCTGGTGAGCCATCTCCCCCAACAGTTTCCAAAACAGTAAATCTGTTTTGGAGGGAGATGACCGCAGGGGATCCCTGCACTGCCTTCCTACTCTTCCTCTGTCTGTTGGTCACCCATTCCCTATCTGCCTCAGTAATTTTAATCTGCGGTGTGACCAACTCACTGAATGTGCTATCCACAACTTCCTCAGCCTCGCGGATGCTCCAAAGTGAGTCCATCCGCAGCTCCAGAGCCGTCAAGCGGTCTAACAGGAGCTGCAGTTGGACACACTTCTTGCAGATGAAGGAGTCAGGGACACCAGAAGGGTCCCTGAATTGCCACATCTCACAAGAGGAGCATGACACGGGTCTGAGCTCTCCTGCCATGACTTAAACCTGAATTTAAATTTGAACTACACTACACAGCTAAGAGAAAGTCAAAGAGAGAATTTTTTTTTTTTTTAAATCAATTACCAGTCACAAGCCAATCACTTACCTGCTGGCTGTGATGTAATTGCTCCCAAGACTCCCTCACAGGTCTGCTGCTCTGTACCTCCTTGAGATGAGCACCAAATTCCCTTAACCAGTTAATTAATTTACTTAATCAATTGTTTTTTTTTTTGAAGAAACTTATTGAAGAACAAAGAGCAAAGAAAAGTACAGCACAGGAACAGGCCCTTCGGCTCTCCAGGCCTGTGCCAATCATGATGCCCTAACTAAAAACAAAATGTTCTGCCCTTACTTGGTCCGTACCCTCTATTTCCTCCCTATTCATGTACCAATCTAGATGCCCCTTATATGTTACTAATGTGCCTGTTTCTACCACATCCTCTGGCAGCGCGTTCCAGGCACCCACCACTGTCTGTCTGGAAAATGTACCCTGCACATCTGCCTTAAATTTGAACCTGTGCCACCTTGTAATTGATACTTCCACCCTTGGAAAAATCCTGTGACTATCCACCCTGTCTATGCCTCTCATAATTTTGTAGACTTCTATCAGGTCTCCTCCGTTCAGCCTCCGTATTTCCAGTGGAAACAATCCTAGTTTAGTCAACTTCTCCTTATAGCCAACACCCTCAAGATCAGGCAACATCCTGGTGAACCTTCTTTGCACTCTCTCCAAAGCTTCTGATAATGTGGTAACCAGAACTGCAAGCAATAGTCCAAATGCGGCCTAACCAAGGTTTTATGCAGCTGCGACATGATTCCCCAACGCCTATACTCAATTCCCCGGCTGATGAAGGCAAGCATGCCATATGCATTCTTAATCACCTTGGCCACCTGTGTTGCCACTTTTAGGGAACTGTGGAGGCCCAGATCCCTCTGTATGTTAATGTTCCTAACGGTTCTGCCATTTACTGTATAATTCATACGAGATTTGATCCTCCAAAATGCATCACCTCGCATTTGTCTGGATTAAACTCCATCTGCCATTTCAGTGACCAAGTCTCCAATCTATTTATATCCTGTTGTATCCTCTGACAATTCTCGGCACTATCAGCAACTCCGCCAATCTTCGTGTCACCCGCAAACTTACTAATCAGACCACCCACATTTTCCTCCAGATCATTTATATATACTACAAACAGAGGTCGCAGCACTGATCCCTGCGGAACACCACGAGCTACAGATCTTCATTCTGAAAAACACTCTTCCACCGCTACATCCACAGCCTCATCAACTTTCTTTGCCACCTCTTCAAGAAATTCAATCAAGTTGGTGAGACATGACCTTCCCTGTACAAAACCATGCTGCCTATCACTAGCTAGTCCATTTTCCTCCAAATGTGCATACATCCTGTTCCTCAGTATCTTTTCCAAAAGCTTCCCCACCACTGATGTCAGGCTCACCTGCCTATTTGCTGGATTATCCCTACTTCCTTTCTTAAATAAGGGAATAATATTGGCTATTCTACAGTCCTCTGAAACCTCGCCTGTGGTCAAAGAGGATGTGAAGATATCTGTTCAGGCCCTACCTATTTCTCCCTTTGCCTCCCACAGTAACCTGGGATAGATCCCATCCGGCCCTTGGGTACAGGGAAAAGTATTGTTCTGCGTACAGTCCAGACAGATTGTTCCATACATAAAAATACATAGGACATACGATATACACAATGTAAATACATAGACATCGGGTGAAGCATACAGAGTGTAGTGCTACTCAGTAGAGAAGATGCACGGAGAGATCAGTTCAGGAGTCTGGTAACAGCAGGGAAGAAACTGTTTTTGAATCTGTTAGTGCGTGTTCTCAGACTTTTGTATCTCCTGTCCGATACAAGAGATTGGAAGGAGGGCAGCATGGTGGTGAAGTGGGTTAGCACTGCAGCCTCACGGCGCCGAGGTCCCAGGTTCGATCCCGGCTCTGGGTCACTGTCCATGTGGATTTTGCACATTCTCCCCGTGTTTGCGTGGGTTTCGCCCTGTAGCCACCTGAGTTGGCCAACTCCCGATGTAAAATGGAGAACAGCAAAGGCTGAAGGGAAATTCAGCCAACACAGGCAGAAACCAGCAGGTGCACGTTTACTGTGTATTAAACTCTGCAAAAGCCCAGACAGCACCGATATAAGAAGCCATCTGCATAATAATGTAGCAGCCATCTACATACTAATAAGCAATCCCCGGGAACAATCGCAATATTTGGGACAAACAAAGCTAAGCCAGACTCCCCGGCGCCAGCAGGAGCCAACACAAAAGAGGTTAATGGACACCTCAAGACCGCCCAGCGATCAGGGAACCGCTCCAGTATTGGAGGAATCGAACCAAGCGATTGGAACGAAGTCCAATCACCTAGAACCAGGTACGGGGTCCGCCCCGAAAGGCGGGAAGCCCCTGGGGACTATAAAGTTATGCCCCCAAGTTCAAATTCTTCTTCTTGACAGGATCACTCAGCAACCCGAACCAACCCTTGAGAGTGAACTGTCAAAGCTGCCACATCACTGTAGTAAGTCTCAAGTCGACGCTCGCTACGAGATAGGCACTCCTAGCTACCAGTCCATACCGGCTTTGAATCCCGCAGTTTCAGAATCCGAACGAAAGGCCATTTGTTCTCCTGACCTGGTGGGCCAGTCCGAAGCTAAGTATAGGCCTGTTCGTTGTAGAAGTAGCTTAGAAGTAGAATTTGTGCATGAGAATCGATTTACTGTGTATAATAAATGTGCTTTGATTTGAATCTTACTAACTGGTGCGTTGAGTTATTGATCATTACTGGAACTTGAATCTCGTGGCGGTATAAAGATACCTGGCGACTCGGGAGCAAAGGTTATAAAACAGAGCCAATTGAACCAACCAAAAGTTAGCAACATCCCCCACAACCCAAAAAGATATGCAAGCTAGGTGGATTGGCCACGCTAAATTACCCCTTAATTGGAAAAAAATGAATTGGGTACTCTAAATTTATTTTAAAAAAAGAAGAGGTTGGAAGAGAGAATAACCTGGGTGGGAGGGGTCTTTGATTATGCTGCCCGCTTTCCCAAGGCAGCAGAAGGTGTAGACATAGTCAATGGATGGGAGGGGGGGGGGGGTGTTCATGCTGGACTGGGCTGTGTTCACGACTCTCTGAAATTTCTTACAGTCTTGCCCGAGCAGTTGCCATACCAAGCTGTGATGCAGCCAGATAGGATGCTTTCTATGGTGCATCTGTCAAAATTGGTAAGAGTCAATGTGGATATGCTGAATTTCCTTAGTTTCCTGAGGAAATATTGACGCTGTTATACTTCCTTGATCCTGGTGGACCAGGACAGTTTGTTGGTGATGTGCACACCTAGGAATTTGAAGCTGTCAACCATCGCCACCTCGGCACCATTCATGCAGACAGGTGTATAGATACTTCACTTCCTGAAGTCAATGACCAGCTCCTTAGGTTTGCTGACATTGAGGGAGAAGTTGTTGTCGTTGCATCGTGCCACTAGGTTCTCTATCTCCCTCATATACTCTGACTCATTGTTGTTCGAGAACCGACCCACTACAGTCATTTCATCAGCAAACTTGTAGATGGAGTTGGAGACACATTTTACCACACAGTCATGTGTGTAAAAGGAGTATAGTAGGGGCTTACGGGGTCCCGGTATTGAGGATTATCATGGAGAAGGTGTTCTTTATTCTGACTGATTGTGGTCTGTGGGTCAGGAAGTCGAAGATCCAGTTGCAGAAGGAGGAGTCAATCCTAGGACGAGAGGCCATTGACAGCAGTGGGACAGGAAGACCCTGCTGCTGGCAGATGGCAGGTCACCTCCATCATTGCAAAACATGCTGCATGGAACTTTTTAAATAAAGACAGTACAGCCTGGCACTTTGCCAGATTGTCTGAAATTTGACTCTTGTTCCAATGGAATTATTGAAAATGGGTGACCCCAGACCTGTTGGGGCAGCACGGTAGCATAGTGGCTAGCCCAGTTGCTTCACAGCTCCAGGGTACCAGGTTCGATTCCCCGCTGGGTCACTGTCTGTGTGGCGGCTGCACGTTCTCCCCGTGTCTGCATGGGTTTCCTACGGGTGCTCCGGTTTCCTCCCATAGCCCAAAGATGTGCGGGTTAGGTGGATTGGCCATGCTAAATTGCTCTTAGTATCCAAAAAATGTTAAGTGGGGGTTACTGGGTTCCAGGGATAGGGTAGATACGTGGGCTTCAGTAAGGTGTTCTTTGTAAGGGCTGAATGGCCTCCTTCTGCACTGTAAATTCTATGATTCTATGATTCTATTCTATGCTGACATGAATCAACCTTCTCTGCTCATGGCAGATGTAGGCACTGTTCCCTCACACTTACATTGATGGATTGGAACCTGAGGACATTCCATGTCGCTATTACTTTTTAACACATTAACAACTTGTA
This sequence comes from Scyliorhinus torazame, assembly GCF_047496885.1. Classification (NCBI taxonomy): domain Eukaryota; kingdom Metazoa; phylum Chordata; class Chondrichthyes; order Carcharhiniformes; family Scyliorhinidae; genus Scyliorhinus; species Scyliorhinus torazame. Next base: position 175,880,589 of record NC_092710.1, on the reverse strand, counting down.
TTTATGTGGCACCTTTAATGCACAAAATATCTCATGAAATTTCAAAGTAGGGCAAATATATAGGAGGGAAAAGTGAATGGAGCCAGGTTTATTTTAAGGTATTTGAAAACTGGGCAGATATAAGTGGTTGTATTGAATCCCAGGTGATTCGGGGCTCCTGGGTGGTTGGGCTTTGGGCAGGGTTGTGCCCCTGAATCTCTGATGCCAGCCTGGCACCTTGGCAGTGCCACCCTGGCAGTGTCACCTGGGCACCCTGGCACTGAAGTGGGATGTGGAGGCTTGAGGAACCCTGCAGTGGTAAGTCGGGGCGTTCCTCGCCGAGACCCTGAAATGAAGTGCCGTCCCATTTAATAGCGGGGTTGTTCTTCGCGCTGCCAGTGCCAGGAAACATGCGGCTAAACACGCTCGACAGGGGACTCTGTTTCATTTCCGTTAAATCATGCCCAAAGTCTCTTACACATGCTCATTTATCTTTCAAATGCGGAGTTGATCTGCTGTGTATTTCAAGCATTTTCTATTTTACTTCAGATTTCTAGCATTAACGGTTTTTCCTTTTTCATCTTTAGCCAAATGTTTCTCTAAACATATTTCTGAAACTTTATTTTGAAGTGATGGGGAGAAGGTAACCTCAACATCCAGTTCACCAGGGCTTTGGGAGGGATTTACGTCCTCACACATGGAAGGGCCAAGCAGGTCTGGCTCTGAGACCTCAACACCGCCATCTTGCAACATGAGGCTGGTTTGTTCTGGGAGGGCCTCTAGGACCAGTGATGCATTGAACTGGGGGGCTGAGTGAATTGAACTGGGGGGCTGAGTACATTGGACTGGGGGGCTGAGTAAAGGGTGAGCTAATGGATATGAATATTCTCAGATGAGAAATGATGCACAGCTGATCTCATATCGTGACAAAACATTGAATGCAAAAGAGCCTGGTGTCCTCATCTAAATGATAAAGGGAAGGGTAATGTTGAAATGCATCCTGCGCACAACCTGATTTCGGAGGTGATTATTTGCCTGCACTATGACCAAGCCTTTTACCCATCAACGACTTGTTAGCGGTCATGGTCAGTGTTGTAGCATGGCTCTTTAGAGGTGTGCCCTCGCGGTCCACGTGACTGGCTCGGGGCCTTTCGTCTGGGAGAGTGTGAACCCGACCAATGAGGGAAAAGCACAGGCCTGGGGAGTAGGGTTCTGGTCAGAGCGAACTTGGGAGCCAGAGTGTAACCACCCGTATCGAGATTCTGTTCTTGTATATAAGTTAACTTTGGAAGTTGCCAATAATTGTTTCATTGTTCCTTACTACCGTCTATATGGTAATGCTGAGAGCCACCACAGTAAGAAATGGAACCTTTGGAGTTTCATGCTGACTCATGTGTTTCTCTCATGTATGCTGCAGAGAGAGGACCATCAGGGAGATGGTTGCTGCAGTATTTGCAACTGCCATTATTGCTTGCAGCCAGAAGAGAAGGTGGAGAAGACAACAAAGGCAGCACCAGGCAGGCCAAAGACAGGTCATTCATGCTCAGGAGCAAGGGGCATTCACACGCCATGGTTAACATTCTCAGAAACATCGTTCATAGATGTCTTGAAAGATCCAGGGTGTACAGGACATGCATGTTGCCATGATGATGGAAGAAAAACACCACATTATGTCCAAAATATTGAACTTTACATCAGGCCTGCAGATTTTAAAGAATAGGCATACAAGTCAAAGATGAACGAGGATGTAAATTCAGTTACTGGCTGAATTGTTGGTGGGTGATACTAAGGGAGAGACCATGGAAGCGCACCTTGTTTCCAGACAAGAATGCATTAAAAGCACAAAAGCCATGTAGAAATAAATTGTAATCTCCTGTGGAGATAAAGGGAGCTAATGAGAAATGAGTATCAATCTGCAAGAATGACCTTGGGAGCACTGTCCCAGGTGGGTTTGTGGGTTTCACCTGTGAGGAATATACAAAGGCTGGGATACAAGCTATCTGCAAAGCTTGGTCAGGTGTGGACTAATGTGACATATATATGTGTATGACACAGAAGCAAAAGGACAGCAGCAGTCACCCTTGTTCTAAGGCTGGTAAAATAGAAAACCTTCTCTCTCTCTGATTGTTGATGCAAGTTAAGTCAACCAAGCCATAGCTGAAATGGACACAGGGCCGCATCTCAGCCAAGTTGCAGTATATTGGAATCTCAGAATCAGCTATTCACCAAAAGAAGTCAGTGATTCTTGAATCGCAAATTACAATGGTCGTAATGTTTCATCATCTACTCCTCACAGACAAGCCAAGGACTGTTTTGTATCCATTTCTTTAACTTACTTACATTGGACTCAATCCTCATTGTTAATCTGTGTGAATGGCTATGCATGTGTTTTATCATCTTCTTCCTTTCAATAATGAATAAACTTACCCATTCTTTCACTCAGAAAGCCTGATTAAATTGGCTCCCTTTAAGTCATAAATGTTGATGCTGGCAAAAGGTATCCATGAAGGAAGGGATCCTTTTTTTTGCATTAATCTTGTTGCGACCAACCATGGCGTTGAATAAAGCAGAGGAGCCAGTTGATCCCTCCTCACTCGGGAAAATAACAATTTGGGTTTATCCCACATGGAAATTATTAAAACTGAGGGATGACATCTGGAATTTTTTACAAATTGGTGCTTGCGATGGAATAGTTCCCACAGAGGGTAATAAATTAAGGAATCTCGTCCAGGTTAACAAATCTGGAGAAGCTCAGCTGGGGATTGGTCACAACAATGCCTTTCCAGCAGATGAGCGAGAGACAATGTCACCATTGACTCTGTAGATCCAGTGGTTCACATCTGCCACCTTCTCCAGGGCTTGGTGCCGCGGGTTCTATGGGACATTGTTTGTGACTGGCTGTGAAAATCATTAATATTCAGAACGTCTATGACAGTGGCTCTTTCCAGAGCTCAACTGGAGACTTCTGTGGGATCGCTCGGGCTTTCATGCATTAAGTTCATGCAGGAGGTAACAAATTCTCTTTTTGCCAAGGCCCACAATTATATGCACTTCACAAGCCAAGACAACAGAGAATTGGGCTTTGCAGCTATTTCCCGCTTCTTACATGTGCAGGGTGCTATAAAATACACTCATGTAATTTTGCATTCTCTCTGGCAGCAAACATTCCAATACCTCCATAGGAAGGGCTTCCACTCGACAGATGTGCAGCTAGTGTCCAACCACAACAAGCAAATCCTACAGGTTTGTACCAAGTTTCCTGGCAGCACCACGATTCCCATTTCTGAAGCAGAGCACCAATCATAGATACCTTCAAGGGACAACACAGTATCCAGAGTTGACTCCTTAGAGACAAGGATTACCTGCAATGGGCATGACTAATGACATGCTTTTGAATACCACCAACCATCTTTGGGAGCAGGCACATCAATGCTCATACCACTACCCGAATATTTGTGGCACACACCAGAGGCATTTTAAAAGTGCGATTTCAATGGCTGTCCCTAGAGATCTGCAGAAGGCTCAGGCATCATGAATCCCTCAAGGTTGCCTTCACTTAACAATAAAGAGCACATGTCAGACTCACTCCATCCTCGTTCCTATTCAATGGTTTCCCTCAGCATGGGTTCAATCCACCAGCTTGCTCTAAGGCTCCACTGAGCGCAATATCTCACCATTTGCAATTTCCATCACTGACCTCCGCGAGTGTTGAGATCAGGCTATGCACAGTGCTGCATCCTTACGTTGCACATTGAGTTTTGTGGAGACTGGACGAACAACTGAAAGGTAATACACTCTTAAGGACATAAGCATTAGTAACATGATCATAAGCTGTCTGAGAAGGGTATGGTCTAGGCACAATGAGGTGGAAAGGTCCTCACAATTATTTCTGAGCTAGCCACATGTGCATTCATAAACTTGGAAACACAATTGACACACAGGAGTGCACATGAGCTCTGAGGAGGGACTCATAGCTTGGAAACACTGCCCACATTATAGAGAGTACGTGGAGTTCCAATATACGTGGCCCTTCTCTATCTGTTTCAATGGGCTGGATTCTCTGCCTCAGGCTACTGGTAGCGGAGTTCCTTAGAACATACAACATATAGTGCAGAAGGAGGCCATTCGGCCCATCGAGTCTGCACCGACCCACTTCCTTGTGGCAGAAAATCCAGCGTCGGGGTGAAAACGGGACTAGGGCTGGCGCTAGCCCGTTTCCGATGCTCCAATCCTTCACTGACGTCAGGATTGAGGTTTGCGCCCTGCGTCAGTGGAAGTTTGTAAATGGGTCATTACGGCCTATTTGCATCCAATCCCCAGGCCTGACACCATATTCTCCAGGCCCGCATGGTTCCCGGTCGTCTGGGCTGCAGATCATGTGGGCAAACGTTGGTGCTGGTCCTGACAAGTATGTAAGTGATGCTGTGGTCCTTATGGTGGGCCAGGGGGGTAAGTCTTCAAGTGAGTTTCCCCCACATCCATCAGAGAGCCACCTCCTTCTCCCGAGAAAGCAAGACCTGCCCACTGTCTCCCCACCAGAGACCCCCAATTAAACAAACTCCCCCTCGAGATCCCTTAAATAAAGACCCCCCCCCCCCCCCACAGACCCCCTAAATAAAGATATCCAATGGAGACGCTCTAAATAAAGAGACCCCTCAGTGATCCCTAAATAAAGATAGACCCCAGCTGAGAGACCCCTGTCAGGAAGGCCCTGACAAGAGAGACCCTTGTCAGGAAGGCCCCCCCACCCCCCACCGAAGAGAGTCTCCTGTCTGGAAGCTAGACAACAGGCCAGGCAGAGGCAGTAAAAAAAATCATTACTTTAACACTCACCTGTGCAATACACCTGCTGGCTCAGGAAGAGGAAACAGCACCTGTCAATTTCTGGAAAGAGATAACCAGTCAGCTGTGTTTAAACCCCCTCAGATCTGTGATCTGCAGGACATTCATTCATTTATCTTTGATATTGATTTTACTAGGCTGTGATTGACAGCTTACACACACACAGCTGTCAGCATTGCTCCATTCACCTTCCTTCACGTTTAAGTAACTTTGAAGGGCAGCACGGTAGCATTGTGGACAGCACAATTGCTTCACAGCTCCAGGATCCCAGGTTCGATTCCGGCTTGGGTCACTGTCTGTGCGGAGTCTGCACATCCTCCCCGTGTGTGTGTGGGTTTCCTCCGGGTGCTCCGGTTTCCTCCCAAAGTCCAAAGATGTGCAGGTTAGGTGGATTGGCCACGATAAATTGCCCTTAGTGTCCAAAATTGCCCTTAGTGTTGGGTGGAGTTACTGGTTATGGGGATAGGGTGGAGGTGTTGACCTTGGGTAGGGGGCTCTTTCCAAGAGCCAGTGGAGACTCGATGGGCCGAATGGCCTCCTTCTGCACTGTAAATCCTATGATGATGAAGTTGGTCAGCTGTGACGCCACCTGCAATGTTTATAAACATCAAACTTTGATTGACAGCTCCCGAACCACTTCAAACAGAGTTAAGTGCTGTTAGTTTCACAGCTTAACACTTCAAAGGGATGATTGGAACACTTTTGCACAAAGTAGGTGCAATTCAGCTCCAGAATCCTGCCCAATATCTCTCCTTCTACTCTAGGCCTTGACCTTGCTGAAAGCTTCAGCCTCAATATTACACAGGTGAGAATGAGCAATGCGTGACCATGTAAAGCATGTGAAGCAAGTTTTCCCATGAGGAAACCATACATGAAGGATGATGTATCACTGGTTCAGGAATGAGCTGTGAATGGGCACAAACTGTTGTGTGATGTATGCAGAGCACATAGATGAGAGGTGTCAGATAGCAATCATCTGCATTGTGGGTGGAGGGACCATGGTAGCACATCTGTTTGATAGCAACACAGCCCATCATTAAGAGGTGGCATACACAAAAGCCAATGTGAAATGTGTGGCATTATATTTACATTGGCGAATGTGATAAGTATGTGGCAAACAACAGTGCTACCATAGTGCTCTGAATAGTTCTTAGATTTCCTAACCCTACTGGTGACTGTTGCACAATGATGTCTGTGATAACTTTGGGAGGTGTCTCTGGAGGGCCGAGAGCTAGGGGGTCCCAACCTGCTTTGGGTGTTCTGCTGTGGGGCATATGCACCCTCATTGGCCTGTGGAGCTGGAGATGTAGGGGGCAACGGGAGAGCAGATTGGGATCGAATGGGCACTCCAGGAGTTACCTGGGTGAATGGCCCTGGTGGGTGAATCTGCTGATCCTACTCCTTATTGATGTCTGTTCATGTTCTGTCCGATGTTGTGGCTCCGGAAAGTGAGCGCCTCGAGCTCCTCATGGGAAGGGTGGCAGCCATCAGAAACTGCCGGATTTGCACTGAGACCCATATCGCTAAAAGCATTGGCAGGATCCTTCAGTGCCAGACGACAGGAGAATGGTCACCTCAACCTCCCTCCAGGACTCCCTTCTCCTTAGGGAGTCAGGCAGGGGTGCGTGGGCTCTTATAGGAAGGAAGACCAGCAGCAGGAAACTCTATCTAGATGATTCTGACAGTGATCAGCCTGTGACCCCATTACTTCCATCTGCACAGGCCGAGCAGGAAGTGCCTCGTCCACAGCACGAGACCCAAAGGCCCTCCAGATCTTGGTTTTCTGGAGGAAGCCTGCCAAAGTCACCATATGAACTTTGAAATGACTTCTGAATCATGAATATGTGATTGTGTTTAATTCTGCTGCTGCTGATGCCTCATCTTGAGTTGCTAGATCTGTTTGAACTCTATCCCATTTTGCACAGTGGTAGTACCACACAACATGATGGAGGGTATCCTCAATATGAAGATGAGACTTTGTCTCCACAAGGACTGTGCGGTCATCACTTCTACACATACTATCATGGACAGATGCATTTGTAATAGGCATGTTGGTGAGGAATGTTTTTCCCTCTTGTTGGTTCCCTCACCACCTGCTACAGAGCCAGTGTGGCAGCTATGTCCTTTAGGACTCACCCATTTCCTACTGTGGTGATGCTCTAAGCTGCTCTTGGTGATGGGCATTAAAGTCCCTTATGCAGCGTACATTTTGTGCCTTAGCATCCTGTAAATGCTGTGGGTTCCCGATTACTGACAGCAAGTATCTTAGCAGCCACTTCAACATTTGTGCTCTGCCCACGCTCCTGCGCTCCCGCCACATGCCCTTTTTAGCCACGTCATTGCGTTCTCATCTGACCACTCGGATAACACCACCCTCAGTGCTTCCTCCAAGTGATGTTCAACATGAGGAGTACTGATTCTTCAGCTGAGGGGTGATGGTATGTGGTAATCAGGAGGACATTTCCTTGCCCATGTTTGACCTGGTGCTTTGAGACTTCATGGGGCCCAGAGTCGATATTGAGTACTCCCATGGCAACTCCCTCCGGACTGTGTACCACCTTGCTGCCACCTTCCTGAGTCTGTCTTGCCTGTGGGATAGATGGTGACGGCTATGGCATTTTGTCTAAGGTATGATTCCGTGAGGTTGACTATGTCAGGCTGTTGCGTGACCTATCTGTGAGACAGCTCACAAGTTCCCAGGTGTGAGTAAGGAGGATTATGCAAGGTCGACAGGGCTGAGTTTGCTGTTGTCATTTCTAGTGCTGAGGTCGATGCCAGGTGGACCATAATAATAATAATAATCGCTTATTGTCACGAGTAGGCTTCAATGAAGTTACTGTGAAAAGCCCCTAGTCGCCACATTCTGGCGCCTGTTCGGGGAGGCTGGTACATCCAGTTTCATTCCTTTTTATTGGTTTTGTAGTGGTTAGATACAATTGAATGGCTTGCTAGGCCATTTCAGAGGGCTTTTAAGATTCAAACACATTGCTGTAGGCCGGATCAGATAAGGACACAAGATTTCTGAACAAAAAGGGCATTTGTGGACCAGATGAGTTTTTAGAACAATTAACAATGGTTTCATGGCGATCATTAGAAGTTTAATTCCAGATTTCTTTTGAATTTAAATTTCACCATCTGCCCTGGTGGGATTCAAACCCATATCCTCAGATCATTACACTGAGTCTCTGGGTAACAAGTCCAACGATAACACCACTATGCCACCGCCTCATCTTGTGCCACACTAACACAACCTCCCCTCATTCCACCCCACCCCGCCTCCCACTCATATAATTTGATTCTCATCCATCCCCGACTCTATCTGTGTTCTTGCCTTCCATGTCAGGCTTCTGCTTCCCCATTGTTGCTAACTTTTGGTTGTTTCACTTGGCTCTGTTTTTTAACCTTTGCTCTCGAGTCACCAGGTATCTTTATGATACCGCCACGAGGTTCAAGTTCGAGTAATGACCAATAACTCAATACACCGATTAGTAAGATTTAAATCAAAGCACATTTATTATACGCAGTAATCGTTACTCATGCACAAATTCTACGTCTAAGCTACTTCTACGACTAACAGGCCTATACTTAACTTCGGACTGGCCCACCAGGTCAGGGGAACAAATGGCCTTTCGTTCGGGTTCTGAGTCTGCGGGATTCGAAGTTGGTACGGACTGTTAGCTAGGAGCGCCTATCTCATAGCGAGCGTTGACTTAAGACTTACGATCTCTCGGCGGCAGTTGAACCGGTCACGGTCAATGTTGGTTCGCTTTGCTGGGTGACCCGGTCAAGAAGAACAATTTGAACTTGGGTGCTTAACTTTATAGTCCCCAGGGGCTTCCCGCCTTTCGGTGCGGACCCCGTACCTGGTTCTAGGTGATTGGACTTCGTTCCAATCGCTTAGTTCGATTTCTCCAATACTGGAGCGGTTCCCTGATTGATGGGCGGTCTTGAGGTGTCCGTTAACCTCTTTTGTGTTGGCTCCTGCTGGCGTCGGGCAGTCTGGCTTAGTTGTGTTTGTCCCAAATGTTGCTATTGTTCCCGGGAATTGCTTTTTGTCTGTAGATGGTTGCTACATTATTATGCAGATGGCTGCTTGTATCGATGCTGTCTGGGCCTTTGCAGAGTTTAATACACAGTAAACTTGCACCTGCTGGTTTCTGCCTGTGTTGGCTGAATTTCCCTGCAGCCTTTTACATCCCTTCTCCATTTTACATCGGGAGTTGGCCAACTCAGATGGCTACACACCCTCCTTGTGATCCTAACGCGAAGCGTGAAGGATCACATAACTGCATTGCTTTCCATTCCCTGACCCGGCGAGCACTCTTCGATGGCCTCTACACTGACCATAAATATGCAAAAAATTTTTACTGACAATTCTGAGGGGCGCTATGTCAAACAGGGACATGCATTACAAAACAAAAAAAATGGGAACCTCTAACTATCGTTAATATACTACACTCACTCAAATATTTCATCACACTAACTTCTTAAACCATGCAAACAATATCATAGCAGTTTTATACACATTTTCCTGGCTTGGCAGTCAAGCTCAGGATTGTACAATTGCTCATGAACATTTCTTTATTTACAACAAAATGCAAACGAATGCTCTTTATTATAGATCGCGGGGGTTGGGGGTCTGGTCATATCCAAAAATAGGGGATCTTATTCTATATATCGGGGTGCGAGTGCGGTAGGCTCTCCTTCTCCATTTTCTCAGATGAATAGTCTGCACGATGCAGCAGAGTATCCCCAATACCAATAGGGATTCTATCACGTAGGACAGGGAGTACCAGGTTATAAACCTGTCACACCAAGATGGTGTGGTGTCGCTTGTGACTGGGCTCTGGCTACTGTGGGGAAGTGAATCAGTAACGGCTGGGGGGGGGGGGGGGGTTGAAGTCAGGGGGTTCGCGTTCACGCGCAACCAAATGTCCATTATAACGATGAGCCACGCGGAGGATGTCCTCATGGTTCTTCTTCTTTCACTTCTCTTCTCTTCTCTTCTCTGGTCCTGGAGCTTCTGGAGTTCTGTGTGATCAAGCATAGTGTCTGTTACTACCTTGTGTTAATATCTCGTACGATAGCCTGTCTGTCCTTTAGCGCCAATTACTCCCTTTATAATTGGTCAATATGTGTGACTCCCTCATTTTTTTCCCCAAAAAACGAATTTCAGGACCAGACACACATACAGATAATGAACCAGTGTGAGCCATCTCGCAGTCTGTGCGGTTTACCATCCCAATGTTTCAGGATGTAAATAGCAGAGGGTTGGCAACCTAAGGGTTACCTGAAACAAAACAAAATTTTTTGAACCAGATTTTCCAAAATGAGGTGCGTATGGGCCACGACGGGTAAGAGTTGGATGGAGTATCCGGGTAGGATTGCGACCAATGCCGTGTATGCCCTACCTGAGCATAGCTGACCAGAGGGGGGGGTTCCCAGGCAGGGCAGGTCCCAATGCCGTTTCTCCACTGCCTGAGCAACCGACAAGAACGGGCAAGAAATGTAGTCATCGTGGGGCCTGCCGTATTGGTTCTTCCCTCGAACCAGAAGGGCAGTTATGAACGGGGGTCTGTGTTTCCGTCGACAGACGAGTTCCGCTGAACTGGCGTCTGGGACCTTAACAAGTCTCTGCGGACAAACTAGTTCCTCTGAACTAGCGTCTAGCCAAACTAGTTTCTCTGACTGCCAGTGGGCGTCAGAGGGGTGGTGGCGTGGGGCTGTGGAAATTTTTTTTTCCGGTCGAACATACATTTAACAAAACACTACAAACAACATAAAACATGCTGCAGGTTCCATCCGAAATAACACCGTTTCACCCAAGCGGTTCCTTTTAAAACATCATCTGGACACCTCAGTTATCGGTTGCAAACAGGGTCGCAAAGGGGTTCTCGTTTTGGGAGTCAGACTCAAGGTCGTCATCTTCTCCCGGATGCCAAACTCTCGAGTGTATCAGGGCTGATAGGGCTGCATGGTGTGATTTTGGATCGCTCTCATCGTTCCGGTCGAATCTGCACGAATTATCTCGGTGCCAAAAGGTGGTGTCTAGTTCTGTGGGGACGGAATCGGGGTCGTCATTGTAGGTCGGTGGTCGGTGGTGGGGTTTGTTTGGGAAAGTGATCGTGAAGGGATCACTCGAATCGTGCTCAGAGTCGCTGGGTGTCGGTCCTGTTGCATGGGGATAGTAGGGAGGTGTGCTGTGGCTATTGTCTGAGTCACAGTCGCTGTCGCTGTTGCTGAAGTCTGTGGGCATTCTGGGGCGGAGTGTATATTTCGGGGGTGGAGTCAAGGTTGAGTCCGTGGCTGGGCTGGACGTGTTGGGGGATCGTAGGGTTACGTTGGCTGTGGGCGGGGTGTGGTGTGCTGCGTCGAGCATGACGTGTTGTGCGTGGTTAGACTGTGTTCCATATGCCTTCAGCTGGTTAATATGGAACCACACAGTCTTTCCATTGGGGTACTTTATTTTGTAGACGGAAGGGCTTACTTTGTCCGCAATGGAGTACGGACCCGAGTACTTTGGTGACAGGAATGTGCTGGGGTTGTATACGGAGAGCATGACTTGCTGTCCTACACTGAACTCACTTGCATGCACTGTCTTATCAAAACAAGCCTTGCTCTGTTTCTTTATTGTGCCCAATTTCACTGCGGCTGCTAGCTGAGCCATTTTAACATTCGCCACCAATTGTTCTACTGCTTCCTTGTGTGTGAGGGCCGTCACTTCAGGGCTGGTCAAGTCTAAGCCTAATAAAAATTCTGTGCCTTTCATGGGGCGTCCGGTCATGAGAGTGTGTGGGGTGTAACCTGTAGAAGTTGGAACTGTATTTCACAAAAACATCAGTGCAAAAGGGAGGACTGAGTCCCAAGTGGTGTTGTTTTGCTGGACCATTTTTCTGAGGGTGGATTTTAGAGTCCGATTCATGCGCTCCACGATACCACTTCACTGGGGGTGGTATGCAATGTGGAATTTTTGGGTAATGCCAAATATCGTGAGGACGTTCTTCATGACACGTCCCGTAAAATGGGAACCTTGGTCGGATTCAATGCTGCGGGGAAGTCCCCATCTTGTAAAGATGTGGTGGGTTAAAATCTTGGCTGTGGTCTTTGCCGTGTTAGTTCTGGATGGGAATGCTTCCACCCATTTGGTAAACGTGTCTGCCACCACGAGTACATATTTATAACCATTCCTACAAGAGGGCAATGGTCCTATAAAATCAATCTGGAGGTTAGTCCAGGGGCCATTAACGGGTCGGGTGTGACTGAGTTGAGTTTTTGTGACGTATCTGTCTGGATTATTCTGGGCGCAGGTCAGACAATTCTCAATGTAGTGATTTACATCGTCTTTTAAACTCGGCCACCAGCAGAGCTGCCTGAGGTGGGCTGCAGTGGGATTGATTCCCTGATGTCCATAACTGTCATGGAATAAACAATCAGTTAATTCCTGTCCTGTTCAGGAACCACATAAAGGGTGTCTTTTAACACCACACCGTCATGTGTGGTCAGTGCATTTCTAAACCTATCATAGGGGGCTGGATAGTTTCCTTTCAAAATCTCCCTGAGATTGCTGTCCTGCTTCTGGGCCTGCACTAAATCCTCGATCGTAGTCTGCGAGACCTGAACTGCACTCACTGGTGCGCTTTCAGGGGGTGTCCAAAAATATCTGTGCCTGGAACCTGCCTTAGCCAGTGCGTCGGCTTTTACATTTCCAGGGGGGGAGGAACGATGGTGACTTCGAACTTTGACTATACCAAAAGTCATGTTCTGTGCTCTCTCTCAGATGTGACGGAGCAATGGGGCAGAAGGGAGGTGTTTTCCGTCTGCGGAAACAAATCCTTTTGCTTTCCACAGGGGTAGGATTTCTGTAAGGCGTTTGCAGACATAGAGGCTGTCCGAGTATATGTCTGCTGGGCTGGGGAAGGAATCTGGGTGTTCCACTATGTATGTGATGGCCGCAAGTTCTGCCGCCTGCGCACCTAAGTGTCCTGGAAGTTGTATTGCTATTTCTTCTAGGGCGCATCCCTGCACGTCCTCGACATAGATACCGCAACCTGTTATGCGCTTCCCTTCTAATATTGTGGAAGATCCATCCACATATATCTTATGGGTTCGCATGTGCCTGTGTACTTGGGGCTCTGGGTTGAACTGCCTATCTTTCTGGGGGGTGTTTTAGCAATAAAGGGGCCTGTGTTGTGGTGTGGAGAGATGATTTCACATTCATGGGGGGTTTATGAAGGTTATCGGCTAAAAAAGTGTGGGTCTTTGTCCTTTTAACAGTGATGTCCCGTCCCTGCAAAAGAAGGGTCCATCTGGCTGCTCTGATCTGACTAACTGTACCCTCCTTGAGTCGTCCATCCAGTAAAAGTTGGATGGGGGTGTGTTCCATGAGGATGGTGATGGGGTTCAGTCCGGTAATGTACGAAAAATACTGTACTGCCCAGAATACTGTGAGCAGGTGCCTTTCACAGGCTGAAAATCCCTGCTCCACAGCATCTAAAACTCTGGAGGCCTAAGCCCCGGGCCTCTACTGTTCGTGCCGTTCCTGGAGGAGCACGGCCAAAAGTGTGCGGTCTGTGCTTGCTACGTCTATAGCGTAAGGGGAAAGCGGGCTGGAACATGTAGTGCGGGGGCTGCTATGAGTGCTTGCTTCCACGCATCCACAGCATCCGTATGCTGCGGAAGCCATTCCCAGGGGGCTCCTTTCTTTAGGAGGTCTGAGAGGGGTGCTGCCTTGCTGGCAAAACCGTCAATGTGGTTTCGGCAGTAGCCAACCAGTCCTAAAAATGACCGGAGGGCTGAAACGTTCTGGGGAAGGGGCAATTTAGCAATCGAGTCAATCCTTTTATGCTCGATCTCGCGTTTACCATGTGTGATAATTGTACCCAAATATATCACCTTATCTTCCAAACTCTGGGCCTTTTTGGGGTTAACTTTACAACCAATTGAATGTAAGAGTTCCAGGAATTCGGACAGAAGCTCACTGTGCTCTTCCTTGGTGTCTGTCTGCAGTAGTAGGTCATCTACGTACTGTACCAGACATTCGGGGCGAGAAAATTTGGCTAAACCATTTGCCAGCTGTCAGTGGAAAATGGAGGGGGAGTTGTGGAATCCTTGTGGAAGGCATGTCCACGTGGTTTTTAAAGGTGAAGGCAAATTTGTACTGGCACGCCTTTGCCAATGGAATGGACCAGAATCTATTACTGATGTCCAAAACAGTAAAGTATCAGGAATTGAGTCCCTGCTTGAGCATGGTCTCGGGACTTGTTGCTAACGTGGGGGCTGCTGCGGGGGGGACTTTGTTGAGTTCCCGGTAATCGATGTTCAGTCGCCATGATCCATCGGGCTTTCTCACTGGCCAAATCGGGCATTATTAGTGGAGGCTACTGATCTGAGTGCGCCCTGCTCTAATAAGCTGTCGATAACTTTTGCGATTTCTCCCTCTGCCTCTTGGGGAAATCCATATTGCTTTTGGGGTCTAGGGTCAGGTCCTGTTATTTGTACGGAACCAGTCATCCGGCCACAGTCGTGTATGTGGGTCACGAATGCTGTCCTGTTTTTCTGTAAAACTGCCCTAACCTGCTTGTCCGTGCTAAGCGTGGTCGGGTTAAACCAAAACTCGCCTACTGCGCTAATTTTGTTGGCATATTCACCTATTGTGAGCGTTGCGGGGGCTCTTGCAGATTTTGCCATTTTCCAGACACACTGGTTGACTGGATCAAATGATAGATTGTGGGAATTCATGAAGTCTATTCCCAGAATGTGTGCTGCTGTGTGGGGTCGACTAAAACTACGGGGTTCTTGGTGGTGATGTGGCCGATTTGAATGGGTACAGGGGCTGTGATGTGTCCCTGCTGTGAGTGGCCTGTAAAGCCGCTGAGGGTGATAGTGGCTGTAGTGGACCACGTGTCCTTTTGGAACATGGTGGAGGAATTTATTGTGGTGCGGGACCCTCCTGTGTCCCAGAGAAACTCGATAGGCTGTCCCCGAATTTTCGCTGCAACTACCGGTCATCCGGACCTATCCCAAAGGGTGTCGCAGACCCAACTGGGGGAGCCCGAACACCGTCAGTCCGTTCCGTTCAGGTCCGCCTGATCTGAACGGGTGCTCACATTATGTCTGGGCTCTGTCTTATTTTTACTTAGAGTGCCCGTCTGCTGGGCTCTCTGTGGCTTTCGTGGGGCATTGCATTCCCTTGCAAAGTGTCCCAATTGTCCACAGTTGTAACACTCCTGTGACTTTTGTGGGGGGGCTGTTCTTTCTTTCATTTACCCATGCAGGGTTCAGGTGTGTTTTGACTGCCTTTATGTCTGCGTCGGCCTGCTTTTCTTCGGGATTTTTAACTGCGGATTTGTTTTGTACAGATTGCTCCCAGGCATGGGACAATCTTTTTACTACCCATTTTTCATTATGAGCCTCTTCTGAGGGATCATAATTTGCGCAAGCTTTTTGTCCTGTTTCTGTGGCCTGGGAGATAAGGGTGCGGGTCCATTTGGCCATGTTGTCTGGGGACAAATGGGCGAGGTCTATGTCTCCAAAAACTGCTGCAAAGTGGATCCACAGGCGTCCAGCAAATGCTGTGGGGTCCTCGGTTTTCTTTTGCCTGCATTTGTTGAGGCCATCTACGGGGTCACCCCGGTTATACCCGATCGCATCCAGGATCGCGGTATGCATTTCTGCAAGGGTGCCTCCTCCTATATTCTGTGGGTCGGGAAGGGCTGCTACGACTGAAGGGTCTAAACTTAAAACTGTGAGCTTTACATGCTCTCGCTCATCCAGGCCGTATATGGTCGCCTGCTGCTTTACTCTGGCAAATAAATGGTGGGGGTCTGAGGTGGGGAGGAACGGTGTGATTTTCTCGCATGCGTCCTGTAATTGGGACACTGTTAAGGGGGTGGTGTACAGAAATTCCGTATCGTCCGATTATGGCTGTGTAGTGGGTGGTGACTGGGTTCATTTCAGCCTGAAGTATCTGCCCTGTGGGGGGGTTGGGGCGCTTTTCTCTTTTGGGGCTTTCCCTGCGCACATGTTCCCTGAACATATCTCTGCGCTGTCTCATTCAACTCTTCCCAATCAGGACCGTCTTCCTCATCTAAATTTGCTCCAAAGGTTTCCTGGAATCCTTTTTGGACTGAAAGCAGCGATTGCAGCTCTGCAATCTGCTTCCGGCACTTTGCGTGGTCTAGTGAGCTTTGTCTTTGCTCCGTGGTGGCGGCATGGAGTGCTCTTAACGCTGCCTTCAGGTCACTACACTGCCTCTGCAATGCTTCTACCTGCTTCTCTGTTTCTTCACGTACCAGGACTGCACGTTGCGTGTCCTGATAGGCCTTTTCATATTGGGACTGGAAGCTGCTAAAGTGCGCCAGACAAGACTGGTGTGCCCACTTGGCATCATCCACCTCTCCGTCTTTTGCTGCCAACTTACTCCTTAACTCTACATTCTCTCTTTCTACCTCACTAACATCGATCTTACTCATTCGATGTATGCCTTCTATCTCTTTCCGGAGCATCCTAACGATTGCCATCGGCTTGCGAGCTTTCCTTAAGCTCTTCTTGTGAATCTCGCTCAGGTTCTCCCACCAGTATGTCCTATACTCCCGGGACCTGTTTCCTCGTCGTTACAGAATTCGCTCGAAAGGGGCCTTCCTTTCCCTTTGAGGTACTTCCTGATTTCTTCCTCCCATACGGGACATTGTCCTACTCTACTGCTGCTGGTCGCTGCGACTGCAAATTCCTCTGGGTTCATGAGGCGTTGCATTGCCTGCATTGCCATCTTTCTTGTCCGAATGCTTCTTTTAAATTTGGAACAGGGGAGCGAAGGCTGTGCTGTAAATTCGGTTACGGTTTTCGCTCATCTCCGAAGTACAAGCTCCCGACAGTTTTGGCGCAACAAAAAATCTATCAGTTTACCTTATAGTCCTGTTGGTTACACATGCATACAGACACTTCCGAATTATGAGGATTGGTCAGAATTGGTTTTCTGTTCCCAATTGGATCTCTAATTCAAATTTTTGGGTTCTCCCGGAGTGGTTAAGCCACTTCTAGTTCGGGTCCCGTCAGATGTCGCCAGTAATATGTTGCTAGCGTTTGGTTGTTTCACTTGGCTCTGTTTTATAACCTTTGCTCTCGAGTCACCAGGTATCTTTATGATACCGCCACGAGGTTCAAGTTCGAGTAATGACCAATAACTCAATACACCGATTAGTAAGATTTAAATCAAAGCACATTTATTATACACAGTAATCGCTACTCAAGCACAAATTCTACGTCTAAGCTACTTCTACAACTAACAGGCCTGTACTTAACTTCGGACTGGCCCACCAGGTCAGAGGAACAAATGGCCTTTTGTTCGGGTTCTGAGTCTGCGGGATTCGAAGTTGGTATGGATTGATAGCTAGGAGCACCTATCTCGTAGCGAGCATTGACTTAAGGCTTACGATCTCTCGGCAGCAGTTGAACCGGTCACGGTCAATGTTGGTTCGCGTTGCTGGGTGACCCGGTCAAGAAGAACGATTTGAACTTGAAGGCTCAACTTTATAGTCCCCAGGGGCTTCCCGCCTTTCGGTGCGGACCCTGTACCTGGTTCTAGGTGATTGGACTTCGTTCTAATCGCTTGGTTCGATTTTCCAATACTGGAGCAGTTCCCTGATCAATGGGCGGTCTTGAGGTGTCTGATAACCTCTTTTGTGTTGGCTCCTGCTGGCGCCGGGGAGTCTGGCTTAGTTTTGTTTGTCCCAAATGTTGCTATTGTTCCCGGGGATTGCTTATTAGTATGTAGATGGTTGCTACATTATTATGCAAATGGCTGCTAGTATCGATGCTGTCTGGGCCTTTGCAGAGTTTAATACACAGTAAACTTGCACCTGCTGGTTTCTGCCAGTGTAGACTGAATTTCCTTGCAGCCTTTGCTATTCTCCATTTTACATCGGGAGTTGGCCAACTCAGGTGGCTACACCATTCTCGGTCGCCGCTCTGCCTGCCATCATTTCAGTGTCCCACCCCACCACTCCCCACTGTTACCCATGTCTCTGTCGTCCTACCACACCCCATACCCCAGCCCCCTCCATCTCCATTTTCACGATACCCCATCAACCCTCAGCACTGCAGCAAACAAGTAACTATAGCAAAATTAATGGCTCGCCATGACGCAAAGACTCTAGCTGTGAGGAAGCGCATGAAGGTATCAGATTATGCCTGGGGAACACTTGACTAAATGACTAACATTCAATTAACTAATCACCTTTTAAGTGATTGTTACCTCTTTGAACAAATCAGGAAGCCTCAGCTGAGAATCAGAACCAATGAAAAATAAACAAGGGACTTT
The DNA here is from genome assembly GCF_047496885.1 of Scyliorhinus torazame. Lineage (NCBI taxonomy): Eukaryota > Metazoa > Chordata > Chondrichthyes > Carcharhiniformes > Scyliorhinidae > Scyliorhinus > Scyliorhinus torazame. The sequence goes on along the minus strand of NC_092710.1, from coordinate 175,862,450 downwards.
AGATAAGGATTTCCTTAAGAGTAAGATCATATGATCAATTGTTCTGTTCTGAATTCTTGCTTTGCGGAATTCTTGAAGCATTTGTTAAATTACTTTTGTTTTAAAGTAATTTCTTTATATTTTTCTTATGTTTATGTTTTAGTGCTTTGGCTATGTCTTGACAAGTTTGTGTATTATTTGGATTTAAGTTTTGATTCACGTCTTATGCAAGTGTACTAAAGTTAATATTTAGCAATAAAATCGCATTTTGGACACCTCCAATCAGCCGGACTGTTTACCCTTATTTGGAAGATAAATAAGAGATCCTCCAGTCCCGCAGCACACACTGAGTGCTGACCTCCTGGAGTACGGAGGCATGCACCGTGAGCAGACCAACCATAAACCTGAGACAACCACCCTGAGCAGACCAACCACACATTCCTACCAGTGTGACAGCACACTCGCTTTTTGAGAACCCAGTGCAGCGCTATTGCAGGTTGGCTTTGAATGTTGCGCTCACCCCCAAGTCATGAGCAAAGTGAGGGTGGACAGCTACACATCACTTTTATTCGATCGTGATTTAGACCTGGCCTAATTTCCCACTAGCATGACAGGTAATGGGAGGGGAATGTGGTTTTGGTGAGTTGTGATTTTAATGAGCATTAATGAGCATGGTAATACATTAAAAATATTTTACTTGTTCATGGGATGTGGGCATTGCAGGGCAGGCTGTGCCAGCATTTATTGCCCATCCCTAATTGTCCTTGAGGAGGCAATTAAGAGTCAACTACATTGCTGTGGGTCTGGAGTTGCATGTAGGCCAGACCAGATAAGGATGGCAGATTTCCTAACCGAAAGGACATTAATGAATCAGATGGGTTTTTATGACAATCAACAATGGTCATCAATAGACTTTTAATTTCAATTTTTTATTTATTTCAAATTTCACAATCTGCAGTGGCGTGTTTCGAACCTTAGTCCCCAAAGCATTACTCTGGGGCTCCGGTTTACTCGTCCAGTGACAATACCACTACGCCACTGCCTTCCGGGGTTCCCATCATGGATCAGCGGGAAGCCCAAACTGCAATCAGCCCACCGCGAAAGTGGTGTGGGGAAAATTACAAATTGATTTCCTGCCAGAGGGATTTCAAATTTTTGGCTTTTTTTTGTATTTTACATTCCTGCCCGCCACGAACCTGCCAACTAAGTAAAATCAATACCAAAGATAAATGAATCAGATCAAAGATCTGCTGGGGTTTAAACCCAGCTGACTGATTTTCTCTTTTTAGGAATTGACAGGTGTTGCATCCTCTGCCTGAGTCAGCAGGCGTATTGCCCACGTGAGCTTTAAAGCAGTGATTTGTTTCACTGCCTCGATCTGTTCTCCTCGTTAGCTTTCAGGTGGCGGTTTCTCTTTTGCCAGGGCTGGTAAATTCAGCCCTAAATGTCTGAAATCTAATTTGACCAAATTATTTTGCTCAGTTAAAAATTTTACAGAATAATGAAGGAGCATATTCAGCAATGCATTCTTCATGAAAGCTTCAAGGAACTTGCTTTCATTACTTATTGTTATCTACAACTATCTCTGCTGTGTGTGTTATGTAATAAATAACAGCAGCACTGCCTTTCATGTGCAGCTTTCACTTAACTCAGTGACAACACCAAATTAATCAGCAGCACACTATAATAAAATTTGTTACATTTCAATAGGTACAGTGTCTTGTTATGTGGTTGTAGCATCAGATAAGAATATCCTTGACTGAAAGGCATGGATTCAAGGCCAAGCCTCAACTGGCCTTTGCCATTATTTTCCTTCTGCAGAGCGTGTTTAGTCAAACATATAGGGCGCGATTTAATTCAATGGGATTTAACTGTTAAATAGGAGGCCTCAGCAGGGAGTGCGCAGCCGAGATAGCACATAGCCCTAGTTTCTGCACTGAGGTACTCCGCTTGCCGGAACACCTTGGTGTAGCAAGAGATCAGGACGCCCCCAGTGCAACCACCGACCCCGGTGCAATCACCAACTCCTCCCAGCCCCAACTCATGGTGAGGAAGTCCCTGGCAACACCCACTCCCCCAACACTCACACAGTACACCCCAACCCAATTTCAGCACGGCACCACTAGTCTGACACCCTGGCAGTGCCCCAGCCAGCTGGCAGTGCTACCTAGGAACCTTGGCAGTGTCAGGCTGCACCTAGCTGGCATTCCAGTGTGCCAGACTGGCAGTGCTAAGGTGCCCAGGTATCATCATCCAATCCCTGGGAGACCCCACAAGTGCTGCTCCGTCTGGGTATGGAAACCAGTACTGAAAGACATTCACCCAATGTCTCTGAGGTGAAGGGGATAGATCCCAATGCCTCGGGTGCCTCGTGTAACTGCATATTAAGGTGAGACTAGCCGTCTCGCTTTAATATGCGGATTTGCCAAAAAGTGATCCTATCCGCAATGGGCAAAATTCACATTGCAATGTCTCACAGGAGCGGGATCTTGCAAGGTTTTGCTAGCTGGGTAGATCCCGGGGGCAGTGTCTCCCGGCTTCTATTGGCCAGGTTGTGCCATGGTGCGCTGCCTTTCAGGTGCAACATGGTTGTTCGATCACGCCCATAATTACATGCAATAATATATTTATTACTGAAGACAAATAAGAAAAACAATATCGATCAAAGGATGTTATCTTTAGGAAACAAATGTGAACTGGTGTTGTGCAGCTTAACTTACTGTATAATGATGTGCTGTCTTTCACTAAGTGCTCGTTTTCAATATACTTTTACTGGTCGTCACTGTGTTTGCCATCTGAGCGTGGGATAGAATTGCTGCCTGATTGCATTAAAGCTACTTTCCGGCTTGAATCACCTGAGAGAAGACTTGTGTTAGAAAACATCACTCCCATAATTGATGAGCACATATTCCATTAGCAGTCGCTTTTTAGTCTTCAAGGCACATCAAATGTCAACATACTTTTAACTTACTCGTGGGAGTTTCGACCTGATTTGAAAATGACATGGCAATCAAAAACCAGGGCCAAAAAATAAGGTGGAAATTATATCAACATTCTTCACGATTCAAAGTACAAAGCAGCATTTTTAGCTGACATAGGCCTTTTATAAAATATAGATTTCAAAGCATTATGTCACATATCTGACAGAATTAAGAACAAATGCCAAACAGAAACAGAATTGTGCTTTTCCTTTTATTCACGTGTGGGACGTGAGTGATACTGACAAAGTGAGAATCCTGCCCATAGCTTCAAGTCAGGGATGGTGTTTAACTTGCAGGTGGTGGTGTTCCCATCTCTCTGCTGCCCTTTTTCATTTAGGTGATAGTAGTCACGGGTTTGGAAGGTTTGAGAGAGCCTTGGTGCCTTGATGCAGTGCATTGGAAAGACGGTACACACTCCTGCCATTGTGCGTTTGTGTGGTGGTGGAAGTGAATTATTCAGGTAGTGTAAGGGGTGCCAATCAAGTGCCAATCACTTTGTCCTAGGTGGTGTCAAGCATCTTGACTGCAGTTGGAGCTGCTCTCAGCCAGGCAAATAGAGAATATTCCATCACAGTCCAGACTTGCGTCTCATCGACAGTAGACAAGCTTTGGATATTCAGGAGATGGCCTTAGAGTTCCCAGCCTCTGACCTGCTCTTCTAGGTTCAGTATTCATATGGCTTGTCCATTCAAATTTCTGATCAACGGTAAGACTCAGGATGTTGATAGTGGGGAATTCAGTGATGGTAATGCCAATGCACATCATAAGTGTAACATTATGATAAATGTATAGAACTCTATGAGTTAATGTTATGTCCAAATCAACCACTAGAGGGAGCTAGATGTAGATCTATTTAAAGCATCAATGCTAAGCCTTCTGAGACAGTGTTGAGGAGAAGGCTAGAACACAGATTGTAGGAAAGATAGTGTGAGTGAGAGCAGATCATAGTTATTGTATCAGTGTAAAGATTAGGAGTAGATGAGTGTGGATTGTATGTTTATTATCAACTGTTTATTATATAGGAGTAGGTGTTGAATCCAATGAAGTAGTGTAAATAAATCTTTAGCTATGTTTAATACAAAAGCTAGTTGTGGTCTTTGTGAACACTACAACAACCATCCTCGGATCAGAACCACAAAGAACACCACATGGTACCAGGGGCATATTTCTAAGAATAATAAGCAATTAGATTAGACAGGATAGATTTAAGAAAATTCAATGAAACAATCATGCCACTACACCGATCAAAGAAATCTGTACAAATGATGGATCATAAGATGGAAGGTCTGAAGAAATCTGACTACTTCAAAACAACCAGTAAATTATGTTAAAATTGGTCATTTTTCAAACAACAGTTTGAAGTTTTCCTATCTGCCTCCACGCTAGAAAAGGCTTCCGATCAGGGAAAAATAGCGCTTCTTCTTAATTTGGATGGAACGCAAGCTTAGCGTTGTTTAATTCATTTGAATTTGCTGAAGATGAGGATAAAAAAAGTATAACATGGTGCAGAAATTTGATGCTCACTGCAAAAGGCAAGTGAACGAGAGCTATAAGATCTATATGTTCAGAAGAAGACTGCAGCTGAAAAGGGAGTCGGTAGATTCTTTTACTACTGCTTTAAAGTTAAAAGCGCAGTTGTGTAACTTCTCCTCCGTTGCTGATTCAATGCTTTGCGATCAAATTCTATTTGGGGCAAATGTCAAACGTTTGCAAGGAAAAATGCAGAGACGACCGATTTTGCTGCTGGATGAAGTGATTAATATGTGTAAAGCCAGTGAGCAACCATCCTCTGAATATGCAGAGTTCAGGGCAAACGAAAAGGCGCAAAGTCAGGAAAAGTGGCGGATGCCATTAATGCTGTGTCACAGCACAGAAAACTGCATACAACAGCTGGTGGCCATTTTGAGAGTGACATCACGAGCATGATGACGTGCACATACTGTGGCCACGCCCACAGTAAAAGAAACTGTCCGGCAAAATGCAAACAATGTTCCAATTGCTGTAAATACAATCACTTTGCAGCACAGTGCCGTTTTGCAACAGCTTTTACAGTAAATAAATTATAAAAATCCTACGATTATAGGAAGATTCAGAGTATACAGAGTAAAGGAAAATAAAAATATATCTTAATTGATAATGATGATTCCTCCCAATATGCGCTGAAAGATACTTTCATGGTTGATGCAATTACTAGGATTAATGCACTGTGATAAAAAACCAGTACATCAGGTTTCCAAAATTATTTGAGAGTGGACTGTACTACTTGATATAAATGGGTCTGAAATTCCATTTAAGATAGATACAGGAGCTCACTCAAATTGAATAATGGGAAAGGATTTAAGACAAGCATACAACACACCACTAATAAAGAAATCAACCTGTCGATTGACTGACTGTAATGGAAATACCATAGCCATCAGAGGTTCCTGCTGTCTCATTGTTCAGAATGGCGACATCAGTATGCCATGAGACTTTGAAATAGTAGAAAATGACAAATCATCACTACCTGGGGTGGATGCTTGCGATAAATTACACTTGGTTAAAAGGATACACACAACCAATAATTTGAAAGATTCGCTAAAAAATGAAATTGAACAACGTTTGGGTAAATTTGACCATGTGTTCTCTGGAATGGGCACCCTGCCCTTTACATACAGTATTAAACTAGAAAAGGATGCCAAATCTGTAATACATGCGCCAAGAAGAGTGCCAGCTCCATTGAGAGATAGTCTCAAGACCGAGCTTGACCGAATACAACAGTTAGACAAAATCTCCAAGGTCGCCAAACTGATGAGCTGGATCAGTTCGACGGTATGCATATGCAAACCTAATGGAGAATTAAGAATCTGCATAGATCCAAAAGACCTAAATAATAATATTATTAGGGAACATTATCCCATACCCAAGAGAGAAGAGATCACATCAATCAGAAATGGCTAATGCCAAGTTTTTCACAAAATCAGATGCTTCTAAAGGATTTTGACAACTTAAAGTTGACAATCAAAGCAGAAAGCTTGGAGCCTTTAACATGCCTTTTGGTAAATATTGATTCATTAGGCTACCTTTCGGGATCATATCTGCAGCTAAAATTCTTCATCGGGCGATGGAAACCGTCATCAAAGCGATACCGGGTGTCAGAGTATATGTTGACGATGTAATCATCTGGTCTAATATTCTAGAGAAACACTGTGACAGGCTCAAGAAAGTGCTCACCAAAGTTCATCAAAATGGATTGAAACTAAATCAGGAAAAATGTCAATTTGGGATCCACAAATTGAAATTTTTAGGTGATATCATATCGCAGGATGGAGTTCAACTGGATCAAGACAAAATTAATGCCATAGGTGACATGCCGGTACCAATTGACAAAGAAAAGCAATTCTGGGACTGCTCGGTGTTGTAAACTTTATGGGAAAATTCATTCCCAACCTATCGAATCGAACAATAGCTCTGTGCAATCTCATCAAAAAGAATGTTGATTTTAAATAGGCACCTGAAAACGCAGATGAGTGGCAAGACATAAAAGCAGCTCTGACCACTGCTCCATTGTTAGTGTTTTATGACTCAACAAAGGGAACAAAAATTTCCACCGATGCCAGCAAACGGCATAGGCGCAGCCCTACTTCAAAAAGATTATCATTATCTGTGTAAACCTGTAGCATATGGATCTCGTTCGATGACTCCTATTGAGCAACGGTATGCGCAAATAAAAAAAGAGTGTCTTGATCTCCTAACAGGCATCACCAAATTTCATGATTATGTATATAGTTTACTGCACTTTGTAGTTGAAACTCATCATAGACCTCTAGTTAACATCATCAAGAAAGACCTTAACGAGTTGTCTCCACGACTTCAGAGAATGATCATGAAGCTATGGAGATACGATTTCACACTAGTCTACACGCCAGGAGAAGACTTAGTTGTTGCTGATATCTTATCAAGAGCTACAAATAATAGTGATACCTCGATTTCAGATATAGTACACATTCTGGAAGCACAAGCTTCATTTGTTGCTGAAATGCTTAGTGTCTGACAAGAAGCTATGTATCATAAGAGAAGAAACAGAGAAGGACTTGACACTCCGAAGGGTAATCAAATACCTGAAAGAAGGATGGCCCAATGGATGTTGCTTCAGTTTTCACAGTGTCAAAGATGACCACACTCGTAGTCAAAGGAGGCAGAATAGTTATTCCCTCCTGCCGATGAAGATATATCTTGGAACAGATACACGAGGGTCACCAAGGAATTGAAAATTGTCATAGATGAGCAAGACAATCTGTGTACTGGCGTGGAATCAACAAGGATGTGGACAGTCATGTGCTGGGATGCAGCATTTGGGCAGCATGGTGGCATAGTGGTTAGCACTGCTGCTTCATGGTGCCTAGGTCCCAGGTTCGATCCCGGCTCTGGGTCACTGTCCATATGGAGTTTGCACATTCTCCCCCACAACCCAAAGTTTCGCCCCCACAACCCAAAGATGTGCAGGGTAGGTGAACTGGCCACGCTAAATTGCCCCTTAATTGGACAAAATGAATTTCTAAAAAGCAAGGAATGCAGCATTTGTCAGATGCATCAATCTGCACCATGCAAAGAAATCTTGGAAGAAAATGAAGTAATCACCTATCCATGGCTTAAAGTTAGAATGGATCTATTCTACTTTAAAGGTCATGACTATTTAGTTATTATTGACTACTATTCCAACTATCCTGAGGTTATTACTCCTACTGATTCAACGACTCGATCTGTAATCCGAGCAGCAAAATCTGTTTTTGCTCAAGATGGAATTCCATTACACATCGTCTCTGACACTGATCCGTACATCACCAGCTGGGCGTGGACAGAATTTGCAGAAGGTTATAATTGTACCCCCAATCCAATGAAAAAGCTGAGAAAGGCATAGGAATAGTTAAGAAGCTATTCAGCAAAGCACTAGATGACAACAAAGATTTATCATTAGCACTGTTGACATACAGAGCTACTCCATTGCAACTGAATGTAAAACAAGAAAATGATGCATGCTCGCTAATGTAATATTCAAAGAAAAAATGTTCGAGTTTATAACCTTTTTTTCCAAAGAAAGGGGATGTGACATTATGATAAATGTACAGAACTGTAACGGTTAATGTTATGTCCGAATCAACCACTAGAGGGAGATAGATGTGGAACTATAGGGGTGGAGGGGGCAAGGTGGAAGGTGGATGGGGCAATGGTGAGAAGGGAGGAGGAGTGAGGGAGGTCGAGAGGGAAGGGAAGGACAGAGTGTTATATTATTCTAATATGAATTAGGAAATGTATGTTTGTGTTTGAATGTGTTAAGTATCCTCGAACCACATCACTCACTGATGCACTATTCTGTGTATTGAAGGAACAATGTATCAGTCTGCAGCACAGTAACACAGTGGTTAGCACAGTTGCTTCACCTCTCCAGAATGCCAGGTTCGATCCCGGCTCTGGGTCACTGTGTGTGTGGAATTTGCACATTCTCCCCGTGTTTGCGTGGGTTTCCTCCGGGTGCTCCGGTTTCCTACCACAGTCCAAAGATGTGCAGGTTAGGTGGATTGGCATTGATAAATTGCCCTGAGTGTCAAAAAAGGTTACGTGGGGTTACTGGGTTACGGGGATAGGGTGGAGGCGTGGGCTTAAGTAGGGTGCTCTTTCCAAGAGCCGGTGCAGACTCAATGGCCGAATGACCACCTTCTGCACTGTATGTTCTATATTTTATGTTCTATATAAAGCATTGACGCTAAGCCTTCTGAGAGAGTGTTGAGGAGAAGGATAGAAGACAAACTGTAGGAAAGATAGAGTGAGTGAGAGCAGATCATAGATATGGTATTAGTGTAGATCATAGTTATTGCATTAGTGTAGATATTAGTAGTAGATGAATGTGGATTATATGTTTATTATCAACTGTTTATTAGATAGGAGTGTTGAATCCAATTAAGTAGTGTAAATAAATCTTTAGCTTTGTTTAATATAAAAGCTAGTTGTGGTCTTTGTGAGCACTCCACCAACCATCCTTGGATCAGAACCACAAAGAACAACACAATAAGGAGATACTTAGATTCTCTCTTGTTGGAGATAGGCATTGCCTGGCACTTGTGTGGACAAATTCCCATTACTTCCATTTACCTGCGCAACCCATTTGCAAATACCTATCTTTGGACCATTCAGGGTAAGTAGAGAAGCAAAGAGAATGGCAATGTGTGAATAAAAATGGCTCAAAATATTGATTTGCCGGACGCAAACATTGTGCCTGTTCAGCAGATACATGACTCTGGTCTGTGGTTGGAATTAATTAAACAAAGTCAGGAATTTAAAAAATATTACTTATACATCTGTATAATGTGTAATAGAAATAGCTTACAACTGCATTCAGTCATTTTCTCCCATTATTAATTCTTATTTCAAATTTATTTATTAATTAAACCCTCTCCTCTTCCAAGATAGTACAGTGTCACCACTAGTGGGAGGCATAAATATAAGTTTACATTATAAATGTGGACAAGGGCATTTTCTGGTTATGGGAAAATAAGGAATGTATAATTGTTATTATTTCCTGGATTCCAACCACAGTTTTGCCTTAAGACCTTGATTCTTGATTTCCCTTGATTCTATAGAATATCATTTATTCAGGGGGTTCCACTGATCTCCCACCATAACTTTGGCAGAAACCCGAAGGAAATGGCTTAAATAGCTGTTTGCATCATTTCGCTCGAAATTCTGTTGATCATCCCTCAAAGCTACGGGGAGATTCTGGAGAACATCTTTGGGAAAGATACTCTTCTGAGTGAAATTCCATGAAAATATTAACTGGCATATAACAATGATTTGTGGGACAATGAGAAATAGAATTAGAGCCAATGTTTCTTGCTGTTGGGCTATTTTTTGTTATCAATTTCTGAGAGCATGGATGCAATTTTGTTTCAACACCATGTGAGGCCATTGAACTGCAAATTGAATTGTAGTAAAGATAGTGGGCGGGATTCGCAGGAGCCCGACGCTGAAATTGTGTTCAGTGATCCAACGCCGAAATCGGAGCCAGCGCCGGTTTGACGCCGGTCTCCCATGCTCCACCCCCTACAAAATGACATCATTGTAGTTGGAATCCAGGAAACAATAAAAATTATACATTCCTTATTTTCCCATTTCCAGAAAATGCAGTTGCAGGACCGAGCGCATCATCGGCTGGCCCAGCCGTGATGCTCCGCCCCCGGTGGGCCGGGTTCCCAACGGCTTGTAGTCTTAGCCGGCGTGCCGGGTGCGGACTGTGTCCAGCGCCGTCACACTCGGCCGGGATCCATGCCACTGACCAGGAGGGGGCAGCATCTGCTAGGGGTGGGGGGACTGGTGAGGGGTAGCCAGGGGGTGGGCTGTGGGGTCGCGGTTTGCGGATTAGGTTACCCGCAGGGCCGGTGCCATGTCAGCCGTGCGCACGTGTGGCCCAGGACTCGGCAATTCTCTGGCCGTTTTTGGCCCGGGCAGCGGGAATTTCAGTTGTCACCGGTGCTTGACCCTCACCGGTCTCGGTACCGGCGAGGTGTGGACTCCGAATTTCCTGTTGTGAAAGTCGGCACATTTTAAGCTGGCGTCAGCACTTAGTCTCCAGAACGGAGAATCCAGCCCGGTCAGTCTATAGGGTTAACATTTTACTCATTCAAAAATAGACCATAGAATCATAGAATTTACAGTGCAGAAGGATCCATTCGGTCTATCAAATTTACGCCAGCCCTTGGAAAGAGCATCCTACCTAAGCCCACAACTCCACCCTTAACCCAGTAACCCCACCTAACGTTTTTGGACACTAAGGGCAATTCAGCATGGCCAATCCATCTAATCTGCACATCTTTGGACAGTGGGAGGAAGCCGGAGCACCCGGAGGAAACCCACGCAGACACGGGGAGAACGCACAGACTCCGCACAGACAGTGACCCAAGCTGGGAATCGAACTTATGACCCTGGAGCTGTGAAGCAACTGTGCTAACCACTGTGCTACTGTTCTACCCTTCAACTAGCATAGAAAGGTTTTCTGAAGTGTCAAGGAAAACAGACATCTTTGATCAGCATTTTCTCTTTCCCATCTCCCATGATAAACAATAAGCTGTCAGTGCTTACTGATTCAAGAGAGGCAGTCAAGGTCAAGGTCAGTATGTTCAATCATGGATTCACATATTCGGTCAGAACTACCTCATAGTCCGTGTGGAGTTTGCGCATTCTCCCCATGTCTGCGTGAGTTTCACCCCCAGAACCCAAAGATGTGCAGGTTAGCTAGATTGGCCATGCTAAAATTGCCCCTTAATTGGGAAAAAATAATAATTGGGTACTCTAAATTAAATAAAAATGAACTACTTCATAGTTCCATTCATCATTTACTTTTTGAACCCAACAATCGTTCGGGTGAGAAATGATTTAAAGGTGATCTTTCTGTAGATGAACAAGCAGGTTGTGTGCTATTGCAGCGAGATGGCTTATTTTATCACAATAAAGTAGCCAGCCATCTGCATCAATTGACAACCCTGCTACAAATTGCTTCGAAGTCTGTATTTTGAGACCTCATGACATGATAATAACAGCAGTGTCTGGAAGAGGAGACTAACTGCAGAAGTATTATCAAGCCTTCCTCTATTATGCGTGGTTTCCAATGAATGAGATTTGATAATAGAAATGTTGAAACAAATTTAAATTTTTATAGTACGATTTGATTTAGTTTGATTTCAATAAATAGATAAAGGCAATGAAAACACATTACATAAGGATATGCATATATTTTAACATGATTAACCAAATTAAAGAAAAGGTATGTTAAAGAAAATATATTTGCAAAAAAAATCAAGTTAAAAATAATTTTAAAATACTTATTATAAACTGATCTTGAATCAATTTCCGAAGAGAGTTACAGAAATTTATTTATTACCTTGTTTTGAGAGACCTTTTCAGTCCGAGCTTATCCTTCATAGTCTTGTTCCTAAGCAGTAAGTTAATGGGTTCAAGCCTGGCTTCATTAAATTGAGCATGCACCTCGGCTGAAACTGCTTTGTAGACCTGAGGGAAAGCTGCATTGTCAAAAACGTGGGGCGGAATTTTCAGATTGTTTTTTCAAAATGTCAACTCAGGCGAGAAATGTGGCGTGGAGCCGACCGGCGGCGCTGATGGTTTTCCTTGCCATTTTTTTGCATTTGAAAAAAGAGTGAATGGGCCCACCTTGACATAAAGTTAGGCTTTTAAAAGATCAAGGTGCCCTTAAAATATATATAGAAGATGTGTTAGAGTGGATTAGGATGGAGAAGGAATCGTGTAAGGGGTCTAATTTGAGGGCTATAGTGACGGCAGCATTACCTATGGCACCGAGTAGGTATTCAGGGAGCCCGGTGATGCAGTCCATCGTGAAGATATGGGGTGGGATCCTCCTGTACCCGGCGGGGCGGGCCATACCGGCGCCGAGGAGTGGCGTGAACCACTCCGGCATCGGGCCGCCCAGAAGGTGCAGAATCCTCCGCATCTTCAGGGGCTAGACCGGCGGCAGAGGGGTTGGCACCGCAGGTTGGCACATACGCGGAAGTGCCAGCGTGTGCTGGCGTCATCCCAGCGCATGCGCAGGGGTGTTCTTCTCCGTGCCGGCCATGCGGAGGTTGACAGCAGTCGGCGCGGAGGGAAAGAGTGCCCTCACAGCACAGGCCCACCTGCGGATCGGTGGGCCCCAATCGTGGGTCAGGCCACCGTGGGGGCACACCCCGGGGCCAGATCCCCCCTTGCCCCCTCGAGGACTCTGCAGGCCGCCCGCAGAGCCAGGTCCCGCCGGTAGGGTCCTGGTTTGATTTATGCCGGCATAACTGGCCGAAAACGGGCGGCCGCTTGTGGGGCAGAGAATCGCCGGGGGGGCCACTGCCAACAGCCCCCGACCGGCGCAGAAAAATCGGAGCAGCGGGGCAGGATTCACGCCCTCCACGGCGATTCTCCGACCCGGCAGGGGATCGGAGAATCCCGCCCAAGGAATCAGTCGAGGAGGCATTTTAGGGTGGAAGGGATGTCGGTGTTAACGCCGCTGCGCAAGAATCATGGGTTTGAGCCCGGGTGGATAGTGTATACAGGAGGTGGGGGGAAGTGGGGCTGGTCAAGGTGAGGGATTTGTATCTGGAGGAAGGGTTTGCCAGTCTGGAGGAGCTAAGGGAGAGGGTGGAGCTGCTGAGGGGGAGTGTGTTCAGGTATCTACAGGTTAGGGACTTTGCGCAAAAGATCTGTAGGGGCTTCACTAGATTTCCGGGATTCACCCTGTTGTAGCAACTGCTGCTCCTGGATATGGAAGGGGAGGGAAGAATTGGGGATATATACAAGTGGCTGGGGGAACAGGGAGGCGAGCGGGTGGTGAAGATCAAGGAGAAATGGGAAGCAGAGTTGGGAGGGGAGTTCAATTGGGGAGTATGGAGTAAGGCACTGCGAAGGGTAAACGGAACCTCCTATTGTGCAAGGATGAGCCTTATACAGTTTAAGGTGGTGCACAGGGTGCCTAAGACTCGGGCGAGAATGAGTGAGTTCTTTCAGGAGGTAGCAGATGAGTGTGATAGGTGTGGGCGGGGGGCCAGCGAATCACTCGCACGTGTTTTGTGGTTGCAAAACATTGGGAAGATTCTGGGTGGGAGTGTTTGCGGTCTTAGCCAGGGGAGGAGAAGGTGGACCTGGACCCTTTGGTGGCGATATTTGCAGTTTCAGAGAAGCCGGAGCTCATGGAGAGGAGGAATGCCGATGTCTTGCCTTCATCTCCCTGATTGTATGGCGGCAAATTTTGCTGGAGTGGTGGTCGGCATCGCCATCGGGGGTAGTGGCTTGATTGGGTGACCTGTACGACTTCCTGCGATTAGAGAAGATAAAGTTTGAGTTAAGGGGCTCTTTAGGGGGGTTTGAGGAAAGGTGGGGGATGTTTGTGACCATGTTTGAGGGGCTCTTCGTCACGGGGAAGGGGGGATGAAAAAGAGAAAATATCTGCACACACTGTATAGTTGATTGCTGGGAAGTATGTTTCCCAGGGTGTTTATTCACTGTAACCTGTTTTGATACATGTTTGTAACAAATACATTTTAGAAAAAAAGGCTCATCTTGATTGGTGGACTCCTCTTGAAAGTGTCAGATGTTGAGACGTGGTGGAGACTTAGAGCAGTAAAAACTGATCTCCTGGCTGTCTGGTGTGAAGTTTCTGATCTTTCATTGAGTGAATCAGCTGCCAGGTTCCTGACATTCAGCCAGCAGCCTGAGGCAAAAGTGAGGCAGATAACTTTTCACTCTTCTCAATACAGAGAAAGAAAGTTCAATGGAAGCATTTGTGTCAAGTAGTGTTAAAGATTTTTTCAGAATGTTTTCCACATTTGGAAAGGTTGCCTGCAAACCATCACATTCATATCTGTAAAAATCATCTGGTGATCTCAAAGCACAGAGTTCATCATTATTGATTAAATGAATGAATTACTACATCTTCAACATTTTTTGTGTCTATGTCCTCCCAGTAGAATTCAGTTAATCTCTTCTTAGCATTCTCATTCAAACTTTTGATGAAAAGTATGCAAAATAATTCAACAGTTTTCTTCAAAGATTCACTTCTACTCTGCAATTGTATCATTATTTTGACACAAATAACAGTGAACAATGAACTTTTTGTTCCCTACAGCAGTTAAACAGTGATTTGCGTATTTTTTTTTTGTGGCTTGCATTGTGTGATCTGAGGGTGGACAGGGTCAAGAGGGCATCAACATCATTGGAGGTAGGATTTGACATCATTTGGCATGAGGCTTGATATCATTTGGAGTGGCTGCCACATCACCAGAGGTCAAGGGGTGATCTGGGGAGCCCCACAAATATGGATAGTTCAGGGTCCCCATAAGTGTAAGTCCTCCTCTGGATCAGGTGCAATTCAAATGGGCTGCCTTGTCCTGTTTCTCCATCATTCAAAAGCACATCATTGAGTATGAATTGCTATGAGAAGTCCTGAGTTTTTGTATGGTGCTAGATAAATGCACGTTCTTTCTAATTAAAAGTAAGAGACTAACTATATAATGTACAAACCATATTCCATGCACTTTCCACAAATCCCACCCTCAGCACCAGATGGCTGTTGGAAATCAGAAGGACAACATCCAACTCATATCTTGGCCTAATTCACATGTAAATCATTCTGATTGATCCAGTCCCATGTTTCCTAAGTGTACATAGTGGAGACTGAGGCTCCATGTAGAGTCTTGTAGTAACTCATTACTCGATGTGAGAAAATGTATCCTTCATTGGGGTAAATCACCAACCATAAATCTGTGGCTAACAAAGCTATAGGGTATGAAAATGATGTTTAACCTGTGCCTGGTAGTGTGATCTTTATTTCAGAAGGATCACAAGCCTTTTCTTCAAAATCAAAATCATTATCCCAGCTGAGGAAATAGGTTATCAGCAGTGATTTGCCTAAAACCATTGAAAGACAACTACACTGGTCCCATGTTGGATTGGATTGGATTGGATTTGTTTATTTACACGTGTACCGAGGTACAGTGAAAAGTATTTTTCTGCGAGCTGATGATCAACAGATCATTAAGTACATGGGAAGAAAAGGGAATAAAAGAAAATACATAATAGGGCAACACAAGGTATACAATGTAACTACATAAGCACCGGCATCGGATGAAGCATACTGGGGTGTAGTGTTAATGAGGTCAGTCCATAAGAGGGTCGTTTAGGAGCCTGGTAACAGCGGGGAAGAAGCTGTTTTTGAGTCTGTTTGTGCGTGTTCTCAGACTTCTGTATCTCCTGCCCGATGGAAGAAGTTGGAAGAGTGAGTAAGCCGGGTGGGAGGTGTCTTTGATTATGCTGCCCGCTTTCCCCAGGCAGCAGGAGGTGTAAATGGAGTCAATGGATGGGAGGCAGGTTTGTGTGATGGACTGGGCGGTGTTCACGACTCTCTGAAGTTTCTTGCGGTCCTGGGCCGAGCTGTGATGCAGCAAGGTAGGATGTTTCCTATGGTGCATCTTTAAAAGTTGGTAAGGGTTAATGTGGACATGCCGAATTTCCTTAGTTTCCTGCTTTCTTGGTGGCAGCATTGACGTGGATGGACCAGGACAGATTTTTGGAGATGTGCACCCCTAGGAATCTGAAACTGCTAACCATCTCCACCTTGGCCCCATTGATGCTGATAGGGGTGTGTACAGTACTTTGCTTCCTGAAGTCAATGACCAGCTCTTTAGTTTTACTGGCATTGAGGGAGAGATTGTTGTCACTGTACCACTCCACTAGATTCTCTATCTCCCTCCTGTATTCTGACTCGGCGGTATTCGAGATCCGGCCCACTATGGTCGTATCGTCAGCAAACTTGTAGATGGAGTTGGAACCAAATTTTGCCACGCAGTCCTGTGTGTACAGGGAGTAGAGTAGGGGGCTAAGTACACAGCCTTGCGGAGCCTCAGTATTGAGGACTATTGTGGAGGAGGTGTTGTTGTTCATTCTTACTGATTGTGGTCTATTGGTCAGAAAATCGAGGATCCAGTTGCAGAGTGGGGAGTCAAGTCCTAGATTTTGGAGCTTTGATATGAGCTTGGCTGGGATTATGGTGTTGAAGGCAGAGCTGTAATCGATAAATAGGAGTCTGATGTTGGAGTCCTTATTGTCGAGATGCTCTAGGGATGAGTGTATGGCCAGGGAAATGGCGCCTGTTGTGGACCGGTTGTGACGGTATGCGAATTGTAGTGGATCCAGATGGTATGGGAGAATGGAGGTGATGGGCTTCATGATCAACCTCTTGAAGCACTTCATTACAACTGAAGTCAGGGCCATCGGACGGTAGTCATTGAGGCACGTTGCCTGGTTCTCCTGTTTCCTTCCCACCCTAGTAAAACTGGTTAATGGGAATCAGGGGAAAAACCTTCCACTGGTTGGAGTCATATCTGGCACAAAGGAAAATGTTTGTTGTTGTTGGAGGACAATCGTTTCAGCCCCAGAACATCACTGCATGCGTTCCTCAAGGTAGTGTCCTGGGCCCAACCATCTTCAGCTGCTTCATCAATGACCTTGCATCCATCATAAGATCAGAAGTAGGGATAAATATCTCACAGTGTTCAGTACTATTTGCACCTCCTCTGATACTGAAGCAATCAATGTTCATATACCATAAGCCCTGGGCAACATTCTGATAAATGATACTGATAACAACATACCGATAAGTGGCAATTAACACTTGTACTACACAAGTGCCTAACAATGTCCATTACCAATCTGAGAGAATCTAACTCTCCACTTGATATTTAAAGACATTACCATTGCTGAATCCCCTTCAACCACCTGGGGATTACTATTGACCAAAAACGGAACCAAACTAACTATAAATTCTGTGGCTACAAGAGCATCAGTGGCTGGGAGTTTCATGGTAAGTAACTGACCATCTATTTCCCAAAGCCTGTCCACCATCTACAAAGCACAAGTCAGGAGTGTGATGGAATACTGTCCACTTATTTGGATGAGTGTAGCTCCAAAAACAGTGAAGAAGGTCAATATCATAATAATAATCTTTATTGTCACAAGTAGGCCTACATTAACACTGCAACAAAGTTACTGTGAAGATCCCCTCATTTCCACACTCGGTGCCTGTTCGGGTACACAGAGAGTGTTCAATTCACCCAACAGCACTCTTTCGGGATTGTGGGTGGGATGAAACAGGAGCACCCGGAGGAAACCCACCCAGACACAAGGAGAACGTGCAGACTCCACACAGACCATGACCCAAGCTGGGAATCGAACCTGGGACTCTGGTGCTGTGAAGCCATAGTGCTAACCACTATGCTACCGTGCTCATCTAAGGCAACGTAACCCCTTGTGATTGGTAGTCCGTCCAGAACCTTAAACATTCACTCCCTCCACAACCAAGGCACAGTGACTGCATTATGTACCATAAAAAAGTGCACTGCAGCAACTCACCAAGACTCCTTCAACAGCATCTTCCTAACCAGTGACCCTGACCACTAGAAGGACAAGGGAAGAAAATGCATGGGAACATCACCACCAGCAAGTTCCCGCAACACACCATCCTGACTTGGAACTATATTGCCGTTCTTTCACTGTCACTAGAACATACCTTTCCTAACAGCACTGTGGTTTTACATACACCAGGTGGACTGTAGCAGTTCAATTAAGAAGAGAACTCACCGCCATCTTCTCAAGGACAATTAACGATGAACAACCAATGCTGGCCTGTTGCTAATTGTGTTTCTCTTAATTTGGCTCTGAAAATGGCGGCCAATATGGTCGCCTTCCTTAATTCTAATTACGTTTGCTCTTGAGTCGCCAGGTATCTCTCGATACCGCCACAAGGTTCAAAACTGAATACTGATCAAAGACTCGATACACCAGTTAGTAAGTTCAAACTCAATGCTCATTTATTTACACACAGTCAAATATACTCATGCACAAAACTCTACAGACTAAACTATCACTACTGCTAAAGCCTATACTTAGCTTTGGGCGCCCACTCAGTCAGAGGAACAATGGCCATTGTTCGGTTCTGAGGCTGCTGGGATCGAACTGGTACGGAATAACAGCGAAGAGCGTCTGTCTCGTAGCGTGCGTTGACCTTGGACTTACTTATTCTGATGTTGCTGTTGGGCAGGTCACTCCTTGGTGAGAGCCAGAGCCACGAGAGCGATTCTCTCTTGGGGGATCCTTCTTATATCCAAAAGGGGCTTCGCGTGCTTTTGGGCGTGCCTTGAACTTGGCCCCAATTAATTAGGCCGTTTCCCAATCGTTTCTATCGATTTCCTCCAATAGAGGGGTGGGTGCCCTGATGGCTGGGTGTGTCCTAGGTGGCCGTTGGCCTGCTTTGTTCTGGTCTCCTCTGGCGCCGGGGTGTCTGCCTTGGTATCGTTTACTTAAATGTTACTCTTTTGTCCCCGGGGATGGCTCATTAGTATGGTAATGGTTTTGCAGTATCGGTCTTGGCTGGGAGCTACGGCTCCAATCAACAGACAAACCCTGCTCCTGCTTGCTTCCTCAGTCTTGTCCATTTTCCCTGCAATCTTTGCAAAGTGTCCATTTTATAATCGGGAAGTGGCCATCCCAGATGGCTACAGGCCCAGCCAGCGAAGCTGACATCGCATGAAGGAATAATTAACTATAGCCCAAGCACCAAGACCAAAGTCAAATTGCTTAATTCTTAAAAATCCTTTGCAATGAAAGCTCAGCCCCTCCTTTCAGGTACTTTAGTGTAATTCAGAAAAAAGCAGATAGGACGCAATCATAATTGAAAAATTCTATCCCCTGTGAGTTCGTGGCCATGTTTTAATCCATAATATTAGACAGCGGGGGTGTTGGATTCATACTGTATAATTGGTGGATTATAGGCACTAAATCTTTGTGTTTGATGCTTCACAGAATTGAATCAAGATCAGTAAAGCAGATATATTGTCATGGATATTCAGATAATCATTACATTCGGAAGCTTAATTGGCTGAAACAATTCCAAACTGGATTGATCCAAGGCACTGAGGGAAAACAGGCACATGATGATATACAAACAATCGATAATTCTTTGGACTCACCTTGCAAGCTCATTCCTAATCCTAGTAAAATATAACTCACTAGGAAATGCATTTAAAGTTAGCACTTATTTTGTTTGCATGAGTAAATTGAATTGTGATTCAAGACAACCAAATATGATAGTTTTATTTGGAAACTAGAATGCTTTTTTCCATTTCACCTGAGAGTTTCTGAACCAATCAGTCGTCATACAGCCAGTGATGTCCTCGAGTAAAAAAATCGAAAATGCTGGAAAAACCCAGCAGGTTTGGCAGTTTTTGTGGAAAGAGAGAGTTAACATTTCAAGTTTAATACAGAGTCATATTGCCATACATCAACTCTGTTTCTCCCTCCACAGATAATTACTACCAGACTTGCTGAGTTTTCCCAGCATTTTCTGTTTCTGTTTTTATTTTCAATTTACAGCATCCGCAGTATTTTGCTTTTATTTATAGCAATGTGCTTCCACCTGTGTCAGCAGGGTGATCTTAGTCCAAGATCTCTACGTCAGGAGGATGGAGTGAGATGCTCATGATGATTATATAACTGGAGAAGAGCAGAATGGGAGCAAAATGTGGAAAAGCGTGAAAAAAATGGATTGAGGAACATTTGCTTATTACAAGGAAATGAACCATAAATGGGTCTGCAGGCATCCTCATCACTATGGTTAAAGCTGGTCTATTTGCTGATCAAAAAGTAACACAAGTGAAATTTGCGCATCCACAAAAAATTAGCAACTTTAAATGCTAATAATAATGTTGGCAAATAATTAACTTGTCTTCCAATTTGCTACTACTGAGGCAGAGTGCAACATGAAAATTAATAGTTGTGAGTAATCATATTGTCAGTTGTTCACTGGGGCATATCTTGCTGAAGGTTAGATTTCTGTTTTCCTGAAATATAAGTATTAAATTAAGCCAAGAAATGAAACATCTAGAGAACTCCTAAACACTCGAACTATTTTAAAAAAAAAAGACTTATATCTCAGTTACACATGACTCTAACATCATGACTCTAAATTCTATACTCTGCTCAGTTAGCATACTTAGAGGTGGGGTCACGCGATGTGAGCGCAGGAGCGGCTGCATTTTTGTGAGCTCTGACTCTGTTCATCTTATAATGCTTCATTTTATCCTACTTCGCATTTCACATTTATATTTCTCATGGGATTTACGTCTTGCACCATGTTCCTGGAGGATCTTGATTGTTTTTTTGTGAAGATGGCCAGGATAAATCGTGGAGGATCCTTGGTTGAACGTGGCGGTTGGAGTTGGCTGGGGTGGGGACCAGCTTGCACTGGTGTTGCTGCTGCTGAGTGGGCTTTTGCCTCAGTGGTACTTTGTGCATGCGGATGATGGCCCTCATTGAGAATGGTGTTCTGGATGTTCTCGGCTCTGTGGTGGATGCCTTTAGAGCCCTCTTTGAGGAATTACGAGGTACCGTTGGGAGAATTGTGAAGGCATATAACAGAGTTCTTGCATTCGAAAGAGAACTTTCCCTGGTGAGGGCCCACCTTGAGTCATTGAGATCCTGTTGCCTGGTGTATTGTCTATCCTGACTGGTTCAGGAGGAAGGGTTTTGGGAAGGTGTGTCCATACGTCCAGTCCCTGATGTGAAATGGGAGATGGGTTCCCGATTGAGTTCGAAAATTGGCGGCCATGCTTTAGTAATCTTGATTTGGAGTCTGGGTGTATCAGTTTCAATGGAGTACAGCATAACCAGTCCTCGAGGCCTGGGGTTGGTTGGGTTCCCCACTACTGGCCCGATATTATTTTATTATCAATGCTCGTCGTGAGGAGTTGGAGATAGCCGAGTGGATCTAGGCTGTAGGTCGCTTGGGCTTCAGATCAACAGCATGGTGGAGGTGAAGGTGCTTTGTTCATTGAAATGTTTGAAAGATTCTGAGGAGTGTTCGCTTATCCTACTTTGGCGTTGGCCTTCTCAAGTAACATAGATGGTGTTATTGTCTTGCAACTCTTCTATAACCTGGACATTATTCTCTTGAAATTATATTGTTGATTGTTTATTGTTGTCTTTTCTCCTGCAAGGGTATGTGAGATGTAAACATGAAGACCAGTGTTGTCTGTTATCCTATTCTAGCAAAAGCCATATTTGTTGATTATGTGAAATGCTATTGGTGCACAGTTTTACTCCTTTTTGTCATTATGTGTTATAATCCCTGTGGTTATGGGAGGAGAGTGCTTTTTTGATATCCTGTATCTCATTTGTAATAAAGATGAGTGGAGCCAAGTGAGAGGTGGCTGGTTGGGTTGGAGTTGGTTAGTTAAGTCCACACTGAGATTGAGGATAGCCCCCTAGTTAGAGCTAACCATATCGGATTTTTATTTTGGTTTTCTTGTTGTGTTGAATTTAAGAATCTGTGCCTGTTTCCTTCGATGGCCGGGGCAGATTATGTATCCTGAGGAGGACTGGGTTCCTTCTGACTCTTCCTTGACGTTGGAGTTTTTCCATTGTGATTTTTCTCTTTAAATCTATTAGAATGGGAGGATCTGAGTGGTTGCGCACACTGAGTTGGTTTGGTTAACCCTTGGTTGGTCTATTGAAGAGAGAGATTATTTGCCATGATTTTGCATTGTTGGAGCCCTTCCCCTCATATGAGGGTAGGTGTGATGGGGAGTTGGGTACCCTCCTCCGAGTGGTCTTATATGGTGGTCTCCTGAGTATCCTGTGGTTGGGTTTTACATGTTGAAGCAATGTCCGTTATTCGATGTGATTCTGCAAATGGACAACACCTGCTAAACCATCCTGATCCCGCTAAGAATTACACTGAAAACTAATTTAATATTATCTGTTGGGCTCACAATGTGGCTCATTATGCATTCTAGAAGTCACAACTTTTCACACACAATGTCCTGTCCTTTGTAGACAAAGGAACATGTCCTCACGTTGCACCTTTTTAACTGAACAAAAGCTTAGGGAAAAGTCATTCCCCAGTTCATTCCCATTTCCCAGTGAAGTCCCCCAGGGCAATACGTTAACTAATCTGAGGCTTGCCTGACTTGAATTTGAACAAAACTGAGCAGTTAATTGTTCCATGCTGCATTCTTCATGGCAGTGCCCCCACCAGTCAGAGTTTGATTGCCAATCATTCAGCGTTCTCTTCTCAAGCAGTATAAATTGTTGTTCTCCTGTTACTGTTGGAAATTTCTTGCAAGCTATCCTGATGTGTGCTAGATGAAAAGGTATGACAGCATGTCTCTTTTTTCAGTAGTGCTTGTCAGGGCCAGTTTTAGACCAAAGGTGCCAATCCAGATTTCTCTCATAGCCATGGGTTATTATTTTATGTTTAAATCAAATATTGAGATGTACTATTAAGAGTTTTTGACTAAAAGTTAAAACAGGTCAATACAAATTTTCACAGATAACACCTGGCCTGTAGTTTCCCTCTTGGAGACAACCCGGAAGCTGCATTCAGATTTTCCCCATTCTGTCAATTTTAAGCTACACCCAAGTATCCTCCCAATATCATTAGAATATCGACAAACTTAAAAGAGGGATAAATGGACATTATTCATCTTCTTCAGAGTTGGGAAATACTGCAAGGTTGGAAACTGCACATGATTTTGTTGCAATAATCAGATACAATGTGCCAAATTATCACTTATATTCAAAGTTTTGTGCTAAATAAATTTGTTACATATAAAAGTTAGAATAATACCACCTTCTAATTAACATGTAATATTAATAACAGACAGAAACCAAGGGTATGGCAATGTGGGTGAACTGCATGCTATAGATTTGAACATATTTCTCTCAATTGACACTTCCATATAGTACACAGGTTCTTCTGCATTGTTCGAAGTGCTGATTTCAAAATGTGATGTTAAATCAAGGTCCTGTCTTTTCTGCTTAGTTTAACATAAAAGATTCAGTGGCATTAATGGAAGAACAGTGAGTTCTCCTGCTGTCTTCACCAAAATTCATCCCTCAGCAATTAACCATCTGGTCAATTATTCATTAAATGTTCACGAGACATTGTTGTTTTTAATTGCAGGCCATCTTTGTCTTAATGATAACATTGATTCCACTTCCAAAACTGTCTGTTAGTTCCAAAGTTCTTTGGGGCATTCTGAGGACATAAACGGGATTTACACTATACATGTACATGTGTGATTTACATACAGGATGATTATAGTTCAGAACTTGAATATTGCTGGAAAGAGAGCCATGTTGCCTAAGCTTTATATCTTGCCTACACCAGGACAAACAGAAGAATGCCAAATTGCAAATGATCATGACATTTATACCAGGGGTGAAAAGGGTAATAATAATAATAACCTTTATTGTCACAAGTAGGCTTACATTGCAATGGAGTTACTGTGAAAAGCCCCTAGCACTGACTGGTTTGTAAATTGATTCTGATTAGCTGAGGCATTGTGCCAATAAGAGCTAACTTGCTGACTTGCTAACCAATCAGCACCTTTTACTCCTGTAGTGTAAATTGTCATTATCATTTGAAATTTGGTATTCTTGTATTTGTCCCGATGTGTACAAGATGAAAAGCTTTGGCAACATTTATCTCTTTTGACGTAGTTGTTGTGGATAAATTGATGCACAAAAATATTTGACTGCAAGCTCCACACCACAACAAAGCATACATTGAAAGCCATACAAGTCTAGCCAATTTTTAATTAGTTAGATACAAACAGGACCTTTTTGGAAAAAAAAAGCAATTTCAATGACAAAGAACAAAGAACAAAGAAAAGTACAGCACAGGAACAGGCCCTTCGGCCCTCCAAGCCTGTGCCGACCATGCTGCCTGTCTAAACTAAAATCTTCTGCACTCCCGGCATCCGTATTCCTCTATTCCCATCCTATTCATGTATTTGTCAAGATGCCCCTTAAACGTCACAGTTGTCCCTGCTTCTACCACCTCCTCCGGCAGCGAGTTCCAGGCACCCATTACACTCTGTGTAAAAAAACTTGCCTTGTACATCTCCTCTAAACTAAATATCAATTTTACACACCTTTGGTCAACTTAGTCTTTACTGAATGCGAACCTTTGAGAGGCATGTCTAAATATTTAGTTATTCTATACATCTTCTTTGCCACTTAAAACAGTAATGAAGCTTCTTTGCTTAGTCGAGTAATTACTTTTTTCAGTTGTTATTGATTTATGAACAAAATGTTACCCTGGATGTTTAAGATTATTATTAAAAAAGCAATTAGTTGAAAGCAACATATTCCTTCAAGAATAGGAGCCTTTATTGTTCTTGGGGAGTACGTCAGTCTATATACATTACATAAGATAGCTCTTTCTGTTGTACTGGATAGGAGTTTTGAAGATGGCAGTGGGCTAGATTTAAATGATGATAAACAATAAAAGCACTAAATTCAGTTTGTTATCACTTAGTCTGAAATGTTAAGTCTGGTTGATACAGTGAAAAGAATTGGCCAGCTTTCTTAAAGCATTTCATTGATAACTTGTCAGTCAGTAGAAAATGAAAGTCTTATGTCCAGAAGAGAGAAAAGTGAAAATAATGAAGTAACCACAGGGCGGCACCATGTCACCCGGGACGTCCGAGGAGCAGCCGGGCCCATCCAGACTGAGCAGCCCCAGGAGATGAGTGCCAACGGGGACCCTCGTCGCAGGGCAAGAGTGACAGCAGTTCACCTCCACCCGCCTGGGGAACTACCTAGGGTGTGGGGGTGGGGCGGTTAGTGCTGGCCAGTGGGAGTGGGGAACGAGTGAGGCCCAGTGGATTGATTGCGTAACCGCCCCCCCCCCCCCTCCCACCCCACCCAACCGGCCACAGCACCCCCTCCCCAGGGACTCGACAAGAAGGTGTGATGGACTGGCCAGCTCGCATGCAGGAATCACCCAGGTGGAATGTGCTACTGTGGACATCATTCAGACATTGTCAAACGATGTGGAGCACAGAGCTCATCGCAGAGCGGGCTGTCATCATCCTCCATCCCATGGACCAGACCCGCTGTCAATGGTGACGTGTTATTCACCCTGGGGTAATACGGACTGCAACTGGATGCAATTGTACTGGAAAGTAGACACCAAACTTAGATGTTAGTTCAATACGTTTTATTGAACTTCTGTAGCAGTGCACACAGCTTGCTGAGGGCTGACACTCTACTAATCTAAGTGTGCTAACTATAACTAATGAGACCAGACTAGCTCTAAGCCACGTGTAGAAGGTGCTAACTGATATATACACCCTGACTGTCACTACAGTTGTCACCAGTGGAAAGAGGCAGAGTGCTGATGCCTTGTGTGTTTTATAGTGGGAAACCCCCCTCTAGTGTTCTGTCTGGTGATTGGTTGTGTTCTGTCCTGTGTGTTGATTGGCTATACTGGGTGTCTGTCACTGCCTGTCTGTATCTCATTATGTGCATGAGAGCATATCATGACATACCCCCTTTTTTAAAAAAATGTTGTTGGTTGCTTAGGGCATATGCGACTCTATGTACAAATATAACTATTTACAGTAAATTGCGAGTGAATTAATATGGAATATGAATATTGTACATGAAAGGTGTCTAGCGTGCAGATACAGAACAATATGTACAAGATAAATGTCTATAAGTCCAATCTTTGGGGCTGGCGTCAGATCCTTGTCGACCGCCTGAGAGGTGGAGATGGGGACGACGGCGCCTTGACAGGCGGGATTGCAGCCAGATTGGTGGCCTCATGGTGCGAGGTGTCCGGAGGAGGCATAACAACGTATGGAAAAGTAGGATCTGGTGGTGGGCAGGCAACTTTGTGCAGTGCCTTTCTGTTGCACCTGACAATGGAGCCATCAGCCATACGAACCACAAACGACCTGGGAGCAGCCTGTCGAACAACAACAGCTGGGGCTGACCAGCCTCCATCAGGTAGCTTGATGCGAACAGCATCTTCCGGAGATCGCACAGGCAAATCGGTAGCATGAGCATCGTATGTCAGCTTTTGCCGGTTCCTGAGTCGCTGCACCTTTTGCAGAACTGGGAGGTGATCCAGGTCTGGTAAGTGTATGGCCGGAACAATCGTCCGCAGGTCTCTATTCATGAGGAGTTGTGCCGGAGACATACCGGTGGACAGAGGGGGTCCCTGTACGCCAACAGCGCAAGGTTGAAGTCAGAAGCAGAGTCCGCAGCCTTACAGAGCAGTTGCTTCACTATATGGACCCCTTTCTCGACCTTCCAGTTGGACTGCGGGTAGTGTGGGCTTGAGGTAATGTATTTGAATTGGTATGACTTGGTGAAATTGGACCACTCTTGGCTGTGGAAGCAGGGACCATTGTCACTCATGACAGTGAGTGGAATACCATGCCTGGCAAATGTCTCCTTGCAGGCTTTGATGACTGTCCTTGATGTGAGGTCTGACAGCTTCATAATTTCCGGGTAATTTGAGAAGTAATCTATGATGAGCACATAGTCACGCCCATTGGCGTGAAAAAGGTCGATTCCCACCTTGGACCATGGAAAGGTCACGATCTCGTGTTGCTGGAGTGTTTCCTTTGCATGAGCAGGCTGGAAGCGCTGGCAAATCGCACAATTGTGGACCATGTTAGATATGTCCTGGTTGATTCCAGGCCAATAGACAGCCTGCCGGGCCCTGCGCCTACACTTTTCGACACCAAGGTGTCCGTCGTGGATTTGTTTGAGCACTAAGCTCTGGAGGCTGTGAGGAATAACGATACGATCTAGCTTGAGGAGGATCCCCTCGACGACTGTCAGGTCGTCCTTGACATTAAAGAACTGAATGAATGAAATGAAATGAAAATGAAATGAAAATCGCTTATTGTCACAAGGAGGCTTCAAATGAAGTTACTGTGAAAAGCCCCTAGTCGCCACATTCCGGCGCCTGTTCGGGGAGGCTGGTACGGGAATTGAACCGTGCTGCTGGCCTGCCTTGGTCTGCTTTAAAAACCAGCGATTTCGCCCAGTGAGCTAAACCAGCCCCTGAGGGCATTGCCCTTTTTGCCAACCATTTGCATTGCATGCTGCAGAAGAGGGTCCTTAGTAGTCTCTTCACGAATGTTGATCACTCTTTCATCTGAGGCCAGGAGGTTGCTGGCACACAGCTGCACCTGTGCCTCAATCTGGCGGATGAAGTCAACCTGTTCACAGAGCGAGGTGATGGAGCGGGACAGGGCTTCTGCAATTATTAGCTCCTTGCCTGGTGTGTATACTAACTCAAAATCGTACCTACGGAGTCGAAGGAGAATGCGCTGAAGCCTGGGCATCATGTCATTCAAGTCCTTATGAATGATATGGACCAAGGGTCTGTGGTCAGTCTCCACTGTGAAGGTTGGTAGACCGTAGATGTAGTCATGGAACTTTACAATGCCGGTTAGGAGGCCCAGGCACTCTTTCTCTATCTGGGCATACCTCTGTTCAGTAGGAGTCATGGCCCTTGACACATAAGCCACTGGAGCCCAGGACGAGGAGTCATCCTTCTGGAGGAGCACCGCACCAATGCCGTCGTGGCTTGCGTCTGTGGAGACTTTTGTCTCCCTGTCCGGGTCAAAAAACGCTAATACCAGAGCACTGGTGAGCTTTGCCTTTAACTCGAGCCACTCTGCTTGACGTGTGGGTAGCCACTGGAATACAGTGGACTTCTTCACCAGATGCCTGAGAGCCGTGGTGTATGATGCCAGGTTAGGAATGAACTTTCCCAAGAAGTTTACCATACCGAGGAAGCGTAGTACCGCCTTTTTGTCTTCCGGGGTCTTCATGGCGGCAATGGCCTTGACTTTGTCCGAATCTGGTTGGACACCCTGCTGGGATATCTGATCGCCCAAGAACTTGATGGATGACATGCCAAAGGAGCACTTGGCCTTGTTCAACTTGAGGCCATTTGCATGGACACGTTGAAAGACTTGTTTGGGACGAGATATGTGTTCCTCGGGGGTCGTGGACCATATGATTACATCATCTACGTAGACACGCACACCCTCAATGCCCTCCATCATCTGCTCCATGATCCTGTGGAAGATTTCAGAGGCTGAGACAATGCCGAACGGCATCTGGTTATAACAGTACCTTCCAAAAGATGGATTGAACATGCAGAGCTTCCTGCTGGACTCGTCCAGTTTTATCTGCCAGAAACCATGCGATGCATCTAGTTTCGTGAAGAATTTGGCGTGTGCCATCTCACTGGTCAATTCCTCCCACTTCGGAATCAGGTAGTGTTCCCACATTATGTTCCAGTTAAGATCTTTGGGATTTATACATATCCTTAACTCTCCTGAGGGCTTCTTCACACAGACCATCGAGCTGACCCAGTCAGTCAGTCAGTTCAGAGATTATGCCCTGGTCTTGGAGCTCCTGTAGCTGTGCCTTTAAACGTTCCTTCAGAGGAGCCGGCTCCCGGCGTGGTGCATGGATTACAGGCGTGGCATCAGGCCTGAGTAAGATCTTGTAGCAGTACGGCAGCGTACCCATTCCACTAAACACATCTGATTATTGCGCCAGGATGTCATCAATGTCAGCCTGAAGATCTACATTGCCAGAGGACATGGTATGGACTCGCTGCACGAGATTGAGTAGCTTGCATGCATGGGCACCAAGGAGGGACGCCTTGTCAGGCTTGACGATTTTGAATCGCAGTGTGGCATTGATGGTCTTGTTGGAGACATACAGATGACAAGATCCTAATGCAATTAGCACATTGCCATTATAATCGAGGAGCTGACAGGCCGGCGGAAGAATTTTGTGTTGCTTTTTAATGCGGTCAAAATCAGCTTGAGAGATGAGATTGGCTGAAGCACCAGTGTCCAGCTTGAACTGGATGCTGCATTGGTTAACGTGTATGACAGCACGCCATTCGTCCACGGAATCCACATTGAGGATAGATAGGCGTCTTGCTGAATTTGAGGAGGCATATTCACATGTAGTGTTGATGCTCACACGATATGGGGACTCCAGGCAGTCGTCTTCTGGATCCGTAGTGCTACCAGGATCAGAATCCAGTAGCCCTTGCTGTACACATCGAACGCGTTTGCGTTGGAAACGGGACCGCTGGCCCTTGACCGGTTCAGACCTACACAAGGCTGCATAATGTCCAGGCTCCCCACAATTTAAACATCGCCTGCCTTTTGCAGGGCATTGCCGCTTTAAGTGGGCGGTGCCGCAGTTCGGCCACGTCATGACGTTGACGCCATTACGCTCCGTGCGTCGTCGCACATGCGCAGTGCGGTCAGCCGACGTTCGCACCTGCGCAGTTTGGTCTTCGGCCGCTTCGTTCTCCCGTTCATGATACACATGCGTGGGGCCCTGGGAAAAGTGCGCAAAATAGCCGCCTTCATCGATACTGAGGCGCCGCATCCGGACGATGGCCTGTGCACTTTCTACCTCGTGGGAGGCGAGTTGTTCCTGTTCTGCCGATTTGAAACGGGAGTACCGATTTCTCGCCTGTTCATGCACTTTACACGTCTCGATTGCGACTGGCAGGGTCATGTTTTTAATTTTGAGGAGCTGCTCCCGCAAAGCATCGGGTTGGACCCCAAATACCATCTGATCCCTGATGATGGAATCGGCAGTGTCACCATTGTTGCAAGACTGCGCTAATATACAGAGGTGAGTTATAAAGGATTGGAAAGGTTCATCCTTACCCTGAAGGCGTTGCTGGAAGACATAGCGCTCAAAGCTCTTGTTCGTTTCGATTTCACAGTGACTGTGGAATTTAGCTAAAACGGTCTTGAATTTGGTCTTGTCCTCAGCGTCGGCAAAAAGTGAGCAAGTTGAAAACTTGGATGGCTTGGTCCCCTGCAGTTGATAGGAGCAGCGCGATTTTTCTGGCATCAAACGCATCCTCGAAGCCTGAGGCCTCAATGTAGAGACGGAACCTCTGCTTGAAGACCTGCCAGTTGGCGCTGAGATTGCCGGAGATCCATAGCTGTGAAGGAGCCTGGATCATCTTCATGCCGCTGGAAGGCACTTGCTGGTCGTCACTGAATCACTCGAGGTAAATCACTTAGATAAAGTAGACTACTGGTACCATGTTGTGTTATTTACCCTGGGGTAACACTGACTGCAACTGGATGCAGTTGTACTGGAAAGTAGACACCAAGCGTAGATGTCAGTTCAATACGTTTTATTGAATTTCTGTAGCAGTGCACACAGCTTGCTGAGGGTTGACACTCTACTAATCTAAGTGTGCTAACTATAACTAACTAGACCAGACTAGCTCTGAGCCACGTGTAGAAGGTGCTAACTGATATATACACCCTGACTGTCACTACAGTTGTCACCAGTGGAAAGAGGCAGAGTGCTGATGCCTTGTGTGTTTTATAGTGGGAGACCACCCTCTAGTGTTCTGCCTGGTGATTGGTTGTGTTCTGTCCTGTGTGTTGATTGGCTGTATTGGATGTCTGTCACTGCCTGTCTGTATCTCATTATGTGCATGAGTGCATATCATGACAACTGGCAATCCAGCGCCCCCAGCTCGTAGGGCCGCAGGTATGTATTACAGAGGGGGTGTGCATGCGGGTGGTTTCATGGTTTGGGAAATAATGGGGTTTGGTGAAGTGGGAGGTGAGGGCGTGTGGTATGGTGGTGTCCGTGCCCCGGCCAGCGACCCCCCTTGTTTGTGAACTGTGTCGCGATGAGTGTGCCCCATGCGCGCTGGCTCTGGTGATATCATTGTGCGGACTCCCGTGCCTGGCCATGTCCCGCTCTCTGTCGCTCTTCCCCTCATCCCCCTCTTCATCCTCCTCCAGCACACCGCCGCTCTGTTGCGCGATGTTGTGGAGAACGCAGCCGACCACCACGATGCGGGCGACCCTCCTTGCCTCATACTGGAGGGCCACCCAGAGCGGTCTCGGAACCTAAAGCCCATCCTCAGGGTCCCAAAGCACCTCCCTACCCCTGGCCACTGTGTGGGCATTATTCTAGCGGGTCTCCGCATCGGTCTGTGGCCTCCATATAGGCGTCATCAGCCACGGCTGCAACGTTAACCCCTGTCGACCAGCAACAAGCCCCACAGCCGAGTTGGGGGGGGGGGGTTCTCCGTCGAACATGTCGGGGATCACTGTGTGCGCCAGTATGAAGGAGTCATGTACACTGCCCGGGAATCGGGCGCAGACGTGCATAATGTGCATCTGATGGTCACAGACCACCTGAACGTTCATGGAGTGGTACCCCTGCCTACTCGTGAACAGTGGCCTGTTATCCGCCGGTGGCCGTAGGGTGACATGCGCACCATCAATGACCCCCTGGACCCGCGGCATCCCGGCGACAGTTGCAAACCCCACTGCCCAGGCAGCCTGGTTTGCGCGGTCCCCAGGGTAGTCGATGTACCGCTCCGCCTGAGCATACAAGGCATTCATGATGGCGCAGATGCACCTGTGCGCCAATGTCTGGGCGATGCCAGACAGGTCCCAACTCAGCGACTGGAATGACCCCGTCGCATAAAAGTTCAGCGCAACTGTCACCTTGACGGTCACCGGGAGTGGTTGTCCTCCCCCATACCCTTGCACTGACAGGTGTGCCATCATCTGGCAGATGTGTCGCACAGTCTCCCTGCTCATCCGCAGTCTCCGTCTGCATACCCGGTCTGGGAGTTCTTCACAGGTGGTTGCGGTACACACGTGGCCTCATCCGGCGCGCCTTGGCACCTCCCCCTCCTCGCCCTGTCGGGCAGGCGGCCCTCCAGCCTGAGCGGCTGCCACCTGCCCCTCTGTAGCACGCTCCTCCGCTGCAGCCTCCACCTCCTCTCTGAGCGGCCCCCGCTCATCCTGCCACAGCGTTGGGCAGCATCGCAGGTTGATGTGCAAACGCCATAATTTTCTGCAGGGCGTGATAGGCAAACATGTTATCATGGCGCCTACACCCGTGCCCAACCAGGTGCCATGGGCTACACAGGGCCCCGGTTGGCACTGTGGACCCCAACCACACATGTCCCCCGTCCCTGCACCCTGGCCCCGTCGGTGCCCCCGGTCCTGGCACCCATCTCTGCTGCCAGGGGCATCATTGGGTGGCACTGCCCTCACTGGGGGCTGCCATCGGTGTGGCCCTGGGAGGTCCCCCGGTGGGTGTCTGCCGGTTGGGTGGTGTGGTCGCGGTGGGGAGGAGGCATCCATACAGCCGTTGTCACTGCGTGCATCCAGGTGCCGGGTGTGTGGCCAACAAAATGGCCACCGTAATGGGTGTCTGTGTCTGGGCATTGCCCCTTTCCTGTTGGGGGGCTCCCCAGCTGCTCGGCCTGTCCCCCCCCCCCCTTCTCCTCCAGCCCTGGCAGGCTCCCCCTCCTCCGCCGCAGCCACCATGGCCGGATTCTGCAGTCTGCAGTCACCCCACGCCACTTCATATCTCCTCTCTCCGCCGCCGCAGCCGGCACGCTAGGTTCACGAATTTTAATAATACATTAGAAACATGCCATTGGGAAATCGGTCCCTCCGAGGCGCAGACTCGCCGAGGCCCCGGAGAATCCGTCGTCAGGACCGCTAATGATATGCCGATTGCGCTTTCAGGCCGCGCGGCAATGCCACGATTTCGACGTTTTTGGGGGGCTGGAGAATCCCTATTTGGCGTGAAACCGGCGCCTGGCTCGATTTCGGCATCGGAAGCTATTCCCCATCCAATTACGTTTCTGATTTCGGAGTCGGCTAACAGAGAATCCAGCCCATGATCTATAACATCTTCAAATTCTGCTGAAAAGCAATTGTACTGAACTTCAAGCTCTACCTCCACAGGAGTCATTTGCCCTGTTGAGTGCTCCCAGTACTTTTGTTTTGTTTGTCAGGTTTGAGGTTTGATGCAGTTTAAGTTCACACTTTATTTAACTGCGAAAGATTTTTGCTCATGTCCATGGTTTCCTACACGCCTATTATTTAAAGAACTAAATTTAAAATAAACATTGTTGAGTCAGATTTGTTCCAATATAACAATATAACTTTGATGGAGAAGTAGATAGAAATTGTTGATGAAAGACAAGGGGCAGGATTCTCTCACCCCGGGGCCGGGCCGGAGAATTGCAGGGACGGGCACGAATCGCGCCACGCCGCCCTGCCGGAGAATGGAGAATCGGCACCATTGGCGCCGGCGCGGTCGATGCGGCGCCGGTCGGGGCCGCTCTACCCAGCTCCCCTCGGCGATTCGCAAAAAAAGCCGAATCCCGCCGGCACTGTTCACACCTACTCTTACCCGGCGGGGCCTCGGCATGGACCCATCCGGGGAGGCCTGGTGGTGGGGGAGGGTCCGAACCTGGGGGTGGCCTCCGCTGTGGCCTAGCCCGTGATAGGGGCCCACCGATCGGCGAGCCGGCCTCTCGGGCTGGGGGGGCTCTTTTGTTCCGCGCCGGCCCTGTAGCCCTACGCCAAGTTGCGTCGGGGCCGGTGCGGAGAAGGGAGCCACGGCGCATGCGCGCACTGCCGCTGGTCCCACTGCATGCGCAGACCCGCGGCACCCATCTGATGCCGGGGATCGGCAGCTGGAGTGGCGTGGATCGCTCCAGTGCCGTGCTGGCCTCCTGTCGGGGTCAGAATCGCTGCTCCTGAGGCCATGTTGACGCCGTCGAGAAACGCGACGGCGTTTACAACGGCGTCAACACTTAGCCTCAGGATCAGAGAATCCCGCCCAAGGTAGTGAGGGTGAGATAATAATTTCTACATCTGACAACTTTCAAAAGTCATCTTCCTCTAACATGTTTAAATAATTTCAGCTTCTGGTTGTGACTTTATTGAGAGAACTGTATGGCAGATTGATGAATGTATCATCCTTTATGCTTTGAGTTGGAGACTTGAGGCAATATTTTCCAGCAGACTTTGGGACCTGACATCCAGGTCAAACAGGGATTCCAAGTCTGCGCTTGCCAGGATCCAGACAAGGGAAGTAATTGTCCTGGAGGCAGATTCCCAATCGGCTGCCTTGGTGCTTTCTACCCTGTTAATAGTGGACAAGCTGCTGATGCTGTTCTCACAATATGTTCCAGAGCCTCAGTAGGCCCCATTAAGAGAGATCGGCAAGTTTGAGAATGCAAGGACACTTCAAAATGGAGACACCTTTGCAGGCACAAAATTAACTCTGTATTTTACAGCAACAAAGGCTGCAGGCCCTGGGGAATGGAGAGGAAAGCCCTGCAATTGGATCGTTGTGGCCATGGGGAGGCTTTTTCAACTCTCGGCCCTCTCTTTGGGGGATTGTGGCCCAATTGGCTGCCACAGGGAGACCATCTCTATGGGATTGGTGGCCTCCACCCACAGCTGGAGGCTGTGATGCACGATCAATTATTGCGAAAGCGAGATTGGAGAATAATCGAAGGCTTTATTAGACAAGATGTGTTCCCCAGCAGCTCGTAACAGAAAATGACTGCAGCCGGGCATGAGCACCTCTTTATATCATCCACTGGGCGGAGCCAGCAGACATGGATTTACCCACATATCTCTAATACGGTAGTACCTCCAACACAGGTACCGTAATACATATAATACGGTCTACCACATTCACCCCCTGTTGAAAAAAGAGTCTGGCGAGGGTGGTGGCAAAGCCTTTAACAATAACAATAACAACTACAGTAACAATTACAATGAAGAAATCAATCGATTGGGGGCCTTGATGGTCCTCTGCGACCGTCGCAGTCTCGGTGGTGATGCAGGCGTCAACTCAGGCATTTTCGACTCCGGGAGCGTGCAGTCCTCTGCTTCGTTACCTCCGAGTGGAACCAGTGGGAGGACGGATCCTCCTGGTGCGGATGCTGCGGTGAGGTGCGCTGGTGGGGAAGTGTTGGAGCAGAGAAGAATGGTTTGGATGGAGGGGTTGGTGAGGGGGCCGTGGGTGGGGATCCAGCAGGTGCCAAATCCTGGAGGGAGACCATGTCCTGGCGTCCGTCGGGGCGTGCCACGTAGGCGTGCTGCGGGTTAGCATGAAGAAGGTGGACCCTCTCGACCAACAGGTCAGACTTATGGGTCCGCGCATGTCTCCGGAGCAGGACGGTTCCAGGAGCTGCCAGCCATGTTGGGAGTGATGTCCCGGAGGTGGACCTCCTGGGAAAAACAAGAAGACATTCATGGGGGGTTTCAATAGTTGTGGTACACAGGAGTGACTGTATGGAATGGAGTGCATCGGGGAGGACCTCCTGCCAGCGGGAGACCTGGTGATTTCTAGACCATAGGGCCAGCAGAACGGCTTTCCAAACCGTCCTGTTCTCCCTCTCCACCTGCCCGTTTCCCCGGGGGTTGTAGCTGGTCGTCCTGCTTGAGGCAATGCCCTTGCTGAGCAGGAATTGACGCAGCTCATCACTCATAAAGGAGGACCCCCTATCGCTGTGTATGTAGGTGGGGAAATCGAACAGTGTGAATATACTGCGGAGGCTTTAATGACGGTGGCAGCAATCATGTCGGGACAGGGGATGGCGAAGGGGAACCGGGAAAACTCATCGACCACATTCAGGAAGTACGTGTGGCAGTATGGAGGAATTAGCGGAGGTTGGCGTCGTGGTCCTGCTGATCGTGGCCGCAGATGGTGACGTTATCTAGGTACAGGAAGGTGGCCCGCAATCCGTACCGGTCAACCATTCGGTCCATCTCCCGTTGGAAGACCGAGACCCCATTAGTGACACCGAAGGGGACCCTAAGGAAGTGAAAGAGACGGCCATCTGCTTCGAAAGCAGTGTATTGGCGGTCGTCCGGGCAGATAGGGAGCTGGTGGTAGGCAGACTTTCGGTCCACTGTGGAGAAGACCCGGTACTGTGCAATCTCATTGACCATATCAGATATGCGTGGGAGGGGGTACTCGTCAAGCTGCGTGTACCGGTTGATGGTCTGACTGTACTCAATGACCATCCTGTGCTTCTCCCCGGTCTTTACAACTACCACTTGGGCTCTCCAGGGGCTGTTGCTGGCCTCGATAATGCCTTCCTTCAGCAGCCGTTGGACTTCCGACCTAATGATGGTCCTTTCCTGGATACTGTACTATCTGCTCCTGGTAGCGACGGGTTTGCAATCCGGGGTGAGGTTCGCAAACAGGGAAGGCGGGTCGACCTTAAGGGTCGTGAGGCCGCAGATGGTGAGGGGGTGTATGGGTCCTCCGAATTTAAAAGTCAGGCTCTGGAGGTGGCACTGGAAGTCCAGGCCCAAGAGTGCGGCAGCGCAGAAGTGGGGGAGGATGTAGAGCCGGAAGTTGTTAAACTCTATGCCCTGGATAGTGAGGTTCGCAATGCAGTACCCCCGGATTTCCACAGAATGGGATCCGGAGGCCAGGGAGACTTTCTGCTTAACGGGGTGTACCATGAGAGAGCAGCGCCTTACCGTGGTGGGGTGAACAAAGCTCTCTGTGCTCCCGGAGTCGAAAAGGCAGGACGTCTTGTGCCCGTTGAGTGCCACTGTCGTCATCGCGGTAGTGAGGTTCCGTGGCCGAGACTGGTCCAGAGTAATGGAGGCGAGATGCGGCAGATGCTGGGAGGCCCCGGGTTGAACAGCGGTGAATGAGGTCGCAGCAGGCGATAAACGGCAAGTCGGGTCGGCGTCCTGCAGCGCCATTCAAGATGGCCGCACCCATGGGTCGCACATGGCAGTCAGTGGACAAGATGGCGACACCCACCGGCCGCACGCGGCTTGCGGGGGGGAGGATGCCGGCGGGACCGGGTCACCCGCGGGGTGTGCGGAGACGGCGGCGGCCGACCGGGCCTGGCATACCGCCACAAAGTGCCCCTTCTTACCGCATCCTTTGCATGTCACTAATCGGTCCAGGCAGCGTTGCCGGGGGTGTTTGGTCTGCACACAAAAGTAGCATCTGGGCCCCCCGGGGTTGACTGACTGCCGCGCGGCGCAGGCTTGCGGTGAATTGGAGGATGAGGTTGGGTCGGAAGCAGGTGGGGTCCATGCAGTCCATGGGGATGCCGCTCTGCAGGGCGCGTAGGCCTGGGCGTTAAGGGAGGCCAACTCTAAAGAGTTTGCGAGTCTCCTAGCCTCCTTAAGATCTAGTGTATCTCCTTCTAACAGCCGCTGGCGGATCTGTGTGGACAGCTTGCCTGTGCCGAAGGCGTCCCGAATTATGAGTTCAGTGTGCTCAGTAGCCGAAACTTGCCGACAGTCGCATTCCTACCGAGGACTAGCAGGGCGCGGTAGAAGTCATCCAGGGATTCCCCCAGGATTTGGCGTCTGGTGGCCAGAAGATGTCTAGCATATACTTGGTTCATCGGGCGAATATAATGCCCTTTCAGCAGTGCCATAGCTTCAGAGTAGTTAGGCGCGTCCCTGATGAGTGGAAAAAGTTCGGGACTCACCCTCGAGTAGAGGATCTGTAACTGTTGGTCCTCCGTGGGTGGGTCTGTGGACGTCCTGATTTAGCTCTGGAAGCAAGCCAGCCAGTGATCAAAGGTCGAAGCATTTGCCGCGTGGGTGCTCAATTGCAGACGGTCCGTCTTGATGCGGAGCTCCATCTTTCAATACCTTTTCCAATAAATTGATGCACGATCAATTATTGCGAAAGCGAGATTAGAGAATAATCAACGGCTTTATTAGATAAGATGTGTTCCCCAGCAGCTTGTAACAGAAAATGGCGGTAGCCAGGGATGAACACCTCTTTATACCATCCACTGGGCAGAGCCAGCAGACAGGGATTTACCCACGTATCTCTAATGCAGTAGTACCTCCAACACAGGTACCGTAATACATATAATACGGTCTACCACAGGCTGCTTCACCATCAGCAAAATCGTCCCTAATAAGTGTCTTGAGTATTTCAATTGCCTGCTCACTTCCTGAAGCAAATCATTCCTGAGAAACTGTCCAGCTGGCAGGAATGAATGGGGGAGCCGTCGTGACATGCCTTCCCTCCATTTCCCTGAGCCGCCTCCCCCATCTCCGCTCCTGCCTGCACACGGCTGGGAAAATTCATCCTTTTGATCCTGCTTCTGAAGACAGGTATATTTTCTATCTTCATTATTGTCAGAGAACAAATAGGTTCTCAAAGTTAAAATATTAATCTTGTGGTAACTTCAGAACACAAGGGAGGCAGTCGAATGCATTGTTTAAACGAAGGAATTTCTTCATATAAATAAACAACAAAGTTTGACAATAACAGTAACTCAGCAGAACAGTAGTAACAATAATGGGCGGGATTTCTCCAGTCCCTCAGCCACGTGATTCTCAGTGACGTGCCGCTCGCTGGCAGCGGGATTCTCTCTTCCATCAAAGCCACCGCACGCCACCAGGAAACCCATGGGCCGGCTGCACTGCCAGAGGGTAAAGAGAATCTCAATGGCCGGAGAATTCCGGCCTATAACTATGAAAACAGGAGCTCTAGTAAAACAGGTCTTGGTTATGGGTCACCCTCTGCAGAATGAAAAACCCACCAAAGCCCGCACATGCTCAAAACCCTTCCAGAGAAACAATTATTCAGGAGTAAGGCGTATAAGAACACTCTGTACTCAAAATGCCACACTGTGACAAATCTCAATTCAAATCTGGTCATATATTGTATCAAAATCGGAATATAAATATTTGACGATGCAATTGCACTTATATTCAGAAGAATTATTTATTCACATTGCCTGTAATCACAATTCCATCCACATTAGTTGAAGGAAGGATCTGCATGCAATGCTAAGCTGCTAATTCTGAGACACGAGAATCCTAAATTGTTCTTCTACTCAAGGCACTACCAATCTGTGTCTTTCATTGAGTTGGGGGTTACCAGTAATCTTTGTCACTATCAAAACACATAAGCGACAGCAGCAGAAATTAATTTCCAGAGGAACTAATTTAGTTTTGACTGCAAAGTCAGAGGAGATTGAAATACGAGAGCACTGAGCTAACCTTGCACTATAAATTGTGGTGAGGCCATTTAAATAAATCTTTGACTTTCCCAAAACATAATACATCTTAAGCATGCAGGGATCAGCAATATCCAAACACCAGTTGTTCTTATAGAGCTACCCGAGGAATTGGTTGTAACTTTTTATATGGACATGGAACAAAGTGGGGAAGTCGGGCAGAACCATTCTAAAATGTTCTTTGAAGATGTTTCTGCATGGGATAAAACAGAGGCAGTTTAAGGTAGCCTGGATAACTTTGCACAAATTAACAATGCTGACTTGCAAGGTGTCTTTATAGTTCATTACTGTAAGCGTGAACAGCATCACAGAGTGGTAACATGCAGATGTTAACAACTGTTCTACATGCCCATTCCAAATATTTACATTAGGCCATTTCTTGGTATGTGGGGCAGGGTCACCTTGAGACTGGATTGGATTTGGATTTGGATTTTGTTTATTGTCACGTGTACTGAGGTACAGTGAAAAGTATCTTCCTGCGAGCAGCTCAACAGATCATCAAGTACATGAAAAGAAATAAAAGAAAATACATAATAGGGCAACATAAGGTACACAATGTAACTACATAACACCAGCATCGGGTGAAGCATACAGGAGTGTAGTGTTAATGAGGTCAGTCCATAAGAGGGTCGTTTAGAGCCAGGTAACAGTGGGGAAGAAGTTTTTTTTGAGTCTGTTCGTGCATGTTCTCAGACTTCTGTATCTCCTGCCCGATGGAAGAAGTTGGAAGAGTGAGTAAGCCAGGTAGGAGGGATCTTTGATTATGCTCCCCGCTTTCCCCAGGCAGCGAGAGGTGTAGATAGTCAATGGATGCAAGGCAGGTTCATGTGATAGACTGGGCGGTGTTCACGACGAGGTGAAAGCTGGATGTAAATTTGACCCACTGCATGTTCGTGCTGATAGGCTGTATACTTTGTATTTAGATGCTGTTGGATGTATCCAGGTCTAATTCTCTAGTTACATGCATATTAATGATAGAGGAAGGGCAGGTTCTATTTTATCAGAGTGACAGCCTTTTCCATCAAGGCAGCATTTGAACAAGGGGAACATTGGGAAAACTAAAGTCAATGAGTTCAGGGGGTTAACACTTCACTGGTGGAGTCATGCCTGGCAGAAAAGAAGATGGCTATAATTTTTGGAGCTTGATCATCACAGCTCCTGGGCATTGTTGCAGGAGTTTCTTCGAGCAGCACCCTGCAATCAGCTATCTTCAGCTGCTTCATCTGTAACCTTCTTCCATCACGGTGTCAGATGTGGGGATGTTGACTGATAATGACAGTGTTCATTCACAATTCCTCATTAATGAAGCAGACTATTCTCTCAGGCAGAAAATCATGGACAGCATCTAGAATTGGGATGAAAAATGTCAATTAATATTTGTGCTCGACCATTACCTTTGACATTCAATAGGACTACCATTGCCTTGTATCCTATTATCAATATTCTCGGATTGGGGGGGAAGGGGGGGTGTCATTAAAAATGCAATTGGAACAACAACATGAATGTGTGAATGAAATAGCTACATTTCAGATCAGCGATGAGGCATTCTGTGGAAAGTGGCTCACCTCTTTGATGTGTTGGGTGCTCTGGATCCGTGGAACACATACAGGCCACCAACACTTAAAATAGTACAACACTATTTCATTAAGTTAGAAACTGTTGAACATACTTTCACTGTGGGTAACACGATGTTAGATTAAACTAAAGACCTATGCCTGTCCTAACCAGTCTATGCACTCAGCACATGGTGAGGATCTGTGCTGTCAGCTGTAAGCTCTGTTCTTCTGAGAGGCTGCATCCCGAATGAGCGGGAACTCTGATGCCCTCTGTCTATAGAGTGAGTGTGTTCTAACTGGTGATTGGCTGCGGTGTTGTGTGTGTTGATTGGTCTTGCTGTGTGTCCATTAGTGTGTGTGTATCTGCACCATGATATACTGGTGTATATTATGACATCCCCCCTTTTATAAAAGAATGTATGTGTGTGGCAATAAACAATGTATGGTGAGAATGTTCCTAACTACGTTTGGGGGGCAAAGACATATTTACAGGACTACGTTCATGAGAACTAAGCTATTTACATGGGAGGTGCTTGGTGCAGAGAAGCAGTATGCAACAAGAGTAACGAGATCAACACGATATACAAACCAGGGAAACGATCAAACAAAGCAACGAAACAATTCAGAGAGTCCATAAATTCAAAAAGTTCATAAATTTAGTCTCTGAGGTGGGCGACAAATTCTGGTTGACCGCCTCAAGGGTGGGTCAAGAGCTGCCGGTTCAGGAGCGGGATGGACAGCGTGAAAGTCAGGGGGAGTCAGAGTGACAGGGAGCTCTGCATAGTCCGTGGCAGGGTCAGCAGGAGGGCGAGGCGACACTGGAGGATCACATGGCGATCGTGGAACGAGACGAAGGGCGCGTCGATTGCGACGCAGAATCAAGCCATCTGGTAGACGAACCAGGAATGAGCAGGGGGGGGCCACCTGCCGAAGGACAACAGCAGTTGCAGACCAGCCACCATCCAAAAGATGGATGCGGACGTTATCATCTGGAACCAGAGCAGGGAGATCAGCTGCATGGGATTCATGAGCCGCCCTGTGCTGTGCACGAGACAGCTGCATCCGGCGAAGGACCGGAATGTTGTTGAGGTCTGGGACATGGATGGACGGCACCGTCATCCTCAGGGTGTGATTCATGAGTAACTGGGCTGGCGACAGGCCTGTGGACAGTGGGGGGAGCGATAGGCCAGCAAGGCGAGGTAGAAATCAGACCCAGCATCGGCAGCCTCGCATAGGAGCCGTTTGACGATATGTACTCCCTTCTCTGCTTTGCCGTTGGATTGTGGGTACAGGGGACTGGATGTCACATGGGCAAAATTGTACTGCCTGGCAAAGCTGGACCAATCTTGGCTGGCGAAGCAGGGGCCATAGTCCGACATAGCCGTGAGCGGGATGCCGTGTCGAGCAAAGGTTTCTTTACATGCACGAATGACTGCCGATGAGGTGAGGTCGTGCAACCGTATCACCTCCGGGTAATTCGAAAAGTAGTCCACGATCTCTAGTAGTCTCTACCCAGCGAGCGGAACAGGTCGGTGCCCACCTTGGTCCATGGTGACGTGACCAACTCATGGGGCTGCAACGTCTCGCATGGTTGGGCCAGCTGGAAGCGCTGACAAGTGGGGCAGTTGAGCACTGTGTTGGCTATGTCCTCATTAATGCCGGGCCAGTACAATGCCTCTCGGGCCCGTCAGCGGCACTTTTCCACGCCAAGGTGGCCCTCCTGTAGTTGTTCCAGGACAAGCTGACGCATGCTATGCGGGATGACAATGCGGTCCAGTTTTAGAAGAACCCCGTCTACTACCGCCAGATCATCTCTGACATTATAGAATTGAGGGCATTGGCCCTTGAGTCACCCGTCCGTTAGGTGGCGCATGACACGCTGTAGCAAGGGGTCAGCTTCCGTCTCGCGGCGAATTTAGACGAGGCGTTGATCCGAGGCAGGTAGATTGGAGGCTGCGAATTCCACATGGACGTCAACTTGGCAGATAAATCCTGCTGGGTCACATGGAGTGTTGACTGCCCTGGAGAGAGTGTCAGCAATGATGAAGTCCTTGCCTGTGGTGTATATCAGCTGGAAGTCGTATCGCCGGAGCTTAAGAAGAATACGCTGGAGGCGAGGCGTCATGTCGTTCAAGTCTTTCTGTATTATATTGACCAGCGGGCGATGGTCGGTCTCGACGGTGAATTGAGGAAGTCTGTAGACATAATCATGAAACTTAACCACACCGGTCAGAAGGCCCAGGCACTCCTTTTCTATCTGCGCTTAGCGCTGCTCCGTGGGGGTCAACGCACGTGATGCATATGCAACGGGGGCCCATGATGAGGCCTGATCACGTTGAAGGAGCACCGCCCCAATGTCGGATTGACTGGCATCGGTCGAAATTTTGGTCTCCTTTGCTGGATCAAAGAAAGCTAAGACCGGGGCCGTGATCAGTTTTGCCTTG
The DNA here is from genome assembly GCF_047496885.1 of Scyliorhinus torazame. Classification (NCBI taxonomy): domain Eukaryota; kingdom Metazoa; phylum Chordata; class Chondrichthyes; order Carcharhiniformes; family Scyliorhinidae; genus Scyliorhinus; species Scyliorhinus torazame. The sequence goes on along the minus strand of NC_092710.1, from coordinate 175,819,231 downwards.
AGTTCCCTCCATTCGCGCTTGTGGGCAGGGAGCCATTGGAAGTCTGTCGTCTTCCTGACCAGGTTCCTGAGAGCCGTGGTATGAGAGGCGAGGTTAGGGATGAATTTCCCTAAAAAATTGACCATGCCTAGAAATCGGAGGACCGCCTTCTTGTCCTCTGGTGTTTTCATAGCTGTGATGGCAGCTACCTTGTCCGCATCCGGCTGCACACCCAATTGGGAGATGTGGTCCCCGAGGATCATAAGTTCTGTCTGACCAAAAGAGCATTTGGCCCTGTTGAGGCAGAGGCCATGTTCATGTATACGTCTGAATACGCGCTGGAGGCGACTAACATGCCCCTGCGGGGTGGTGGACCAAATGATTATGCCATCGACATAGACGCGAACACCTTCAATACCTTCCATCATTTGTTCCATAATCCTATGGAACACTTCTGATGCAGAGATGATCCCAAACGGCATCCTGTTGTAACAATATCTTCCAAAGGGGGTGTTAAATGTGCAGAGTTTCCGACTGGATTTATCGAGCTGGATTTGCCAGAATCCTTTTGAGGCGTCGAGTTTGGTAAAGAGCTTGGCGCGAGCCATCTCACATGTGAGCTCTTCGCGCTTGGTAATTGGATAGTGCTCTCTCATAATATTGCGATTTAGATCCTTGGGATCAATGCAAATTCTCAATTTGCCGGAAGGCATTTTTACACATACCAGGGAACTGACCCAGTCGGTAGGTTCCGTGACTTTGGAAATCACTCCTTGGTTCTGGAGGTCCTGTAGCTGCTGCTTGAGGTGGTCCATGAGGGGTGTTGGGACCCTGCGAGGTGCGTGCACCGCAGGCGTGGCATTCAGTTTTAATAAAATCTTGTAGGTGTACGGGAGCGTGCCCATGCCCTCGAAGACGTCGTGGTGCTGGTTGATAATGGCGTCGAGCTGCGCCCTGAAGTCAGTGTCCTGAAAGGCAGACGTGTCATCAGGAGAGAGAGAGTGAACTCTCTGAACTAGGTTCAACAGCTTGCATGCCTGCACGCCAAGCAGGGAGGCTTTTGAGGAGTCCACGATTTCAAAGGGAAGGGTGAGTTTGCGTGACTTGTGCGTCACTTCAAGTTGGCAGGAGCCGCTGGCAGTAATGACATTGCCATTATAATCTAATAGCTGGCAGGCTGGTGGCAGGATGGCTGATTTGACACAAAGGCTTTGGAGGTCAGACCGCGCAATGAGATTGACGGAGGCACCAGTGTCCAGGCGGAATCGTATTTGGGACCGGTTGACCGTAAGGGTGGCACACCACTCATCGTCTGGATCGATGCTGTATACCGATAGAGGCTGGATTCTTTGCTTCGGGGACACCCTGTTTTTTGTAATGATACCGACTCGAAAAGGCGCCTTCGGGTCCTTGGTGTCAATATCGGGTAGCAGGTCCGAATCGGGCTTGGTGACGGTGGGTTGAATGGCCCGGACATTCCTGCGGGGCTGGCTGGAGCGACGAGAGTTGGCAGGCTGAGCTGATCTGCATAAAGCAGCATAGTGGCCAAGTTTGCCACATCGCAGGCATCGTCGGGATTTGGCAGGACATTGCTGCTTTAAGTGGGCGGAGCCACAGTTGCCGCACGTTGTAGCGTCAGTACATTCGCTGCGCCACCGCACATGTGCGGTGCGGTCGTACGTGGTGCGCGCCTGCGCAGTACTTTTGTCGATGTTGCCGTCCCCTCGTTCGGTGCGCACAAGCGCGGGAATCCGCGAAAAGTGCGCAAAATGGCCGCCCTCATCCAGGCTGAGGCCCTGGAGTTGCTCGATTGCTTGGACCCGTTGTGCCTCTTGGGGACCTTGCCGCGCCGTTTCAGCCGTTGGATGTGGGAATACCGACTAGTGGCGTGTTCATGTAGCACGCAGGTCTCGATGGCAATCGCTAGGGTGAGCTGCTTTACCTTGAGGAGCTGCTGGCGTAGGGGATCCGACTGAACACCAAAAACGATCTGGTCGCGTATCATGGAGTCGGAGGTGGGCCCGTAATTACAGGACTTCGCAAGGATGCGGAGGTGGGTGAGAAAGGACTGGAAAGGTTCACCCTTACCCTGCAAACGCTGTTGGGATACATAGCGCTCAAAATTTTCATTCACCTCGATGTCGCAGTGACTGTCAAACTTAAGGAGGACCGTCTTGAATTTTGATTTATCTTCACCATCAGCAAAGGTGAGAGAATTGAAAATGTGGATGGCATGTTCCCCGGCCGTGGATAGGAAGAGAGCGATCTTCCTGGTGTCTGAGGCAGCTTCACGGTCTGTGGCTTCAAGGTAGAGCTGGAAGCATTGTTTGAATATCTTCCAGTTGGCCTCTAGGTTACCGGAGATGCGGAGCGGCGGCAGGCGGACGCTGTCCATTTTGCAGGATGGCTGTATGCTGGTGGAAGGCAGATTACTTGCAGGTAGGTCTAAGACGTTCTAACATCCCTCAACTACTGGTACCATGATGTGTTGGGTGCTCTGGATCCGTGGAACACATACAGGCCACCAACACTTAAAATAGTACAACACTATTTTATTAAGTTAGAAACTGTTGAACATACTTTCACTGTGGGTTAACACGATGTTAGATTGAACTAAAGACCTATGCCTTGTCCTAACCAGTCTATGCACTCTGCACATGGTGAAGATCTGTGCTGCAGGCTGTGAGCTCTGTCCTACTAGGAGGCTGCAGCTTGCATGAGCGGGAACTCTGATGCCCCCTGTCTTTATCGTGCGTGTGCTCTAACTGGTGATTGGCTGCGGTGTTGTGTGTGTTGATTGGTCTTGCTGTGTGCCCATCAGTGTGTGTGTCTGCACCATGATACACTGGTATATTATGACATTCTTGACTCCCTAAATCCTCTGTAACACCAACCAAGTACAAATTGGGACGATGGTGACGTATTCCCCACCTGCCTGCTTAGGTTAAATTCCAACAACAGGCAAGTGTTCAGCATTGTCAAGGATAAAGTAATATGACTGATCAGAACCCCACACACTAAATTAAATGCCCATTCCTTCAATTAGGGTTGGCTGTAGTACTAAGGCTGCAGTGCACGGTAATCTACAGATGCATTGCTACAACCCATCACAGATTCTCCGGCAGCACCTCTCAAATCTCTAACCTCCACCAACTAGAAGTGCAAGGGCATGAAAACACCACTGAGTCCCCCTCTATGTCACACACCATCCTCACTTGGATATATACCCCCACTCTTTCATTGTTGTTGGGTTAAAATCCTAGAATCTTTTTAGTTGCATTTGGAGAGCACCTATTTACTTCTCAGGGCAACTAGGAATGGGCAATACGTATCAGCCATGCCAGAAATATCTGCATCGCAAAGAAAGATTAAAAATTAATAATAATTGGATTGAATGACCGATCCCAGGAAGGCAATCCTCCCGATATTTCTGATGCTGTTGCCCATCCTCATCTCTCAGAACCTTCAGTTATGGCAGAAAGATACCCAAGGAAGCAGTACATAACATAACATTACTGGCTAAGCAGACTGAGGGAGCAAATAGAATGTAGCTTTAAGTTTTCAGTCATTTGTTTTTTGAAACAGTTTTGTGAGGGCCACAAAGAATCCAGCATGCGTTTGGAGAATCAAAAGAAATAACTCTATTTACAATTACAGATATACAACAGCAGCAGTACTCTCTCCTCTCTAGCTGGTTCCACAGTGGCCAGCTCTATTTATGCAGGTGACTCTGCTAATGATTTCCCCACCCTCCTCATTGAGGGAGCTCATACTCACTAAGGATTGTGGGGTAGGCAATAGTCCCCAGCCAGTAGTAATCAGGCAGGTTATAACAAACAGCAAAAGTAAAACATGTGAAGAATGATGCAGCAGGTTCTTCCATAGAGATCAAGGATTTTAAGAGCCAGGGTGAGGCTCCTTTTGCACCATTATGTGGCTCAACATGAATTAATACTTTTTTCTCTTACTATTAACACTCCTAGTGCAGAGCTGGTGTGTCGATATTGAACACAATGGTGATTTCTGGCTGTTCATGGTGTATCATGTGCGCTGAGGCCACAGGTTTTAGTATCCCATACTGTGAGCAGACTGTGTCTAAATAATGTAATTTAAAACATCTCTTAAAAAGTCAGCTTAAAGCAAACCATGAAAAAATGTCAAAATTATACTGATAGAGAAAACCTGTTATAATATATTTTCTACTTGTGTTGTGAACTGACATTCAACACATTACTAAATTGTTTTGAAAGGCTGGACGTGTAAAATAAAATTTTAAATAATTGTACATGATATTTGGTATTTTATTTGTAAAATGTCTGACAACACCCCCTCATCCGTCCATTAAACTAATTATACAGTGTGGCAACAGAACATTGCCCCTTACTGACCAATTAACCTGTCAAAGACATGAGAAGATTGTTAAAGGAACCCAGTCTTTGCCTGGTAATTAATTTTAACATTTTGAAATTATCAGGAGCAGGTTTTATTAAAATTCAATTTGTGCAGAAAGGTTTTGAATAGTATAATTATTTTTTTGAATTTTTCAAAAGTAAGATATAATTTGTCAGATAGAAATTTTGAAAGCTGAACACAAAGAAACATTAAATCATCAAGTACAACAATTTAAGGGTGTTTAATTATAATACAAGGCCTGTTTTTTGCTTTACAAGTTACTTTTTGAAGTAAATTATGATATTGACTTAAATTGAAATAAATTATGATATGGGACGGCACGGTAGCACAATGGTTGGCACTGCTGTTTCACAGCGCCAGGGACCTGGTTCGATTCCAGCCTCGGGTGACTATCTGTGTGCATGTCGATTGGTTTAACCAGGTTGGTAAAGGCAGCCTTGAGGAGGAGTTTATAGAATGTGTCCGGGATAATTTCCTGGAACAGTATGTAATGGAACCTACAAGGGAACAAGCGGTCCTAGATCTGGTCCTGTGTAATGAGGCAGGATTGATTAATGATCTCATAGTTCGGGATCCTCTTGGAAGGAGCGACCACAATATGGTGGAATTTAAAATACAGTTGGAGGATGACAAGGTAAAATCAAACACTAGTGTTTTGTGCTTAAACAAAGGTGATTACAATGGGATGAGAGAAGAACTAGCTAAGGTAGACTGGGAGCAAAGACTTCATCGTGAAGCAGTTGAGGAACAGTGGAGAACATTCCGAGCGATCTTTCACAGTGTTCAGGAAAGGTCAATTTCCTGAGGCAGTGGGGAAGGGAACACTGACAAAGGAGAGTATTTGCAGGCACGGAGATGGGTTGAAGTGTGTATACTTCAACGCAAGAAGCATCAGGAATAAGGTGGGTGAACTTAAGGCATGGATCGGTACTTGGGACTACGATGTGGTGGCCATCACGGAAACTTGGATAGAAGAGGGGCAGTAATGGTTGTTGGAGGTCCCTGGTTATAGATGTTTCAATAAGATTAGGGAGGGTGGTAAAAGAGGTGGGGGGGGTGGCATTATTAATTAGAGATAGTATAACAGCTGCAGAAAGGCAGTTCGAGGAGTATCACCCTATTGAGGTAGTATGGGTTGAAGTCAGAAATAGGAAAGGAGCAGTCACCTTGTTAGGAGTTTTCTATAGGCCCCCCAATAGTAACAGAGATGTGGAGGAACAGATTGGGAAACAGATTTTGGAAAGGTGCAGAAGTCATAGGGTAGTAGTCATGGGCGACTTTAACTTCCCAAATATTGAGTGGAAACTCTTTAGATCAAATAGTTTGGATGGGGTGGTGTTTGTGCAGTGTGTCCAGGAAGCTTTTCTAACACAGTATGTAGATTGTCCGACCAGAGGAGGGGCAATATTGGATTTAGTACTGGGTAATGAACCAGGGCAAGTGATAGCTTTGTTAGGGGGGAGCATTTTGGAGATAGTGACCACAATTCTGTGACTTTCACTTTAGTAATGGAGAGGGATAGGTACGTGCAACAGGGCAAGGTTTACAATTGGGGGAAGGGTAAATATGATGTTGTCAGACAAGAATTGAAGTGCATAAGTTGGGAACATAGGCTGGCAGGGAAGGACACAAGTGAAATGTGGAACTTGTTCAAGGAACAGGTGCTACGTGTCCTTGATATGTATGCCCCTGTCCGGCAGGGAAGAGATGGTCGAGTGAGGGAACCATGGTTGACAAGAGAGGTTGAATGTCTTGTTAAGAGGAAAAAGGTGACTTATGTAAGGCTGAGGAAACAAGGTTCAGACAGGGCATTGGAGGGATACAAGATAGCCAGGAGGGAACTGAAGAAAGGGATTAGGAGAGCTAAGAGAGGGCATGAACAATCTTTGGCGGGTAGGATCAAGGAAAACCCCAAGGCCTTTTACACATATGTAAGAAATATGAGAATGACTAGAGCGAGGGTAGGTCCGATCAAGGACAGTAGCGGGAGATTGTGTATTGAGTCTGAAGAGATAGGAGAGGTCTTGAATGAGTATTTTTATTCTGTATTTACAAATGAGAGGGGCGATATTGTTGGAGAGGACAGTGTGAAACAGATTGGTAAGCTCGAGGAAATACTTGTCAGGAAGGAAGATGTGTTGGGCATTTTGAAAAACTTGAGGATAGACAAGTCCCCCGGGCCTGACGGGATATATCCAAGGATTCTATGGGAAGCAAGAGATGAAATTGCAGAGCCGTTGGCAATGATCTTTTCGTCCTCACTGTCAACAGGGGTGGTACCAGGGAATTGGAGAGTGGCGAATGTCGTGCCCCTGTTCAAAAAAGGAACTAGGGCTAACCCTGGGAATTACAGGCCAGTTAGTCTTACTTCGGTGGTAGGCAAAGTAATGGAAAGGGTACTGAAGGATAGGATTTCTGAGCATCTGGAAAGACACTGCTTGATTAGGGATAGTCAGCACGGATTTGTGAGGGGTAGGTCTTGCCTTACAAATCTTATTGAATTCTTTGAGGAGGTGACCAAGCATGTGGATGAAGGTAAAGCAGTGGATGTAGTGTACATGGATTTTAGTAAGGCATTTGATAAAGTTCCCCATGGTAGGCTTATGCAGAAAGTAAGGAGGCATGGGATAGTGGGAAATTTGGCCAGTTGGATAACGAACTGGCTAACCGATAGAAGTCAGAGAGTGGTGGTGGATGGCAAATATTCAGCCTGGATCCCAGTTACCAGTGGCGTACCGCAGGGATCAGTTCTGGGTCCTCTGCTGTTTGTGATTTTCATTAATGACTTGGATGAGGGAGTTGAAGGGTGGGTCAGTAAATTTGCAGACGATACGAAGATTGGTGGAGTTGTGGATAGTAAGGAGGGCTGTTGTCGGCTGCAAAGAGACATAGATAGGATGCAGAGCTGGGCTGAGAAGTGGCAGATGGAGTTTAACCCTGAAAAGTGTGAGTTGGCCATTTTGGAAGGACAAATATGAATGTGGAATATAGGGTTAACGGTAGAGTTCTTGGCAATGTGGAGGAGCAGAGAGATCTTGGGGTCTATGTTCATACATCTTTGAAAGTTGCCACTCAAGTGGATAGAGCTGTGAAGAAGGCCTATGGTGTGCTCGCGTTCATTAACAGAGGGATTGAATTTAAGAGCCGTGAGGTGATGATGCAGCTGTACAAAACTTTGGTAAGGCCACATTTGGAGTACTGTGTACAGTTCTGGTCGCCTCATTTTAGGAAGGATGTGGAAGCTCTGGAAAAGGTGCAAAGAAGATTTACCAGGATGTTGCCTGGAATGGAGAGTAGGTCTTACGAGGAAAGGTTGAGGGTGCTAGGCCTTTTCTCATTAGAACGGAGAAGGATGAGGGGCGACTTGATAGAGGTTTATAAGATGATCAGGGGAATAGATAGAGTAGACAGTCAGAGACTTTTTCCCCGGGTGGAACACACCATTACAAGGGGACATAAATTTAAGGTGAAAGGTGAAGATATAGGAGGGATATCAGAGGTAGGTTCTTTACCCAGAGAGTAGTGGGGGCATGGAATGCACTGCCTGTGGAAGTAGTTGAGTCGGAAACATTAGGGACCTTCAAGCAGCTATTGGATAGGTACATGGATGACGGTAAAATGATATAGTGTAGATTTATTTGTTCTTAAGGGCAGCACGGTAGCATTGTGGATAGCACAATTGCTTCACAGCTCCATGGTCCCAGGTTCGATTCCGGCTTGGGTCATTGTCTGTGCGGAGTCTGCACGTCCTCCCCGTGTCTGCGTGGGTTTCCTCCGGGTGCTCCGGTTTCCTCCCACAGTCCAAAGATGTGCGGGTTAGGTGAATTGGCCAATGATAAATTGCCCTTAATGTCCAAATTGCCCTTGGTGTTGGGTGGAGGTGTTGAGTTTGGGTATGGTGCTCTTTCCAAGAGCCGGTGCAGACTCAAAGGGCCGAATGGCCTCCTTCTGCACTGTAAATTCAATGATAATCTATGATTAATCTAGGACAAAGGTTCGGCACAACATCGTGGGCCGAAGGGCCTGTTCTGTGCTGTATTTTCTATGTTCTATGTTCTATGTTCATACCGACAAAAAAGAAAGACGGTAGAAAGGGGAAAAATCGACCGTGGATATCTAAGGAGGTGAGGGAGAGTATCAAATTAAAGGAAAAAACATACAAAGTGGCAAATATTAGTGGGAGACTAGAGGACTGGGAAGTCTTTAGGGGACAACAGAAAGCTACTAAAAAAGCTATAAAGAAGAGTAAGGTAGACTACAAAAGTAAACTTGCTCAGAACATAAAAGCAGACAGTAAAAGCTTCTACAAATATATAAGACAAAAAAGAGTGGCTAAGGTAAATATTGGTCCTTTGGAAGGTGAGAAGGGAGATTTAATAATAGGAAACGGGGAAATGGCTGAGGAGCTGAACAGGTTTTTTGGGTCAGTCTTCACAGTGGAAGACACAAATAACATGCCAGTGACTGATGGAAATAAAGATATGATAGCTGAGGACCTTGAGATGATTGTAATCACTAAGGAGGCAGTATTGGGCAAGCTAATGGGGCTAAACATAGAACATAGAACATTACAGCGCAGTACAGGCCACTCTAAAGCCCATTTACACTATTCCCTTATCGTCCATATGTCTATCCAATGACCATTTGAATACCCTTAGTGTTGGCGAGTCCACTACTGTTGCAGGCAGGGCATTCCACACCCTTACTACACTCTGAGTAAAGAACCTACCTCTGACATCTGTCTTATATCTATCTCCCCTCAATTTAAAGCTATGTCCCCTTGTGCTAGACGTCACCATCCGAGGAAAAAGGCTCTCATTGTCCACCCTATCCAATCCTCTGATCATCTTGTATGCCTCAATTAAGTCACCTCTTAACCTTCTTCTCTCTAACGAAAACAGCCTCAAGTCCCTCAGCCTTGCCTCATAGGATCTTCCCTCCATACCAGGCAACATTCTGGTAAATCTCCTCTGCACCCTTTCCAATGCTTCCACATCCTTCCTACAATGCGGTGACCAGAATTGCACGCAATACTCCAAATGCGGCCGCACCAGAGTTTTGTACAGCTGCAACATGACCTCATGGCTCCGAAACTCAATCCCTCTACCAATAAAAGCTAACACACCGTACGCCTTCTTAACAACGCTCTCAACCTGAGTGGCAACTTTCAAGGATCAATGTACATGGACACCAAAATCTCTCTGCTCGTCCACACTGCCAAGAATCTTACCATTAGCCCAGTACTCTGTCTTCCTGTTATTCCTTCCAAAATGAATCACCTCACACTTTTCTGCATTAAACTCCATTTGCCACCTCTCAGCCCAGCGCTGCAGCTTATCTATGTCACACTGTAACTTGTTACATCCTTCCGCATTGTCCACAACTCCACCGACTTTAGTGTCATCTGCAAATTTACTCACCCATCCTTCTACGCCCTCCTCCAGGTCATTTATAAAAATGACAAACAGCAGTGGCCCCAAAACAGATCCTTGTGGTACACGACTAGTAACTGGACTCCAGTCTGAACACTTCCCATCAACCACCACCCTTTGTCTTCTTCCAGCTAGCCAATTTCTGATCCAAACTGCTAAATCTCCCTCAATCCCATGCTTCCGTATTTTCTGCAGTAGCCTACCGTGGGGAAACTTATCAAACGCTTTACTGAAATCCATATACACCACATCAACTGTTTTACCCTCATCCACCTGTTTGGTCACCTTCTCAAAGATCTCAATAAGGTTTGTGAGGCACGACCTACCCTTCACAAAACCGTATTGACTATGTCTAATCAAATTATTCCTTTCCAGATGATTATACACCCTATCTCTTATAAACCTTTCCAAGATTTTGCCCACAACACAAGTAAGGCTCACTGGTCTATAGTCATCGGGGTTGTCTCTACTCCCCTTCTTGAACAAGGGGACAACATTTGCTATCCTCCAGTCTTCTGGCACTATTCCTGTTGACAAAGATGACCTAAAGATCAAAGCCAAAGGCTCAGCAATCTCCTCCCTAGCTTCCCAAAGAATCCTAGGATAAATCCCATCCGGCACAGGGGACTTATCTATTTTCACCCTTTCCAGAATTGTTAACACCTCCTCCTTATGAACCTCAAGCCCTTCTAGTCTAGTAGCCTGAATCTCAGTATTCTCCTCGACAACATTGTCTTTTTCCTGTGTGAATACTGACGAAAAATATTAATTTAGCACCTCTCCTATCTCCTCGGACTCCAAGCACAACTTCCCACTACTGTCCTTGATTAGGCCCTACTCTTACCCTAGTCTTTCTTTTATTCCTGACATATCTATAGAAAGATTTAGGGTTATCCTTGATCCTACCTGCCAAAGACTTCTCATGTCCCCTCCTGGCTCTTCTTAGCTCTCTCTTTAGGTCCTTCCTAGCTAACTTGTAACTCTCGAGCGCCCTTACTGAACCTTCATGTCTCATCTTCACAAAAGCCTCCTTCTTCCTCTTGACAAGTGTTTTGACTGCCTTAGTAAACCACGGTTCCCTTACTCGACCACTTCCTCCCTGCCTGACAGGCACATACATATCAAGGACACCCAGTAGCTGTTCCTTGAACAAGCTCCACATTTCCATTGTGCCCATCCCCTGCAGTTTTCCTCTCCATCCGATGCATCCTAAGTCTTGCCTTATCGCATCATAATTGCCTTTCCCCCAGATATAACTCTTGCCCTGTGGTATATACCTATCCCTTTCCATCACTAAAGTAAACGTAATCGAATTGTGGTCACTATCACCAAAGTGCTCGCCTACCTCCAAATATAACACCTGTCCTGGTTCATTACCCAGTACTAAATCCAATACAGCCTCGCCTCTCGTTGGCCTATCTACATACTGTGTCAGGAAACCCTCCTGCAGACATTGGACAAAAACGGACCCATCTAAAGTACTCGAAATATAGCGTTTCCAGTCAATATTTGGAAAGTTAAAGTCCCCCATAACTTTCGCTCCTATCCAGAATCATCTTTGCAATCCTTTCCTCTACATCTCTGGAACTTTTCGGAGGCCTATAGAAAACCCCTAACAGGGTGACCTCTCCTTTCCTGTTTCTAACCTCAGCCCATACTACCTCAATTGATGAGTCCTCATCAAACATCCTTTCTGCCACCGTAATACTGTCCTTGACTAACAATGCCACCCCTCCCCCTCTTTTACCACCTTCCCTGAGCTTACTGAAATATCTAAACCCTGGCACCTGCAACAACCATTCCTGTCCCTGCTCTATCCATGTCTCTGAAATGGCCACAACATCGAAGTCCCAGGTACCAACCCATGCCGCAAGTTCACCCACCTTATTCCGGATGCTCCTGGCATTGAAGAAGACACACTTTAAACCACCTTCCTGCCTGCCGGTACACTCCTGCAACTTTGAAACCTTACTCATGACCTAACTACTCTTAAACTCCTGTATACTGGAGCTACAATTCAGGTTCCCAAGCCCCTGCTGAACTAGTTTAACCCCTCCCGAAGAGCATTAGCAAATTTCCCTTCCAGGATATTGGTACCCCTCTGGTCCAGGTGTAGACCATCCCAGTTGTAGAGGTCCCACCGAGCCCAGAATGCGCCCCAGTTATCCAGAAATCTGAAACCCTCCCTCCTGCACCATCCCTGTTGCCACGCGTTCAACTCCTCTCTTTCCCTATTCCTCATCTCGCTATCACGTGGCACGGTTAACAACCCAGAGATGATAACTCTGTCCTAGATATAAGTTTCCACCCTAGCTCCCTGAATTCCTGCCTTACATCCCTATCCCTTTTCCTACCGATGTCGTTGGTACCTATGTGGACCACGACTTGGGGTTGCTCCCCCTCCCCCTTAAGGATCCCAAAAACACGATCCGAGGCATCACGCACCCTGGCACCTGGGGGGCAACACACCAACCGCGAGTCTCTCTCGTTCCCACAGAATCTCCTATCTATCCCCCTAACTATGGAGTCTCCAATGACTAATGCTCTACTCCTCTCCCCCTTCCCTTCTGAGCAACAGGGACAGACTCTGTGCCAGAGACCTGCACCCCATGGCTTACCCCTGGTAAGTCCGTCCCTCAACAGTATCCAAAGCGGTATACTTGTTACTAAGGGGAACGACCACAGGGGATCCCTGTACTGACTGCTTCCTCCCAGCCCCTCTCACCATCACCCATCTATCTTTATTCTTCGGAGTAACTACATCCCTGAAGCTTCTATCTATGACCACCTCTGCCTCCCGAATGATCCGAAGTTCATCCAGCTCCAGCTCCAGTTCCCTAACGCGGTTTCTGAGGAGCTGGAGATGGGTGCACTTCCCACAGATGAAATCAGCAGGGACACTGTCAGCGTTCCTCACCTCAAACATTCTGCAGGAGGAACATTGCACTACCTTCCCTGCCATCCCCCTAGATAAAAAAAGAAAAAGAAAGAAAGAGCTTACCTATTATTCACTCCCCTTCTCAGCATGCACTCACTCAGCAACCTCTGCGCCCTGCACGATATCACCTGAGGGAATATAAAAGAAAAATTACTTACCAGTCACCAGCCAATCCCTACCTGCAGGCTGTGGCGTCACGGTTCAACTTCTTCCTAACCTTGAGCCTTCCTCTTGATATTTACAGAGGTTGTTTTTTTTGGTTAGAGGAGGGGGTAGGGAGGGAAATACTGAAGAAGTGTTTTGGGTTTATGTGTCACTTGCCAACAGCTCCTCCACAAACTACCTTCAAATTAGGGTGACCACGACAGAGGTATGCAAATTTCCCATGCAACACCAATCAGCAGCTCCACTCTACTGCCCTCTGCTGGATGCTTGTCTTCACTCAAACAGCTAGGGTCTTTAGCTCAGGTACACCTTCAAGTTAGGGTGACCACGACGGAGGTATGCAAATTTCCCTTGCAACACCAATTAGCAGCTCCGCTCTACTGCCCTCTGCTGGATCAAAAGGTAGACAAGTCTCCTGGCCCTGATGGGATGCATCCCAGAGTGTTAAAAGAGATGGCTAGGGAAATTGTAAATGCACTAGTGATAATTTATCAAAATTCACTAGACTCTGGGGTGGTCCCAGAGGATTGGAAAGTAGCAAACGTGACACCACTGTTTAAAAAAGGAGGTCGGCAGAAAGCGGGTAATTATAGGCCGGTAAGCTTAACTTCGGTTGTAGGGAAAATGCTGGAATCTATCATTAAGGAGAAAATAGCGGGGCACCTGGAGGGAAATTGTCCCATTGGGCAGACGCAGCATGGATTCATAATGGGTAGGTCGTGTCTGACTAATTTGGTAGAATTTTTTGAGGACGTTACCAGTGTACTAGATAACGGGGAGCCAATGGATGTGGTACATCTGGATTTCCAGAAAGCTTTTGACAAGGTGCCACACAAAAGGCTGCTGCATAAACTAAAGATGCATGGCATTGAGGGTAAAGTGGTAGCATGGGTAGAGGATTGTTAACTAACAGAAAGCAGAGAGTGGGGATAAATGGGTGTTTCCCTGGTTGGCAACCTGTAACTAGTGGGGTCCCTCAAGGATCAGTGTTGGGCCCGCAGTTGTTCACAATTTACATAGATGATTTGGAGTTGGGGACCAGACAACACTAAGATGAGTGGTAAAGCAAAAAGTGCAGAGGATACCGGAAGTCTGCAGAAGGATTTGGATAGGTTAGGTGAATGGGCTAGGGTCTGGCAGATGGAATTCAATGTTGCCAAGTGTGAGGCTATCCATTTTGGGAGGAAGAACAGCAGAATGGATTATTATTTAAACGGTAAGATGTTAAAACATGCTGCTGTGCAGATGGACCTGGGTGTGCTGGTGCACGAGTCGCAAAAGGTTAGTGTGCAGGTGCAACAGGTGATTAAGAAGGCTAATCGAGTTTTGTCTTTCGTTGATGGAGTTCAAGACTAGGGTGGTTATGCTGCAATTGTATAAGGTGTTGGTGAGGCCGCATCTGGAGTATTGTGTTCAGTTTTGGTCACCTTACCTGAGAAAGGACATATTGGCACTGGAGGGAGTGCAGAGGAGATTCACTAGGTTGATCCCAGAGTTGAGGGGATTAGATGATGACGAGAGGTTGAGTAGACTGGGACTGTACTCATTGGAGTTTAGAAGGATGCAAGGGGATCTTATTGAAACATACAAAATTATGAAGGGAATAGATAGGATAGATGCGGGCAAGTTGTTTCCACTGGTCGGGGAAAGCAGAACTAGGGGGCATAGCCTCAAAATAAGGGGAAGTAGATTTAGGACCGAGTTTTGGAGGAACCTCTTCACCCAAAGGGTTGTGAATCTCTGGAATTCCTTGCCCAGTGAAGCAGTTGAGGCTCCTTCTTTAAACGTTTTTAAGAAAAAGATAGATACCTTTCTAAAGAGTAAAGGGATTCGGGGATATGGTGTACGGGCCGGAGAGTGGAGCTGAGTCCAGAAAGATCAGCCATGATCTCATTGAATGGCGGAGCAGGCTCGAGGGGCCAGATGGCCTACTCCTGTTCCTAGTTCTTATGTTATGTTCTTATGTGTGGAATTTGCACTTTCTCCCCGTATGTGCTCCGGTTTCCTCCAGGTGCTCCGGTTTCCTCTCACAGTCTAAAGATGTGCAGGTTAAGTGGATTGGCCATGATCAATGCGCAGGGTTATGGGGAAAGGGCAGGGGGGTGGGCCGAGATAGAGTGCTCTTTTGGGGGTTCAGTGTAGACTCGATGGACTGAATAGCCCCCTTCTGCATTGAAGGGATTCTATGTAAACATCTTTCTACTGAATATTATGAAACAGTAGCACTCTGATTACATTCAGCTCAGACTCTGGGTTTTATGATACAAAAATTCAAAAAGCAATCGCGTGTTCAAAATTGTATCTTCCTTTTTATGTTACAAGCTTGAGCTGAAATTGATGGTTTATATGCAGTGAATTATTGATATGATGGCATTTTCTGACTCCCTCTTAATCCAGGGCTTGGCTGAATCAGACTGATGAATGTGGCTGAAGGCTCCAACACCAGTGCGGTTATGGCTGCCTTAGCTGGGTGGTTGCATGGATGTTACAACTGATCTTAGTGTTATTGGCCTAAATAACAGGGAATAACAGTTATGGTTCTTGCTCATGATCACTTTCTAATGACCCCCTCTAAAACTCTGCGATAAAAAACAGAAAGTGCTGGAAAGACTCAGCAGGTCTGATAGCATCCATGGAGAAAGAAACAAACTTCACAGTCCAAGATCACTCTTCCTTAAAACTGAAGACAGGGAGAAATATGATGGGGTTTATGCTGTTTAAAAGGGGGGAGGGTTAGGTAGTACAAAGATATGGGGCTGGATTCTCCGTTCGCCGATGCCGAAATCGCGTTCGGCGATCGGCTGGAGAAACACAGTTCCTGACCAAATCGGGCGGGACCCCGCTTTTGCGATGCTCCGCTCCCTCCAAAGCGGCATACACACGCCATGTATCGACGGCCTCAGGGCATTGCCTGAGGCCTACCCCCAATGCTCCACCCCCGACCGGCCAAGTTCACGATGGTGTCGGTCGCGTGTGGTCTCATCCATCAGGAACTCGGCATGGCGGCTGCGGACTCAGTCTAGTGCTGCCGCAGTCGGGGGAGGGCTGATCTGCGGGCAGGGGGGACTTTATTAGGGGCTGGGGGCACTTTGGGGGGGTGTCCGGGACACACGAGCCAGCCGAAGGGGGGAACTACTTTACGAGCGGCCTCCGCCATGTAGCACAGCGCAGCTGCTGCAGGCTGCCTCCGTGTGTATGGGCGGCCATGGACACGGCAATTCTCCGGGCCGTATCGGCAGCTAGAGTCGGGTGCTCTACGCTGCTGGCATGCTAGCCCCCAGCAAAATGGGGAATCAGTGGCCATTTTACAGCATTTTTTGGGCAATTCGCACGCCGGCGTGGGGACATAGCCCCAGAATCGGAGAATCCAGCCCAAGGTCAGGGATAGATTCGAAGGTGGGACAAATTAATTGACAAAGATTGCATGGAACGAAAGGCAAAGGAAGTGGTAATAGTTGCAGTAAAGAAGCATTTGTCCAATATCAGTATTCATAGCAGAATGTATGAAAGCAAAACGTAAAAACAAGATGCAGACTGGCATTTGGCAAAAGAAATTAGCAAATTGGAGCTCTGTAGTTGTTGAATGCAATGTTGAGCCCTGGGGCGCAATCTATTGTCTTGTCCCGCCCGAACCGGGGCAGGACATGGTCAGTAGGTACCGGGAGAGGCCTCTTCCAGGATTCATGCTGCTCAGCATGCCTCGCAAATCTAACGGGATCTCGTGAGATGTCACGATCTGGATCCCACCCATTGTGGGCAGGATTAGTATTTGCATATTAGAGTGAGTTGCTCGTCTCACTCTAATATACACTTGCCTGATCTACCGGAGGTGTTGGGATTTACCGCCTTTGCCTTGGAGATCTTAGGTGAGCACCATTCAGTACTGGTCCCCACAAATGGGAACCAGGCGGGACGGCACTTCGGGGGTATGCCAGGATTACAGAGGTTCCCAGGTGGTTGCCTCTGGAACCGCTGGTGCCACCTGGTTATCTTAGCACTGTCAGCCTGGCACTTCCAGGGTGTTCAGGTGGCACTGCCAGGCTGACAGGGGGACTGTGTGGTGAATGTATTGCTGCTACAATTCACCGCTGTATTGTATTGTATTATGTTGATGCCCTTGTGGGATCCGCCTGTGGCTCCGCCCCCTCGGGAGTGGTATAAAGATCTGCCGCCTGTAGGCGGCACTCAGTACAGTGCAGTCGCAGGCAGGCACAGATCTAGCTTATTAAAACCACTGTTCACTTCCACTAATCGTCTCGTGTGAATTGATGGTCGCATCAATTTAATCAGCTAAGATATCGCAATGGAAGCCGCCCTCAAACCTGATCGACTGGAACTCGACCCACAGGCAGCTGAAGCAAAAGGGATCTTTTCACACTGGCTCCGCTGCTTTGAGGCCTACCTCGCCGCCTCCTCCTCGCCCGCCGTCACCGAGGCACAGAAGCTGAGTCTCATCCACACCCGGGTGAGCCACAGAATCTCTGTATTAATCGAAGACCTGACCATGTATGCAGACGCGGTCGTGATCCTGAAAAGACATTACGTGAGGCCGGTGAACGAAGTGTTCGCGCAGCGTCTCCTCATCACACGTCGTCAACGCCCCGGGGAATCGCTGGAGGAATATCTACGTGACCTGAGGGTACTCGTTCGAAACAGCAACTACAAGATCGTAACGCCTCACAGCACATGGAACTCGCCACCCGTGACACCTATGTGGCTGGTGTCCGGTCCAGCTATGTCAGACAGCGCCAGCTCGAAAAGGGCCCCCTCGACCTAGAAGAGACGTTAAAACTATCCACCTCGTTAGATGTAGCCTTCCAGAGCCTTAATGCTTTCCCCTCCGACCACACGATTTCCTCGTGGGCACCGGAGGCGCGACCATCACCCGACCCGAGGGTGTCCCAGGCCTGTGCCGTGCGGCTGCCCGCTCAACCCAGGGGGCTGCCCTTCTCTTTCTGCGGTCAGAACCAGCAGCCCAGGCAGCGTTGCCCAGCTCGGAACGCGACCTGCAGCGATTGCGGCAAGAAAGGACATTTTGCCAAAGTCTGCTTGGCCCGACCCAAAGTTCCAAAATCGCAGGCCCGACTCACAGACTCACAGGCCCGCAGACCCCGCAGCGTTGCTGCGTGCCTGCCGGTAACGCCCCCTTCTGACGCGTCATCCGCCTTGTGCGTCTCATGGGGGCCGTCATCTTGGCCGCCATCTTCAACGCCTCCCGACACGTGCGACCAACGGGGACCACCATCTTGGCCACCACCTTCAACGCCGCCCGACACGTGCGACCAATGGGGGCCACCATCTTGGGACAACCCCGCTATCACCGACCACGCCAGCTACCCGCAGCTTGGCGCTGTCACTCACGACCAGTCACGGCCCAAGCACCTCAAGACCTCCATGATGATCGTCCGGGTCAATGGGCACGAAACGCCCTGTCTGTTTAACTCTGGGAGAATGGAGAGCTTCATCCATCCGGACACAGTAAGGCGCTGTTCCCTCCAGATTTCCCCCGCATCCCAAACAATCTCCCTTGCTTCCGGAACGCATTCAGTGCAGATCCGGGGGTACTGTGTCACGACCTTCGCAATACAGAGCGCCGAGTACGCCGATTTTAAACTCTATGTCCTCCCCCATCTCTGCACCCCTCTCTTGTTAGGACTGGATTTCCAGTGCAACCTCAGAAGCCTGACCCTGAAGTTCGGCGGACCCCTTCCCCCTCTCACCGTATGTAGCCTCGCGACCCTTAAGGTCGCCCCAACCTCGCTCTTCGCAAACCCGTCGCCCCAAGGCCCTGAAAAGATGCCTGGGGTTCTTTTCATATTATGCCCAGTGGGTGCCCAACTATGCGGACAAAGCCCGTCACTTATCAAAGCCACCATATTTCCCCTGAAGACTGAGGCCCGCCTGGCCTTTAGCCGCATCAAAGCAGACATTACCAAGGCCGCGATGCACGCGGTGGACGAGTCCATCCACTTCCAGGTGGAGAGCGATGCGTCAGACGTCACCCTGGCCGCTACCCTTAACCAGGCAGGCCTTTTCCCGTGCCCTCAACACCTCCGAGATTCGACACTCCTCTGTTGAAAAGGAAGCTCAAGCCATTGTGGAAGCTGTGCGGCATTGGAGGCACTACCTGGTTGGTAGGAGGTTCACCCTCATCACCGACCAACGATCGGTAGCCTTTATGTTCAACAACACACAGCGGGGCAAGATCAAGAATGATAAAATCTTGAGGTGGAGAATCGAACTCTCCACCTATAATTACGATATCGTGTATCGTCCTGGGAAGCTCAATGAGCCCCCAAATGCCCTGTCCCCCCAGCACATGCGCCAGCGCGCAAGATGACCGACTTCTGGCCATCC
The DNA here is from genome assembly GCF_047496885.1 of Scyliorhinus torazame. NCBI lineage: Eukaryota > Metazoa > Chordata > Chondrichthyes > Carcharhiniformes > Scyliorhinidae > Scyliorhinus > Scyliorhinus torazame. Next base: position 175,799,947 of record NC_092710.1, on the reverse strand, counting down.
ACAATGACCTCTGTCACCCGGGGGTCACCCGGCTTCTCCACTTCATCAAGGCCCGCAACCTGCCCTACTCCACCGAGGAGGTCAGGGCCATGACCAGGGACTGCCAAGTCTGCGCAGAGTGCAAGCTGCACTTCTATCGGACAGACAAGGCCCACCTGGTGAAGGCATCCCGCCCCTTTGAGCGCCTCAGCATCGATTTCAAAGGACCCCTTCCCTTCACTGACCGCAACGTGTATTTTCTCAACATCGTTGACGAGTACTCCCGTTTCCCCTTTGCGATCCCATGCCCCGACATGACCGCGGCCACTGTCATTAAGGCCCGGCACAGCACCTCCACCCTGTTCGGTTTCCCCATGTACGTCCACAGTGACCGGGGCTCCTCGTTTATGAGTGATGAGCTGCGTCAGTACCTGCTCGGTAAGGGCATCGCCTCGAGCAGGACTACCAACTACAACCCCTGGGGAAACGGACAGGTGGAGAGGGAGAACGCGACGGTATGGAAGGCTGTCCAGCTGGCCCTACGGTCCAGAGATCTCCCGGCCTCTCGCTGGCAGGAGGTCCTCCCCGACGCCCTTCACTCCATTCGGTCGCTCCTTTGCACTGCGACTAACGACACTCCCCATGAACGTCTCTTTGCCTTCCCCAGGACGTTCACCTGTGGGATTTCGCTCCCAAAGTGGCTGGCAGCTCCAGGACCCATCCTCCTCCACAAGCACGTCCGGCAACACAAGGCGGACCCGTTGGTCGAAAGGGTACAGCTGCTTCACGTGAACCCGCAGTACGCCTACACAGCGTACCCCGACGGCCGCCAAGACACAGTCTCCCTCAGGGTCCTGGTACCAGCTGGGTCCCCCCCCCCCCGCCCCGGTGCCACCCTCCCTCCCCCCAGCGCACCCCACCACAGCCCCCGCTCCGGGACGATCCGTCCTCCCCTTGGTCCCACCCGGGGATGAAGCTGAGGTCAACACGCTCCCAGAGTCACCGACGACCGACCAACGCCGAAATCGCCACCAGAACTGCAGCGCTCACAACGACGGATCAAAGCGCCCGATCGTCTGAATTTGTAAACTTTTCCTTAAAATGTTAAACACCTGAATGTAAATAGTTTTCCACCACCCACACTGGACTCTTTTTTAACAGGGGGTGTATTGTTGTATTGTATAGACCGTATACGAGGGGTATTACGGTAAGGCCCCTGTACCACAGGTACGGGTGCAGATCCCTGCCTGCTGGCTCCGCCCATTAGGCGGAGTATAAATGTGTGGGCTCTCCGAGCTGCAGCCATTTCGTAAGCTGCTGCAGGAGGCTACACATCTCTACATAATAAAGCCTCGATTACACTCTACTCTCATCTCGTCGTAATTGATAGTGCATCAATGGTACAGCTAGGAAGGTTAAGCATGTTCGGATCACTGAGGGTACCGGGGAGGCTAAGAGAGCCCGGGGGGGGGGGGGGGGGTAGGTAGGGGATGGGGCGGGTTAGTGGGGAGAGTGGGACAGCACCATCAGGAGAGTGGGGAATATTTGGACACCTGTGGCACATTAAATACTCTTGACCACAAGCAGTATGACACCTCTGTCACTTACTTCCGCAATGTAGCCCGACCTCCGAACTCTTGGCCCATCTCTCAAAGCATCTCTCCTTCCCCGTAGCACTTATCCACCCTCTGATGTGGACATGCCCCCCGAGCTGTGTCCCATCCACGAGGTGTTCGGATGTTGGCTGCTATGTGTGTGGTGTTTCCTCCCGCAGTGTTCAAGCACAGTGTCCATGCATCAAGGTGTGATTGGGATGCTAGGCAATGTCTCCCACATGTTGCATGGCCAAACCACCCACAGGGCTCCACTTGGATTGTGCAAAGTGCTCACTTCACAACGATTGCCAATTCCCAATTAGTAACAGCATTCAGTTGCATGGCCAGAGGCCTCAACAGTCGTGGAGGTTACAGGTGGTCAGTAGGGTGTACAGGCAGGGGCTAGGGTTGCTCCCGGGTACACAAGATTCAGGGGTAAGCATGGTGGTGTCCAGCACCTCCCTCCACTCCCCCCTTTTTATGTGGCCCACCCCTGTGGGGGTGGGAGGGGGGTGATCCCCCCCGCTAGACGAGGGTCCCCCAATCTCCTGCCAAGCACTGGGGCAGCAAATCCATCGGCCCTGGGCTTCTTGCAGAAGCCCTTCCACCAGGTTGACGTTTTTCAAAAGACATACTAAACTGCACCAGGGTGATCACTTGCTGGGGAGGCCACTGAATGACGGGAGGCTGTTGGCTATGGGGTCGCTCCCATGAATTGCATGGAAATGGGGCTTCAGTGGTAATAAATGGTTTTTCGCCATGCTACAGCGAGATCCCGATTTTGCCTACGGGAGTGGGCCGGTTGCATCACAAACTGTTTGGCGCCTGGCGTGGCTCTCGTTTTCGGCGTCGTCTACTGTTCACCGGCTTCGTTTCGCTCAAGCGAGAGTGCAACAAGGCTGGAGAATCGCGGCCAGAATGTCGGGCTAGGCTCCTGAAAGTGTTTGACAAAAGAGTTATTCAGACTCAAAGTGTTAGCTCCCTCCTTCCTCTCTGCAGCTGCTGTCAGATGTGTTGAGATTGTCCAGTATTATCTGTTTTTGTTTCAGATTCCAGCATCCGCAGTAATTTGTTTTTATCCTGAATGTGTTATGCTGCTTTTGTTTCACTCCTGCTGGCCCCTGGATGCCCTTGGTGCACTGTCTCCAGATGGGAGGGAACCACATCTCTGCTGCTGCCTCCCTCCGTCACTTACATCCATTCCCGTTTGTTTGGAGGAGGCCTTGGAACAGCTCACCTCACTGAAGCCTCTCAGTTTGGTTTTCACCCCTGTTCATTCTCTCCCAGTACAATTTCCAGATAAGAATGCCTCCCTCCTAGGTCTCCCCTTCATTCCTTTGGTTTCTGCAAACTCAAAAATCCAAGTGCTGCTGAGCTTTTCACACCCATGCAATGGATCCTTTAGTTAGAAATCTTTTGAGAGAATGGTGCATCATCCTGCCTTGCCTCCCTGGCTGGTTGGGAGTCGAGAAGTGGGATGTCAATTGGTTTGCTCTGATAAGGAGCAACTGCCAGGAAGGTTTTGCAGAGAGTTGGGTTCCAAAATTGTCCTGGTGCTACACTAGGAGATAAGATGGTAAGATTCTGCTCTGTTTCCCTCTCTACAGATGCTGACTGACCTGCTGAGTATTTCCAGCATTTTCTGTTTTTAATTTCATACTTGGCCTCATCCTCACCAGCTTGCCTGCCACAGATGCACCTGTCCATGACAGTATCAGTGGGAGTGACCACCTCACAGTCCTTGTAGAGACAAAGTCCTGTCTTCACATTGAGGACACCCTCTATTGTGTTGTGTGCAACTACCACCGTGCTAAATGGGATAGACTTCAAGCAGATCTAGCCACTCAAGGCCAGGCATCCATGTGGCGCTGTGAGCCATCAGCAGCAGAAGACATGTACTCAACCACAATCAGTAACCTCATGATCTGTCGTACCCCTACTTTACCATTACCACCAAGCCAGGAAAACACCCTGGTTCAATGAAGATTGCAGGAGGGTGTACCAGGAGCAACATCAGGAATGCCAAAAATTGAGGTGTCAACTTGGTAGAGCTAAAACACAGAGATCTTGCATGCCAAATAGCATAAGCAGCAGTAACAGACAGTTAAGCAATTCCACAACCAATGGATCAACCTAAGCTCTAATGTCCTGCCACATCCAGCCATGAATGATGGTGGGCAATTAAACTCACTGGAGGAGGAGGCTCCACAACTATTCCCATCCTCAATGAGGGAGGAGACCAGCACATTAGTGCAAAAGACAAGGGTAAAAACATTCACAACAACTTCAGCGAGAAGTGCCAAGTTGATGATCTACCTCGATCTCCTCGGTCCCCAGCATCACAGATCAGTCTTCAGCCAATACGATTCATTCCACATAATATCAAGAAACGGCTAAGGGCACATGGATACTGCAACGGCTATGGGCCCTCACAGTCCTCTGGCAATAGTACTGAGGACCTGTGTTGCTGAACTTGCCGCAACCCTAGCCAAGCTGTTCATTATAGCTACAGCACTGGCATTTCCCCGGCAATGTGGAAATTTATTTTTATTTTAAAAATTTAGAGTACCCAATTCCTTTTTTTCTAATTAAAGAATTAATCAAGGGGAATTTAGCGTGGCCAATCCACCTACCCTGCACATCTTTGGGTTGAAGGGGTGAGACCCATGCAAATTCCACACGGATAGTGACCCGAGGCCAGGATCGAACCCGGGTCCTCGGCACCATGAGGCAGCAGTGCTAACCTCTGTACATCATATTTGACCAGATATATCCTGTACACAAGAAACAGGACAAATCCAACCCAGCCAATCAACGTCCCATTCGTCTATTTTCGTTCATCAGCAAAGTCGCGGAAGGGATCATCAACAACGCTATCAGTCAGCACTTACTCAGCAATAACCTGATCACTAATATTCATTTTGGGCTTTGGAGCACCACTAAACTTCTGACCTCATTACAGCCTTGGTTCAAACATGGACAAATGAGCTGAACTCCAGAGATGGGGCGAGAGTAACTGCCCTTGACATCAAGGCACCGTTTAGTCGAGTACGACATCAAGTAGCTCTAGCTAAACAGGAATCCAATGGGAATCAGGAAGGAAACCCTCTGCTGGTTGGAGTCATACCTGGCACAAAGGAAGATGCTGTAGTTGTTGGAGGTCAATCATCTCAGCTACAGAACATCACTGCAGGAGCTTCCTCAGGGTAGTGTCCTAGGCCCAATATTCTTCAGCTGCTTTAAACAAAGAACAAAGAACAAAGAAACGTACAGCACAGGAACAGGCCCTTCAGCCCTCCAAGCCTGTGCCGACCATGCTGCCCATCTAAACTAAAAAAGTCTACACTTCCTGGGTCATTATCCCTCTATTCCCATCCTATTCATGTATTTGTCAAGATGCCCCTTAAATGTCACTTTCGTCCCTGCTTTGTCGATTACCTTCTTTCCATCATAAGATCACAAGTGGGATATTCGCTGATGACTGCACAATGTTCAGCAACATTCGAGACTCTTCAGACAATGAAGCAGTCCATGTCCAAATGCAGGCTTGGACTGACAAGTGGCAAGTAACATTGACGCCACACAAGTGCCAGACAATGACCATTTCATTTACAAGAGGATCTAGTCATCGCCCCTTTGACATTCAATGGCATTCGCATCACTGAATCTCCCAATATCAACATTCTGGGCGTTTTCCATTGACCAGAAACTGAACTGGAGTAGCCATATTAATCCTGTGGCTACAGAATGCCTGCATTGCCGAAGGAGGCTATTTGGCCCATCAAGTCTGCACCGACCCTTCGAAAGACCACCCTCCTAAGCCCAATCCCCACTCTATCCCTGTAACCCCAGCCAATCTTTGGGCACTTAAGGGCAATTTAGCATGGCGAATCCACCTAACCTGCACATCTTTGGATTGTGGAAGGAAACCGGAGCACCCGGAAAAAGACAGGGGGAGAAAGTGCAAACTCCATGCAGACAGTCATCCAAGGTCCGAATCAAACCCTGGCACCTGATGCTGTGAGGCAGCAGTGCCAACCAATGTGCCACCATGCCGTCCCTGGGGCAGCAGCTCCTGCTTTCAGTCCCAGTGGTGAGGCGTCTTCGCTGCAAATAAATTTCAGCCCCAAACAGTCTACAGGTGCCATATTGGAACTTTACTTTTCTTTACAATCTATAGGTTGTAACTTAGTTAAAGAGCACCAGCTCTTATCTGGATCATGCATGTCTTGCCTGGGTTAAAATTATAACCACCAGTTAAATGAATAGAGATACTCTGGCACATAGGCACTTTTGCCTGGAAGCTGACTTGGAGGAAAGGAGATTCAAAATGACAACCCGTGAATCAATAATTTTAAACTTTTGTTGCAAATGGAGCTGAGGCATACTTTGAACAAAATATTCCCCTGCTAGATCCTGCTCTGTAAAGTATGATTTGTGGAAAAATCAACAAAGCTTATGATCAGACTGTGTAACTCAACTGGCCCTCAGGTTAAAATTAAACTTCCCATCACTTATTGCTCAGAAATGCAACTGCTAAACATAGGGTAGATTCATTTGCCTTGGCTGTGGCGTTATGATTTAAGATGGGATTTACCACGTAACCCCTTGCATGTTTCGCGACGGAGGGAGGCGGTCTGCCGTTGGCCAGCTCTTCTGGTCCGACATTGTCAAATGGGGTTCCCGTTGAATGCACCCCTTCCCACCAGGAAACCCATGGCGGGGGGCGGGGGGGGGGGGGGGGGGGGGGGGCGGCTGCTGTCAGCGGGAGTGGAAGATCCCACCGATATGAATGGCTGGAAAATTGAATGTTCTTAACAGGATTAAAATTGAGTTCATTAAACTATCTACAACAGTTATTAAAGGTTCACTGCAAATCAACAGAGACATATTATTTGCAATACATTTGCAAAGAGTACACTTGAACAGACCTTTATCAAAAGTGTCAAAATATAAAAGGAATATTTTTGAACATGCTGAACAGAGAAAACAGAGACTTAGAAATGCTGACAACAAGTCTGTCAGCCAGGCGATTTAATATTTCACTTGATATTCCTTATTTTCTGCAGAGAGGCAAATGCGATTTTAACTATCCCATTATCCCATTGAATGCATAACCTTGTTAGCAGAGCACACAGAAATTGCCCATCTGAAATAAAATCTTTGAAAATAATTTTCTCCTGCAACCGCTTCATGCATCCATGTAGAAAATTACTTTTTGGTGACTCAATGGCAGGAGGGCAACTTTTGTTTTACTTTATCATAACAACGGCAGCAACATCAGTTTCTAATAATAATAGCACCTTTAACACAATGAAGCACCTGCTTCACAGGAGCATTATCAAACTGCCAAAACATTTGCACCATGAAAGCCACATAAAGAGTTAATAGGGAAGATGACCAAAAGCTTAGTCAAAGAGATCATTTTTAAGGAATCTCTCAGAGGAGGGAAGAGAAATAGAGAGGTAGAAAAGTGTTGGGAACATAGAGCTTAGAGCTGAGCTTGATGAGGGCTGGCCATCAATGATGGGGTGATTAATGTTGGGTATGCTCAAGAGACCCGGATTAGAGGAGTGCAGTGATCTCAGAGGGACTGGATAGGCTCACAGAGATAGGGACACGGCCAAGGAAGTTTGAAAAGATGAATCATTTTAAAATCACGGCACTGTTTATCTCAGAGCCAGTGCCAGTGGGTGAGCACAGGCATGTTGGGTGAACAAGGCCTGATGTGAGTAAGGCTTTGGATGGCGGAGTTTGGAATGACCTCAAGTTTAGAGAGAGTAGAACATGGGAGCCCGACCAGAAGTGCATCGAAGTATCCAGTCTAGAGACAACAATGGCACAAATGAAGGCTGCTAAAGCAGGAGCGGAGTCAGACCATGTTACAGAAACAGATTGGCAGTCTTGGTCATGGGATTATATGTTGTCAGAAACATGTGTGTTTGGAGGTGGGATGGTAGCTTTCAGGGACAGAGGTCTGGATTCCCAGTTTGGGAGATTTTGTTCTATTGCCAAAGCAGAATTGCTCCTGGTCTGTGCTGGCTCTAGGAGAGTTTCACTCTCCCTTGCCATGCTAATTTATGCATGGTGGGGAGCTCCTGGGATTCCGTGCCAAATCCCATTACCGAGCTGACGGCCTGATATCAAGGTCCGGCGGCTGTTTCCCCGCCCCCCCCCCCCCCACAATGCAAATTCTGCAACCTCTCCCACTGACAAATAGAGGCATTCTCAACTCGCCAGCCCCACCACCACAGAAATAGTTGTGTCACACCCCCCACACCACACATGCAAAAGGGTGACCTGACCCTGCCCCCCACGACACCCCATTAGACCTTCCCATCAGACCCCCATATCAGAACACCGTCAGACCCTCCCATCAAATCCCCCCACCAGACCCCTATCAGAGACCATCCATCAGACCTCCATGTCAGATTCCCCCCAGCAGAGACCACCCCCCCACCAGACCCACATATCAATCCCCACATGAGACCCCCCCCCCCACCAGGACCCGCAAATCAGACCCCGCATCGGAACCCAGTATCAGACCCCACAACAGACCCCCCCGTAAGACCCCAATTAGAGACCCCATATCAGATCTCCATACTAGGCAACCCAAACAGAGGCCCGCCCAGCAAATACCCATCAGATCCCCATCAGATCCCCCCATCAGACCCACATATCAGACTTCTCCAGATCAGTGTCCTCTCATATCGGAGACCTGCATATCAGCGACCCCTCCATATCAGAAGCCCCTCCCTATCAGAGACTCCCCCCCCTCCCCCCATATGAGAGACTCCTGGGCAGTACAATGGCGCAATGGTTAGCACTGCTGGTTCACTGAGGACCCGGTTTCGTTTCCGGCTGCAAGTCATTGTCCGTGGGGAGTTTGCACACTCTCTGCCATGTTGAGCCATTATTGAAGGTCCCCATGTCAAAATCGCTTTTGGAATGATTTCCAGCACCAGAAGCAGCTACAATGTACCTTAATAGATGAGGTGCTGGAGGAGCATGAGGAGGTAACCAATGGATCCTTTCTGGCCTGGCTACCCATGATTGCATCATCCAACTGTGATACCAGTAAGTAACAACCTGAATTCCTCACAATCAACAGTCCCACTGCTTTCCCTTCCTCTGTTGTTGACCATTATCTTTGATGGTTTCACCGAGGCAATGACTGTGCCCTCAACTATGGTATCTGCAGTGCTAGTGGGTACCACAACCTTCTTCAGGATAAGGTCATGCATCCATGCCTGTCCCTTGCTGATTGAGCTGCCTAAGGCTGCCGCCTCCAGTTCTGTTCTACCTTGTCCTGTCAGAGAGGGGGAGTGTTATGTAGTATGGTGCAATATGTTGGGTTATTATGGCTGTCATATGTGATGCCCAACGCATCACACAAGCTTGCCACCCCCACATTGATTCTGTTTATACCTCCGCTGCCTCAGGAAAGCAGACAGCATTATCAGAGACCCCTCCCACCCAGGCTTTGTCGTCTTCCAGACCCTTCCGTCAGGCAGAAGGTACAGAATCTGAAGACCCGCACATCCAGACATAGGAACAGCTTCTTCCCCACAGCTACAAGACTCCTCAACGACACCCTCTCGGACTGATCTTTTCCCTGTAAGAACACTATTCACGACGCCCTATGCTGCTCTTGCTCATGTATTTGCTTTGTTTGGCCTCTTGTTCCGCACTGTAACCAATCACTGTTTGTCGATGTACCATTTGTCAATGTTCTTTGTTGATTATTCTTTTGTCTACTATGTACGTACTGTATACGTTCCCTCAGCCGCAGAAAAATACTTTTCACTGTACATCAGTACATGTGACAATAAATCAAATCAAATCAAGTCAGTGTGTGCAAGCTGTGAGATGTGGGTGTGATACTTGCAGCAGTGCCTGAGGGTGAGGTGAAGTTAGGTATGAGTTATAATTCTTCGGGTTAGTTGGTAAATAACAAATGAGAGTGTGGTACATTCAGCAGTGGATGAGGCTAATGGTACACTTGGTAATGTAAGATGCCATGAGAGGCTCATGTGGGGCCATTTAAATTTTCTGCAGCAATAAATCCAAGGTCTCAGTGCTAGACCTCTGTCATTGATCTCCACAACTGTCTACTTCCATAGCTTTTGCAAAGTTATGCTGTTGTCCTCCAATCCTCCTGTTGATAGACGACAGGTGGGATTTTCCTCTCCCGTGTTCCACCGTTGCAGAGGCGGCTCACCCAGTGGCCGATGGTGGGATCTTCTTGAACCATTGCTGTCCATGTGGCTTCCAATTGAACGAGCTCCTCGCCCCCACAAAACCCATAGTGGGAGTGTGTCATTGGCGGGGCCGTAAGATCCCACTAGCGTGAATGGTCAGTAAATCTTGCCTCACATATCTTCTTTACTCCACCTTTTGCACCAAATTCTCCATTGTAAAATCTCCTCCACCACCTCATCTATTAATCATACAGTTGGTGGCTTCAAGAACACAAGCATGTTCAACATGCATATTATGATTCCAGATCAGACCCCAACAGTGGCTCGGAAAATGGACAGAAAGCACAATATTTTATTTAAATTTTCTAAGACTGTGAGGAAAGGCTACCTCACTCCAGGTGTGACTCCACAGACAAATAGGGATATGATGTTAAAACAAACTAACGCAGGATTAAAATATCTTTAACATCACACAAGAAAATAACTTACAATTACCCCTTAAACAATACTTAACAATGACAATTAAACACTAATTGCAAAGTGCTATCTTTTATCTCCACTCAGGGAAAACCTATCTCAGCTCAAAGCCACTTTTAAATACAGTTAGCATGCTCAGGAATACTTGCTGTAAAGAGATGCCTTTGATAAACCACTTTGAGAAAGAGATCCTCCAGCAAACAGCTTGCAGAGCCTTGTCTTTTCAGAAACCTCTGTTCTGATCAGAGGCAAAAATCTTTCCGAACTAAACCGCTGGGAGAGACGAAGCTAGTCTGCTCCCAGACAGATCCAAACTGAACTGAACCTCCATCAACTGCTTCAGCCCCTGGCTCTTCCAATTAGCTACATCATCTTACTGAGCTGAACACTGCGCGGGATTGTCCGTCAAGCGATGCCGGAATCGTGATGGAGAATTACGTGTCATCCGAAAATCGAGGCTGACACCGGGCGCCCGATGGAACGCCATGTTCCTGTGTCTTGACAGCTGCATGAATGCGTTCTACGTCGTATGTACAGTAAACGCCATTGGTATATCATTAACCGGCCTGACCCGGTATTCTTTGGGGCTCCCACGATGCTCCTTCTCCACCAGGACGAATTAACGATGGAGAGGTTCACTTGTGGGTTTAAAAATCGGGAAACAGGCACAATGGTTGCTGAGGGAGAGAGTGGAGGTAGGACATGGGTCTGCCACCCATCACACCAAGCCCCCACAACCCACCTCCCACTCTGCTGACCTCCCCCTCCCATGTCTACCCTCCCTGCACCAAAGTCCCCGCACCGCAACCCCGCCGTGATTCTTACCAGCCTCATGACAGGGTTCTGGGAGCGACCAGGCCTGGCCGGACCCGGCAGTCTCTCATGTGTCCCAGATAGCGTGGTGTCACCCTGTTCTGCCCGATGCCCATCAGATGTGCCAGGGACAGGAGGGGGGATTCAGAGAGGCTGTGGTGTTCCGGCACCTCCCCTGCGGGGTCACTCGAAAGGGCTCCATTATCTCCCCTTGCCTCTGGGTGCCCAATGTCCCCCGGGCTACTCCTTGGGATCATGGTGCGGTTGGAGTGCGCTGCCAGTCCTGGAGGCCGGCTCTCATTTCGACCAACACCTCAATGTTCACTGCCATGGAGCACAGGGAATGTTCCGCCTCCCTCTGTGACTGACTCAGGTCAGCTAGTGCCTGGTGTAGAGGGTGCCATCTCTGCTACTCCACTACTGGGCCGATATCTGGGGTTTGAGTATCTGTGTGTGTCTCTCTCCAGCTGGCACTGAAACTTCAGAGGCCAGGGGATGCCGCACTGGGACACCTCCACGGAAGAGAGCACTGAATCAAGCCTGCCGTTTATCCCTAACCGGAAGCCTGAGGCTTATATCACACAGATATCCAGACCCCTACCAATGCCCAGGTGATTCTCTCTCTTGCCGGTGGTGCAACACCCACCCGGTTCCTACTTCGCTGGAGTAGCTTTCCCAAGAGAGAGAATAGGACACTGCTGTTTATTACCTAACCAGCAGCCTGTCCTGAGTGAATCGCTCAAGATGACCCTAGATTCTTGAACCCGGAATTAAGGTGAGGAATATCTTAACAATGACTTGGTCAGAGATCGCTGGTGAGAGATTGAAGAATTTAAACGACTCCAATTATCAGCAAATCAAGGTTTATTGCAAAACCCAGGTCAAAATCATCAAACAGAAGAAATTATAATAAAATCTTAAACTCTAACACAAACTAAGTCTATTCAGAAAGTACTATAACGGACACAACGAAAAATCTTATTGTTACACAGTTTTAGCAATGACACAGAACACAAATCAAGTCCCCTTCCCCAAAGCCTCAACCACTATCAAGGTCAAGGGAGTTTCGCAAGCTGCTGCAGGGTACTTACAGTCACAGGCTGCAGAGGTCAAGTCAAAGGTGGAGAGGTCGAACCAAAAGACCCTCAATCGAAACACAGCCCCTTTTATATCCGTTTTACCAGGCTTTTTCCTGTGTTCGGCCAGCCCCTTTTGCATTGAATTGGTAAGGTTTAAAGTTCCCGCTGGTCCCGCCCCCTTTGAGCCGGTCAGAGCTGTCGACTTCCGGGTTTTCCTCCTCCTTTGCGTTGTATCAGTCCAAGTTTAAAGTTCCCGCTGGTCCCGCCCCCTTTGAGCCGGTCAGAGCTGTTCGCTTCCGGGTTTTCCTCGCAGGTCCGCTCCTTCCAGCCAGGCAGACCTGCCGCGATTTGAATTTGGCGCCGACTCCGCCCCCTCCTCCCAGTGAGTTCCTGCCGGTGGCTTCTGTCAAGATTGGAGTACCTCCCCCAGGTCCGCCTCCAACTTGGTTTTTTCTACCGTTTATCTTCAAGGGGCTTTTCCAGCGCAATATACTGAGCCCAGACAGTCTGCTTTTTAGGATAACAAGGTTAAGCTCTCTTGTGAAGATTTTCAAAAGTCTTCCAGCTGCTCCGGAGATGGCTGCTATTCTCACCTTGCTATGTTGATGGGGTGTTAATTGGATTCTGCTCTGGTGGAGGCCAGGTCATTTACATCTGCATGGGGCTATGACCATCCCATTGTCCTGCTTGCAGGCAGGCCCCCTGTGTATTCCCGTGCCCCTTTGTCTGTGTTTTGATCTTATCTCGTTGTCTGGCTCCTTCTTCCTTGTAGCTCCTAGGGGGGGGGTTTGTAAATACCTATGCCCCTACTCAGCTCAGCGGACCAAGCCTGCTGGGAAATTTGGTTACGTTCCTTTGGCTGAAAAGTGTCCAGTTTACAGTCTCTGGGTTTTATTCTTGCGCAGTCCAAAAAGGGCCGAATTGCCCGAAAACCTTACACTGGACAATGCCGTCGACACCCGCAGATATGACCCGTTGTGACTGGCCCAAGCTCTGGAGTGCCGTTGCAATATCCAGGTGGCCCTGGTACATGGCGGGCTGTGACAGGGCTGCCCTGTCCTGGGCCTAGGCCACTGCCCGCAGAGTGCCCCAGGCCTTGGACATTTTGACCCATAACCGATACTTTCATCGCCAAGGCCTCCACCACGCACCACCCTATCAGTGTTGGCCTGGGTGGCACACATGGTTGGTACCACCTCCCGCCCTTGCAGGTGGTTGGACGCCTCCAACTGCACCTACATGCGCTGCATGGGTAGTGACACTCCCTCATGTAGTCCCGGCTCTGTGTCTGCAACTCCAGCGTCGATGGGACCCCCTTTCCAGAAACCCAAGTCTTGTCTGGACAGCGGCTAGTCCATGGGGTCGGGCAGCAGTCCAACCATCTCCCTCTCGGGGGTTCTTACCTCCACCTGATCAATACAGCTGCATGTGTGTGGTACACACCAGATAGTGCCCCTTTACACTATAATGCCCAACCAAGGTGTGTGTCTCTGGGATGGTGGAGGGTGTTAGAGACAGCTGTGATGAAAGGTCGGTGCCATGCCCGGACCGGTACTCTGGACTATCACAGGTTCGGTCGCACTCTGTGGCGAGGGGTGCCATGGGTGTGTGGGACGAGGTTTGGTGCCAGGGGCACGATGCTGCCTATTCACTCTGGCCATTCTGTGGACATAATGCAGCTTTTTATGGTACTGCTCTATTGTCCTGACAGTGGGGCCCACAGCGCTCAAGGCCTGCCACCTATCTCCAGACCCGGTGCACAGCGATCGGCAGCAGTCTCCTTCCCACCCTGGGGAACAGGGTACCCGTTTCTCCACCATGGCATCCAGCAGGATCTCGAGCTCAGCATTTGCAAGTCGGGGTACCACTCTTCAGGGTGCCATTTTGTTGGAATGAGCATGTATGGGGACTGGAGTGCTGATATGCAGCTTGTCAGCCTCTCAAGTGTCAGTCCTGACCATGGCAAATTGGACACTTTTTTGTATTGGATTTGCACTAGTTCCATGTGGTGCCAGTGCTAGCCCATTCACAGATCCTAATTGCTTTTGTGGTCGTTGAATACCACCGATTCAGTCCCGGCGTCAGAATTTAGTCTCTGAAACAGGGAATCCCGTCCAATGTCTCTAATTATCTACTCCCAGGGAACCCTCGTAATATACACACAAGTTCCTCAGACCAAACCTTTATGAAGCTTTAATTGCACCTGTCTCCAAAATGCTGAGCTGTCTTTCAAACCACGCTTTTTAAAATCACAACTGCAGCGATCACACACTAACCCAAGCTTTTACCATTACTGCACAAAATGGCATGGTGGCGCAGTGGTTAGCACTGATGCCTCACATTGCCGACGACCCGGGTTTGATCCCGGCCCCGGGTCACTGTCCATGTGGAATTTACACATTCTCCCCTTGTCTGTGTGGGTCCCACCCCCACAACCAAAAAAAGTGGGTAGGTGGATTGACCACGCTAAATGGCACCTTAATTGGAAAAAAAAAGAATTGGGTACTTTAAATTAGAAAAAGTACAAAATAATAAGAATATATCTGAAATTCCTATGTTCATCACATGCAGCAGATTAAAAATGAATCTTGACATGTGCTTTGTTAAGCATTTCGGGGCTCATCCAGAGTGATCCAGGCAGCAACCCCAATGCTCTGCACTTTCTGTGTGGCCAGCATGGCTTTAATTGTATGCATGCTTTTCACACATGCATAGATTATAGAATCATACAATTCACAATGCAGCAGGAGGCCATTCGGCCCATCACGTCTGCAGCGGCCCTTGGAAAGAACACCCTACTTAAGCCCACACATCCACCCCATCCCTGTAACCCAGTAACCCAACCTAACCTTTTTGGACACTAAGGACATTATGGCCAATCCACCTAACCGGCACATCTGTGGACTGTGGGAGGAAACCTGAGCACCCGGAGGAAACCCACGCAGACAAATTGAGGGTTAGGGTTAGCCCACGGGGAGAATGTGCAGTCTCCGCACAGATAGTGACCCAAACCGGAATTGAACCTGGGACCCTGGAGCTGTTAAGCAACAGTGTTAACCACTGTGCTACCGTGCCGACCAGAGTTACGAACCATGTTGTCAAAGGACAGCCTTTGTCATTCAACAGTTGGTTTCCGATTTGTTTTGTTGATTCAAACACAGATGGAGCAGTGGATTGTCACAGAATGAAGACACCTTGACTGCTGCCAGATTACCATGCTTAGTCATACATCAGCTGGTGTTGAATGGTGTAATTCCTTCAGGTTGTAGTAAATCTTACAATTGACATGCAATGCTTACAAAGCATATTACATGCAGTCATTGGAACCCTGCATCAAGGGGAAGCCAGCAATAGTGCAAAAGTCACATGTTCAATCTATCTGCTTTTCTTTGACAAGAGAAAATGAAATAAAGTTCAGCTCTCTTTGAATACAGATCCTCAGTAACCTCCTTCACACAATGGTGGATGGCAAAGGGGAACTGTCACAGCTTTAACCTGTTCCAGCCTGGAGTCAGTCAGATGCATGAATGTTCATGGCCATGGTCATCTTTACATCCATTGGCAATGCTGCCCTTGTCTTGCTCTCAGGTTACAGTTGTGGTTGCAGCAGGTGGCAGATTTCAGTGAGAGCTTCCATAATGAACTAATAAATGAGTAAAAGATGTCCTCGGAAGTAGTGATCATAACATGATGGAATTTAATATTCAGTTTGAGAGGGAGAAACTTGGGTCAGAAACAACTGTGTTTAACTCAGGGAAATGAGGATAGAGTTAGTTAAAGTGGGCTGGTCAGACAGATTAGCAGAAAAGACAGTAAACAAGCAGCGGCAGACATTTAAGGATGTAATTGATGACTTAGAAAAAATATATCCCATAAGGAGGAAACATTCTAAGAGAGGAATAAATCAACCATGCCTAATTAAGGAAGATAGGGAGAGCATTAAACAGAAACAAAAAGCATAAAAGTATAGCCCCCAAGGTTGGGATAAATTCAGAATCCAGCATAGGAGGACTAAAAAGATAATAAAGAGAGAGAAAATAAACTACGAGGGCAAGCAAGTGAAGAATATAATAACTGAGAATAAGAGCTTCTTCAAATAAATAAAAAGGAAGAGGAATGACAAAGAGAACATAGGCCCGTTAGAAAATGAATCTGCGGAGATAGTTATGGGAAACAAGGAAACGGCAGATGAATTAAACAGATATTTTGCATCAGTCTTTATGGCGAAAGATACAGCGAACATCCATTAATAGCAAAGAGTTTAGGCGAGCAATTAAATACCATCACCATCACTAGAGAAGTAGTGTTAAACAAACTAATGGGGCTAAAGGCCAATAAGTCCCCTAGCCCTGATGGGCAGGGGCTGGTTTAGCACAGGGCTAAAGAGCTGGCTTTTAAAGAAGACCAAGGCAGGCCAGCAGCACGGTTCAATTCCCGTACCAGCCTCCCCGAACAGGTGCCGGAATGTGGCGACTAGGGGCTTTTCACAGTAACTTCATTTGAAGCCTACTTGTGACAATAACGGATTTTCATTTCATTTCATTTTTAATCCTAGGATCCTAAAGGAAGTAGCTATGGAGATAGTGGAAGCATTTGTTGTAATTTTCCAAAACTCTTTGGATTCTGGGGTGGCACATGGTTAGCACTGCTGCCTCAGAGCAGCAGGGACCCGAGTTCACTTCTGGCCTTGGGTGACTGTGAGGAGTTTGCACGTTCTCCCTGTGTCTGTGTAGGTTTCCTCTGGGTGTACTGGTGTCCTTCCACAGTCCAAAGATATGCAGGGTAGGTGGATTGGCTATGCTAAAATTGCTCCTTAGTCCAAAGGTGTGTAGGTTACATTAAGGGGTTTTTACGAAAGGGTGGTGGAGTGGGCTTGGGTGGAGTGCTTTTTCAAAGGGTCGTAGAAGCATAGAATCCCTACAGTGCAGAAGGAGGCCATCGGCCCATCAAATCTGCACCGACCCTCTGAAAGAGCACCCTGCCTGGTCCTGGCCCACTCCATCCCCCTAAGCCCACCCAACCCAACCCGGACCTCTTTGGACACTTAAGGGGCAGAATAACACAGGGAGAATGTGCAAACTCCACACAATCAGCCATCCAAGGCCAGAATTGAACCCAGCTCCCTGGTGCTATGGAGCAGCAGTACTAACCACTATGCCACTGTGCAGACCCAGGTCGGTGCAGACTCAAGGGGCCAACTGGCCTCCTTCTGCTCTGTAAGGATTCTATGATTCTGGAGAAGTACCAGAGGGTTAGAAAACTGCCAATGTAAAACCCAAGTCAAAAAGCGAGGGAGGCAAAAAGCAGGTAATTATTGACCAATTAGTCTAACATCTATTGTTGGAAAAATGTTGAAATTTATTATTAAGGAAGTAATAGCAGCACATTTAGAAAATTGTAATTGAACCAAACAGAGTCAGCATGGCTTCATGAAAGGGAAATCGTAGTGTGCCTCATTTTTTTAGTTTTTTGAGGAAGTCTCAACCAGAGTGGATAGAGGGGAACTAGTAGATGTGTTATATTTAGGCTTCCAGAAGGCATACGACAGGGTAGCTCACAAAAGCTTAAGTCATAAGATAAGAACTCATGGTGTTGGAGGTAGACCATTATTTTAATCTCCTTCCTCCTGGCTCTTTAATTGTAATGAGGTATAATTCCATGAGCATTGGCAGTCCCCAAATATTTCATTCGACTGACCATTCCTCTTGTGGCTGAGCACCACTGGTGGCCTGTGACATCTGATCATAGTCTGGTATCTGTCCAAAGGCAAAACACCGTTGATCAATTAGCTCAGCAAAAACTTTGTTCATTGTTCACTCAACCCATTTACAAGAATGTTCAACCATGACAGCAAACTAATGCATGCCAGTAGCTCAAAGACTTTGGATGCAATGTTGCTATGTTTCAAGTTTTCTCAGTCACGTAATTACCTGTGTTAGTTGTTGCTGTGATGTATCGTCTGCAATTATGCGCATAACTAGTGAGGGGCCGGGTGGACGCAGCAGGACGCATGCACGGTCTTTGTGCCTCCAGTGGCGTTTCGGGTGAAGGAGCAGTCTATGTCTGGTAATGGTCCTGGGAGTGATTGTGTGAGGGCCCTGTGCTGAGGGAGATGTTCCCTATGCTGAGGGGGATCTTTTTTTAGTACTTTTCACTTCCCTCATTAGCCTAGACACAGATGAGGCATGGAAACCAACGATCCCGAGAGCTGTGCAGAGAATTCAGAACAGGATCGCGTGGTCCTGCTGGTGCAAAAACAGTCACAGATCTTTGTGAGAGAGGGTACGTAGCACAGGTGAAAAAAAGATGGACATGAAGGCTGTATCTGAGAGTGATGATAAGGCCAAACATAAGGTTACTGCCATTTCTTCAATTAATTTAAAGGAACTGATTGACCAGAATAAGCACAGTGCTGCCACGGAGGGTTCAGATAAAGGTAATACTGGTGGATCCATGACATCAAGTGTGTTGTGATCAGAACTGTGGATGATCTGGGGAAGTGCTCCATTTTGTTGAAGATTGTACCCATGAAACTCAGCTTGATTAGGAGCTGTTGTCAGATGAGAATTGTTTGATCAATCTTTGAAGAAAGGGAGCTAGAATTCTAGCTAAGGCAAATCAGAGCTTTTAAGGATTTTGTGGCTGAAATTGATGCCATATATATGCTGAGTGGACTGTCTGGTAAATATGTATGCATCCTTGCTGTTCTGCTATTGAATGTGTAATTTATGGTTTATATTGACTGAAATTTGCCTGTTAATTTATATTTAATTTATGTTGATTTTGGTTTGACTGTGAAGGTGTAAGTTATAAAAAGTGAAATGTGTCTTGGTTTTCTCATTAGGGTCATTCAGTAAATTTAGTTATTTTGGTTAGTGGGATTACGGGATCATATCAGTAGCAACTAGACAATGATTCATATTGCTTCCATTTGTTTATCTAGCACATTATCTATATTAACGATCGACCTTTTCAGTATACTGTATATGCTGACATTGCACCTAAAAAAATTAAAGACTTATAGAATAAGCCACTGCAGAAGGCAATAAAAATCGTTTCATGACATAGATAGTGTTGAAGGATATGAGGACTAATTCCACGAATCAGCATTCCATTGGCATCTGACATTTGTAGAGAGTGCACCTTTGGAAATCGTAGACACACGGCCTATAATTTCCTTTCCATTAAAATTACGGAAGAAAATTATGGACTGTGAACCTTCAATTTCCTGAGTTGCACTGCCTGATGATCAAATCATTTCTTTAACCTGAAACATACTTCTGTGATTCCAGCATGTTGTTGGGCTAAGAACTGTAATGCAGGCTATTGACAATGTCGCAATAGTGACAAATGATTCAATTGATGGTGACGACAGAATAGAAGATGCCAATATTTCAAAATAAAACATGGGGCAGAGCAGATATTTTACAGATAGCTTACTTGATCGATATTTTGAAGCTTCAAAGATGTTAGGATCTAGCTGAGCATTTTTGGGGGGTTGGTTGTGCGTCCATTGTTCCAGGGGGTAGCAGTTCAAGGCTTGGGCAATTTTATTTCATTTGCATTTCGCTGACAGGCAATGATCATACTCCCATAGCCTGGATGGTTTAGCATGGTCTCGTGAGCAGAAATGGAGGAGAGCCTGGGAAGCAGAGACCCACTCATCACTCCCAGGGTCTACAAAGTTGGTGCTATAACTGGATGGAAAGATCCTAGAATAGAACCCTGGTTCAAAAGACCATAGATTGCATTCTCCGCTGGTGGAATGCTCCGTTGTGCCGGGAGCGTACCCACGCCTGCGAGTTTCCCGGTGGCGCAGGATGGCCATATTGAGAAATCTCATTGGCACATGGCGGGAATGGAGAATCTTGCTGTCGGCGAGGGCGCACCGCCCAGGAAAACGCAGCTGGCGGACCAGAGAATATAGCCTCGTAACTTTTACTATTCTTTATAAAACATGAAGAAACAGATTTGCAGGACTGCTAATTAGTTTTAACAACAAGGAAAAAAATGTTTATTAAACATGGAAAGTTGGCTTATTATACAATACTCCTTTACTCCTCCCTTAGCTTAACAGTTGCACACAGGTTTTATGATTTATTCAGATTACAAAGTACATCACCATCTACAATTGTCTCATTAACACACAAAGCCTCTTTAAGCATGCCAGACGACTATGGGCAAATACACCCTACACACTGAACCCCAAAAGAATGTTTGTTGATGCGTCCTCAGAATCACACCAGACGATTGTCACGTATGAGTTTCCAAACTCCACTCCCAAAAACACACTGTAAAATCTTCTCTCATCGGTAGGCTTTCCATTAATGGTTTGTATTCCAAAATCCTGACCGGGTTTTCCAATTGACACTTTTAAACAAAGCTTCTGCTCCTCTTTTAACAGCAGTGCTGAAAGATCGATTTGTTCCAGCAGTGACAATGTAAGACATAGGGCTTGGTTATTTTATAAACAAACATTCTTAAAAGAAAACAAAACAAAACAATATTTAAACTTTTACTTCAGCTCTAACACTAACAGATTACAAGCCGTCTCTTAACCTTAACCCATTTTTTCCCATTGAACAACACTTTACATGAATATTCAGCTCCCGTTCCACTTACACAAACAGGGAAAGGCGGTACTTGTATTTAACAAAGCGATTTTTCTTCTGTTAGGGGCATTTGTTCAGAATCCTTTTCCAAAGTCTGCCTCGGTAGCAACTGTCATGATCTCTCTTGTCAATTTCCATAGCCTTCCCCTGTAACTGTCCAGAGCAGCATTCTTTCCCTCTCTCACATTCAAAGGTTCCCCCTGAGGTAGCCACACTTGAATCCATTATAGTTATCATCATAGATTATCATAGAATTTACAGTGCAGAAGGAGGCCATTTGGCCCATCGAGTCTGCACCGGCTCTTGGAAAGAGCATCCTACCCAAGGTCAACACCTCCACCCTATCCCCATAACCCAGTAACCCCACCCAACACTAAGGGCAATTTTGGACACTAAGGACAATTTATCATGGCCAATCCACCTAACCTGCACATCTTTGGACTGTGGGAGGAAACCGGAG
This sequence comes from Scyliorhinus torazame, assembly GCF_047496885.1. Classification (NCBI taxonomy): domain Eukaryota; kingdom Metazoa; phylum Chordata; class Chondrichthyes; order Carcharhiniformes; family Scyliorhinidae; genus Scyliorhinus; species Scyliorhinus torazame. Next base: position 175,778,731 of record NC_092710.1, on the reverse strand, counting down.
CACCCGGAGGAAACCCACGCACACACGGGGAGGATGTGCAGACTCCACACAGACAGTGACCCAAGCCGGAATCGAACATAGGACCCTGGAGCGGTGAATCGATTGTGCTATCCACAATACTACCGTGCTGCCCCTTTTTAAAGGGGCCTTTATCTTGCCCCTTTATCTTGGCTGTCTGATTTTCCACTACCGTTTCTACAACAGATCAGAGCTATGCCATTCATGTGCAATTAGCTTTCCATTGATGGAAAAATAGCTAATAAGACTCTGTGATGAGATGATGGCTGGTCAATCAAGGTTGTCTCAAATGACAATGTATCTTGAGCGGACCATCCTGGCTGAACCGGGGCATTCTTTGTATTCTCACTAATGAGTTTAAGTCTTAATGGGACAAGGTAACTCAGGCTGAGGGCATATCCCTCTGACTCAGCTGCTAGCAGTCTTTTCCAGAAGCCTGTTTTAACCCCTGAATTGCCTGCTACACCTTGGACCCCACTTCTGGACCCAAGTTCCCAATTCCTCCCTGTCAGGACATCGCAGTTTGGATCATTGTTCAATCCATTTATTTATTCTATCTATATTTTAGCTACAACATCCCTTTCAAACAATATTTTACCATCTTTGTCTATTTTGCAGCCACTATCCCTTTCTTCATAGCTGTCAAGTATTTCAATTTCTGGTGCTTAACTCTCATTTTATGATTTCTTTCCAACTCCAATATTTCATCGCACATCTCATGATACCATTTCTCTTTAACCTTTCATCTTACTCAGGTGTGTTTTTCATCCCTCTGTCTGTCATCATTCTTACCATCTCTGTCATCCAACTTGTCTCTTTTTCTCCCCCTCTTTTGGTAGTATTCCTTTGCAGCATGTTGTATACCTTCTTTTATGGGTTTTTTTTTACGTTTGTTTTCCATTTCTGGTTCTTAGACCTCTGTTTGTTCTGGTTCATCAATCTTGAGACATTCATAATTGTTTTTTTATTTTACGGGCGAATGCCTGTCTGATACTTTCAGCCTTCACCCTATCAAGGTCTAAGTCGTCGCACATCTTTTCTTTTTCGTTTTTTTCAGTTTCAACTCAATTTTTGCCACACGGAGACGATGATCTGAATTTACATCTGCGCTGGGATACATCTGAATGTTTATCAGACTGTTTCTAAATTGTTGTTTCACCACCACATACTCAGTTTGATTTCTATACACATCACCTGTACTTCTGCAAGTCTTTTGATTTCCTTGCAGAGGATGTTTGCCACCATCAGATCATTTTCTTGACAAAATAGTATCAGCCTCTCTCCTCTTTAATTTCTCGATCCAAGACCGTATTGATTGACATGCATTGCTGCTGTTCCTTCACTGATTTTGATGTGCAAATGCCAGCGCTGGACTGGGGTGAGCACAGTAAGAAGTTTTACAACATCAGGTTAAAGTCCAACAGGTTTGTTTTAAATGACTAGCTTTCGGAGCACTGCTCCTTCCTCAGGTGAATGAAGAGGTATGTTCCAGAAACACATATATATAGACAAAGTCAAAGATGCAAGACAATGCTTTGAATGTGAGCATTTTCAGGTAATGAAGTCTCTGGATCTGTAAAGACTTAATTACCAGCAAATGCTCGCATTCAAAGCATTGTCTTGCATCTTTAACTTTGTCTATATATATATATGTTTCTGGAACATACCTCTTCATTCACCTGCGGAAGGAGCAGTGCTCCGAAAACTAGTGATTTGAAACAAACCTGTTGGACTTTAACCTGGTGTTGTAAAACTGCTTACTTCACTGATTTTAGCATTGAAGTCATCCATTACAATTACCACAATGGTTGATTTAACTTGATCATAACATCTCAAGATGTCATCATAAATGCTTGCCTGCTCACTGTGACCTTTTGTCAAGACATAAAAGTTTATGGTAACCAAATAAAAAGACTTTCCATCGATCTAAATCATGATCACTTTGAGATTTGCCAGTGACCTTAAACTGATCTCGTATATCTTATGTTTACTAGGATTCCTACTCCATTCCTCTATTCCTCACCTCTTAAGAAGTAAAGCACATAATTCTTATTTGTCCCAATAGCACCCCCCATCAGAGTCCTTCAACAGAGACCCCCAACAGAGACCCCCAACAGTCACCTCTGACTGAAATCTGGAGAGCAGTCCAGGCAGTAGAGTGAAATATTACTGCATTGTCACTTACCTACCCCTAACATCTACTGCTTCAGACAAAAATGTTTAAAGCTGCAGTGGTTACAAGTCTCAGAGGCTTTCTCGAAAGCCCAAGAAACTTCAAAAGGATTAAAATCCCTTGACAGCCTTTGAAATGCAAATCTTCCATTCAATTTCACACAGTAATACATTGCATTAGCTAGTGATTGACAGTTTTATGATTTGGACAGATTGACAGTACAGTGATGAGTGCTTTGTGAATTTCCCAACACACTTCAATGGATCTCAAGTACCCTGCTTTGATGCTAACCACAATGTTTATAAACACCCTTGCTATGATTGACAGTTCCTCACCACATCAAAAACAGCTAAGTGCTTTCTGCTGTGAAAAAGAGGAAGTTAAATCATTGGAACTGGTTTGGCATCCGGCGCTGATCGCATTTTTCAGCGGATGCTCCATTCTCCGCCCAATCAGCAAACCAGATGCCAGCATTGGGAAAAGGAGAATTCACCCTCAAGGTCTGAACACTTTACTTTGTGTTATCAGGTTTAACTTTAAATAGTTGTAGGTTTCCAGGCGGCAACACTCCGATCTTGATTTACCCTGATAAACCAAAAGAACCAAGAGGCTTGTGCCTCATGTTTGGTTTACATTTAATTTGCTGATATGGATTTATTTCATTGGCTGTTCCAGAAGTTCCATTTATAAATGAAGAGATTTGTCATCTCCTTTTCAGCTGTTAACTAATTTTTCAATACTTCTAACTGATAGGATTATATCCAAGTGGGATAAATATGTCAAAATGCATCACTTGATTGAAAGCCACTCATTAAAAAGTGGCTTATTCCTAAATAATGCTATTTTAGTTTCTTCCTATTACAGCTGATGCTATGTGTAAAATCATACAGTAATTTTCCAGGTTTTGTGATTATGGATGGAAATCAATGCACGTCAGTGCAGTAAAAAATTAACCTTCTTTCGAATCAATGCATCCCTAAAGCGTTGCAAAAATCGAGCAATGCTGCAGCAACTGGAAGAAGGGACTGATATGAATGAGCTTGTGAAAGCCAGGGGATTGATGTTCCACACAAGTTGCACAATTGTTCACTGCTAAACTGGTGGACCATCTACAGAATCCCCAGTTTGTGGATGAATTTACACAGGGCCTCTCCCACTTGGCTGTCATGACGTTAATCCAAAAGCTCCAGAAAACCTTGATATATCACACAAACAGTATTATTACATTATTACAGGAATATTATAAAATCTTCATACACAAAAGGAGACCATTGTCCCTTTCTGCTTGCTCTTTGAAAAAGCTAGGGTGAGATTTTACGTGCCTCCCGTCACTCCTTTCACAGCGGCGGAGGCAGCCCACCATTGGTCAGTGGCAGGATCTTCTGGTTCCGCCACTGTCAACTGGGTTTCCTGTTTTATGCACCTCCTGCTTCTGGGAAACCCACAGCGGTGATTCATCATTGGGGGCACCAGAAGGTCCCACTGGTGTGGGGCCTTCTGGACAGAGGTGAAGTAGGGCTCTCGCCCTATATTCGGGATCAGGAGTGCTGAGGTGAGACTTGCCATTAAGCTTTGGGATAGTGTGGAGGCTTCCTTGAGGGGCCTTGGAGGAGTACTCCTTTTTCTGACACACTACGAGTGCTACAAGAGTCATTTCCTTGGGGAACAAACAGTTCCTATCCCAGGTCGGGAACCAGGGAATCTTGGTGGGTCTCCCATTCACTTACTATGACATTTACGTCACTGTGCCAATGACCAAATCTCAATGTTGCTGTGTTATTTAGGCCCCACCAGCTCTTTGCAAAGGCCTCACCCCTGACTTTATTTTGAAACTTTAAAGTGTAAAAGGGCAGGAATGAGGTCATGTTATCCGATCTTGATATTTTAACCTTATACCCCAAATCTCTCCCGGTTTTGAGGGCGGTAGGTTAAAATTGAAAGGATGGAGCAGACTGTGAGCTCTGGAAACCTCTCGTCACACTGTGAGCAGAATTTCATTCCTGCAAAGCGTGTGGGCCCCAACAGTTACAGAATTGGTGAGAGCCCTACTTCATTTCTGTCCAGAAGGCCCCACATTATTTAAGTGCAAACAGGTTTTTAACTGGCCAGCATTAGGCCCACCATGCAATCGGTACTGTGCCAGTAATTCTCTCAGCTACTCACCAGGAATCATCTCTGGATCCTTGGAGACAGGTGAGTGAGGTGGATTGGGGTCACAGGGAGGGTGCCATCAGTGAGGGGGGACTATGGAATGTAAGGGGAGGGATGTGGCTTCATTGCCAGCACCCCCATGCCTCCGCCGATGCTTAGACGCCCTCTGCCATATCATGCTCAATTAAGAACTGATTAGCAGTGGGAAGGACTGTCATCCACACTTGGAAGCATTGCTCTCTTAAAGGGTGAGACCTAAGAATTAATAACAGAAAATAAGGAGATGACAGAAGCATTCAACAGGTATTTTGTATCTGGCTTCACAGTAGAAGACACATATTTTCTAAATGGAGAAATGCTTAGGAAATCAGGAGCACAAAGAGACTTGGGAGTCCTTGTTCACACTTCTCTTAAGGTTAATGTGCAGGTTCAGTCGGCAGTTAGGAAGGCAAATGCAATGTTAGCATTCATGTCGAGAGGGCTAGAATACAAGAGCAGGGATGTACTTCAGAAGCTGTATAAAGCGCTGGTCAGACCCCATTTGGATTATTGTGAGACATTTTTGGCCCATTATCTAAGGAAGGATGTGCTGGCCTTGGAAAGGGTCCAGAGGAGGTTCACAAGAATGATCCCTAGAATGAAGAACTTGTCGAACTTGAGGAATGGTTGAGGACTCTGGGTCTGTACTCGTTGGAGTTCAGGAGGATGAGGGGGGATCTTAATGAAACTTACAGGATACTGCAAGGCCTGGATAGAGTGGAGAGGATGTTCCCACTTGTAGAAAATACTAGAACAAGAGGATACAATCTCAGACTAAAGGGCCAATCCTTCAAAACAGAGATAAGGAGGAATTCCTTCAGCCAGAGGGTGGTGAATCTGTGGAACTCTTCGCCGCTGAGGGCTGAGAAGACCAAATCACTGAGTGTCTTTGAGAAATATAGGTTCTTGATTAATAAGGGGATCAGGGTTATGGGGAGAAGGCAGGAGAATGGGGATGAGAAAAATATCAGCCATGATTGAATGGCGGAGGAGACCCGATGGGCCGAGTGGCCTAATTCTGCTCCTATGTCTTATGGTCTTATGGTCTAAAAACATCCCAAGAATAGTGGAAAATCAGGAGGTAAAGGGGAGGAAGGAACTTAAAAAATCACAATCATCGGGGAATATGTACTGTGAAAACTGTTAGAACTAGCCATCTGGTCCAGACTGACAAGTCACCTGGGTCTGATGGCTTAGATCCACATGTCTAAAAGGAGAAGGCTGCAGAGATAGCAGACGCATTGGTTGTAATCTTCCCAAATTCCCTAGATTCTGGAAAGGTACTAGCAGATTAATGCTCTCATCCTGCCTCCATGAAAATGGCCTAGGGTGTGATGGAATCGGGGAACCGGCATGCTGGCGAGCAGCACTATTTTTAGCGTCCACCCTCCTCTGTTCTCAGTCCTGGTGGGAACCAAAGATCCAGCCCAAAGTTTCTTTCAGGAATGTTAGAAAACTCACTCAGTAATGGAAGTTTTCAACCTTTCACCTCAATGCAAACACTTGATACACCTCTTCACTGCTGTCTCAGTAATACTTGACTTGCACAAGCTTTTATATCATACTCGATCTGTGGCATTTTGACAGACGGAGGGTTGGAATTTCCTTGGATCTTTCCTATCCTGACAGCCAGGCCCTACTTAAGAATTCAGCAATATAGAGTTCAATCCAGGAAGGTACAGTTAAATTCCAACCTCTACTCTACAACAATGAACATTAAAATACAATGTGAAAGGCAGAAAGAAGATAATTAAAACTGATTTTTCTGTTATTAGAATTTGATACGAATTGTCTATTTACATTGTTCATTAAGCATCAAATGATTGATTGTGAGGTTATGATAAATTGCATAAGCTAAATCTTCGAAATGAAAATGGATGTGTAATGTTTACAATTTAACTAAGCTTGTAGAAGAATAATTACAGTGACCTTTGTTAATATTACATGAAATACACAATAGTACAATCTGCTTTCTCAAAACTTAGTTTATAAGGATGTAAGGTTATTGAAATGTCTCAAATGCAAACAAAACAGACAGAGTTTTAAATAACATTTTAATTTCATTGGCTAAAAGGACCATTTTCCTGAGTTAATTGCTTATATTTGTGGTCTCTACTTCATTTTTGTTTTCATCATGCTCCTGTATGGTTGAAATTAAGAGATACAATCTAACCTTCTTTGGCCCAGGTGGAATAAAATTAACTAAGAATGGACAGTTATGACTTACATGCCATAAAGCATCGGCTCAAAACTTCCATTCAGAGTTGGAACCTCTATTTCACTTACATAATTAACTTCCTCTGGCTTCTTTGGACAATCTTCTGATGGAGGATCCTTCCAAACTGATTCAGTGCAGGAAACCTCAGAGATATGTGGGCAGCACGGCAGCATAGTGGTTAGCACAGTTGCTTCACAGCTCCAGAGTCTCAGGTTCGATTCCCGGCTGGGTCACTGTCTGTGCGGAGTCTGCACGTTCTCCCCGTTCCACCGTGGGTTTCCTTCGGGTGCTCCGGTTTCCTCCTACAGTCCAAAGCTGTGTAGGTTAGATGGGATTGACCAGGCTAAATTGCCCTTAGTGTCTAAAAAAGGTTAAGTGGAGGTTGTGGGGATCGGGTGGATACGTGTGCTTGAGTGGGGTGCTCTTTGTAGGGGCCGGTGCGGACTCAATGGGCCCAGTGGCCTCCTTCTGCACTGTAGATTCTACAATCTATGATAAGCAAAAGGAACCTACGCAAGAGCCAGGGCCCCTTTTTTGCAACACTAGTTGCTGTATTATAGGAAGTAAAGAGTTTAAATGTCCCAAAGCTTCTTGGAAAAGCTATGGACAAAAGGTAAGTGGGAAAGGGGATAAGGTGAGTAAAGTAAGTGGATGAAGGACCCAGCATCGGGGATGTGGGGCCTGCTGAGAGCTGGCCCTTGCACATTTCTCTGAGACCCATTGATGGTGCCAGCAATGGCGAGCTGTCAGCCTCTAATTGGCCAGTAATTAGGGTGTGAAGCTAGGACCCCCCCCCCCCCCCAACAGAAGCATTCTTGCTGCCAGTTAGGGGCTTAATTGCCTCGGGGCAGCTGGAAATCTGGTCGGCTGGGGTGCCGCCTGTTTTGGTGGTGGGCATCGGGCCTCCTCGCCGCCCTCATTAAATTCCTTCCCAACGTATTGAAAATTAGATAAACAATAAGGTACTACAGGCGGAATTACCTTCCAAGTTCTTATTTGTTCTAAAAATTAATTAGCACATGAAAAGAAAACAAAAAAACTTGTTCGGGTTTGTGTCAAACATCTATGTAATTTTGTGATTAAAAGGTTCAGAACCGAAATGCAAATTAAAGCTTCAGATATTACCACACTGCAGCAAATTCTAACATGCTCCCTGTATCAATATTCGCTATATTAACTTATTGAAGCTAAATCATAATTTCTAGATCACTGAGCTGAAAATTTAAAAGGTTACAAATGAATGTGATATATTATTTTAATTTTATTAATTATTCAAAGATTTGAGATTCAGCACATATCAGGTTAGCTGGGCAATCACCACTTTATTTTATGAAGAAGAAAGACTGGTTTCATGCATCGATGGGCAGAAGCATGGCTGATTCTAGTGGTGTCCGCTATGGCTGCTTGAAAGCATCCTGTGACTGGTAGTCTAGGTCAGATGTTTGACAACCCCCTTAGGCCTTTGTAGTCCAGACAGCATATCTCAATTATTACCCTCCTATTGAGGCTGTGCCTTATTAGGCATTACTTCTGCATCATGATTAGATAACTGACCCTAAGAGAATAATAAGCAATTTACACTAACAGATAACCATCACGGTCATTAATGCAAGCCACGTACCAAAAACATCTTTTTAGCTGTCAAGCAGCATGCCTGATGTGGAATTCACCATTCACTTTTCAGTGAGCTCCAGCAAATTGTCTCAAGTGCCTCATGATTGCCCATGTATTCAATTAGCAAAATTCTAACATGAATCCATTTTAGGAATAGTGGCACTACTCAGAGTAATGGTACAAGTGGTTGAATAAATGGTGTTATTACTTTACTTTCTGCCAGCATCATGTGGCCCTATATGTGCTTTGTTATAAAAATAAATTCAGAACAAAACATAACCCTCGGACCAACCACAGACATACTGCTATCCTTTTCTTGTTTATAGTATGTGGAGATTTGAATGTGGTTCGGTTTTCAGCTGTTCAGTTTTTCATTTGTCAAATGTCGTTTGTCATTGCAGGCTTATCCTATGTTGTTCGACTTCTGTGAACTCTGCATCTGCTCATCTCAATAACAGCTTGAAATTACACTAGCCGCATCAACTAACATTTACGTTGATTTGGTAAAATGGAAATAGAGCAGATTTTGGGTGCTAAGTGGGTGAGGTGAGTAGGGTGGCCGTTCGGTAGGATGAGACGTGGGCAGGTGGGTGAGGTGGCTGGAGTGGCAGGTGGGAAGGGTGGCTGGTGTGTGAGGTGGGTAGGATGGTGTGGTAATACCAGGTATTAAGACCCGCAACCTGCCCTACTCCATCGAGGAGGTCAGGACAGTCACCAGGGACTGCCGAATCTGCGCGGAGTGCAAACCGCACTTCTACCGGCCAGAGAGAGCGCACCTGATAAAGGATTCCCATCCCTTTGAACGCCTCAGCATGGATTTCAAGGGCCCCCACTCCTCCACTGACCGCAACACGTACTTCCTGAACGTGATTGACGAATACTCCCGGTTCCCATTCGCCATCCCCTGCCCGAATATGACCACGACCACCGTCATCAAGGCCCTCCAGGGACGACCAGTTACAACCCCCGGGGAAACGGGCAGGTCGAGAGGGAGAACGCTCTGTACTACCACAAACCAGACACCTCACGAACGTCTCCTTGTTTTCCCCAGGAAATCCTCCTCCGGGACCTCGCTCCCAACCTGGCTAGCAACACCCGGACCCGTCCTGCTGCGAAAACGTGTGAGGGCGCACAAGTCGGACCCGTTGGTCGAGAGGGTCCACCTGCTGCATGCCAACCCCCAGTACGCCTACGCAGCGTTCCCCAACGGCCGCCAAGACACGGACTCCCTTCGGGACCTGGCGCCCGCCGGAGCCCCACGCGCACCCGCACCATTGCCCCCACCCCCACGCTCCCCGCAGCACCTGACGAGAGGGTCAGTACTGCCGCCGCCCCTACCCAGCACCGAACAGGCACCAATGCCCCCTACAGGCGCCCCTCCTCCTGCCCACTTTTCACCCCAACAGCGCCGCCTAGGGGTGACGAAGCTGCCTGGGAGGAAGACACCACGTTCCCGGAGCCACAACTGCCGGGGCCCCCACCAGGATCATCGCCAGACGCTCCAGAAGGATGACCAGGCCACCCGATCATCTGATTGCTGCACCGTAAAACAAAACAAAAAATGTTTTCTGTTACTCTCGACATCACAGTACCTCAATACCTGGTCCTACCATGCAAGACGGCGACAGTAACGCTGGCCATCACCGCGCTGGGTTCTTTTTTTAACAGGGGGTGAATGTGGTAATACCAGGTATTGCAGTACCTGAGAGGTGGATGACCATTGGCTAGACCTAGGAGTCTACCATTGGCTAACGTACATAGCTCCGCCCTGAGAGGCGGGGTATAAGAACCAATGCCGTCCCAGCAGCCTTCACTTTCTGTATCGAAGCTGCTGGGTACAGTTCTAGCTGATTAAAGCCTCTTAGTTATGACTCACCTTGTCTCGAGAGTAATTGATTGTGCATCAGATGGTCATTGGGTATGCTGGATAACAACTTTGTAAGTGGGTAGGATGTTAGGCGTAGGGGGGGCAGGTGAATATGGTGGTAGCTGGGTAGGGAGAGTAGGGAGGTATTTGGGTAGGGTGGCACATAGGTGAGATGGGTAGGATGGCAAGCGGTTGGGGAGGTAGGTTGGCAGGAGGTAGTCAAGTTGGGTCAGGAAGGGTTTTCATGTTGGAGCTTGTCAGGTCAAGTTCGGGGGGAATGTAGTTGGAGAGTTGTGGAGGAGTCAGAGGTCAAGGGAAGTTGGGTGGTGGAAGCTAGTCAGGCTGGGTCAAGGGAGTTAGGGGATCAGGAGTGTAGTCAGGGGTTCAGTGGGAGAGTCCAGATCCAGGTGTATTAAGGGGGGTCAGGGGTATCGAGGGGGGAGCTTGGGGTGTCAGGGGAGGAGTCAGTGGTCAGGGATATCGAGAGGCAGCCTTGGGGGCATCATGGGAATATAATGTAGAGTCGGCGGGAACAGTGTGAGAGATGGGTACATAGTCAGTTGTAGAGTTATTCAGATGTTAGATTTTAGTCTGTTTAACATTAACTCAGAGTTGGAGACTTTATTGGAGGGTCCCAGGAAGCAAAGGAATTGTTAGTTCAACCTCCCTGAACAATCTCCACAGAGTCAGTGCATTGGGGCTTCCAAGGGAACCAATCACACATCTTCCAAATGCTGGTAAGATCTGGGCCGATATTTTGTTAATGAGAAATAACTTGGGAAGTAACTTGCATGTTACCTGCCAGTGCAACCGTTCCTCCTGCTCCCCCAATAGTGTTCATTTCTAGGCGGTATAGTGCAGATCTCACCTCCTGCTCATTTAAAAACACCTCCTGAGTTAAAAAGGATGATCGAGACCTGACAGGTACCAGCTTCGGGAAGGTGTCCTTCCTGCTTGCTTGATTGAACAGAACAAAATCCCAATCAGTCAACTCCCAGTGGCACTCGGGTGGATAAAACCGAAAGCATTTTAACTGCTGATCAGTCCACTACACACAAAGTAAGGTTCAAAATCACCTAATTCGGAACAGGAAACTTGATTCAACATAGAAATGTCATTTACAAATGAGCTAATCATTTGAAAAGTTGCAGATGAATTCCTACAAATTATTGAGGACAAAGGTTTTAATGTATTAGACGTACTAGATGTATTAAGATTACAAAAAGTTCATCTCAGAGTTCAGCAGAACCATTAAATAGATTTGCAGGCTAGGCTGAAATTTCTGTCTACCACAGGTCATTTACCATAATGCAGATGCATTAGTCAGATTGTTTAATATCACAAATCAGAGCAGCCCCAAGGAATAAGATTCAGATTCGGTCATTTGATTTGTACGAAATGTGACCTTTATTGATTCAAAGAAGCATCGAGCATTGATTATAAGTATAATTATGTCAACCATGGGCTGTATTGTATATACCCTCACCAGGAATGTTCTGGAAGGCAAAGCACACAAAATAGCATGGGTTGGGGAGCATCCATCAACTCACCCTCATAATACAGGGGATGGGCGGGCACCAAAGTTGGCAGCCCGCCCACTGTGGTAGTATGTATTGGGGGTCATGTGGGACTGGAAGCCCTAATGTCATTGGCTGACAGATCCCGGGTCCTGGTTGGCCGTTGACCTCAAGCTCCGCCCTGAAGGCGAAGTATAAGAAGCCGGTGTCTTCCCCCGCAGGACAGTTTACTATCGAGCTGCGGGGGAACAGACACGCTTAATAAAGCCTCATCGACTTCACTCTATTCGTCTCACGGAGTCTTTGTGCGCTACAATTTATTAAGCGTGCCTAAAAAGGACTATGGAGCTCAGGATCATTCCAGAATGCCTGAGGATCAGCCCCCACGCAGTGAATGCGGCAGCAGCCTTCAAACACTGGCAGACTTGCTTCGAGGCCTACATCAGAACGACCACCGGCCGAGTCTCAGACGAACAAAAACTGCAGGTCCTGCACTCGAGGGTGAGCACGGAGATTTTCACCCTCATTGAATACACCGACGATTTCCAGACGGCGTTCGCAGCACTCAGAAGTCTCTACGTTCGCCCAGTTAACCAAATCTACGCTCGCTACCAGCTCGCGACAAGACGGCAAGCTCCCGGAGAATTGATGGACGAGTTCTACGCCACGCTGCTGATTTTGGCACGAGCCTGCAGCTGCCTGTCGGTGAATGCAAACGAACACACGGACATGTTAATGCGCGACGCTTTTGTGGCAGGTATGCAATCCTCCCAAATCCGCCAAAGACTTCTAGAAAAAGAGTCGCTAGGACTCTCAGAGGCACGGGCCCTAGCAGCCTCCCTAGACGTGGCCGCGCGTAATACCCGTGCCTACGGCCCCGACCGCGCGGCAGGCCATTGGGCCCCGTACGTACCCGTCGCGGCAAACCCCCTACCCCCCCCCCCCGGACACCCCACAGGCTTGCGCAGTCCAAACGCCGAGTCGCACCGGGGGCGCCCGCTGTTATTTCTGCGGCCAGGCGAAACACCCCCGACAACGCTGTCCGGCCCGCGCAGCCATCTGCAAAAGATGCGGGAAAAAGGGCCATTATGCGGTGGTGTGCCGATCCCGCGAGGTCGCCGCCGTCCCGGGGCCACAGGGAGCCCTACAAGCAGTCTATGCGTCCCAACCTCCCCAGCACGCCATGTGCGACCCGCAGGCGCAGCCGCTCTGGGTCCCGGCCACCGCGGTCCCGGGAGAACTGGGAGCCCTGCACGCCGCCTACGCTCCCCAACCCCCCTCCCCGCAGCCCATGTACGACCCGCCGCTGGCGCTCCCGCTTTGGGTCCTGGCCAACACTCTCCACGGAGAGGAGGGGTTTTCCGCGTCCCTAACGCCACCCTCACCCCCGTCCCGCGCCCCACGCCTGACTCGCCGGCGCCACCTACTTGGACCCCGACCACCGCTGTCCCCGGTGAGGGAGCTCCTCACGCTCCTTGCGCTCGCGGCCCCACGCCTGACCCGCCGGCGCCGCCGACTTGGGCCCGACCACCGCTGTCCCCGGTGAGGGAGCTCCGCGCGGTCCTAGCGCTCGCGGTCCTAGCACTCGTGGTGAGGGAGCTCTGCGCGGTCCTAGCGCTCCCCAGACCCCCCAGCACACCATGTGCGACCCGCAGACGCCGCCATTTTGGGTCCCGACCACCATGAGGGGAGGAGGGGCGCCGTTGTGCGACCCGCAGACGCCGCCATTTTGGGTCCCGACCACCACAAGGGGAGGAGGGGCGCCGCCATCTTGGACCGCCCCCGACCTGTACGACGCATGGGGGCGGCCATTTTGTCCACCCCCGCCGCCATCTTGTGACCCCCCAGCCACGTGCGATGTATGGGGGCGGCCATTTTGTCCATCCCCGACGCCATCTTGGACGGCAACAACGGACCCCACCCCACTACTACAACCACGGCTCGCTTCGGTTACGCTCGATCAGGCTCGGCCCCGGACACTCCAGACGACGACGACGACAACGGTCCTAATTAACGGCCACGAGACGCCATGCCTAGTCGACTCCGGGAGCACGGAAAGTTTTATACACCCCGACACGGTAAGACGCTGTTCCTTGACCACCTATCCCAGCGCACAAAAGATTTGCCTAGCTGCAGGATCCCACTCCGTACAGATCCAGGGATTCTGCATAGTTACCCTAACGGTGCAGGGGAGGGAGTTCAAAAACTACAAACTTAACGTCCTTCCCCAACTCTGTGCCCCCACCTTGCTGGGATTAGATTTCCAATGTAATCTACAGAGCCTTACGTTTAAATTCGGCGGCCCCATACCCCCACTCACTATCTGCGGCCTCGCTACCCTCAAGGTGCAACCCCCATCCTTGTTTGCGAACCTCACCCCGGATTGCAAACCCGTCGCCACTAGGAGCAGACAGTACAGCGCCCAAAAGCCCTGAAACGCTGCCTGGGGTTCTTTTCGTACTATGCCCAGTGGGTCCCCCAGTACGCAGACAAGGCCCGCCCCCTAATACAGACCACGACCTTCCCTCTGTCGACAGAGGCTTGCCAGGCCTTCAGCTGCATCAAAGCGGACATCGTAAAGGCCACGATGCGCGCCATCGACGAGTCCCTCCCCTTCCAGGTCGAGAGCGACGCAGCTCTAGCGGCCACCCTTAACCAAGCGGGCAGACCCGTGGCCTTTTTCTCCCGAACCCTCCACGCCTCAGAAATCCGCCACTCCTCAGTGGAAAAGGAAGCCTAAGCCATAGTGGAAGCTGTGCGACATTGGAGGCATTACCTGGCCGGCAGGAGATTCACTCTCCTCACTGACCAACGGTCGGTAGCTTTCATGTTCGATAATGCACAGCGGGGCAAAATTAAAAATGACAAGATCTTAAGGTGGAAGATCGAGCTCTCCACCTTCAACTATGAGATCTTGTACCGGCCCGGAAAGCTGAACGAGCCGTCCGATGCCCTAACCCGCGGCACATGTGCCAACGCACAAATTGACCGCCTCCAAACCCTCCACGAGGACCTCTGCCACCCGGGGGTCACTCGGTTTTACCACTTCATCAAGTCCCGCAATCTCCCATACTCTTTAGAAGAGGTCCGTACAGTCACAAGGGACTGCCACATCTGCGCGGAATGCAAGCCTAATTTTTTCAGGCCAGGTGGAGCGCACCTGATTAAGGCTTCCCGCCCCTTTGAACGCCTTAGTCTCGATTTCAAAGGGCCCCTCCCCTCCACCGACCGCAACGCATATTTTCTTAATGCAGTGGACGAATACTCCCGCTTCCCTTTTGCCATTCCCTGCTCCGACATGACCGCGGCCACAGTCATTAAAGCCCTGAACAGCATCTTCACACTGTTCGGTTACCCCGCATACGTCCACAGCGACAGGGGGTCCTCTTTCATGAGTGACGAGCTGCGCCAGTTCCTGCTCAGCAAGGGCATAGCCTCAAGCAGGACGACCAGCTACAACCCCCGGGGGAACGGGCAGGTAGAAAGGGAAAACGGCACGGTCTGGAAGGCCGTCCTACTGGCCCTACGGTCCAGGGATCTCCCAGTTTCACGGTGGCAGGAGGTCCTCCCGGACGCTCTCCATTCCATCCGGTCGTTATTATGTACAAGCACTAATCAAACGCCCCACGAGCGTCTCCTTGTCTTCCCTAGGAGGTCCTCCTCTGGAACGTCGCTGCCAACCTGGCTGGCGGCCCCAGGACCCATCCTGCTCCGAAAGCATGTGCGGGCACATAAGGCACCCGTTGGTCGAAAGGGTTCACCTCCTCCACGCAAACCCCCAGTACGCCTACGTGGAGTACCCCGACGGCCGACAGGACACGGTCTCCCTGCGGGATCTGGCGCCCGCCGGCACCATGCACACCCCCCCCGACACCATCAACCCAACCGCCCCCCTTCCTGCCACCGCCGCACCCCGCGACCGCCCCCTTCCCAGGAGGATCAGTCCCCCTCCCCTTTGCACCGACAGCTGAAACCGTACGGCTCCTGGAGGCGACAACACTGGTACAAGCACCACCACCACCGCCGGGGCCGAGGCGATCGACACGGACGACCAGACCGCCTGACCGACTCGTGGCGTCGATGTAAAACAAAGATGGACTGTTCAAAGAACATTTTGTTTTTTCCTATACCCTCTGTAAATAGTTGCAACAGGACGAAACTGTCCAATACTGTACTACCATGTGAATGTTCTATCCTCCCAGGACCAGCCCTGTAAACCCTTACCACCATACGAAGCATCACCCCGCCGGGTTCAATTCTGACAAGGGGTGAATGTGGTAGTATGTATTGGGGGTCATGTGGGACTGGAAGCCCTAATGTCATTGGCTGACAGATCCCGGGTCCTGGTTGGCCGTTGACCTCAAGCTCCGCCCTGAAGGCGAAGTATAAGAAGCCGGTGTCTTCCCCCGCAGGCCAGTTTACTATCGAGCTGCTGGGGAACAGACACGCTTAATAAAGCCTCATCGACTTCACTCTATTCGTCTCACGGAGTCTTTGTGCGCTACACCCACCATATTCAAATAAGTAATCAAGGGGCAATTAGGCTTGTTATCAAGCCAATTGACCCTGATAATACCCCACACATGCCATAAATCGTTTGCCGTGGGCAGTCGGGCGGGAGCGGGCAAACCAATTTTTTAATGGGGTTCATCAAAGGTTGGGAATGAAGGAGGGGCTCTACCTTCTGGGTTTCCCTTTGGTGATGAGAGGGTCGCCCCCTTAAAATCAAACCCCACCTTTGCATCCAATCCAGAAGACCAAAGGATGTGGGAGCAGAACTAGGCCATTCGGCCCATCGAGTCTGCTCCGCCAGGGGAGAATGGTGGCGGAGTGATATTGTCACCAGACTGGTGATCCAGTTACTCATGTCAATATCCTTGGCACCTACATTTGAATCGTGTTACGGCAGCTGGTAGAAATTGAATCCAATAAATATCTGTAATCAAAAGATTAATGTTGACCATGAAAGCATTGTTAATTGTCATAAACAAAATCCAGCTGTCCTTTAGGGAAGGAAATGTGCTGTCCTCACCTGGTCAGCCCTTCATGTGACTCCAGATCTACAGAAATGTGGTTGACTCTTAATGCATTCTGAAATGGTCCAGCAATCCGTTCAGTTGTATCAAAAACCTCCACAAGGTCAATAAAAAGGAAAGAAACCAGAGGGACCACCCGGCATCCACCTAGGCACCGGAAACAACAAGGCAAACTCAGCCTTGTCGACCCTGCAAACCTCTCCTAACTAGCACCTGGGAGCTTGTGTCAAAATTGGGAGAGCTGTCTCACAGACTAGGAAAGCAACAGCCTGACATAGCCCTACTCGCAGAATCATATCTTACAGATAACATCCTAGAAATTTCGATCACCATCCCTGGATATGCCCTGTCCCACCGTCAGGACAGACCCAACAGAGGTGGCGGGCGGCACAGTGGTATACAGTCAGGAGGGGGTTGCCCTGGGAGTCCACAACATCGACTCCAGATCCCATGAAGCTCATGTCCTCAGGTCAAATATGGACAAGGAAACCTCCTCATGATTACCACGTACTGTCCACATCAGCTGATGATAATAATAATCATTATTATTGTCAAAAGTAGGCTTACATTAACATTGCAATGAAGTTATTGTGAAAATCCCCGAGTCACCATATTCCGGCGCCTGTTCGGGTACACAGAGAGAGAATTCAGAATGTCCAATTCACCTAACAAGCACGTCTTTCGGGACTAGTGGAAAAAAACTGGAGCACCCGGAGGAAACCAACGCAGATACGGGAAGAATCAGTACTTCTCCATGTTGAAAACCACTTGGAGGAAACACTGAGGATGGAAAGGGCAAGAATGTACTCTGGGTGGGTACTTCAATGTCCATCACCAAGGGTGGTCAGTAACACCACCGCTGACCAAGCTAGCTAAGTCCTAAAGAACATAGCTGTAGACTGGGACTGCGACACGTGGTGAGAGAACTAACAAGAGGGAAAACGTACTAGGGAAGGAAATCCTCCCAATTTTAGTAATGGCAGATTTGTGCCCTGACAATATTGTGGCAATAATACTGAAAGCTTGTGCTCCAGAACTTGCTGTGCCCCGAGTCAAGCTGTTCCAGTACAGCTACAATTCTGGCATCTACCTGGCAATGTAGACAATTACCCTGATTTGTCCTGTACACAAATGTCTGAACAAATTCATCCCGGCCTATTACCGCCCTTTCAATCTATTCTCCATCATCAACAAAGTGATGGAAGGAGTCATCAACAGTGCTATCAAACAGCACTTACTCAGCAATAACTTGTTCATGAATGCTCAGTTTGGGTTCCGCCAGGGTCACTCAGATCCTGACCTTATTACAGCCTTGGTTCAAACATGGACAAAAGAGTTGAATGCCAGAGGTGAGGTGAGAGTGACTGCCCTTGACAGCAAGGCAGCATCTGATCGAGTATGGCATTAAGGAACCCTAACAAAACTGGAGTCAATGGGAATCAAGGGGAAGACTCTCCTCTGGTTAGAGCAAAACTAGCACAAAGGAAGATTGTAGTTGTTGGAGGTCAGTCACCTCAGTCGCCAGTCATCACTGCAGGTGTGCTCAGAGATCACTTCTGGCAAGTATCCCTCCAAACATTTCGCCAGCCATTATTTTTGTATCAGTATTTAATATTGAAATAAGACCCACACTCTCCTTTTTCAGGATTAGAGAAATCGAGGCCTGCGTCAGCATGGCCTGCAGCACTTCCCTCAGCAGAGAGTCATTGAACATTCCCAGTAAGTGAGGCGCCAACAAGGCGTGAACTGTTTGTAAAAACAGTGTTTCCCCCGATGGGATGGAACCAATACAGTCCATAACTTCTTCCAACCCCAACAATTCCACCAGCCCCTCCTTCTTCACCCTTTTCACCACCGAGAAATTCAAACAGTCCATAGATTGCTCCATCTGCAAGCTATCCTCTGGCAGTTCAGACTTGTATGGCCCTCAAATTTAATACCTCAAAAACTCCATTAATCTTGTCTGGGTCAGTAACCAGCTCTCCCTCCTCAGCTTTAACCTGAGCTATCTCCCGTTTGGCTTCCCGCTATCACAATTGGTGAGCCAATAATCGACTGGCTTCACCCCCATACTCATGAAATGTCCCTTGCGAACGACAAAGCTAGCTCACCACATTCCCCGTCAATTCAAGCTCAAACTCATTTGTATCCTCTTTCTTTCTGTCAAACACTCTGCTATATGGAGTACTGCCGATCCAACTCCCAAGATTAAGTCTATCAACCTCTGCCTTTCAACCCTGTCAGCCATATCCCCATGGGCCTTTTATGACATTATTTCTCCTCTGATCACTATCTTCAAGGTTTCCCAGAACATAAAGAACAAAGATAAAAGAAGAACAATACAGAATAGGAACAGGCCCTTCGGCCCTCCAAACCTGCGCCGACCATGATACCTGCCTAAACTAAAACCTTAATAACTTACAGAGTCAGTATCCTTCCATTCCCCCCCTAAACATACATTTGTCTAGATGCCCCTTAAATGCCACTATTGTACCTGCTCCCACCACCTACCCAGGCAGCGCATTCCATATATTTACCACCCTCTGTGTAAAAAACTTGCCTCGCACATCTGTTCTAAACTTTTCCCCACGCACTTTAAACCTATGTCCCCTAGTACTTGACTCTCTTACCCTTGGAAAGAGCATCTGACTATCCACTCTGTCCATGCCACTCATAATCTTGTAGTCCTCTATCAGATCGCCTCTCAACCTCCGTCATTCCAGTGCGAACAGACCAAGTTTATCTCACCTTTCTTCATAGCTAATGCCCTCAATACCTGGCAACATCCTAGTAAACCCTTCTGTACCCTCTCCAAAGCATCCACCTCCTTCTGGTAGTGTGGCGACCAGAATTGTAAACAATATTCCAAATGAGGCCTAACTTAGGCCCTGTACAGCTGCAACATGACTTACCAATTTTTATGTTCAATGCCCCGACCGATGAAGACCAGCATGCCGTATGCCTTCTTGACCACCTTACCCACATGCATTGCCACTTTCAGTTATCGGTGGACATGCACGCCCAGATCTCTCTGCCTGTCAGTACACGCAAGAGTTCTGCCATTTATTGTGTAATTCCTACATGCATTTTACCTTCCAAAGTGCATTACCTCACACTTGTCCGGATTAAACTCCATCTGCCATTTCTCCGCCCAAGACTCCAACAAGTTTATATCCTGCTGTATCCTCTGACAATCCTCTTTACTATCCGCAACTCCACCAATTTTTGTGTTGTCTGCGAACTTACTAATCAGACCAGCTACATTTTCTTCCAAATCATTTATACACACCACGAACAACAAAGGCCCCAGGGCTGATCCCTGTGGAACGCTGCTAGTCACAGCCTTCCATTCAGAAAATCATCCTTCTACTGCTATCCTCTGACTTCTGTGCCCAAGCCAGTTCTGTATCCAACTTGCCAGCTCTCTTCTGATCCCATATGGCTTCACCTTTTGTACCAGTCTACCATGAGGTACCTTATCAAAGGCTTTACTGAAGTCTATGTACGACCTCCCCTTCACAAAACCATGCTGTCCATCACTAATACGTCCATTTGTTTCCAAATGTGAGTAAATTCTTTCTCTAAGAATCTCTTCCAATAATTTTCCTACCACTGACGTAAGGCTCACCTGCCTATAATTTCCTGGATTATCCCTGCTGCCCTTCTTAAACAATGGAAAAACATTGGCTACTCACCAATCCTCTGGGACTTCACCTGTAGTCAATGAGGATACAAAGATTACTGTCAAGGCCTCAGCAATTTCCTCCCTTGCCTCCCTCAGTATTCTGGGGTAGATCCCATCAGGCTCTGGGGACTTATTTACTTTAATGCTTTTTAAGATGCCCAACACTTCCTCTTTATTCATATATTTCTCATCCACCAAGTCCTTCTCTTTTGTGAATACTGAGGCAATGTATTCATATAGTATCTCTCCCATTTCCTCTGGTTCTTATGGTCTCATGGTTCCTGTTATGGGCCAGGGTTTAGAGAACCCCAAAGTGTATCATGGACTTCACCTGACCCACAACTTTTAATAGATTGTGGTATGGGGAGCACACGGCCCACTCTACAGGTGTGGTGCAGCTGAAATCAAAAAAGTATTTTTTAAAGCAAAACAATGTTTATTCTATGAACTCAAGTTAACCTTTTTAAAACATACAGTGACCATCTTAGCAACCATCAATTCAAATACAACCCCCAAAGAATACAACACTAAGTCATTCTTAAAGCTTTCCTTTTAACATCCATAAGACATAAAACACCTTTTACCAGAAGAACATTAGGTTTACATTCACTACTGAGAACATTTATAATTCTGAATTCACCAAATGATCAAGAGATGGTCTTTTGATGGCAGAGAGAACAGCAGTACACCTGCTTGGTTGGGCTTCAGCTCCAACACTGAAAACGAAACGAAAACACACCCTGCAGCAAACAGCCTAAAACAAAAGTAAAAAGCTGACAGACAGCCCAGCTCCACCCACTCTCTGACATCACTGCAGTAGTAAACACCCACTTCTTAAAGGTACTCTCACTACAGATATTTATATACACACCCATTTATAAACACCCATTCCTTAAAGGTACTCTCACATGACAGTTCCATGCATAGATTTCTTCCAATATCCTTGAATAGACCAACCCTTTCTCTGGCTACCCTCTTATTCTTTACATATGTATAAAACGCCTCAGGATTTTCCTTAATCCTGTTTGCCAATGACATTTCATGACCCCATTTAGCCTTCCTAACTCCTACCTTAAGTTCCTTCCTACTTGCTTTATATTCTTCAAGGGCTTCACCCGAACTAAGCCATTTAGACCTTATGAACGCTTCCTTTTTCTTTTTGACAAGGGTCATAATATCACTTGTTATCCCGGGTTCTCTATACGTGCCACTCTTATCTTTTGTCCTCACATGTACATGCCGGTCCTGAATTCTAATTTCCAAGATCTGTCTGCATATCTGCTCCTCTATGTCCTGCTGGCTGTTAGGAGGTCTGTAGTAAACCCCCAACATTGTGACAGCACCCTTCCTATTCCTGAGCTCTACCCATTTTGCCTCGCTGCCCGAGCCCTCCAAGGTGTCCTCCCTCAGCACAGCTATGATATTCTCCTTAACCAATAATGCAACTACCCCACCCCTTTTGCATCCCCCTCTATCCTGCCTGAAGCATCTAAATCCTGGAATGTTTAGTTGCCAATCCTGTCCCTCTTTCAACCAAGTTTCTATAAGAGCAATAGCATCATAATTCCACATACTAATCCAAGTTCATCTGTCTTACCCTGAAATACTCCTCTCATTGAAACTAATGCACTTCAGCCCACCAGACCCACTGCGTGACCAACCACTCCTTGCCTGCTCTTCCTCTTAATCTTACTGGCCTTAGTCTGTAGCTCTCCATCAGTTACTTCTCCCGCTAACCTACTGCTCTGGTCCCCCCCCCCCGTCATACTAGGCAGTTCAATCTGTTTCTCTGCCTTCCACTTTTCTCCTTATGGCTTTTGTTCTGTCCCTTCTTTACTACCCTCTGGCTTCCTGCATTGATTAACATCCTCCTGCCATAATAGTTTAAACCCTCACCAACAGCGCTAGCAAACAGTGCCCCTCGAACATTGGTTCCAGTTCTGCCCAGGTGTAGGCAAGATCTCCCCATTCGGGTTGGAATCTATGTAATTCCCTTTGCCTTAAACCACCCTTTCACAAAACCCCTTATCTGCCAGGAGTGATGTATCCATCCTCCATGTTGTGTGCTGAACCTGGCACATCTCCAATTGCATATCCACATAGTGTGGAGTATGGTGCGATATTACTATTGTCGAGTACCCAGCCCCCACCACCCCTGGGAGTAACGCCTTCCCACTATTAAAAAATCTATTCTGGAGCTGACCCAGTGCATGTGAGAGAAGAAGGAAAACTCCCTCTCCCTTGGGTGACTAAACCTCTCCCCATCTATTCCATGAACACAACCAACTCCCTTGCCATCCCAGAAGTAACCACAGACCTGGGAATTGGCCTGTCCATCCTCAGTTCTAACATGCAATTACAATCTCCCCCCATAATCAACTGATGTGAGTCCAGATCACAGATGGCTGCCAACACCCTTTTGATACAATCTGCATCATCCCAATTGGTGCATAAATATTCACTAATACCACTGGTGCACCCGCCAGCACCCCACTCACCATAACATATCACCTCCCAGGGTCTGTCAAAGTTCTAGTCGCCGTAAATGCCATCCTTCTGTTCATGAAGATCGGCACTCCTCTCGACCTTGAATCAAAATTTGAGTGGAACACCTGCCCCACTCACCCTTTCCTCAGTTTCGTCTGATCCCTAATTCGCAAATGTGTCTCCTGCAGAATGACTACCTTTGTGTTCAATGTTCTCAAATGAGTAAACACCCAGGACGTTTTAACTGGATTATTAAATCACCTATCATTCCAAGTAACCAACCTAGCGGGGGGGGGGGGCTTCGGACCCTCCCTCTAGTAGAGCCAGTCATATCCCCTCTGTGAGGACCTCCAACTGGGCCCCAACCTACCTCAAATCCAGGCCCACCCAAGGTGTACGCCATCTCCACCCCCACATAGACCTATACATAGAGAGACCAATTTTGCCAGCATTTTGTCTACCCTCCCCCTCCTGACCCCCACCTCGGCTATCAACCCAACAGCCCTCCCTGCCCTTACCTTGCCAAATATCTGCTAACCACCTCTCCCAGCTCAAATTGGCACCCACTCCTTCCCCCTCCCACCCCCAATACACAAAACCCATTACCTCACCCAACAAACAAAACAAAAATCATTACCGCCTCAAGCATCCAGCCGCAGTCCCCACCCCTACTTTGCTTCCATTAACTAGCATAACCATTAGTCAGGCAGCACCTGTCCAGCAAGTCAGGGAGAAAAAAAAAGGAAAACCCAACCAGAAAGAGTCGGACACCCATTTACCTCAGTCCCTCGTCCAAACCAAAACCAAAGTACATATTAGTCAAAATAAAAGCGTATACACCCCTCATTGACCAATCAAACTACTCCAAACTATCATATGCGAGAAGATGAAGAAGAAAACAGAACCCTGAAGAGTTAAAGCACAAACAGTGACAGGAACTATAAACTTGAACATGCAAAATTCAAAAAAACTCCAAAAGACATCCCATAACCACAATCAAATCTCTTCTAGCCCACTCCTTCTCACAAAGTAATGGTCCTTGTTTTTTAAACATGACCCACAATCAAGCTGGGTACACCATTCCAAATTGCACCTCCTTTTAGAAAGCGCCACCATGGCTTTGTTGAACTCAGCTCATCGCCTTGCCAGTTCCGCCCTGATGGCCTTCGGATATTTCAAGATCTTTTCTTTTTCGAGAAATCTACAAAGGTGGACTACGTCCACCCACGGTGGATCCCTGGATTTTAGTTTCTGCAGTAATGACTAATGGGTCCGGTCCACCTTGGGAAGGTTAGCAAAGACCTCCTTCCCCACCAAGTTCCCATGCATCTTCACCACAAATTCTGTGACAGTCGTGCTTTCAAAGTCCTCCAGTAGCCGAAAAATCTGCAGATATTGGCACCTGGACCTGTTCTCTTGGTCTTCAACCTTGCCTCTTAAAACCTTTTGGATCTCCTCCATCAACAAAACCTCACCCTCCAAAGAGGCAATTCAGTCACTATGATCCGAGACTGCATCATTCATTCACGGATCTTCGTGCCTTGTGCCTCCATCCACTTCTCTACCCCCTCCAACTGAAATGGGGCCACGGATTCCTCGATTGTTCTGGAAAGATCTTCCACCATCGATTGCCACTTTTTATGGAACTCCCCTTCAAGGAATTCCATCAACTTCTCTGTTGGTCACCTGGAAGATGTTGGCGATCTGCAGGGCTCCGCTAAGGTTTTTTTTCCTCACCACGAGGTACTGCCGAATCTGGTGTGAAACTTTTATTAGTCTGTCTGATTTTACCCCCTGCAAGCATCCCACATCAGAGGAGAGACCGGTAAGTTAAAATTTGCTTCCCCTTCTTTGAACATTACACCCGTAAATTGGGTGACAAAGACCAAAAACCATTGCTGAATGGGACCCGTCTTGTAGGCGACTGTTCACTGCGTCGCTGCAACCGGCAGACCAGCTGGTGCATTTTTGACCTGGAATGTTGCACGGCTGAGTTCAACTTTGTGGCATCTGTTTTGGAGCCCAAAACCACATGAGACACATCGGAATTTCTCACCCAGCAAGCAATAAGGGCACAATCCTCAAACACATCATACCCTTTTCTAAAAGTATGTGATGTCAATTGATTTTAAAGTTGCGCATGACAAATGGGTGGGCAGGATCACTGCCCACTGGGAAGATGGATGATGGGAGGATACACACAAGATTCGTACCCTGAGAAAGAATGGGGCTCAAGACAGGGAGACAGATGTCAGGCTGGGACTGGCTTTCAGGCCACCATTAAAACTAGATGTTCGGGAGTAAGCCAGGTAGACCAGCCTGGTTGAATATAGAAATCTGCAGTTTGGCACATCAACACATCAACCCTTTTGGTCACCAAACGTGTTTTACAATGGGGTGGGGAAGGAGGGGATGGTCTATATGTTGGATTGTGACGTGTTATATTACAGGGTAGTAGGGACGAGTTTCAACACTGAAGATGTGTTAAACTGCCAGTCTCAGAAGGAGTTGTCAGAGGGTGTGGTTAAAAACTTCCATATACGAAGAAGAACGATCACATATTTCTTAGCAGCTGGTTTCGGAATGAATAACAGTGCAAGTTGTCTTCTCGTGAACGTCCAGGAATTGGAGAAGAAGCACCGATATGGGTTCAACTCAAACAATATTGGAGAGTGCTTGAAATAAAACAAAAATGCCCCCATAAATTTAACAGTTATGTGTTCTAGAGTATGCGTGGTGTTCAAGTTAGCAAATAGTCAAGAGTTTTTATAAACCATTCATTTGTTGCAGTGGAGGGGGTGAGCTGGGGGTTGTGAACATATTCTTGTGAATGTTAGGCATTTTGTGAATTAGGTGCTATTTTATTTAAGAAATGTCATGCACACCAGTATGTAACTTGAACATTATTTTATATGTTTATATGCATGATTTTATATGTTTGAATTCTGATTTTTGAACTGAATTTTAAACAATGTCATTAAAATGTTATGATCTCTATTGAAAAAAATTGAACTTCCAATGACTGACTGAAAGGGTCACCAGCAAGATTTCAAGTTTTAAGACTTTTACTGTGTTGTGCATTCATGTTTGATCCTTGTTGGAACATGGTCACTTTCATGTCCAATCAGGTGATGTATGGATGAAAGTTCTCGTACAAAGGGGCAGTCTATTCTACCAGCCTCAGTAAACACCTTTTCAATAAAGCTCTTGTTTGTACCTTTGTCACCTGCAAGCCTATTCTTTAAAAATACCACAAAGAAAACTGGCAACGAGGAGGTCAGAACCATGCTGGCAGCCTCCCGGAGAAGTAAAAACAAATGTAGAAAAATGGTCGATCCGTGCACAGACATCCAAAAAGGATTAAAAAGCCAACAACTTGACAACACAAAAGCTGGTGATGGAGGATGCCAAATATTAGTGATGTGGCATGGGAATGTTCAGAATACAAAGATAAATGTCATATCATAATTAACCACTAGATGGAGCTAGATGCAGAATTATATAAGGCACTGACTCACAGGCTTCCGGGAGAAAACTGGAGAGAGCAGGAGGAGAGCTAGAGAGAGCAGTGATAGAGAGGACAGTACAGTTAGTGTAAAGACTAGTGTTAGTTGAGTGTAGATTGTAGATTACTGGAGTATTGTTTCCGATAAGAGTAAGTGATCGAACTTAATTAAGTAGTGTAAATAAATGTTAGCTTTGTTAATGAACTGAAAGAAGACCACAAGTAGCAGCCATCTGAGGAACCAAAATTTAAACATTGATTTAGGAGGAAACAAATCGAAAAGAAGCTTGCCATGTGCTCTGCCAGGAAAGTACAGGGAGCACTGTGAGTAGCAAGTACCCTGCAACAATTCTTTAGAGCTGGGGGTGCTTCAAAACTCAAAAGGAAACAGGCTGAGCTGAGGGGTAACTTGTTTGAAAAAAGAAGTGAGATAGTGCTAAATATTTCTTGGCACATCATGCTTATGCAAGCCCTTTCCATAGTAAGAATGGCGGGAATGTTTGGCAACATGGGACCGTATGATGAGGATAGTTAGCGGTGGAGCTCATATACTGAAAGATTCAATTATTTTGTCCAGACAAATAAAATTGTGGCAGTTATTGTACCATAAGGCCATAAGATGTAGGATATAGGAGCAGAATTAGGCCATTCGACCAATCGAGTCTGCTGCACAATTCGATCATAGCTGATATGTTTCTCATCTCTATTTGCCTGCCATCTTCCCATCACCCATTATCCCCTTATTAATCATGAACCTATCTATCTCTGTCTTAAGACACTCAGTGACTTGGCATCCACAGACTTCTGCGGCAATGAGTTCCACAGATTCACTACCCTCTGGCTGAAGAAATTTCTCTTCATCTCAGTTTTAAAGGATTGTCCCTTCAGTCTGCGGTTGTGCTCTCGGGTTCCAGTCTCTCCTACCAGTGGGAATATCTTCTCTACATCAATCTATCCAGGCCTCGCAGTATCCTGTAAGTTTCAATGAGATCCTCCCTCATCCTTCTAAACTATACTGAGTACAGATCCAGAGTCCTCAACCACTCCTCATATGACAAGTTCTTCATTCCAGAATCATTCTTGTGAACCTCATCTGGACCCTCTCCAAGGCCAGCACATCCTTCCTTAGATTAGGGCCCAAAACTACTCACAATATTAACAGAGTCTGACTAGAGCCTTAAACATCCTCAGCAGTGCATCCCTGCTCTTGTATTCTAGCCCTCCCAAAATGAATACTATTATTGCATTTGCCTTCCTATTTGCCAACTTAACCGGCACGTTAACCTGAAGAGAATCCTGAACTAGGACTCCTAATTCCCTATGTGCTTCAGATTTCCAAAGTCTTTCCCCATTTAGAAAATAGTTTATGCCTCTATTCTTCCTACCAAAGTGCATAACCTCACACTTTTCTACCTTGTATTCTATCTGCCACTTCTTTGCCCACTCTCCTAACCTGTCCAAGTCCTTCTGCAACCTCCCCGCTTCCTCAATATCTGTCCGTCTACATATCTTTGTGTCATCTGAAAACATAGCAACAATGCCATCAATTCCTTCTTCCAGATCATTCATGTATATTGTGAATAGTTGTGGTCCTAACACTGGCCCCTCTGGAACACATTAGTTACAGGCTGCCATCCCAAAAAAGACCCATTTATTTATCCCCACTCTCTGTCTTCTGCCATTCAGCCAATCCTTTATCCATGCCAGTACCTTGCTCTTAACACCATGGGCTCTTATCTTATTTAGCAGCCTTCTGTATAGCACGTTGTCAAAGGCGTTCTGGAAATCCAAACAGATCACCTCCACTGGCTCGCATTTGTTTAACTTCCTCCTTACCACTCAAAGAATTTTAACAGATTTGTCAGGTATGACCTTCCCGTGATGAAGCCGTACTGACTCTACCCTATTTTACCATGCACTTCCAAGTACTCAACAATTCCACCCTTAAAATCTTACCAATGACCAAAGTTAGTTAACCGGCCTATAATTTCCCATCTTCTGCCTCCCTCTCTTCCACTTTTGTAAATATATTTTATTTCAAACACACTCAAGAAAACATCCATATAGCACCATTTTGACCCTTTTAAACCCCCCTCCCTTCGTGACAAACAAATGCTCCAACATGAACAGAAACGGCCGCCACCATACCAAGAACCCATCCTCTGACCCACTGAGGGCAAACTTAATAATCTCCAACCTGAGAAACTTGGCGCAACACGGTGGCGCAGCCGACCTCCAATTTAACAGAATCCTTTGCCGAATAATCAGAGAGGCGAAAACCATGACATCAGCCTCCATCTCCTCCTACACCCCCAGTACCTCCGACACCCCATAAATCTCCATCATAGGGTCCAGTCCATCTTAACCCCCACAATCCCCAACAGACTCTCAAACACTACGTCCCAGAAGCTGCCTAATTTCACACCCTCAAAACATGTGGGCATGGTTAGCCGGCCCTAATACACACCTCTCGCACACCTCTGCCAGCTCCGGGAAGAGCCTACTCTACCAGACCTGAATCAAATGAACCCTGTGCACTACCTTAAATTGTATAAGGCTCATCCTTGCGCAGGAGGAGGTTGAGTTGATCTGGTGCGTTAATTCACTCTACACTTCCCACCCCATCTCCATCCCCAAATCCTCCCCCCACCTCCACTTGATCTCTTCCACTAAAGCTGCTCCGTTCTCTCCCAACTACTCATATATATCACCAATCCCTCCATCCTCCCACACATCCAGGGGCAACAACTTCTTCAACAGCATGCATTCTGGTACCTGGGGAAATGAGAGCAGTTCCTTCCATGTATAATCTTGCACCTGCCAATACCTAAACTCACTCCCCTTTGGTAACTCAAACTTCTCCTGCAACTCCACCAGCCCCACAAAGTTACCCTCCACAGACAGGTGTCTAACCTACACGACCCCTTCCTTCTGCCGTTTTCTGTAGATCCCATCCATCCCACCCAGCACAAGCCTATGGTTCCCACAGAGGGGGCCCAGCGCCGACATGCGCCTAATTTAAAGTGCCACCTAAGCTGATCCCAGATTTTACTTGACGATTCCTCCACCAAGCTGCTTTACATCCCTGGGGAGAATGGTATGGGGGCAGACAGGAGCTGCAGAACTGAATCCAGGCAGAGGAGAGGGAGGGAGAAAACTGGAAGTGGAGGAAAGAAATGGTGAGATGGGTTTGGATTTCAGCCCAGGGAGGAGGGAGAGTTTGTGGGACGAGAATTTACAGCTTTGCGGGAACAAGAGAGGAAAAAATGTTCCAGAGAAACTAGAATTGTCTGTTCAGAATTTCTAGCTGGACTGACAGTGATGACTTTTGTAAACTCCTTTTACAGGATATTAGAAGCGGAAGATTGGCTGACAGGAAACTCAAACCAAACATCAAGATCGGGCAGCACGGTAGCATAGTGGTTAGCACAATTGCTTCACAGCTCCAGGGTCCCCGGTTCGATTCCCGTCTTGGGTCACTGTCTGTGCGGAGTCTGCATGTTCTCCCCGTGTGTGCGTGGGTTTTCTCCGGGTGCTCCGGTTTCCTCCCACAGTCTAAAGATGTGCAGGTTAGGTGGATTGGCCATGATAAATTGCCCTTAGTGACCAGAATTGCCCTTAGTGTTGGGTGGGGATACTGGGTTATGGGGATAAGGTGTGGGCTTTGGTAGGGTGCTCTTTCAAAGAGCCGGTGCAGACTCGATGGGCCGAATGGCCTCCTTCTGCACTGTAAATTCTATGAAAGCTATGATACCATGAGGTTATGAAGGCCCCGAGGCTCGTCCTCTTCCAACTGATCCAATCCAACTTTCCACCCCCCCCCCACCCCCCCCATTTGTCACCCAATAATAATGCAGTGAATTCAGGCTCCCTCCCTTCTTAAACGGTGGTGTTACATTCATCATTTTCCAGTCCTCTGGAACCCTCCCTGACTCCAGTGATTCCTGAAAAATTACCACCAATGCCTCCACAATCTCCTCAGCTATCTCCTTCAGAATGCTGTGTGTCGTCCATCCAGTCCAGGTGATTTATCCATTTCAGACCTTTCAGCTTCCCCAGCATCTTCTCCTTAGTGATGCCCACTATACTCACCTCTGCCCCTGACTTTCCTGAAGTTCTAGTATGCCACTGGTGTCTTCCACCGTGAAGACTGATGAAAAGTACTGATTCAGTTCTTCTGCCATTTCTTTGTTCCCTATTACTAATTTTCCAGCCTCATTTTCCAATGGTCCAATGTCCATTCTTGCCTCTCTCTCTCTTAACTTTTATATATTGAAAAAAATTCTTGCAATCTTCTTTCATATTACTGGCTAGATTACACTTATTTTTCATCTTCTCCTCCCCTTATTGCTTTTTTGTTGTCCTCTGCTTGCTTTTAAAGGCTTCACAGTCCTCTGACTTCCCACTGATCCTCACCACATTGTATACTTTTTATTTTGCTTTGATTGAAGTTGTTACTCAACTTTCCTGAGTACAATTGGGGGGGGGGGGGGGGAGGAGAGGGGGAGGGGGGCGCATTCAACCTCCTGCGAAGTCTAGTGCAACCAGAAAAAACAGGCTTGAAATCAAGAGATGGTGGAGTTATTGCAAGGCCTCTTCTCACCTACAAGATCCCACTGGTGGCAGGATCGGGGTTTGCGTCCGTCCGCGGAATGATGCAAACGGGTGCAAATACGTCCTAATACGGATCCCTCCCTACCAGAGTCCCCCACTGCACCCCCTAGAGACCCCACTAGAATGGGACACCCCCCCAGATACCCCCCTAAAATGGAAGACACCCCAGAGACTCCCTAGTCCCCCACAGGGATCGCCTCGACAGGGCGGCCCCCCTCCATAGAGAACCCCTAGCTAGAGAGACTACCCACAGAGACCCCTAGATAGGGAGATCCCCACAGAGAAAACATTTGATAGGGAGACCTCCACAGAGACCCCTTGAATAGAGGGACTCCACACAAGGCACCTGGATCGGGGCACCCCCACTGTGATCCCCTGAATAGGGGGATTCCCTAGAGACCTCCAAACTAAAGGGACCACTGAGAGACCCCTAATTAAAGGAACCCTCCACAAAATGCATTCCAATCACCCCCCTTCATGCTTGAGTGATTTTGACGTGCTGAGCAGGAAATTGAGAGCATTTAACTTTGAAGTGATTGATGTTCCTCATCCATGAAGGAATATTAATGAAGCAAGGCTGACACCTCTGTTTGTGGAAGCGGTCAATCAATGAATGGCTTGCAGTTAAATGATCTGAGGGGTTTAAACACAGGTCAATGCTTATCTCTTTACAGGAAGGTGGTGCTTCCTTTGTCTGTGCCAGCAGGTATATGCTCAGGTGAGTTTTACAGCAGTAGTTTTGTTCACTTTTCCCTCTAGCTTCCAAACAGGGTGTCCTTTCTGCGGGGGTCAGTGGGTGGGGGGGGGGGGGGGTACTCCTTTAGTTAGAAGGTCACTGTGGGGGGTTCCTTTAGTTAGGGCTCTCTGGCGGGGTGGTCACTTTAGTTAGGGAGTCTCTGGGGGTTGCCTTTAGTTAGGGGGCCTCAATGGGGGTTCCTTTATTTAGGGAGTCTTTGGGGGGATCATCCTATTCAGGGGCCCTCGGGGGAGGTGTTCCTCCTAGCAAAGGGTCTTAGGGGAGTTCCCCTATTCAGAGGTCTCTGGGGAGCAGGCAGGTTGAGTCACCCCCATACTTGGGGGAGGGGGGGACCCAGAAAATCCAGGGGGGTGGGGCTGATGAGCAATGCTGGGTGGGGGGGGGAGGTGCTTTGTGATGTGGGGGGGGGGGGGGGTTGCCTGTCACTGGACCTCACTATCAGGCTGCTCACTCAAAATGGTGAGCCATAAGCTGAATTCCCTCGCATTCCTTACCATGCATAAATTTTCATCAGTTCTAATTCAACTCCAGGGGGGAACAGTCTCCCGAATGGAGAATCCCAGCCAATTTTTTGAGGACATACATGAAGTTCCCTGAATTTAATATTGGATTCAGAGCCAGTTATAATATGATGCAAGGTATCCTGCGAAGAACAGTGATATTTATTCTTACTTGTTACTTGAAAGCAGTGCTTATGTAGTTACATTGTATATGTTGTGTTGCCCTATTATGTATTTTCTTTTATTCCCATTTCTTCCCATGTACTTAATGATCTGTTGAGCTGCTCGCAGAAAAATACTTTTTACTGTACCTCGGTACACGTGACAATAAACAAATCCAATCCAATCCAATCCAAATATAATATAACCAGCTTGAAAGGAAATATCTTTCAGCTGAAGTGAGAACAAGATAAAAACATTGAAGCCAAATAAATAATAAGAATGTCAAGAAAGAGCCATAAACAAGATAAAAAGCAGCTAAAGGAACAGAGAAAGAACAACTGTAGGATTAAGTGAAACAAATAAATTCAACTTCATTCACATACAGAACCTGAACATAGACGAGGAGGACAGATTGAAAACTATCCCTAAAACCAACATTTCTCTTGTCAAATGACATAATTTATCACAGTAGTGATCTCAGGAACTTATATGCCACTCATGCAAATGTCAGAACCATATCAACCTATTTTCAATATTTTATGCGGACAGCTGCAGTGCAGTGTCACAGCTTCATTTCTCCAGCACTCAGTCTGTCTCAGGGCCTAAAGAATACATTCTCACAATCACATTTAATCACAGTTTTCTTTCACATATCAACAGCCACGGGGGTGGTGCAGCTCTGTTGGGAGTTCTGCAAACTGGCAGAATATAGATTCACACTTGCTGCTTCCCAAACGGTGATTAACATGTCACCTTGGCTACCAATTGCAAAGTGAAAGCTGCACTTTCTCAGAGGAAGGGAGGTCGAATTCTGAGGATGAATCCGCGTGGCTAATTAGGAAGAAGACCTTGAGCAGGTTGCCTACGTTCCTGACAGCTAAGAAACTGCAGCCTTGAAAATGTCATTAGAATTCACAAAGAAGAAGTTATATAAAATTATCCTTCAAAAAACAGAGTACCCAAACTGAGTACAAACTGCACTAAATTTGCAATTGTGTATAACTATAACAGCACAGCCAAGGAAAACAAACAGCAAGCTCAAAATATTTATGCAAAGTCAACCTAAAAGTATTATAGTACATGCCATAAATGAAACAACTTTCAGACAAATTGCTTCTCAGAGAACCTTGCACTCCAGCTTGTGTAAATGCAAATAATTGTTGCTTTATATTTTTACAGGTACCTAATGTAAGGCCGAAGTCCATCAGGCAGTAAAAGTAGGAGAGTCAGAGTAATAGGAAATATTCTCAGCTCATTTATGACCATAAGATATAGGAGCCGAATTAGGCCATTCAATCTATCAAGTCTACTCTGCCATTCGATCAAAGCTGATATGTTCCTCATCTCCATTCTCCTGCCTTCCCCCCGTTATCCCTGAACCCCTTATTATCAAGAACACCAGGGGTGGGATTCACCCCTACCCGGCGGGGCGGGTGGTCCCGGCGGGACGGAGTGGCGTGAACCACTCCGGCGTCGGGCCGCACCAAAGGTGCGGAATCCTCTGCACCTTCAGGGGCTAGGCCCGCCCTGGAGTGGTTGGCTCCCTGCCGACCAGCGGGAAAGGGGTGTGGCGCCACGCCAACCGGCGGCAAAGGACCTCCGCCGGCCGGCGCGAGTTGGCGCAGGCGCAGGAGCGCCAGCGCGTGCTGGCATCATCCCCGTGCATGCACACAGGGATTCGCTTCTGCACCGGGAATGGTGGACGACCGTGGGCTAGGCCACCGTGGGGGCACCTCCCGGGACAGATCCTCCCACGGCCCCCCAAGAACCCCGGAGCCCGCCCGCGCCGCAGGTCCCGCCGGTAAGGGACCTACTCTAATTTACGCCGGCGGGACTGGCAAAGAACGGGCGGGACTTTGGCCCTTCACGGGCCGGAGAATTCGGTCAGCCCCGGGGCCCTTTGAGTCGGGCTGGACCCTGCCATTCTCCGAGGCGGGCGGCAAGACTCACGCCGGGGCAATTTTTTGGGGGGTGGGAGAATTAGGAGGACGGCGGTGGAGGGATTCACGCCGACCACCGGCGATTCTCCCACCCGGCGTGGGGTCGGAGAATTAGGTCTTAGAACACATAAACGAGGAGCAATTTTACCTCTTGAGCCTGCTCCAGCATTCAATACAATCATGGCTGATCTTATCATAGCCTCAACTCCACCGTCCTGCCCTTTCTCTGTAACCCTTCAGCCCATTACTAGTTACAAATCTGTCTAACTCCTCCTTAAATCTACCCACTGTCCCAGCATCCACCGCACACTTAGTTAGCGAACTCCACAGATTCACAACCCTTTGGGAGAAGTAGTTTCTCCTCATCTCTGTTTTTAAATTCGCTACCCCTTATCCTGAGACTATGACCTCTCGTTCTAGAATGACTCACAGGCATTTGACCCCTGGTGGTATATTGGTCAAATATGTTACACTTGCCATAAGTGTCAGATTACGTCAATGTCAGTACATTGTTTTTGTATTCATTCATAATTGTAAGGGCATTGTAAGATCCAAGAAAAGTGACCACGAGGGAACAATTATGGATTTGAAGAAAAAGGGTTTAATAACTTCCTCATTACACTCTCTACTCCCTGAAAGGTATCCCACGCTATCTCACACTCGGGCTGGGGTATTTCTGTCCCAGAGTACCCCAGGTTAAGGGTGCAACCCCGGCATCCCGCATTTCGAAATCGTGGGGCTTGTCATCCTCAAAGGGCGCAAATGGCGGATACGTTGGAGGAAGAGGTACCACTGGTTGTGGGAGCTCCAGGCGGTCTGCATGGACCTCTGGGGTATGACTGCAGAGGTGGTCCACGTGCCTGTTGGACTACTTCCCTTGTGCCCATGCCGAGCAGGAGGCAGGTCCCGACCACTGGATCACACACCTGGTATCCTTAATTCCCGTCTGTGAAATTCCGTATGTAAACTGTGTCACCCGTGGCAAACCCCCGGATGGGTTCGCCTCGAGTCAAGGGGCTCCTGTTTGCTGCGGACCTGTTCCCCGATATCGGGCTCAGCCTTGTGTGCAACCGACGGCCCATCAATAGCTCCGAAGGAGCCACCCTGGTGGTGGTGTGCAGCATGGTATGGTAATAAAAAAAAACCAGGCCAAACGGGTCTCTGGGGAACCCGTGGTCTGCTTCCTCATCCTCAACTTGAAAGTCAGTATCATTCGCTCGGCTAAACCATTTGATAATGGGTGGTAAGGTGCGGTCCTCAAGTGGCAGACATCATTCAGTCGCAAAATATCCCACTCTCGTCGCCAATGTAGGATCCAGAAAAACCGACCACGAGGGAATGATGATGGATTTGAACAAAAAGGATTTAATAACTTACTCAATACACTCTTTGCTCCCTGAAGGAGCTGGGGTATTTATGTCCAAAGTAACCCTGGCTAAGGGTATAGCCCCACCCCTTATCGTGGGATATCATACTCAAATGAGGCCACGGGGAACTTAATGGTACAAACCCGATGGACTTAGGTCATGTTATAACAGGGATATTTTACAAATTCACACTCGCCAGTCTTGGAGCTTTGCTGATCAATAGTAATTATGATTCTGAGGTTGAAAGATGAGCGACCCGGTTGCACAGTGGTTAGCACTGCTGATTCACAGCGCCAGAAACCTGGGTTTGATTCCCGGCTTGGTCACTGTCTGTGCGGAGTCTGCACGTTCTCCCTGCATCTGCGTGGGTTTCATCCGGGTGCTCCGGTTTCCTTCCACAAGTCCCGACAGACGTGCTGTTTGGTGAATTGGACATTCGACATTCTCCCTCAGTATACTCGAACAGGCGGCGGAGTGTGGCAACTAGGGGATTTTCACAATAACTTCATTGCAGTGTTAATGTAAGCCGACTTGTGAGACTAATAAAGATTATTATTATTATTAAGACCCCTCAAGGCTTCCTGGCCATTCAATCAAATGGATGGAAAACTCGATTCCCAATATGTGTTCCTGGCAAGCAATGCCTTTGCCTCACAATGGAACTTAAATTTGTAAAATATGCCCCAAAGGTTTCTAGAAAGGTTATGGACTGGATTATCCATCCTGGGATGGCCGGAATGCATTCCCCTATGGGGCATAAAATCAGGCGTCGAGACAAAATTGGAATTGGCGCCGGATGCCGACCCGAATGCCAAGCTCCAACCCCGCCTGTGGCGCGTGAACAAGTTCCACACCGCAGGCCAGCGGGAGCATGTAAATATATGCACATGGGGCGGAATGACCCATTTGCATTTACTTAGCAGGCCCGGCACCCTATGCTCTGTCCTCCGTATGAAGCCACCCAAAGCCTAGCACCCCCCTGCACCGCAAATCAGCCCCTGCCCCACACAGTAGCCCCCAACACCCGAATTGTCTGAGTGCCCCCCAACCCCAAGTATGGAGGTGCCCCAAACCCCCCTCCTCCCTCCTCTGGGACCTCTGTTATAGGGAAATAACCCCGAGGGATCCTGTGACAGGGAGATGCCCCTGGCATCCCTGTGATAGGAGGAAACCCCACAGGGACCCCTGTGATAGGAAGGCATCCCACAGGGACCCCTTTGATCGGGGGACCCCCATATAAATTGCACCAAGTGCATTCTAATCACTCAAGCGTGTGATTTCATGGCACTTGCCTCTCTTTGATGTGGTCAATGATTACAAACATTGGGGTTTCACCACTTAGGCCACTGAAGTGTAAAAGAATATGAATGGATCAAAGCTGCAGATGTTTTTTTTATGAGCTGTCAATCACAGACCACTACTCAGAAGTTATGAGTGGCCTGCATAAAGTGGATCTGTGAGAACTCAGGGGAAGGCACAGCTGCTCTCCTTTGAGGAATGGACATGTGGAGCTGCAAGGTAAGTAGTCCAGCAATAATGCTTCTCACTGCCCCTTTCTAGACTGCTCTCTAGCTTCCAGACAGGGGTCAGTTTTCTGGGGACAGTGGGGGTCTCTTATTACATGGGTCCCTGGGGGGTCCCCCTATTACAGGAGCCCTTGAGGAGGGCGGGGCTGGTAACCCTTGTACCTGGGGGTAGGGGGGCACCCAGGCAGTCCGGGGGTGGGGAGCTGCCATACGGTGCAGTGCGTAGGGGTGGGGGGGGGGGGGGGGGTTGGGGGGGGGGGGTGCTGACTTGCAATACCAGTGGTAGGGACTGATTTGCATGTGGAGAGGGTCAGAGCCGATGAATGGGGGTGGGTTGCCAGCCGTGGGACCTTGCCATTGGGTCACCCGCTCAAAATGGCTGCCTGATAGCGGGATTCCCTGGGAAAACTCGTATTCCACGCATTTCACAAATTTGCATGGCATGGAACACTGATGTGCATCCTGTTTTAGACCAGAAGGGGATCGTAAAACTGCTGCAATTAATCTCCGGCGGGAGGGCAAATGGAGAATCCAACGCTATGTTTTTCCATCTTAAGAGGCAGATATACTTACAATACCAATTCAATGGAAAACACCTTAAGGGCCACTTGAAAATTGGATTCAAATATGTGTTCTTGACACAATCTATAGCCAAGCAACAACCACAACTTGCATTTATATAGTGACTTCAAAGTAGTAAAATATTAAATGCATGATATAAATTGACACAGAACCAGGGGAGATAGTTGGGCATGTCACCAAAAGCTTTGTCAAGGTGCTAGAGTGTCTTAAAGGAGGCATTTGTTTTGGTGTGTGCAGGAATCACCAAGCT
The DNA here is from genome assembly GCF_047496885.1 of Scyliorhinus torazame. Taxonomy (NCBI): domain Eukaryota; kingdom Metazoa; phylum Chordata; class Chondrichthyes; order Carcharhiniformes; family Scyliorhinidae; genus Scyliorhinus; species Scyliorhinus torazame. The sequence goes on along the minus strand of NC_092710.1, from coordinate 175,740,723 downwards.
AGGCAATTGCTTCCGCAGTGACTAAATGGAGCTTTCTGAACCCTCTGCTGAATTTTGCCAGGGGACAGTCTTCAATGATGTGAGTCATTGATTGGTGGACACCACTGCTGCAGTCCAGGTTCCCTGCAAAGCCTCACTTGTGCCGATTTGTTGCATAAAGGCCTTGACTGTTATGGAACTGGTTGAGGAGAGCCCAATGTTGGCCTGGCAAGTTGAAACCGGGGGTGGGCTGTGGGTTCTGTGATAAGGAAATGGTTTTTAATGGCGGTGGGTTGGTTCCATTCCTGCTGTCATAGGCTGTTATTCTGTGGCACAGTGGTCTTAGCCATACAGGCTGACATGATGGGAGATAAGCAGCAGGTGGATTGATAAGGTCCTCGTGTAGTGGAAGTCTTGCGTTGATGTAAACCTTATCCATAAGTTTTTTTGTTACAATATCCCTCCTTATGTGGAGGGGTGGGATATAGCTTAGGACTGGGAGCCAGAAGAGTTGAGTTGATCGAACGGTACCCGAGATGATACGCATTGTTGTGTTGAGCTGGGTATCTACAAGATGAGTTGTACTATTCTGATGCACAGTACTCTGCAGTCGGGTAGACAACACCCCATGAAGAGCCAGCAAGTTTGCTGAGGAGGTTGTTTCAAGTTCTGATCTTTGCTGCTAACTTGCTCAGGAAGTAGGTATGAAAGATGGAAAAATAAAGAGAGTGAGGGGGGGAATTTCCAGGGTTAATGGTGGGGGCAGCTGAATTAAGGTCACCAGAGGTGGGGTGAAGAAAGGGGATGAATAGGAGGACTATGTTGAAGGAATACAGAGTTCTGATATGGTCTGAGGGCTTTATCAGAGAAAAAGAGATGAGGCAAAAGAAAGATTTGAACAAAATGATTACATTTTTAAAGTGAGGACCGGGAAAGGTTTAGCTCAGTCAGTCAGGCAGCTAGCATGTGGTTCAGAATAATGTCAACAGCACAGGTTTTGATCCCTGTTCTCTCTGAAGTAAATGTGGAGCCAGCCTCCTCACCTTGCCCATAATAAAATCACAGCAGATACCATGGTAAGGTGAATAATTAAGGATGCTACCTGGGGCAGAAGAAGGAGATTGATGGACTAGGAGCTGACATTATGCAATGTGTGACCACTTTCAGACAGACAGCTCATATCAGTTTGAAGTCACATGAACAGCAGTGACTTTTATCCTATGCAATATAGGATAAAATTTGCATTTAACATGCTTGGGTAGTACTTTGCACCATCTAGAACTTGAAAATGTGTGCAGACTCTTTTCAACGTTGGGAGAAATTTGTTGCCTGCACTTGCTTATAGAACAATAAAATCTAGCTGACTGGGAGTGTAACTTTTCTTGTGTGCTTGGCTATGCCAACAAGGTTCCTTTCTGGCTGAATTTGACTGACATGCAATGATAATGTAGTGTCACTAGTATAATTACAGTCTGTAACTCACATGGATATTAGTTTCAATCATACACGGGAAGCCTTAATGACCCCTTTGAACAGAAAAATGGAATAAATGGAAATGCAGGCATCGTCTAATAATTGTGTTCACACTTTGAGGTCAGTGGTATTTTAGCAAACATGCTGCACTTGGGTTGGTTTTATTGTTTCACACTCTGGATCTGGCACTTTTCAAAAGTTTAAGACCTTCAGTGACAATGATGGTTAAAAAATGTTTATGACTCCATTTCAAAGCACTTACCTGCACTTTTGCTTCTGACAATTAACATATTGAGTGATCAGTCTCACAACAAAAATGTAAGTTAATCTGTGAACTAGGTGTCATAGTAATTGTGTTCAGCATGACAACTCTTACCTATCCTATTATATATTTCATTGCGTATTCTATAAGACACCAAATAGATAGAGGATAAATTTACAGGCAAATTTCAGAAAGATGTAAGGATTGTAGAATACTGGTAATGGGGGACCTCAATTGCCTAATATGAACTCAGAAAATAACAATGTTATGGCACGGTAGCACAGTAATTAGCACCAGGGTCCCAGGTTCTATTCCCTACTTGGGTCACTGTCTGTATGGAGTCTGCACGTTCGCCCCCTGTCTGCGTGGGTTTCCCCCGGGGTGCTCCGGTTTCCTCCCACAGTCCAAAGACGTGCAGGTTAGGTGGATTGGCCATGCTAAATTGCCCATAGTGTCCAAAAAGGTTAGGTAGGGTTACTGCGTTACGGGGATAGGGTGGAGATGTGGGCTTCAGTAGGGTGCTCTGTTCAAGGGCCGGTGCAGACTCGATGGGCCGAATGACCTCCTGCCGCACTGTAAATTCTATGACTGTCCCTTTGTACCAGGTATGACTCCAACCAGCGGAGAGTTTTCCCCCTGATTCCCATTGAGTCCAGTTTAGCGAGGGCTCCTTGATGCTACACTTGGTCAAATGTTTCCTTGATGTCAAAGGCAGTCACTCTCACCTCACCTCTGGAGTGCAGCTCTTTGGGCCATTTTAAACCAAGGCTGTAATGAGATCAGAAGCTGAGTGACCCTGGCAAAACCATAACTGATAATTAGTGACCTGATTATTACCATGCAAGTGCCACTTGATAGTGATAGCAGTGTTAACGATCCCTTCCATCACTTTGCTGATGATCAAGGGTGGACTGATGGGGTGGTAATTTGTCAGGTTGAACTTGTCCTGCTTTTTGTGGACAGGACACACCTGGACAACTTTCCACATTACCAGCTAGATGCCAGTGCTGTAGTTGTACTGGAACAGCTAGTCTAAGAGCAAAAATCTTCAACATTATTGCTGGAATATTGTCAGGGGCCATGGCCTGTGCAGTATCCAATGCCTTCAGCTATTTCTTGATAGAACATGGAGCAAATCGAATCAGATGAAGACTGACATCTGTGATGCTGGGGACCTCTGGGGGAGGTCAAGATAAATCAATTGTATAGGATTTTGGTGAGACCACTATTATGTCCAGTTTTGGTCTCCTTATTTGAAGAAGGATGTGGGGCTTTGGAGGCAGGTCAAAGGAGATTCACCAAAGGGATGAAAGTATGACATATGAGGAGAGATTAAACCGTTTGAGCTTATACTCGCTGGAGTTAAGAAGGATGAGAGGGGTTCTGAGATATGTAAGATATTAAAAGGGATTGATAAAGTAAATATAGACCAAATGTCTATAGGTTTGATTCCCCGCTGGGACACTGTCTGTGCGGAGTGTGCACATCCTCCCCGTGTGTGAGTGGGTTTCCTCCGGGTGCTCCGGTTTCCTCCCACAATCCAAAGACGTGCAGGTTAGGTGGGTTGGCCATGATAAATTGCCCTTAGTGTCCAAATAGGTTCGAAGGGGTTATTGGGTTACAGGGATAGGGTGGAAGTGAGGGCTTAAGTGGGTCGGTGCAGACTCGATGGGCCGAATGGCCTCCTTCTGCACTGTAAGTTCTATGTTCAAATGTTGCCCCTTGTAGATTTTAGATTTAGATTAAGATTTATTGTCATGTGTACCGAGGTACAGTGAAAAGTATTGTTCTGGTGGTGGCCATGGAGTGAGTGGTCGAACACAGAGCAGGTCCGACTCAAAGGCATTGGTTTGACCTCTTTTTAACTGAAAGTGGGGTAATTTCACCAGGAAAGTGTAGCTGAAGGTGTGGAGGAGAAGTTCCCACGTGAGTGGCATGTCTGCTGGTTATCAGACCTGGCAAAAAAAGGTTAAAGATCTGGCCAAGGAACTGGAGGAGGCCTGTGGCGCAGTAGCAATTGTGAAGATTGCGGAGGGGGAAGGATTGTCGCAAGTTGGAAAACCCCAGATGGAGCAGTTGATGGTGTTTATTAGAGAGGAGTTCCATCAGCAGCGAAAGGAGATGTACAAGGATTGGTCGAAGGCCATCGAGGGAGCGGTAGAGCCCCTGAAAGGATTGATGGAGCGAGCTGAGAAATGTCTGGAGGCACAGGACTCACAGATCCGGGAGATGGAGAGGGTGATGTCCGACCACAGCGATCGGGTGGTGGCATTGCAGACGGAGGTGGAGCTCCTGGGGGACCTTTGCAAGCCGTTAAGGGCAAAGGTAGAGGAGCAGGAGAACAGGTTCAGAAGGCAGAACCTGCACATTGTCGGCCTGCCTGAATGTGTGGAAGGTACAAGTGCCACAAGATACGTTTCAAGGATGCTGATGGGGCTGGTGGCGGAGGAGGTCCTGGACAAGGCCCCGGAGGTGGACAAGGTGCAAGGGTCTCTAAGGCAGAAGCTGAGAGCGGGGGAGTCACCACAGGTGTTGATTGTGAGGCTCCATAATTTTGTGGAGAAGGAAAAGATCCTGGGATGGGCCAGGGATAAGCGGAACTGTGAATGGGAGGAAAACAGGGTCCGAATCTATCAGGACATCGGAGTGGAGCTGGCGAAGAGGAGTGCCGGGTTTAACAACCCGGGTGTGGGCAGCACGGTAGCATAGTGGTTTGCACAGTTGCTTCACAGCTCCAGGGTCCCAGGTTTGATTCCCGGCTTGGGTCACTGTCAGTGTGGAGTTTGCACGTTCTCCCCCTGTCTGCGTGGGTTTCCTCCGGGTGCTCCGGTTTCCTCCCACAGTCCAAAAATGTACAGATTAGGTGGATTGGCCATGATAAATTGCACTTAGGTTAGGTGGGGTTACTAGGTTACGGGGATTGGGTGGAGGTATGAATTTAAGTGGGTGCTCTTTCCAAGGGCCGGTGCAGACTTGATGGGCCGAATGGCCTCTTTCTGCTCTATAAATTCTATGATTCTATGGACAAGGCCAAAGCAGTTCTACATAATGAAGGCAGGTCTGGTTTGGGGTATTATACCCTACAAAACCTTGGGTGGCTTTTGATAGCCGGGAATACTATTTTGAAACCCCAGAGAGGCCAATGACTTCATCAGAGACCATAAACTGGGGGAGAATTGAATGTTGATGGGAGATGGAGTAGCTGGAACCAGCAGAGATCGGAAAATGTGGGTAGTGTGGGGGCTGGAGGGTGGGGGGCTTTTTCTTGGGTGGGGTGATTTTGTCACTGTGATTGTTTGTTAAGGGGCAATAAGTTTGTAAGGGGACAACTGTCTCCCTGTGGTGTTGTTCTTTTTGAAGGGGGTGACCTGTGGTTTTGGAACTGTCTTTGTTTGTGTGGGAATTGGTGGGGTCCACGGGAGCCGCTTACACAGACCAAGGGGGGAAGGGTGGGGGGAGGGGGAGGTAGGAGGGGCCTTCGGGTAGGAGCTGCCACGCTGGCAGGTATTGCTGGTGAACCGAAGTAAGGTGGGGGAGGTGGCTGTGAGGGATAGCCAAGTTGGGGAGGGGTGCAGGGGCCAGGGGGAGAGGTGGGGAGGGGGATGCAACGTGGCAGTGCTGGAAAATGAACTTGGTCATGGGTGTGCACACACATTTATACGCCACCTACTGGGCGGAGCCAGCAGGCAGGGATTTACCCCCGTACCTCTAGTACAGGAGCCTTACCGTACTACATCTAATATACAGTTACTACATCTAATATACAGTTAGTGGTGACTACCACACCAGCTCACCACTGATCAGTCAGTGGTAGGGAAATTACTGGAGAGAATTCTTCGAGACAGGATCTACTCCCATTTGGAAGCAAATGGACATATTAGTGAGAGGCAGCATGGTTTTGTGAAGGGGAGGTCGTGTCTCACTAACTTGATAGAGTTTTTCGAGGAGGTCACAAAGATGATTGATGCAGGTAGGGCAGTGGATGTTGTCTATATGGACTTCAGTTAGGCACTTGACAAGGTCCCTCATGGTAGACTAGTACAAAAGGTGAAGTCACACGGGATCAGGAGTGAGCTGGCAAGGTGGATACAGAACTGGCTAGGTCATAGAAGGCAGAGAGTAGCAATGGAAGGATGCTTTTCTAATTGGAGGGCTGTGACCAGTGGTGTTCCGCAGGGATCAGTGCTGGGACCTTTACTGTTTGCAGTATATATAAATGATTTGGAGGAAAATGTAACTGGTCTGATTAGTAAGTTTGCAGACGACACAAAGGTTGGTGGAATTGCGGATAGCGATGAGGACTGTCAGAGGATACAGCACGATTTAGATTGTTTGGAGACTTGGGCGGAGAGATGGCAGATGGAGTTTAATCCGGACAAATGTGAGGTAATGCATTTTGGAAGATCTAATGCAGGTAGGGAATATACAGTGAATGGTAGAACCCTCAAGTGTATTGAAAGTCAGAGAGATCTAGGAGTACAGGTCCACAGGTCACTGAAAGGGGCAACACAGGTGGAGAAGATAGTTAAGAAGGCATACGGCATGCTTGCCTTCATTGGCCGGGGCATTGAGTATAAGAATTGGCAAGTCATGTTGCAGCTGTATAGAACCTTAGTTAGGCCACACTTGGAGTATAGTGTTCAATTCTGGTTGCCACACTACCAGAAGGATGTGGAGGCTTTAGAGTGGGTGCAGAAGAGATTTACCAGAATGTTGCCTGGTATGGAGGGCATTAGCTATGAGGAGTGGTTGAATAAACTCGGTTTGTTCTCACTGGAACAACGGAGGTTGAGGGGCGACCTGATAGAGGTCTACAAAACTATGAGGGGCATAGACAGAGTGGATAGTCAGAGGCTCTTCCCCAGGGTAGAGGGGTCAATTACTAGGGGGCATAGGTTTAAGGTGAGAGGGGTAAGGTTTAGACTAGATGTACAAGGCAAGTTTTTTTACACAGAGGATAGTGGGTGCCAGGAACTCGCTACCGGAGGAGGTGGTGGAAGCAGGGACGATAGTGACATTTAAGGGGCATCTTGACAAATACATGAATAGAATGGGAATAGAGGGATACGGACCCAGGAAGTGTAGAAGATTGTAGTTTAGTCGGGCAGCATGGTCGGCACGGGCTTGGAGGGCCGAAGGGCCTGTTCCTGTGCTGTACATTTCTTTGTTCTTTGTTCTTTGTTCTTTGTTCTAAATTCAACCTGTTTGTTTGCGAGGATGAGTTTGCTTCAATTTAAGGTCGTGCATAGGGTGCATATGACTCGGGCGAGGATGAGTAGGTAGCGGATGAGTATGAGAAGTGTCGGCGAGGACCAGTAAATCACTCGCATATGTTCTGGAGTTGCGAAAAATTGCTGAGTTACTGGGAAGAGGTGTTCGGGACGCTATCAAAAAGGGTGGAGGTAGATTTTGGTGGCAATTCTTGGGGTATCGGAAATGCTGGAGCTGATGGAGGGGAGGAGGGCCGATGTTGTGGCCTTCGCCTCTTTGGTTGCCCGGCGAAGGATTCTGCTGGAATTGCAGTCGACAATGCCCCCAGAGGTGACGGCCTGGCTGGGGGACCTGCACGATTTCCTCCGGCTGGAAAAGATGAAGTTTGAATTGAGGGGATTAGCAGAGGGCTTTGGGATAGGTGGGAACTGTTCATGGCAATGTTTGAGGAATTGCTTGTCACAGAGGTGGGGGGGAGGGGGGGGGGGAGGACGGTTGATGTTGTGTTTTGTTATGTATTTCCCGTAACAGCCTCCCCGAACAGGCGCCGGAATGTGGCGACTAGGGGCTTTTCACAGTAACTTCATTTGAAGCCTACTTGTGACAATAAGCAATTTTCCTTCATTTCATTTCATTTAAGTAATACAGCCCTGCCGGTGGGACGTCATGTGGTCATATCAGGATGTTCCTGTGTGGAGGGTATTAGCAATGAGGAGAGATTGAATAAACTGGGATTGTTCTCCCTAGAGATGGAGGCTGAGGGGCGACCTGATAGAAGTTTATAATATTATTAGGGGTATAGATAGGGTGAACAGTTGGAGGCTTTTTCCCAGGGCAGAAATGGCAATTACAAGAGGGCCCAGGTTCAAGGTGAGGGGGGAAAGGTTCAGTGGAGATGTGTGGGGGAAGTTTTTTACACAGAGGGTGGTGGTGGCCTGGAATGCACTGTCAAGTGAGGTGGTTGAGGCAGATACATTAGCGGCCTTTAAGACTTACCTGACAGGGTATAGAAGGATACAGACGGTTAGTCTAGATGGGATTCGTGATCGACGCAGGCTTGGAGGGCCGAAGGGCTTGTTCCTGTGCTGTATTGTTCTTTGTTCTTTGTAGTGATGTCAGTGTTTGCACGGGATTTAGTTCTCCATCTTAGCATTATAGAACATTACAGCGCAGTACAGGCCCTTCGGCCCTCGATGTTGCGCTGACCTGTGAAACCACTCTAAAGCCCATCTACACTATTCCCTTATCGTCCATATGTCTATCCAATGACCTTTTGAATGCCCTTAGTGTTGGCGAGTCCACTACTGTTGCAGGCAGGGCATTCCACGCCCTTACTACTCTCTGAGTAAAGAACCTACCTCTGACATCTGTCCTATATCTATCTCCCCTCAATTTAAAGCTATGTCCCCTCGTGCTAAACATCACCATCCGTGGAAAAAGGCTCTCACTGTCCACCCTATCCAATCCTCTGATCATCTTGTATGCCTCAATTAAGTCACCTCTTAACCTTCTTCTCTCTAACGAAAACAGCCTCAAGTCCCTCAGCCTTTCCTCATAAGATCTTCCCTCCATACCAGGCAACATTCTGGTAAATCTCCTCTGCACCCTTTCCAATGCTTCCACATCCTTCCTATAATGCGGCGACCAGAATTGCACGCAATACTCCAAATGCGGCCGCACCAGAGTTTTGTACAGCTGCAACATGACCTCATGGCTCCGAAACTCAATCCCTCTACCAATAAAAGCTAACACATCGTACACCTTCTTAACAACCCTCTCAACCTGGGTGGCAACTTTCAGGGATCTATGTACATGGACACCGAGATCTCTCTGCTCATCCACACTGCCAAGAATCTTACCATTAGCCCAGTACTCTGTCTTCCTGTTATTCCTTCCAAAATGAATCACCTCACACTTTTCTGCATTAAACTCCATTTGCCACCTCTCAGCCCAGCGCTGAAGCTTACCTATGTCCCTCTGTAACTTGTAACATCCTTCCGCACTGTCCAGAACTCCACCGACTTTAGTGTCATCTGCAAATTTACTCACCCATCCTTCTACACCCTCCTCCAGGTCATTTATAAAAATGACAAACAGCAGTGACCCCAAAACAGATCCTTATTGTCCAGTAAGAAGTCTTACAACACCAGGTTAAAGTCTAACAGGTTGGTTTCGATGTCACTAGCTTTCGGAGCGCTGCTCCTTCCTCAGGTGAATGAAGAGGTCTGTTCCAGAAACACATATATAGACAAATTCAAAGATGCCAGACAATGTTTGGAATGCGAGCATTAGCAGGTGATTAAATCCTTACAGATCCAGAGATGGGGTAACCCCAGGTTAAAGAGGTGTGAATTGTACCAAGCCAGGACAGTTGGTAGGATTTCGCAGGCCAGATGGTGGGGGATGAATGTAATGCGACATGAATCCCAGGTCCCGGTTGAGGCCGCACTCATGTGTGCGGAACTTGGCTATAAGCTTCTGCTCGGCGATTCTGCGTTGTCGTGCGTCCTGAAGGCCGCCTTGGAGAACGCTTACCCGGAGATCAGAGGCTGAATGCCCTTGACTGCTGAAGTGTTCCCCAACTGGAAGGGAACATTCCTGCCTGGTGATTGTCGCGCGATATCCATTCATTCGTTGTCGCAGCGTCTGCATGCTCTTGCCAATGTACCACGCTTCGGGACATCCTTTCCTGCAACGTATGAGGTAGACAACGTTGGACTTTAACCTGGTGTTGTAAGACTTCTTACTGTGCTCACCCCAGTCCAACGCCGGCATCTCCACATCATTAGTATTGTATGAGGAACACCTCCTGATTAACCTTGCATTTTGTTTGGAGAAAACTCAAGTGTTTGGTACCTCCATACCTTTTCTCTTCATGGCACATTGAGAATATAATATGCACATAGTCCTTTGAAAAGCATTTCATAATGTACCACATTATAACTTTTTAGCACAATTGAAGCACGTGGATATAAAGGCACAGTGAAATTGTGGTTATGAAATTGGCTATGAGGCTGGAAGTAGGGGGGTGGTCAATAGTAGTTCTTCAGGCTGGAAGGAGGAATATAATGATGTTCCACAGAGACAAGTTCCAGAATCACTGCTCTTTTTGTTGAATATTAATGACCTAAACTTGGATACACAGGACGCAATTTAATAATTTAGTTTCAGTTGACGCAAAACTCAAATGCATAAGAACAGAGGAACATGAGAATTAGGAGCAGAAGTCGGCAATTCAGCCCTTCGAGCCTGCTCTGCTATTCATGGCTGATTTCTTCCTGATCTCAAACCCACCTCCCCACCTGGTCCCCATATCCCTTTAACACATTTTTTTATCAGAAATATATCTATCTCCTTAAAACCCTTTAATGACTCCAATTCCACCTCACCATAGGTCAGTAAATTCAGCAAATCATGAGGATATCACAGACTTCAGCATCTGTTTTGATGACGTTCTGCAGGATACACTGATACCTGTATATCAATGAGACTTCTGGGCCAATGAATCCATCTTCATTGACATCACATATTGTTTGCAGACTTGAAACTATTCTTACCTATATTCTACACATCAGTGTTTTTCAAACCTTTTTTCCCAGGACTCACTTTTACCAACTGCCGAACCTCTGGGACCCACGCCGCCCAACCACCATTCCTCCATATCTTTAATGTGACAGGTGAGCCTGCTTGGTACTCACGATCTTACTTGCTGTGTCATTCAATGTTACATTTATGTGAAGGACTTCAGCAGATGATTTAAGTTCTCGCTGCATCCTTTGAAAAAAATCAAGAGGTTTGTCCTCGAACTCACCACGCTTAGTCTTCAAATACCTTTGAAGTTTTGAGGGTTTTGAACTCTCATTTGCCAGTATTTCTCAGCATATAACACACATGGGCTTTGAATTCTGATTTACATTGGCACAATTATCAAATCATTTTTCTCCTGGTTTGTTCCTGATTTCAGTTTTTTCTTTGCTGGGTGTTCACCAGAGGCTTTGGAGCTCTGCAGACAGCTCACACCAGCACTGCTTTGTCCTGTCGTGGACTCTCCTGAGAAGCTTTCTCAAGCAGATTCAGTTGTGTCTCAGGCCCTCTCTTCCTTCTTACTAAATGACGCATCTTCAGTTCTTCATACAGTGATGTTACTTGCTTGCTGGCAGCTACAAAATGGAGGAATCTCTCCTTCGTGATTTTGTGCCCAAAGTGCGGATGTACAAGGTGCGTGGCATCAATGTATGTCCCGGATGCGTGACCTTCTTTCTTCCGCCGCTTCTGGTGGGAAGGCTCCATCGTTTGTATTTAAAGGCCGGTCACGGCCGGCATTCTTAACTAAAATCCAGTCGCGGCTGGCATTCTTAAAGCCGGTCGCAGCCATTGGGCACTTTTCCACGATCGGGAATGCAGTGACCAATTGTCTCCCGACACCCTCCCGCAACCCACCCACAGGTCGCAACCTTCACTTTGGAAAACTCACCCTCGAGAAACCAATCACAGATTGATCACATACCCCTTAAACCTTAAAATAGGAATTAGTCTTGCTTCATTGAGGCCAATCCGAAATCAATAACATCATGATCACACTGCGGATTGTGGTTTGGGAAAAGTTAATAAGCAGTAGTTTTCACTGACCAACATGTGCAGAAAGTTTGAAACTGAAGTTTGCAGAGTCTGCGGTCCTCAGGGAAGCAAACGTTATGGAGAAAGAACGAAAACCAAGGGACAACCTGCAGCGAAGGCTGAAGCTGAAAGCGAGAGTCGGAGTATGTTAGTCAAGTCTGTCCTGTTTTTGCTAAGTATTAATCTACAATTTATTAAAATTTCACCAAACTGATTCCTGTTATCCAGTCCAAATGGTTAAAATCTCAAATAACCGGGCAGTACGGTGGCACAGTGGTTAGCACTGCTGCCTCACAGCACCGAGGACCCAGGTTTGATCCTGTCCCGGTTCACTGTCCATCTGGAGTTTGCAGATTCTCCCCATGTCTATGTGGGTCTCACCCCCAAAACCCAAAGATATGCAGGGTAGGTGGATTGGCCACACTAAATTGCCTCTTAATTGGATTTATTTTTTAAAAAAGTCTCAAATAACCACAATTTGAATTTAAGTTCAAATCAGGGGCAAGATTCTCCGACCCCCCGTCGGGTCGGAGAATCGGCAGGGGCTGGCGTGAATCCCGCCCCCGCCGGTTGCCAAATTCTCCGGCACCGGATATTCGGCGGGGGCGGGAATCGCGTCGCGCCGGTTAGCGGCCCCCCCTCCGCGATTCTCCGGCCCGGATGGGTCGAAGTCCCGCCGCTAAAATGCCTGTCCCGCCGGCATAGATTAAACCACCTACCTTACCGGCGGGACAAGGCGGCGCGGGCGGGCGGGCTCCGGGGTCCTGGGGGGCGCGCGGGGCAATCTGGCCCCGGGGGGTGCCCCACGGTGGCCTGGCCCGCAATTGGGGCCCACCGATCCGCGGGCGGGCCTGTGCCGTGGGGGCACTCTTTCCCTTCCGCCTTCGCCACGGTCTCCACCATGGTGGAGGCGGAAGAGACTCCCTCCACTGCGCATGCGCGGGGATGCTGTGAGCGGCCGTTAACGCTCCCACGCATGCGCCGCCCGGAGAGGTCATTTCCGCGCCAGCTGGCGGGGCACCAAAGGCCTTTTCCGCCAGCTGGCGGGGCGGAAATTAGTCCGGCGCCGGCCTAGCCCCTTAAGGTTGGGGCTCGGCCCCCCAAGATGCGGAGCATTCCGCACCTTTTGGGCGCGCGATGCCCGACTGATTTGCGCCGTTTTGGGCGCCAGTCGACGGACATCGCGCCGATACCGGAGAATTTCGCCCAATGTTTCGAACTTAGAGTCCTGCTGACAGTTGGAGCAAGTATTTCTCAATGTAGAAATTACTTAGTGTTGGCTATATCATTGTTACTAGTTTTGGGGGGGAAAAAACTGAAAAATAAATGAAAGAAATGGAACCCACTTGCCTTCATCAATACAATCCAGATATATGTCCTGGAAATGTAAGAAGAGGCCAGCTTTCATCATCTACACTTAACAGAGGGTTAATCACTAAGATGGTCACCTTGTGGCACAATTGTAATTGGTAGCTTCTCTGCCTCTGAATCAGAAGCTCTGGGTCCAAGCTCTGGGTGGCACAGTTGTTAGTGCTGCTGCCTCACAGCACAAGGGACCCAGGTTCATTTCCGGCCTTGGGTGACGGTGTGGAGTTTGCATGTTCTCCTTGTGTCTGCATGGGTTTCCTCCAGGTGCCCCAGTTTCCTCCCAGAGTCCAAATCTGGTCAGATTATGTGGATTAGCCATGATCATTGCGTGGGATTACAGGGATAGGCGGAGGATTGGGCCTGGGTACATTACTCTTTTGCAGGGTCAGTGCAGGAACCGAATGGCCTCCTTCTGCACTGTAGCAATTCTATACATATTGTCACAGTAACTGTCATGATATCCACATTAGCATATCATGGTGCAATCACACACACACTGATGGATAGGCAGTTGGACCAACCAGCACACACATAACATCGCAGCCAATCACCAGTGAGAGCACATGCACTATAAAACAGGGAACACCACAGTTCCCGCTCATTCTACCAGGAGATAGCACAGAGCACAGAGCTCACAGCGTGCCACTCAGACATAGATCATGTGCTGAGTGCCTCACTAAGATAGTGATAAGGCTGGGTCCACAGGTTAGCTGGTGAAGCACGTACCCAAGCCAGTAGTTAGTTGTTACCGTTGATCAGACAATAAAACAGAATTGTACCATCTACAGCTGTGTTGGATCATTTGTGCATCAGAACACCCAACACGACAGTAACTTGGGAGGCTAATGGCTGGATGATTAGTGGGTTAGATTGGTGTCAACAGTCTGGCGATTGATCCACGGTCCAGCTCGGGTGGATTCTAGAACTGCCTCTTTACCAAACCTGGGTGGAGCTTGCAGTGCTCTGGGTCAGATCTGCCTTCTGGCAGAAAATGGAAGAAGCGGTCACAAAGTTACAGACCAAGTTACACTGCTGCCTCACAGCGCCAGGGACCCGGGTTCAATTCTGGCCTTGGGTGACTGTGTGGAGTTTGCACTTCCTCCCTGTATCTGCGTGGATTTCCTCCGGGTGCTCCGGTTTCCTCCCATGGTCCAGAGATGTGCAGGTTAGGTGGACTGGCCATGCTGAATTGCCCCATCGTGTCCAAAATGTTAGGGTGGGGGTGTAGCCAAGTTAGGGTGTTCTTTCGGAAGGTCAGTGCAGGCTCGATGGGTCGAATGGCCTCCTTCTACACTGTAGGGATTCTATGATTTTCCCAAACCAACACAGTGAACCCTAAGATTTCTGTTGTAACTCTACCATAAATGCCCATCAGCCTGGTCCCATGTGTGGTTCTTTTCCAAATAAATCTTTGGACTAAAGTGAACCAAATTTAAAGAGAAACCATTTGCAATCAATTTGTTTCACACATGTGGATTTATTTTCTTTCCTCTTTGTTTTCCCTTGATGACATTATCGCCTCCTATCTAATATAATGCTTCCCCATCAGTGAGAAGAATACATGTGGCAGCAACCAGGTACATTATGATACATGCCATGATTTAAATCCATTGGAGGCGGGGTATCTGCCAGTATAATTGCGTGTGTGTTATAGATACAGATGGCTGTGACAATCACTTAAAGCCAAAACCATTACCTGCAACATAGGCAGAAGCATAATAACATAATGCAAGGTGACTAGGAGGGACTAAGACCTCACACTTCTTTATTTTATAAAATATATATAGATATCCTCAAAACTATTTTTAAAATAAAAAAAAACATAGATCCTTAAAACGGCTGAATCTGTCTGTGATTTCTGAACAAAAGGAGCTGCCCACCTGTATTGGTGAGACTCGCAAACTGTTATCTCTGGGGAACCACCAACGACCATCTGTGGGCTGCCCAGCACAAATTCAGAGAATTCTATAAACCCCAACTACATCTCATAAACCCAGGCTCGTCAGCTAAGACAAAGGGCTCCACAACCTTGCTTTCAACTCTTGATTGTTGAGACATTTAACAATCTCAGAGACCCGATGAGAGATTATAGATCTTTTGTCAAAGGCAGATGTGAGGAGGTGTGAAGCTTGTGACATGGCCTGCTGGTTTGTGGAATAGTAATGTAGTCTTGCTGAATTGCACAGCTCTGTTGTTCTGCTGTTTCCATCTGACTGGCAACCTCACAGAAAAGGAACTCTTCCCATCTTGAATACCTGGCCCCTTTTAGGTTGCTTCTGCTGGAACTTCCATATCATCTACTTCATCACTGCATGTGCACCTCATTGTGTGAAGTCAATTCCACAAAGGAATACCTCATTGGATTTGATTTTGAACTCTGGAACCTATAAGAACCAATATTTATATTCTCTGTGGTCTCTGGACTGTAAATCCTTCTGTTCTCTATCCCTTCCCTTATTGTCTGAGTATGGAGGTGACGTTGCAACCCTCCTCCTGCATTTTGAGTTTGTACAAATAAATTAACCCTTTGTATTTATTCTATCTTGAGTTTGCTGTGAAGTCACTGATAGAAAATTGGATTGCACCAAAACTGAGGAATTTGGAAATATCCCATCCCTTATAAAGAGGGAACAAATCAAAACACCTTTCTATTTATGGATGGGTGGTGAAAAGAGAAATTTGTTCTTTTAAAATTATCCCAAGTCCATAACATAACTAATGCTACGCCTGCTTGGTGAGACACTCAGACATGAGCCATTATACTTTGCTGTCAATGTTCAGGCATAATAGGATTTCACAAAACATAATGGGTGGGATTCTACATCCTGAGTCCCCGGAATGCCTTCAATGATGGGATGGAGAATTGGACGTTGGGGGAAATCAGGATCAGTGCCAGCCGCCAATCCAAATGCCATGCTCCAACCCCTGCTGGTGGCGTGAATGAGGTTCACAATGCGTGCCCGCATGTAAATAAATGCAAATTTATTTTAGCAAGCCAGGTGCCTTTTGCTCTGGCCTCCCATGATTCCTGAGCCCCCGCGGCCAGGAATCACATGGGTATGGATCACTTGTGGTCCCAGAAATCGTGAACCTGACCATGGTGAACCAAGGACGCAACGGTCTCCCCCTTGGCTCACCGTGAGGTCCAACACACGAGAGCCATGCTGGTGGAGACCATCCAAGCCTATCCAAAGACCACCCCCTCTTCCCAACAATGTACTGCCTGCTCACGCCACTACTGGCAGACCCGCACCCCCACAGGAACACCTGTATAAGGGAGATTCCCCTCCAGGGACCCCTGTAATAGAGCGATGCCTGTCTAAAAGCACCACTTGCACAGAATCCCCCCCACCCCACACACACACGCACATACCGATCCTCCCACACACACACCTCACCCCTGAGAAAAGGGACCCCTGTCTAGAAGTTAGAGAGCAGTCCAGACAGGGGTAGTGGGAAGTATTATTGCTGTAATACTTACCTTACAGCTCCAGGTGTCCATTCCTTGAAGGAAAGCAGCTGTTTACAAACATTGGGGTTTCACCATTTAGGCTGCTGAAGCATGAAAGGATATAAGTGGATCATAGCTGCAGATGGTTTTTACGAGCGGTCAGTGACAGACCACTATTGAAAGCTATGAATGGTTTGCAGATTCCCTTATTACAGGGGTCCCTGTGGTGGTGGAGGGGGTCCACTTATTACAGGGGACCCTGGGGGGGGGGCCCTTTTACAGGGAGTCCCTGTGAGGGATCCCACTTTTACAGGGATCAATAGAGGGGTCCCTCTATTATCGGGGTCCGGGGGTTGGGGGATCGCATCATCCCCATACTTGGGGTTGGGGGGGCACCCAGGCATTCTAGGGGTAGTGGGTTGCTAAGCGGTGGGGGAGGGACCGGGGCCAATTTGCGGTTGGTGGGGGCTTGGGGCTGATTTGCAGAGTTGTGGGAGGGAGGTGGCCATCGGCAGGACCTTGCTATTGGGCCTCCCATTCAAGATGGCGGTCCGATGGCGGGTTTCCCTGGGAATCCCTCGTACTCCATACCATGCATAAATGTACATGCCGCGGAATAGTGAATTGCATCCCGTTTGTTTATCCCATGGGGTCATTGTCTCCCGAATGGAGAATCCAGCCCAATGCATTCTGCACCACACCTACATCCCTGCACCCGAAATACTCTCACATCTTATTTATGATAAAAAGCAAGATGGTGCCAGAGCGTGGTGAATCTCTGCGATCTCCCCCCCCCCCCCCCCATCCCCCCGTCCCCCCCACAGATCCTCTTCTTATATCTCTAATAACCGTAATAACCTTCTAAAACTTAACTGTAGCATTAATATTATCTCTAACCATGTTCTCTTACGTCTACTCACAGGTCTGGAGATCCTCCAACTTCCATGGACCAATCCACATGACCTGGCATGGCCCGACCAGGCAGGACTCGATCAGCGACCCAACCCCGACCTTGACCTGGAAGCGGAAGAGGTCGAACACAGAAGCCCGACCCGACCTTGCCTGGAACTCGAACGGGCATCCAAAGTGCCTGTGCCGGCCTCCAACCACGAGACCCAGCCCGGCCTGACCTAGAGAGGCCCGCCCGGCATCCCGACTCATCTGAAGAAGGAAAAAAAAGAGGATCGACGAGTAGGCCCGATCAGGCCTAGATCGAGGCCTAACCTCAGGAAGCCTGACCCAACCACCAGAGCTGGGTCTGACCATGTGGCCCTACCCAACTTGATCCAGAAAGGCCCTGCCAGCGACCAAAATCCAGCCTAAACTCCCCATAAACAGTGAAGACCCTATGTGAGGACGCAAACACACCAAAAGGAAGACCAGTCCTCGCAAAACCGTGGTGGGGCCTGACCAGATAGGACCATACCACCGCCCACCCCCCCCCCGGTGACCCCAAAATCGCAACCACAGCCCATTTACCTTCCACAAGGTCAGACTTCTCTCATCGGACCCCAGGACCACCCAGAAGCAGCCGCCGACCTAGGAAATGAGGGAAATGCATCTTTCTAAAGGTGAGACGAAAGCAACGCGGTTTCAAGTCTCCCCTTCCCAATGTTCTCGTGGCAAACGTCCGAGCAATCGATACAAGCTGGATGAGCTTAACGTTGGACCTCTCGGAGGGAAGTGAGAGACTGCTTGCTGCTCTGTTTCACAGAAACAGGGCTCACTCATGCCTCACCGGACTGTGCCATACAACCTGCTGGCTTGTCAGGGGTTTTCCTCCTCGTCAACTCCTCCTGGTGCTCAGACGTGGTGTATCTGGTGAACCACTGCTCCCCGGACCTGGAATACCTGACTGTGAAATGCCGCCCATAATTCTTTCCACAGGAGGTCAATTGGGGCTTCATCACAGCGGTCTACATACCATCCCAGGTGACACTTGATGAATTGTACACCGCTATAAACAACCATGAAACAGAACACCCGGAGGCCTTGTTCATCGCCGCCGGGGTCTTCAACCAGGCCAACTTCAAAATTATACTGCCAAAATTCCACCAACACATCTGCGGTACCACCAGGGGCCCCAACACTCTCTTTTTTTTAATTTAGAGTACCCAATTCATTTTTTCCAATTAAGGGGCAATTTAACGTGTTCAATCCACCTACCCTGCACATCTTTGGGTGTGGGAGCGAAACCCACGCAAACACAGGGACAATGTGCAAACTCCACATGGAAAGTGACACAGAGCTGGGATCGAACCTGGGACCTCGGTGCCGTGAGACGGCAGTGCTACCACTGCACCACCATGCTGCCCTCGGGGCCCAGCACCCTTGACGACTGCTACACAAGGGCACCTACTGATTTATCCCATGACTGCACTTCGGAAAATTGGACCACAAGGTGGTGCTCCTTTTCCCAGCCTATATGCAGAAACTTAAGCGGGAGAATCCAGTTAAGAAGGACGTGCAATGCTGGTCCAAGGCAACGGAAGAGCTTCCAAGTGACTGTTGGAGTCAGTGGACTGATCCATATTAAAGAACTGAGCATCAAACCTGGATGAGTATGCCACTACCGTCGCAGACTTCATCAGTAAGTGTGTCGAATACTGGGTGCAATGGAAGTTAGTACATGCGTTCCCCAACGGGAACCATGGACCATGATTTTACCGAGAGATCCACCCCCTACTGAAGTTCAGGTCTGAGGCGTTCAAGTCAGGCGTCCCGTATCTATACAGAAATCTAGGTGCAACCTCCGCAAAGCCATCAGGGATACCAAAAGACAATACCAGACAAAGCTAGAGTCCCAGGCGACCGACACAGACTCTCGTCAGTTGTGGCAAGGCTTAAACAATATAACCTGCTACATACCAAAGCCGAGTGTAGGATCTCTGGCAACAGAGCCCCCCCCTCCCCCCCCCCTCCAATGAACTCAATGCATTCTATGCTCATTTCAAGTAGGAAGCCAACAAACCGTTGTCAACTGCCCCAACAGCCTCGGGCACACCCATACCTACCATCACAACCTCTGAAGTCAGATCAGCCTTCTTAAAAGTGAACCCACAGAAAGCAATAGGCCGTGACGGAATCCCCGGCGGTGCACTCAGATCCTGCGCGGACTAATTGGCGGGTGTGCTCGCAGACATCTCCAACATCTCCCTACTCCATTCCGAAGTTCCCATCTGCTTCAGGAAGACACTATCATTACGGTGCTAAAGAAGAACCAGGCAACATGTCTCAACAACTACTGACCGGTGGCCCTGACATCTATCATTATGAAGTGCTTCGAGAGGTTGGTCATAGAATCATAGAATTTACAGTGCAGAAGGAGACTATTCGGCCCATTGAGTCTGCGCCAGCCCTTGGAAAGAGCCCACTTAAGCCTACACCTTCACCCTATCCCATTAACCCAGTAACCCCACCTAACCTTTGTTTTGGACACACGGCAATTTAGCATGGCCAATCCACCTAAATCAGGAATCGAACCTGGCACCCTGGAGCTGTGAAGCAACAGTGCTAACCACTGTGCGATTGTGCCACCCTGTGAGCTACTGTGGTCATGAGACACATCAGCTCCATACTTCCAGATTGCCTTGATCCACTGAAATTCATCTACCACCACAACCGGTCCACAGCAGGCACTATCTCCCTGGCCCTACACTCATCCCTGGGCATCTCAACAACAAGAACACCAACATCAGACTCCAATTCATTGACTACAACACCGCCTTCAACACCAGAATCCCAGCCAAGCTCATATCAAAACTCCAAAACCTAGGACTTGGTTCCTCCTTCTGCAACTGGATCCCCGACTTCCTGGCCCACAGACCACAATCAGTAAGGATAAACAATGACACCTCCTCCATGATAGTCCTCAATACTGGGGGCCCATAAGGCAGCTTACCTATCTCCCTGCTATGCTCCCTATACCCACACGACTGTGTGGCAAAATTTGGTTCCAACTCCATCTACAAGTTTGCTGACGACACAACCATAGTGGATCGGATCTCAAACAATGATGAGTCAGAATACAGATGGGAGATAGAAAACCTAGTGACAACCATCTCTCCCTCAATGTCATCAAAACTAAGGAGCTGGTCATCCTCTTCAGGAAGCAAAGTATCATGCATGACCCTGTCTGCATCAATGATACTGTGGTGGAGATGGTTCATAGCTTTAAATACCTAGGTGTAAACATCACAAACAATCTATCTTGGTCCACCCACGTCAATGCTACGACCAAGAAAGCACAACAATGCCGTTGATTCCTCAGGAAATTAAGGAATTTCGGCATGTTCACATTGACTTTTACCAATTATTATAGATGCACCATGGAAAGAATCTTATCTGGTTGCATCGCAGCCTGGTATAGCAACTGCTCGGCCCAAGACTGCAGAAAATATGGAGAGTCGTGAACACCGCCTAGTCCATCATGCAAACCTGCTTCCCATCCATTAACTCTGTTTACACCTCCCGCTGTCTTGGGAAAGCGGGCAGCATAATCAAAGACCCTCCCACCCAAGTTATTCGCTCTTCCAACCCCTTCCATTGGGCAGAAGATACAAAAGTTTGAGAGCATGCACCAATAGATTCAAACACAGCGTGCGGGATTCTCCCACAATTAGCGGGATGGCCCAACGCTGGCGCCAAGAGCGGCGCGAACCACTCCGGCATCGGGCCAACCAGAAGGTGCGGAATCCACCGCACTTCCGGGGGCCAGGCCAGCGCCGGAGGGGTTGGCGCCGCGCCAACCAGCGGTGAAGGGCCGTCACGAGTTGGCGCATGCGCAGGACCGCTGGCATGTTTCCTGCGCATGTGCAGGGGGGTTCTTCTCCACGCCGGCCATGGCAGAGCCTTACAGAGGCAAGCGCGGATGGAAAGAGTGCCCCCATTGCACAGGCCCGCCCGCAGGTTGGTGGGCCCCAATCGCGGGCCAGGTCACCATGGGGGCCCCCCGGGGCCGGATCGCCCTGCGCCCCCCCGAGGACCACACCAGCCAGCCTACCAGCCAGGTCCCGCTGTGTGGGACCATGTCCATTTCACGCCAGCAGGACTGGCCAGGAAACGACGGCCGCTCGGCCCATCGGGGCCCGGAGAATTGCTGGGGGGGTGCTTCCAAAGGCAGAATACGGCACCTGGCGTCAGAGCGGCGGGGCGGGAATTCTGCGAGAATCCTGCTCAGCTTCTTCCCCACTGTTACCAGACTCCTGAAACACCCTCTTATGGACTGAACTGATCTCTCTATGCATGATCTCTACAGTTGGAGCACCATATTCCGTATGCTTCACCCGATGTCTATGTATTTACATTGTGTATTTTTCTTATGTCTAATGTTTTTCATGTATGGAACGATCTATCTGGACTGTATGCAGAACAATACTTTTTATTGTACCTCTGTACACGTGACAATAAATCTAAATTTTAATATGTTTACTTTCTAAATGTCCTAGTACTGTAAAGGGGTTTGTATTTATTTCTGCAATTTAAATGCAATTAAAAAGTAGTTTTTTGCATTTCACATTCATATTTTCTTCTTGTATAAAGTAGTAGCAATTCTATAGAATGGCATAATCTAGGCAGAGGACCTCCAGATATCCAGCCATTAGTAGATTAGGAGGAAAAAGTAACAGAAAGTCTGGACTAATCACAAGCGTGAGGACAATTGGAGGGTTTGTGCCCTCAACCAGTTTGCGGTGACAAAATAGGCTGTCAGAATTCTTCACACTGGGATGCAGAAGGGCGGCTGGCTGTGACCCATCCAAGTTTCTGAATCTTCCTTTAAACATGCCGATTGATTGCTTTAATATACTTTTAGTTCCAAGCGAGAAACATGGCATCTTTTTTCTGCTGGAATGGTGGTCCAGGACAGTAGTGCCCAGGGTATACGGGTCAATTTAGTCTTCATGGAGCCATCCTGCCACTCATCCTTCATTTTGTAATAGAACAAGGATCCTCAATTTCCAGAAGATAAATGCATCATGGTGACTGCTCGCAGACCTTGCACTGATGTGAAAGAATATATGCCAGCAATAACAAATTAGTTCAACATTCAAGGAGTGAAATCCCTTTCTGTTAACTAATTGGTGAGAATTTTCAGTCTCTGCATGTATCATCACATCTGTGCAGTGAATTGCTCCAAGGTCCCTGGGAAAAACATTTCCTTAGAAATGAATAGTACATTCATTAATATACCTTTCACCTATTGAGCAGCCATGGCAAACAGTGCATTTGTGAATTAGTTTATATTATTATTGAATGCAAATTGATTTACATGACAGATGTCAACAATGACACCTTGGAATTTGTAAAATAAATTGAGTGGTGTTGTGACCTTCTTGGCAACTATAGACACAGTGTTAATTCCAGATCTAGTCTACAATTTAAGTTGAAATAATAAAGTCGAGGGTGTCCTGGGCTGGACCGAACTATTGCCTTTTAAGACATGACAGGGTGTTACGGAGGTGTGTTGATGCCGAATATTAAATTAAAATTTTATCAGCTGAACTACGTGGAACTTTTTAAAAAGGCAGTTTCAATTATTAAAACGACACTGACTTAAGACTGAAACTTAAAATTGGTGTGTCCATTTGCATCTCTATAAAAGCCACAGCCATCACATGGAGACAGAAAGTCTTCAGAGACAATGGCTATGTGGAAGATGTTCTCCCAGACTCATCACATGGTTGAATGGGCCCTTCAAAAATGATGGCATAGACATTAAAAAATTAATCACCTAGGCACAACAGCCAAGGTCTATTCCACCATGAACTAATTGAAAACCTTCAATGGAATACTCACATCATTATTATGGAGAGAAGTTTTATGATTGAGATGTCCATTTAAATGTAATTAATGATCACACCCTGCTTGTTTTTTGGAGAGTTTGACAAAAGAACACCTGAAAGCAGCAGAAGGCTGCTTACCTTTCTCTCTCTCTCGCTCTCTTTCTCTGTCAACTAAAGTGAACTCTTCCTGATATTATTATATTATGGACAATGGACAGAGAAATTCAAAAGAAGACTTCACATTTTAAAACAGTGCTTCCAGCAAAAACAAAACAGGGACTACAATTTAAAGAACTGCCTCAGTCACGCAAAACAGCACAGGACTCATAATTAGTGAACTTTCCATTTATTTATCTTTCATTATTGGACTTTAATTCAGCCAAAACTTTAACCTCCTCTACCTTGTAACCTATGATTTTTCATGATTGTTTGATAGTAGAGATCTGACGATCGGGATAAGTGTTTACCTTTTTAAATATTTTAATATCTTTACCTGCGTGGGATTTTAGCACATGAAAAATGAGCCTGATCTGTGTTTAAACTCAAGAAGGCCTGTTGGACTGAGTTATTTGCAATCAGCACGCAAACAATTAAATACATTCAACCTGAGAAATTTCAAGAACCCTGGGCGGGATTCTCTCAGCCCAGGCCGGGCCGGAGAATCCCGTGACCGGCGCGAAACGCGCGATGCCGCCCCGATGCTGGTCCGCCAATTCTCCGGAGAGTGGAGAATCGGCGCGATTGGCGCCGGCACAGTCGGCGCGGTGCCGGTTGGGGGCCACTCCAGGCAGCCCCCGGTGCTTCTCCGCCCGGGATGGGATGAGCGGCTGTGCAAAAAATCCGAGTCCCACTGGCGCCATCCACGTTTGTTCTTACCCGGCGAGACCTCGGCGTGCATGCATCCGGAGGCGGCCTGGTGGAGCGGAGTGGGGTCAGACCCCAGGGGGGGGAGGTCACCGCTGTGGCCTGGCCCATGATCGGGGCCTACCGATTGGCGGGCCAGCTCTCGGACAGGGGGCCTCTTTTGTTCCGCGCCGGCCCCTGTAGCCCTATGCCATGTTGCGTCGGGGCCAGCGTGGAGAAGGGAGCCACTGCGCATGCGTGCATTGGCGGCGGGCCCACTGCACATGCGCGCATTGGCGCCGGTCCCACTACGCATGCGCGCATTGGCGCCAGTCCCACTGCGCATGCGCAGACCCACAGCGCCCATTTGACGCCGGGATCAGCAGCTGGAGCGGCGTGGGTTGCTCCAGTGTCGTGCTGGCCCCCTATGGGGTCAGAAACACTGCTCCTGAGGGCATGTTCACACCGTCAAGAAACACGACGGCGTTTACGATGGCGTCAACACTTAGCCTCAGGATCAGAAAATCCCGCCCCCTGTTTTAATCAGTCGAGGAGTGGGGAAAAGGGGGGAGTTTTTGCACCCGTCCTCACCTGGTCGTAACAATAGGTTGCAGAGATTGTTCACAGAACTTCATCTGGAGTGTCTGGTAAATATTATTCACTTGGACTGTAAATAATGTGTCATAACTTTCCTGTCCTTCTGTTTATTTCTTACAGACTTTGTATAGGGAATGTGGAGTCAACAGCTACTGAAAAGCTTGTAGGATCTCTGACAAAAGATCAAGATCCAACATCAGGGCATTCTAGACACATTCCTAGCCTTTTTGCTACATTCCCACCAGAGTTATTTGAATTGCCAACTCCATAATTCCAGGACTACACCTTCCCAGTTCTCAGCTGGCCTACACAGCCATACCTGCTTTACATAGGTCCGGTGTAGAAAGGGTTTTTGGGGATTAAAAGGTAAGAATTTGGGATGGGTGGCATCACCACATTCAACATACAACCTTTGAATGCATTTTTCACCTTCACATCTTGTTTAACTTGGGATGCATTTTAAATGGTGGCAAAACTGGATGGATCCAGCTGCCATTGCAATTTCCTTCTCACACTCTGTTTTGAAAGTGTCGCCATTGCACTGTCCCTGACCCAAGATATCTCAGCCCTTGAGTGTCAGCATTGCTGGCTATATAACATCTCATGCCAATCTCAACTTTGTGCCACATCCACACAGCTGCAGTTATCCAACAAGAGTCAATGGGTGACATTTCAGAACTCAGCAAGACTAATTGGGATATCCTCCATTGCTGAAAACAGTCAATTCAAGAATGTTATGACACCTTGGGCAAGTACGCAGTCAACCCCAGACCCACAGACTGAGTGAACCAATAATTCCTATAAAGGTTTCAGAATCTTTGGCCCTTGACTGCTCAATAAGTTATAGCCACCAAAGTTGTATGTTGAATGCAATAGCTTTTATTTATAACAAGAACAAAGTTGAAATATGCAATAATTACAATAGAATAACGGCCAGCTATTCTACTATCCCACCCTTTTACCGTCACACCCTCTACCCAAACACATACAAGACAAACAAACACAGAGGGAAGGGAGGGGTAAATTAAGAGGGATTAAGGTTAAAAGAGATGAGTGTCCTTGCTTCTGATGGTGAAGTCATTGCGGCTGGCTGTCCGCCAAGGATACTTTAGGGATCAAAGCGACTGACTGGGTTGCTAATGAGGATCTTCTGGCATGAGTAACATTCATTCAGTGCTTCCAGGCTGTAGAATTCTCTCTGGGGAGTCATTTTAACTTTTATAAACCTGGGCCTTCTCTCAAAGAATTCGCCTCAGGCCTGTTTAATTCTTACTTGTTTCCGACTTCACCCAAATGACTATCAGCCTTACTGGCATAGGACAGAGCTCATCACACAAGATTTTAAGAAGGGTTTTCAAACAACTGATCCAGCCTGCAGCTAGTGGCTGGAATGCATTTCCCTCAGTTCAATTTGGCTGTGGAGAGAGAAAGATCTTTACTTTGGATATTCAGAAAGAATCAGTTAGATGAGAGAGAGACCTAGGGCAGGATTCTCCGACCGCCCTCCGGGTCGGAGAATCGCCGGGGGGTGGCATGAATCCCGCCCCCGCCGGCTGCCGAATTCTCCGGCGCTGGAGATTTGGCGGGGGCGAGAATCGCGCCGCGCCGGCCAGCGACCCCCCCCCCCCCCCACCGGTGATTATCCAACCCGTGATGGGCCAAAGTCCCGCTCGTTCTATGCAGGTCCCGCCGGCATAAATTGGACTAGGTCCCTTACCAGCGGGACCTGGCAGCGGGGGCAGGCTCCGAGGTCCTGGGGGGGGGGGGTGCACGGGACGATCTGGCCCCAGGGGGTGCCCCCACGGTGGCCTGGCCAGCGATCAGGACCCACCGATCAGCGGGCGGGCCTGTGCCATGGGGGCACTCTATTCCTACGTGCCGGCCGTGTAGGCCTCCGCGATGGCTGGAGCGAAGGTGAACCCCCCTGCACATGCACGGGGATGACATCAGCAGCCGCTGAGGCTCGCGCGCATGCGCGGACCCGAGCCGGCCGTGGAGTCCCTTCGGCCCCGACTGGCACGACGCCAAAGGCCTTCCACGCCGGCGGGGTGCAAACCACTCCGGCGCTGCCTAGCCCCTGAAGGTGTAGAGGATTCTGCACCTTTGGGGCGTCCCGACGCCGGAGTGGTTCCCGCCACTCCACTGCGCCATTTCTGCCCGCCCCGCCGATTCCCGGAGAATCCCGTCCCAGGACTGTGACCCTCCAGCTTCTGACCAAAATGAAAGTAAAAGCAAACACAGTCACACAGAGGAAGGAACATTCCAGAGAATACCTTGACCAATTGGCAGGGACCTGAAATAAGGCCCAGTAATTCAGAACAGTCCAGTGGCCGATAGCCAAATCCATCACAATTGGTCATCACTGATCTCCCTTGAATTTGCTGATCCAAAATATAAACAGCTCTTTGCAACCTGCCTTGCCTGAGGTCATAAGTCGATCCTCAGTTTGACAACCACTTGAATTAAATATGAAGTTCATCTTAAAGGCATAGTTCCCTTTAATTATCCATGTGCAAAAATTGAAATAGCAGAATAACAGAAAGTAACAGAGGAAAATAAGGAACAGACAGGGATTAACAAGAGGATCCTTACAAGAAAGACAGACCAGGAACTGAACCCTGGATGTTTTTCATATTTATGGTTCAGTATCACATCACATTTGTAATAACAAACGTCAACATAATAGCATTGTTCATATTTTCACTGTACTATTTTCATTTCTCTTTATCTTAACAAGCTGTACTCCATCTTCTATATCACATTAGACGTATAAACATGAGTTGTGTGAGGAGGTTGGTTTGCTTCCAGGAACGGTGACATAGAATCACTGCTCTCACTTTGTTTTTGCTTTCAAGCAATGCCTGTGATTATCAAAAGGATTTTGTCACGAAAGGGAATAAGATTGTGAGATTTCCACATGTATCAAGGCATTTAATACCATTTGGCCTCTTATACTGAACTACAGGAAGGTTACAAGCTTTTTCTGCCAATGTTTTGCAAAAGGTGCATTTTCAACATTTTGAAAATGAAGCCAATGAAACAACTGCTTCATATTTTAAAAATGTTGCTGGATGGAAGATGTGATAACCCTCACAAGGACCACAAGAGTTCTCGTGGTGAGTGGGCAGAGTGGGATATTTAAATGTAGCTCCCAGACCGGCACTTCCTGATAGTCCTGGGCTGGGACATTTGTTTTGTATGTATTTTCAGTTTAAAACACACCAGTTTGCACTTCATTAGAATTATTACATTGGCGACGAGGATCAAGCATGGGAATGTGTGCAGTCTTTTGGAATATCCTGGAATGCAACTCCAGTAAGAACGAAACAAAAAGTAAAACCCAGAAATACTTATTTGGGAAGTTCGAGCCTTATGATACAAATGTGGAGGATTGGTATCAGTATGTCGAATGCATGTGCTACTTCTTCCACACCAACGGCATGGAAAGGGACGGCAGGCATAAAGTAATCCTTCTGACAGCATGTTGTGGACCCAGCATTCTGCATTAAGAGTTTAACTTTCCCTGCAGCCCTTGACTCTAAAACATTCAACGATCTTGGGAATCTAGACCCAAGGTTGTCTGTAATCCTCTCGCATTAACGATTTAACACAGCTGGGAGGTACCCTCGGGAACCCACAACAGAATTCCTGGCTAGGTTACGGAAGCTGACCGAAAATTGCGAGTTTGTCCATCCCTGACCGAGATGTCATGTGTGGGATCAATAATATCACTGTACAAAAATAATGTTGGCAGAACCCACCCAAGGCCTCAAAAGGGCTATAGAATCAACACTATCCTTGGAGAACACCAAGAATGTGGGCAAAGGATTTCAAAGGATGATAGACAGTAGCATGCTTAGGTTTGGGGGGGGGGGGGGGGAAAGGACCCTCATACAGCATTCCCATGTGCCTCACCCACCACCATCCCAACGTTCAGCCAGGTAATTCTGACATTTCAAAAGACAACGTAGAAGACAGCCTTAATAGATAATCCCAGAAGTAGCAGGGAAGCCTCCCCGGAGAACTATAAGTGTTAGCTGTAAGGCCAAAGTAAGTGTGGCCAAAAGACAAGACATAGGCAATGCTGCCAGAATCAGCAGCACACATGTCACCGAGGCCGGAAGCCAAAGCAACATCTTGCTCGGGCCTTACAAGTCTATTGGCCCATAGAGGACGAAACAATGCAACTTACCTGCATCATCACCCTTAAGGTTTCCCCGATATATATAATACTCTTGGTCAATGGCCATTACTAGAAATGGAGGTTTATATTGGAGCTGCCGTCACCTTCGCCAGCGTCTTTGGATGGGCATCTTGCTAGTAGGCCTGTGAGACACAGATTGGCCACATATACAGGGGAACCTTTAAACATTATGGGGACCAATATGAACCCGGTTACCTATGGGCAGCAGATGGCCTGTCTCCCACTCATAGATAGACGAGAGACCAGGACCCAGCCTTTTGGGCAGAGCATGACTCCAGAGGATCCGTCTGGACTGGCTACAAATTTTATAAACAAGGAACTGGCAGACTGTAGGTCATTGGCAAATTCACTGAGGCATTGAAAGAATGCCTTGGTAAAATACAAGGAGCAAGAGCAAACATGTATGTGGACCCCAACTCCCTACAGAAATATTTCAGGGCACGGCCAGTTCCATACGCTTTACTTACCAAAGTAGAGTCCAAACTCAAACGGTTAGAGAACTTTGGGATAATAATGAAGTAGTCCCCGTCCTCAAGCCCAACAAGTCGGTCCATGTTTGTGGGTATTATAAACTAACAGTTAACAAAGCCTCACGTTTAGATTGGTACACCAAGCCATGCATAGAAGATCTATATACCAAACTGTCAGAGGGCCAAACGTTCACCAAACTAAATAAGAGCCATGTCTACCTCCAGCTAGAAATGGACAAGTCATCCAGGAAGTACATGACGATTAACACCCATAAGGGTTTATACGGATATAGGAATATCCTGCCATTCGGAGTCTCGTCGACATGCGCCATTTTTCAAGACGCTATCTCAGATTTAAAATTAACAACTGATCTAGCATCAAGTGCTGTTTGTGGGAGAGAGTTCCAAACCTCTTCCACCATTTGAGTGAAGATGTTCTTCCCAACATCCTCCTGAATGGTCTGGACCTAATTTTTAGATAATGCCCCCTAGATTTGGAATCTCCAATCAGTGAGAATAGTTGATCTTTCCTTGTTAATACCTTGAATACTTTGATCAGATAACCCTTTAACCTTCTAAATTCTCCTCGTAACTCAACCCGTGCAATCCAGGTATAATTTTTGTAAACTTACGTTGCACTCCCTCCAAGGCCAAAATATCCTTCCTAAGGTGTGATGCCCAGAATTGCTCACAGTACGGCAGCGGTGCGCAGGGGCCTTCTGGGAGGTGAGTAGCGACTTTAAAACCACTTACCTTTGCAGGAGCAGCCCTTTGGATTTCGGCGGCAGCGGTGCGCAGGGGCCTTCTGGGAGGTGAGTAGCGACTTTAAAACCACTTACCTTTGCAGGAGCAGCCCTTTGGATTTCGGCGGCAGCGGTGCGCAGGGGCCTTCTGGGAGGCGAGTAGCGACTTTAAAACCACTTACCTTTGCAGGGGCAGCACTTTGGATTTCGGCGGCAGCGGTGCGCAGGGGCCTTCTGGGAGGTGAGTAGCGACTTTAAAACCACTTACCTTTGCAGGAGCAGCCCTTTGGATTTCGGCGGCAGCGGTGCGCAGGGGCCTTCTGGGAGGTGAGTAGTGAATTTAAAAATCCTTACCTGGTCCCGTGTCTGTTCTTCTTTTCTGTTTTATTTGTTTTTATATAAGGCGGGGACCGGAAGTTCGACCCGCGGACCTCTGGGAAGTCCCCCCCCACCCCAACCAATAAATTCTGGTGGAGAGGAAACCCGAGCCACTACACGTGTAGTGTCTCCCACCCGCCCTACTCCTCTAACCTAATAATAAGACCCATTGGTGTGAGGTAAGTGCCATATTATATTATTATTATATTATTAGCATTGTGCAGGTCAAGGTTCGGAGGTGGAGGAGCAGTCTCTGTCAGCGAGAGAACCTGAGAACATCTAAGACACTCAGAAGGTAAGAAGGTAAGAAAGTGATTTTTACTTATTTTTACTTTTATACCTTTTTTCAAATTGTGTGTGTCGGGGGGAAACTGAGGTGACATCACAGAAAAGCTGTGGCCAGAGTGGCTGGTTGGGATTCTACACTAAATTTAAAAAATTTGAGTATTTGGTAACTAATTAAACATAATAACTTAATTATAATTTAGAGGGATATCTAAGCCAGAGATCGGAGAGTACTATAGTTAGCTATCGCATTTCTATTAGAAACTTAGTGCTAGGAAACAGATAGTTGACAGTAACTTTGAAATTTAAAAAAATATATTATAAAAAATAAAAGACAAATTTTAATTTTAATTAATTGACGCAATGTCAGTTAGAGGGGTGCTGTGCCCTGACTGTGAGATGTGGCAGGTCCGGGAGGCTTCCAGCGTCCCGGATGGCTTCATCTGCAGAAAGTGCACCCAACTGGAGCTCCTCACAGACCGCATGGTTCGGTTGGAGCAGCAATTGGATGCACTTAGGAGCATGCAGGTGGCGGAAAGCGTCATAGATCGCAGTTATGTAAATGTGGTCACACCCAAGGTGCAGGCAGAGAAATGGGTGACCACCAGAAAGGGCAGGCAGTCAGTGCAGGAATCCCCTGTGGTTGTCCCCCTCTCGAACAGATATACCCCTTTGGATACTGTCGGGGGGGGATAGCCTATCAGGGGAAAACAGCAGCAGCCAGAGCAGTGGCACCACGGCTGGCTCTGATGTTCAGAAGGGAGGGTCAAAGCGCAGAAGAGTAATAGTAATAGGGGACTCTATAGTCAGGGGCACAGATAGGCGCTTCTGTGGACGTGAAAGAGACTCCAGGATGGTATGTTGCCTCCCTGGTGCCAGGGTCCAGGATGTCTCCGAACGGGTAGAGGGCATCCTGAAGGGGGAGGGCAAACAGGCAGAGGTTGTTGTACATGTTGGTACTAACGACATAGGCAGGAAGGGGCATGAGGTCCTGCAGCAGGAGTTCAGGGAGCTAGGCAGAAAGTTAAAAGACAGGACCTCGAGGGTTGTAATCTCGGGATTACTCCCTGTGCCACGTGCCAGTGAGGCTAGAAATAGGAAGATAGAGCAGCTAAACACGTGGCTAAACAGCTGGTGTAGGAGGGAGGGTTTCCATTATCTGGACCACTGGGAGCTCTTCCGGGGCAGGTGTGACCTGTATAAGAAGGACGGGTTGCATCTAAACCGGAGAAGCATAAATATCCTGGCCGCGAGGTTTGCTAGTGTCACACGGGAGGGTTTAAACTAGTATGGCAGGGGGGTGGGCACGGGAGCAATAGGTCAGAAGGTGAGAGCATTGAGGGAGAACTAGGGAATAGGGACAGTGTGGTTCTGAGGCAGAGCAGACAGGGAGAAGTTGCTGAACACAGCGGGTCTGGTGGCCTGAAGTGCATATGTTTTAATGCAAGGAGCATTACGGGTAAGGCAGATGAACTTAGAGCTTGGATTAGTACTTGGAACTATGATGTTGTTGCCATTACAGAGACATGGTTGAGGGAAGGGCAGGATTGGCAGCTAAACGTTCCAGGATTTAGATGTTTCAGGCGGGATAGAGGGGGATGTAAAAGGGGAGGTGGAGTTGCGCTACTTGTTCGGGAGAATATCACAGCTGTACTGCGAGAGGACACCTCAGAGGGCAGTGAGGCTATATGGGTAGAGATCAGGAATAAGAAGGGTGCAGTCACAATGTTGGGGGTATACTACAGGCCTCCCAACAGCCAGCGGGAGATAGAGGAGCAGATAGGTAGACAGATTTTGGAAAAGAGTAAAAACAACAGGGTTGTGGTGATGGGAGACTTCAACTTCCCCAATATTGACTGGGACTCACTTAGTGCCAGGGGCTTAGACGGGGCGGAGTTTGTAAGGAGCATCCAGGAGGGCTTCTTAAAACAATATGTAGACAGTCCAACTAGGGAAGGGGCGGTACTGGACCTGGTATTGGGGAATGAGCCCGGCCAGGTGGTAGATGTTTCAGTAGGGGAGCATTTCGGTAACAGTGACCATAATTCAGTAAGTTTTCAAGTACTGGTGGACAAGGATAAGAGTGGTCCGAGGATGAATGTGCTAAATTGGGGGAAGGCTAATTATAACAATATTAGGCGGGAACTGAAGAACATAGATTGGGGGCGGATGTTTGAGGGCAAATCAACATCTGACATGTGGGAGGCTTTCAAGTGGCAGTTGAAAGGAATACAGGACCGGCATGTTCCTGTGAGGAAGAAAGATAAATACGGCAATTTTCGGGAACCTTGGATGACGAGTGATATTGTAGGCCTCGTCAAAAAGAAAAAGGAGGCATTTGTCAGGGCTAAAAGGCTGGGAACAGACGAAGCCTGCGTGGAATATAAGGAAAGTAGGAAGGAACTTAAGCAAGGAGTCAGGAGGGCTAGAAGGGGTCACGAAAAGTCATTGGCAAATAGGGTTAAGGAAAATCCCAAGGCTTTTTACACGTACATAAAAAGCAAGAGGGTAGCCAGGGAAAGGGTTGGCCCACTGAAGGATAGGCAAGGGAATCTATGTGTGGAGCCAGAGGAAATGGGCGAGGTACTAAATGAATACTTTGCATCAGTATTCACCAAAGAGAAGGAATTGGTAGATGTTGAGTCTGGAGAAGGGGGTGTAGATAGCCTGGGTCACATTGTGATCCAAAAAGACGAGGTGTTGGGTGTCTTAAAAAATATTAAGGTAGATAAGTCCCCAGGGCCTGATGGGATCTACCCCAGAATACTGAAGGAGGCTGGAGAGGAAATTGCTGAGGCCTTGACAGAAAGCTTTGGATCCTCGCTGTCTTCAGGGGATGTCCCGGAGGACTGGAGAAGAGCCAATGTTGTTCCTCTGTTTAAGAAGGGTAGCAAGGATAATCCCGGGAACTACAGGCCGGTGAGCCTTACTTCAGTGGTAGGGAAATTACTGGAGAGAATTCTTCGAGACAGGATCTACTCCCATTTGGAAGCAAATGGATGTATTAGTGAGAGGCAGCACGGTTTTGTGAAGGGGAGGTCGTGTCTCACTAACTTGATAGAGTTTTTCGAGGAGGTCACTAAGATGATTGATGCAGGTAGGGCAGTAGATGTTGTCTATATGGACTTCAGTAAGGCCTTTGACAAGGTCCCTCATGGTAGACTAGTACAAAAGGTGAAGTCACACGGGATCAGGGGTGAGCTGGCAAGGTGGATACAGAACTGGCTAGGCCATAGAAGGCAGAGAGTAGCAATGGAGGTATGCTTTTCTAATTGGAGGGCTGTGACCAGTGGTGTTCCACAGGGATCAGTGCTGGGACCTTTGCTCTTTGTAGTATATATAAATGATTTGGAGGAAAATATAACTGGTCTGATTAGTAAGTTTGAAGACGACACAAAGGTTAGTGGAATTGCGGATAGCGATGAGGACTGTCGGAGGATACAGCAGGATTTAGATTGTCTGGAGACTTGGGCGGAGAGATGGCAGATGGAGTTTAATCCGGAAAAATGTGAGGTAATGCATTTTGGAAGGTCTAATGCAGGTAGGGAATATACAGTGAATGGCAGAACCCTCAAGAGTATTGAAAGTCAAAGAGATGTAGGAGTACAGGTCCACAGGTCATTGAAAGGGGCAACACAGGTGGAGAAGGTGGTCAAGAAGGCATACGGCATGCTTGCCTTCATTGGCCGGGGCATTGAGTATAAGAATTCGCAAGTCATGTTGCAGCTGTATAGAACCTTAGTTTGGCCACACTTGGAGTATAGTGTTCAATTCTGGTCGCCACACTACCAGAAGGATGTGGAGGCTTTAGAGAGGGTGCAGAAGAGATTTACCAGAATGTTGCCTGGTATGGAGGGCATTAACTATGAGGAGCGGTTGAATAAACTCGGTTTGTTCTCACTGGAACGAAGGAGGTTGAGGGGAGACCTGATAGAGGTATACAAAATTATGAGGGGCATAGACAGAGTGGATAGTCAGAGGCTTTTCCCCAGGGTAGAGGGGTAAATTACTAGGGGGCATAGGTTTAAGGTGTGAGGGGCAAGGTTTAGAGTAGATGTACGAGGCAAGTTTTTTACGCAGAGAGTGTGTGGATCTCGCTACCGGAGGAGGTAGTGGAAGCAGGGACGATAGTGACATTTAAGGGCATCTTGACAAATATATGAATAGGATGGGAATAGAAGGATACGGACCCAGGAAGTGTAGAAGATTGTAGTTTAGTCGGGCAACATGGTCGGCACGGGCTTGGAGGGCCGAAGGGCCTGTTCCTGTGCTGTACATTTCTTTGTTCTTTGTTTGTTCTTTACTCCAAGTGGGGTCTAACCAAGGTTTTATATAGCTGCAGCATAGCCCCTGGGTCTTCATACTCCAATCCCCTAGATACAAAGTCTAGCATTCCATTAGTATTTTTGATTATTTTCTGAACTTGTTCCTAGCAATTTGAGGACCTATGCCCCGGAACCCCCATGTCTCTTTGGACATCCACTGCAGCCAACTTCTTTCGATTTAGAAAGTACATTGCTCTATACTTTTTTGGGCCAAAATGGATAACCTCACACTTGCTTACATTAAATTCCATTTTGGATTGGATTGGATTGGTTTTATCATCATGTGTACTGAGGTACAGTGAAAAATATTGTCCTGCGTACAAGCCAGATCATTCCATACGTGAAAAAAAGGACATACATTAATACACAATGTAAATACATAGGCACAGGCAATGGTTGAAAATACAGAGTGTAATATTACTGAGTAGCGAAGATATATGAAGAGATCAGTTCAGTTCATAAGAGGGTCATTCAGGAGTCTGGTAACAGTGATGAGGAAGCTGTTTTTGAACCTGTTAGTGCGTGTTCTCAGACATTTGTATCTCTAGTCCGATGGAAAAAGTTGGAAGAGAGAGTAACCTGGGTGGGAGGGGTCTTTGAATTCTGCTCACTTTCCCGAGATAACGGGAGGTGTAGACAAAATCAATGGATGGGAGGCGGATTTGCATGATGGACTGTGCTGTGTTGACGACTCTCTGTAGTTTCTTATGGTCTTGGGCCCAGCAGTTGCCATACCAGGCACAATCTGCCATAACTTTGCCCATTCAACTAGTCTGTCAATATCTCCTTGCAATTATATGCTGTCATTTGGACTGTCTACAATGCACCTAACTTTGTATTATCCTCAAATTTGGATATATGACTTTCTATGCCGTGTTCCAAGTCATTAATGAATAGTGTGAATAGTTGAGGCCCAACACAGATCCCTGTAGTACAAGACTAGTCACCTCCTGCCAATTAGAGTAATTACTCATTATCCCCACTCTCTGTCACCTGCCACTCAACCAATTTCCTAACCATGTCAACAATTTGCCCTCAACACTATGGGCTTCCACTTTAGTTAACCGTCTCTTGTATGGGACTTTATCAAATGCCTTCTGAAAGTCCATATAAATCACATTTATAGACATTCCCCTACCTTAGTCCCTTCTTCAAAAAGATCAATAAGATTAGTCAGGCATGGCCTTCCCTTCATGAATCCATGCTGGCTCTCCCTGATCGACCAAAAATTTTCAAGATGCTCAGTTATCGCATCCCTGATGATAGACTCCAGCAATTTCTCCACCACAGATGTTAGGCTAACCAGTCTGTGATTCCCTGGTTTCCCCCTTTCAGCCTTATTAAAAAGTGCAGTGACATGTCCAATTTTCCAATCCAGAGGAACTACTCCTGAATCTAAGGAACTCTGGAGGATATAGCCAGAACCTCTACAATGTGCTCCCCTTTAACACCTTTAAAACCCTTGGATGGAAACCGTCAGGTCCTGGGATTTTGTCACTCTTTCGTTTGATTAATTTGCTAGTTAGAGATACTATACTTATGTAAATCACATTGACTCCCTGTCCTCTATCGACTATTAATTTTTTGGGGACTTCTGGCAAGTTATCCTCCTTTTCCCCTGTAAACACTAAGGCAGAGTAATTGTTTACATGTCTGTAATTTTCCCATTATCACTGACAATTGCTCCATTTTCAGCTTTTAGTGGGCCTACATTGCCTTTAACCGCCCACTTACCCTTTATATAACTATAAAATTATTTCTTAATGTTTTTGATGTCCCTTGCAAGTTTCCTTTCATAATCCCTTTTAGTAGCTCTAATAAACTGCTATGTGACCCTTCCCTAGTCCTTGTACCTATCCCATTTGTACAGATCTGTGCTAGGACTTACATTTTTGTAAGCCTTTTCTTTTAGTTTTATGCTGTCCCTAAACTCCATGGCTCTTTTTTTGTTGTGAGGGCCACGAAGAATCCAGCACGAGTTGAAGGATAGAAAGAAATAACATTTATTTACAATAACATATATATACACAATAGCAGCAGCAACTCCTTGCTGCTCACTCTCCTCTAGCTGGTTCCAAACTGGCCAGCTTTATTTATGCAGGGAATCTGCTAATGATTTCTCCGCCCCCCTCATTGGGGAAGCTCATACTCCCAAAGAATTGTGGGATTGCTATTAGTCCCCAGCCAGTGGTAAGCAGGCAGATTATAACACCCCCCCTAAAGTCCAAGGAATCCACCGAAGACCCTGGAAAAGGAGGGCGTCAGACTCGTTTTGCTGCAGGCTGGACACCATTGGCACGAGGCGATGGATCGGGCGGCGTGTAACGAGACGAAGAACGGCGCTTCCGTGATGAACAGCGCAACGGTTGTACATTCACGGCCCCTGGGCCCGAGGATTCTCCCTCTGATGCGCCCTGTGTCTCCATCTCGGAGTCGGAGTCTGCTGCCTCCGTCATCTCAGCGTCTTTATCTCCACGCGGTTTTGCAATGACCTGCGCAGGCTTTGAGTGCGGCACCAGAGGGAGATTGTGGGGAATGCTTTCCACCGTGTCTGGTCTCTGTGGCTGTAGAAATGAGCTCTGGGGGCGGGGAATCTTTGGAAGGGATGGTCTTCTGGGCCGAACGTGGTCTACATGCTTGCGCTGGAGACGACCCTGGGCTTGCACCTGGTAAGAGATAGGGCCCATTTTGCGAAAGATTACACCAGGGACCCACTGGGCACCATCAGCAAAATTCCGAACGAACACTGGGTCACCGGACGCAAACTGTTGAATCGGCCGATGCCGAGAAAAACCATGTCCCTGCCGTTCTTGTGTGCGGCGTACTTTTGCGCCAATGTCCGGGAAAACCATGCTAAGGCGGGTGCGAAGTCTCCGCCCCATTAGGAGTTCCGCGGGAGCTACCCAAGTCACCGCATGTGGGGTGGTCTTATATGAAAACAAAACACGAGCCAATCTCGTGTCCATCGACCCGGAAGGCTGCTTCTTTAGGTCTCGTTTGAATGTCTGCACTGCGCACTCCTCCAACCCATTTGAAGCCGGGTGGTAAGGGGTAGTGCGGATATGGCGAATGCCGTTCATCTTCATGAACCTCGCAAACTCCTCACTTGTGAACGGAGTGCCGTTGACCGTGACCAGCACCTCGGGGAGGCCATGCGTACTGAAAGACAAACGCATCTTCTTGATTGTTGCGCAGGATGTTGTGCCTACCATCTTATGCACCTCTAACCATTTAGACTGGCCATCAATTAATAGAAGGAAATGCATCCTTGAAAAGGGCCGGCGAAATCCGCATGCAAGCGCGCCCAAGGCCGCCCTGGCCATTTCCAGTGATGTAGGGACGCGGCCGGCGGAAGCTTCTGATGCTCCTGGCAAATGGAGCAGTTTAGGGCCACCTTCTCAATGTCGGTGTCGAGGCCTGGCCACCAGACATAACTCCGGGCCAACATTTTCATTTTGGTCACACCCGGATGCCCATTGTGCAAGTCTCTTAGTATCAGCTACTGTCCTTTTTCCGGGACAATCACACGCGTCCCCCACATGAGGATACCGTCTTCCACACTAAATTCTGACAGCTTGGAGTAAAATGTCCGCAGCTCGCCTGGGAGCTGTCTATGCTGCCCACCATACAGGACTATGTGCCGAACCTTTGACAGGACTGGCTCTGTCTGGGTCCACTCACGGATCTGTGATGCCATGCCAGGCAAGGTGTCCATAAAATTTAGGGTTGCACCCACCTCACCGGTTGTGGGGGTCGACATGGGGCCAGTTGATAAAGGCAATCGGCTCAGTGCGTCGGCATTTGCTATCTGGGTTCCTGGTTTGTGCTCCAGAGAATACTCGTAGGCAGCGAGCAACAAAGCCAAGCACTGGATCCGTGCGGAAGCAATGGGCGGTATTGGCTTATCCTCTCGGAAAAGTCCCAGCAGAGGCTTATGATCAGTCACGATAGTGAAGTGGCGGCCATACACGTACTGGTGGAAGCGTTTCACCGCAAAGACCACCGCCAGGCCCTCCTTCTCGATCTGCGTGTATTTCTTTTCCACTGCAGTCAATGTGCGGGAGGGGAAAGCTATCGACCGCTCGGCCCCGTTCTCCATCTTGTGGGACAGGACGGCCCCAATACCATACGGGGATGCATCACATGTGATGAGCAAAGGCGTTCCAGGATCATAGTGGGTTAGTAACCCAGACAACGACAATTGTTGCTTTACCCGCCGGAAAGCGGTTTCTTACGGCTGACTCCAAACCCAGGTGTGATTTTTCTTTAGCAGAAGGTGCAAAGGGGCCAGTGTAGTTGCCAGATTGGGGAGGAACTTCCCGTAATAGTTTACGAGGCCGAGAAAAGAACGAAGATGCGAAGAGTCAGTCGGGGCGGGGGCCTGTTGAATTGCACGCATCTTCTCTGCGACGGGGTGCAAACCTTCGCGGTCCACCCAATAACCCAAGTTTCCTTTGCCTGAAAGACGCACTTTGTGCGACGTAAACGGACTCCAGCCTCTGAAAAGCGTCTAAGGACAGCCTCCAAATTTTCCAAATGTTCCTGCTCCGACGTCCCTGTAATCAAAACGTCATCTAAGTAGACAGCGACACGCGGTAAACCTCTCAAAATGCTCTCCATGACACGTTGAAAAATAGCGCAGGCAGAGGATACCCCAAAGTGCAACCGTGTATCTTCATACAGGCCCTGGTGTGTTTAATCGTTACATATGGCCAGGAGGCAGGGTCCAGCTCCAATTGTAGGTAGGCGTGACCCATATATAATTTCGTGAACGAGAGTCTGCCTGCAAGCTTCACGTAGAGATCCCCTATGCGAGGCATCGGATATCGGTCGAGCCGGGAAACCGTATTCACTGTAAGTTTATAGTCGCCGCACAAACGAACTGTGGCATCTGGCTTAATTACAGGTACAATTGATGCAGCCCAGTCAGTGAAATGGACGGGCCTGATAATACCCAAAGTCTCCAAATGAGTGAGCTCCCCTTCTACCTTCTCGAGCAAGGCGTAAGGCACCAGGCGCACCCGGAAATAGCGTGGTGTGGTTCCTGGTTCGATTTGGATACGGGCTATGTCCCCTTTTATTTTCCCCAAACCGGGCTGGAATACATCTGAGTACGGTCCTAGCACCTCAGTCAACCCTCCAGAAACTGTTTGGAGAATGTGCTGCCACTGCAGCTGCAAATGGCGCAACCAGTCCCGACCCAAAGGCTGCGCACGTGGCCGTGCACCATGATAAGTGGGAAACGCCCCTCCTGGCGTCCATAAACAACAGGGGTCATTGTAGTTCCTGCAATGTCCAATGGTTCCCTGTATATGTGGCCAACCTGGCCTGTGTGTCAGTTATTGTAAGGGTCTGTATATCCTGCTTGATGCGGTCGAATGTCCTCTGGGCAATCACGGAGACCGCTGCGCCAGTGTCCAACTCCATATCAAGCGGGTGACCATTAACCCGTACTGTCACCTTAATGGGGGCCACACGGGGAGCTACCACACAATACAGCTGCAGGCAGTCGTCCTCCGTTTCCAGGTCCTCTGGAATAGTCGCCGCAGGTTCATCCAAATGGAAGGTACGGCCCCTGGGCTGGCCCCAGTTTCTGTCGGAACGACGGCGCCTCTGGCGCCCCCAGGACCGGCGTCCATGACGGGGTCGGCGCCCACAAGTCTGACACGGACATGGCTCCTCAGCCATTGTTTCTGGAGAAGGCTCCCTTCGGGGAGGAATGTCCGACGGCCAGTGGCGTCGATCCGGACATCGCCTCGCCCAAGGTACCGCAGGGGTGCGGGGGAACGCTTTCGGACGGAAGGGGTTGCGCCCCAAGGCATGCACCTCCATTCCCTGTAGCTCCTGCACTCCCCATTCTGCGCTCTCTCGGGACAATACTATTTGAATGGCCTTCTGAAAAGTCAATGTTTGTTCAGCTAACAACTTTCTCTGGGTGGCCGCATTGTTAATACCGCAAACCAAACGGTCACGTAACATTTCTGACAAGGTCTCACCATAGTCACAGTACTGCACAATCCTGCGTAGCCTGGATAGAAAATCGTCAAGGGATTCTCCTGGGGTCCTCTCAGTGGTATTAAACCGGTAACGCTGGACTATTGTGGACGGGGATGGGTTAAAATGTTGCCCCACTAAGTTCACAAGTTCATCAAATGTTTTGGTGTCCGGCGCAGCTGGGTATGTAAGGCTCCTAATCACCCCAAATGTATGCGGGCCGCAGGCAATATGACCACCTGGTGCTCGTTTTCGGTGATGTTGTTTGCCTGGAAATAGTAACGCATCCGTTGTGCGTACTGGTTCCAGCTTTCCAGCGCAGTATCAAAAACATCCAAACGTCCGTGCAGAGGCATGTTGTAATAGAAAACAACTTCCAACCTGTATCCAACAAAAATCCAGGGAGGTTGCTTCAGCGGTGTAGACAGCTATTCACTTTAACCCTCGTCGCCAGTTTTGTGAGGGCCATGAAGAATCCAGCATGAGTTGAAGGATAGAAAGAAATAACATTTATTTCCAATAACATATATATACAACAGCAGCAGCAACTCCTTGCTGCTCACTCCTCTCTAGCTGGTCCCAAACTGGTCAGCTTTATTTATGCAGGGAATCTGCTAATGATTTCTCCGCCCCCCTCATTGGGGAAGCTCATACTCCCAAAGGATTGTGGGATTGCCATTAGTCCCCAGCCAGTGGTAAGCAGGCAGGTTATAACATTTGTGAAGGGTCATTGATACATAGCAGGCGCCTGAGAAACAGAAGATATGATTCACAGTATGGTGCTGCAATGTTGGATCCTCAGTTGGTGAATGCTGCCGACTTCACCATCAGCACAGTTGCAGTCCACATCCTTGCCGGCCTGCTGAAGCACTTGGTCCTCAAAGACATGAGGACCTTCAGTTCCACCGTCCCTCCACCAGTCTTGGATCTCTCCCTCTTGTTATGTGCCAACTAGCCCTGTATGAAGACAGTTGGAGAAAGTGTAAGCAGAACTTGTGCCAGAGCAGACGGTAAGGATGTCTGTCAGGTATGAGTGGTGAGTGGGACCATGGATGGGATGACAATGTGACACGCAGGCGAAATGAAGATGTGTGTGTGGAAGAACGAGTGATAGTGTTCCTTGAGCTGACATTGGATTTGATTCCTGTGGGTGTGTGATGGGTGTGTGGGTGTGTGAGTGCGAATGGCGAGAAGAATGTCCTACCCTGGTAAAACAGGAGACCATTCATCCTCTTATGACGCTGGATGGCTATCCTCTTCTGAATGGCATTCTCACTCATCACCACTGCCACCACCTCCCATGTTGGTTGGTGATCCTGCTGGCAAACCTTCGCCCACTGAAATCTCTGTCAGGCATGGGGGTCTCCTGTCGCCATTACTTGGGAAGAGCACCTCCTGCCATTCTCTGACAGCCTGGAGGAGAATCAGCAGGGAGCGATCATTGAACCATGTCCTTACTCTGACATTACACTTGTAACGGATTTGGATGTGAAAGAAATGGGGGAGTTCTAGGACAATAGATTTTCAGAATGGGGGAGGGGGGGCGGGGGGGAGTGATGGGGGGATAAATTCAAGAGGGGCTGAGGGTTACGAAGGGTTGCAAAAACAAATTGACCAAATTGCAAAATGAATGGAAGTGGATGTGAAACCTTCAGCCTTGATGCTGAACGGGGCTCTTTTATAGCCCATCCAGACCTGCTGAACTGTTACCTGCCAGTAGGATCCTGTAATGGAAACCTTACCCCTACCACGCATTTACATGTATTGTATGTGCCTGCTGCCAGTCCACTCAATTTCCATATAAATTATGTGGGCATCAGGTTCTCAACACCAAAACACAAGTGGCGTCTTCTGTTTCTGCAACTGATTAAATTCCTAACCATCTTCTTGTTGATGGCATCAATAAGGCAAGCTGTGCACGTTCAGCTTGCCATATTGCAGGCTTAGGTCCTATTTGCAGCCTGATAAATTCTGTGCAGCACCATCAAATTTCCTGGTTATCTTAAAATGATAAAGGACTTCATTAAAAATAAAAGATAGAGGAAAGTCATATAAACTAGTTAAGTTTCTGGATGCCAATATTGAGACTGATTTCTGGGCATTGATAATTAAACGCTATTGTGTGAATTACTGTTGATGTGTTATGTCAGAGTGGTGCATTAGTTTTAGAAATGCCTCAGGACTGTGCTTACACACAGACTGCAGTGGTTTTCCGAAACCATGGCAAGAGATAAACTAGCAATATTGTTGGATTTACTGGTGACATTCCTCAGGAGGGAAATGCACATGTTGACTTCTCACTTGCCTTAATTAATGTAAAGACTAAAATTATTCTCCAGATAATCACAGAAAGGTAGTATGGATCCATCAGATGATCACTTATATTCGTCTGGAGAAGTGGATTCCTTTAAGGCTATAGATGAAAATGGGTGGCAATAGGATGTATACGTGCATATGCCAATTGCATTTAAAATTGCATCATAAAATGCTTTTAGCTGATTATTTTGGAAACACATTAGAAAGCACAATACAAGTTTCTAATAAAATTATGCACTGACTAGTTTTCTAGTATGGTTTACTGAAAGCAGACTCATGCTTAAAGAGGAAACATGCTTACCAGGGATCCAGTGAGCTTTTCCAGCTTTAGTCTATTTCCATTGAAAATAAATCTACAGAACTGAACTGCCTGAGTGTTCAGCAGCTTCCTTTATAATATCAGTTTTGATTTAGAAGTGTTCTGTTGTAATGGTCTTCATTCCACAATGGATTTCACTGAATCATAGAATTTACAAAGCAGAAGGAGGACATTCGGCCCATCATGCCTGAACCGGCTCTTGGGAAGAGCACACTACTTAACCCCATACCGCCACCCTATCCCCATAACCCTGCGGCCTCATCTAACCTAAGGGAAATTTAGCATGGCCAATCCACCTAACCTGCACATCTTTGGACTGTGGGAGGAAACCGGAGCACCGGGAGGAAACCCACGCAGACACGAGGAGAACGTGCAGACTCCGCACAGACAGTGACCCAAGCGGGAATCAAACCTGGGACCCTGGTGCTGTGAAGCCATAGTGCTAACCATTATGCTACCGTGCTGCCCCGCACTGAAGCTGTTGCTTAATATCTGTTGAACAGAACTATCTGCAGCATTTTCAATTCTAGACAGAAACATGCCAGCTTACGACTAATTAGATGACCTTATGAATTTGTTTCGCGCAGAATGCTTATTTTCAGATCATAGAACATGGGTTTTCTCCAAATGAGTTACAATGTTATTGCATTATTTTGAAAAAGGTGCTGCACCCGCTAGTGTCTTAGGGAGTTACACATGGATTTCCTAGGTCTGCTCATTTATTCTCCACATTTGGTGAAAAACATGTGTAAAACAAATGGAAGTAGCTGAACTGCAGGTACACTTATGAAAAATGAACAGAATTTCCCCATAAATCATTCTTGTAATCATCTTAAGCACAGAAATTGCAATATGCATTGAACAAGTTTCTGGTAAATTTTGTGCATTTTTAGGTAATTTCTGTTGTCTGTGTTATAATGTGCAATCAAGCCATTTTTGCTCATAAGGGATTGCGCAAAAACATTGTGGGTTAATTTATTGATTCTCTCAGCACATCTGAACACATACAAATGGACAGAAACCTTGAAGACATCAGAGCTGCAGAGCAGTGAGAGTGTGTTCTGCGTAAAACAAAAATGAAACTAAAACTGGACTTCATGACACACTTCCTTTCAGTGATGTCATGCTGCAATCCCTTACAAGCAGATTACAACAATTACTATATTATGCTTGTTAATTTCTGCTATAAATGCTGTGAAAGATGGTGGTCAAAAGGGCTTTCTGGAACATTTGGGG
This sequence comes from Scyliorhinus torazame, assembly GCF_047496885.1. Lineage (NCBI taxonomy): Eukaryota > Metazoa > Chordata > Chondrichthyes > Carcharhiniformes > Scyliorhinidae > Scyliorhinus > Scyliorhinus torazame. The sequence goes on along the minus strand of NC_092710.1, from coordinate 175,695,870 downwards.
AGGGGGTGGCGTAATGGTATTGTCACTGGAGTAGTAAACCAGAGACCCAGAGTAATGCTCTGGGGATTGTTACTCTGTTTACTTGGTTATAAATATGGCGGTTAATATGGTCGCCTTTCTTAATCCTAATTATGAGTATACTTTCAGAGTCGCAAGGTATCTTTCGATACCGCCACAAGGTTCAACCCGAATACCGATCAAAGAGCCATAACACCAGTTAGTTTGTTCAAAGTCAATACTATTTATTTACACACAGTAAGATCTACTCATGCACGATAATACTACAAACTAAACTATGTCTATCACTAACAGCTATACTTAACTTCGGGTGCCCACTTATTCAGAGGAACAATGGCTGTTGTTCGGATCTGAGGCTGTTGGGTTCGAAGAGGTAACAGGAGTACAGCTAAGGTCATCCATCTGGTAGCGAGCGTTGACCTTGAACTTATTTGCTTCTGGTGATGCTGGTGGGTGGGTCTCTCCGCTTGAGAGCCGAATCCAAGAGACTGAATCTTTGTCGGGGGTTCCTTCTTATACTTGGAGGGGCTTTGTGCGCTCTTAGGCGAGACTTTAAACTAGGTCTCAATTAATTGGGCAGCTTCTTGATCATTCCATTGGCCTTGCTTTGTTTGTGTCTTTTGGTTGGGGTACTGGCGCTGGGATGTCTACGACAGTATCGGCTACCTGAGTATTAGTCCTTTGTTCCTCAGAGATGGGCCATCAATATGTTAATTGATCCAGAGTTTCAATTGCGTCTGCTGACTGCCTTCCAAATATACATTCAGGCTCTGTGCCTGCTTGTTGCTTAGTATTGTCCACATTTCCCTTTATTCTCTGTGAGTGTCCATTTTGTGTTCTGAAAGTGGCCATCCCAGATGGCTACAGGACCAAGGTTTAAATCCCGCCACTGCAGATGGTGAAATTTGAATTCAATAAGAATCTGGAATTAAAAGTCTAATGGTGATCACAAAACCATGGTTGATTGTCGTAACAACCCATCTGGTTCACTAATGTCCTTTAGGGAAGCAAATCTGTCGTCCTTACCTGGTCCGGCCTACATGTGACTCCAGACCCGCAGCAATGTGGTTGACATTGTAGTTTAGAGGAGATGTGCAAGGCAGGTTTTTTACACAGAAGGTGATGAGTGCCTGGAGTGCACTGCTAGGGGTGGTTGTAGAAGCAGATACATTAATTGCATTTAAAAGGCACCTCAACAAATACATGGATAGGAAGTGCTGAGGGTTTTGGCCAAAGGTGATATCATGGTACAGGGTTGGAGGGCCAAAGGGCCTGTTCATGTGCTCTATTGTTCTTTGTTCTTTGACACTTAACTGCTCCCTCAAGGGCAATTAGAGATGGGCAATAAATGCAGGCACGGCCTGAGACGCCCTCGTCCCACGAATGAATAAACAAAAACTGAATTGGTTTGGCTTTTTTTTTGATTAGGCTTTGCTGACAGTTCATGCTTGATCCTCAGTTTTCAGATCTATTTTATTGTTCTTCAGCAGTGCTGGGGATTTAGAAGAACTCTTCTGATCCGCCACCATTATGGAAATTCAGCAACAGGCCAGGATAAACAATATAAATGGGAAGTTATGCTGATCTTTAGCCAGAGGAGAACATCATTTCGAACATGGACATATTTATCTGTCTGTTTAATCTGTACATTTCCTACAACAGCTAGGCTAATCAGAAAGGTGTGACTCCCAAGGCCCTTTAATGCGTGATGATAGTGGCATATATTTTCATACAGGTGGATGTACAGACCAATCAATGGGTGGATTAATAAGAGATAGTTATTTTACTTGAAAGCTGATAGAGATAAATGCTGTTTGGAAATAGAGATGAAGGCCAACATGGCCAATTAATGATACATGCAAAGTTATTTTGAATGTGTTATGGGCGAGATGTTTTCAGAACCCCAAAATGTATCATGGCGTTCAACCAACCTCTCCCTTTAATGGATTTGTTGCTTTTCCTAGCACGCGGCTTTTTCCCTAGGTGTGGGATTACAATTATGGACACGTGGGTTTTTAAACACAAAACACTGTTTATTCCATGAACTCAACTTAGCATCTTAAATGAACATTGGATCTCTTAACACCCCTTACTTCAAAGATAACTCAGAAAATATTGCAACAGTAAATACTTCCTTAAAATGTTAACACTTTTAAACAGTATCACATCAGGTTAAAGGATATATATATCTTCTGTAGAATGGCAGAGATATATTAGCTTGGGTGACTTCAGCTCCAGCACCTTGCTTTCTTCCTGCAAACTCTCTGGAAACACACAGACACACCCAAGCTGCTTTCTCAAACCTGGCTTTCTCCCTTCAAGCACTCACAGCAAACCAGAACTTCTCAAGCTGCTGTCTCAAACTGGCTTTCTACTTTTAAACTTCTTTCAGCAAAACAGCCAGACACTTTTAAACTGCTCTCAGCAAAACAGCCAGGCACTTTTAAACTGCTCTCAGCAAAACCAGCCAGGCACTTTTTAAATTGCAAAACCAAACTGCAAAATGGCTGAACTGAGCTGAGCTCCACCCACTCTCTGACATCACTGTTTTCTTAAAGGTACATTGCTTACACCACATCCATTTCTTAAAGGCACTCTTGCATGACAAATGAATCACTCAGGAAAGGAACGAACCAAGGTCAAAAATACTACAAGAATCACAACATTGAAAGCACCAAGATGTCTATGTTTAGATTTGGGGGTAATAGTATTTGCGGGATTTAACAAGCATTGCTTATTTAGCATTTTTAATGGATATCAGATAAGAGAAATATTTGTCACATCTGTTAATTCTGGGTTGCAGCTAACCTGAGTCAGCACTGGGTTTAAATACTGCTAAATTGGTAATCAGCTGAAGCTTCTACAGCATTGTTATCTATGGCTAAAACTGAATAAGCCATTTAATTTTGTTTTTTAATTAAGGTAATGGTTTTGAATGTGGCAGAGACCTATATAGTTTTGCTTTGAAGGTAAATAACAGTAATTTGAAAGCAGCTGTAGCAGGACTTGTGGCGCTGAAGTCTAACCATAGATTGACTGCTCATGTGGGTGACTGAGCATGAATACCAGCAGCAGATGGAAAACTGCAGGGCGTCCGTTCCATTGTACGCTACTGGTGTAATTATCAAACATAGTACGATAAATACAGCTCTGCGACTTTTTGCCCCATTGGAAAACACATCCTCTTCCCTATTCAATGATTGCATTGATGGCTGTAAAAGTGGCACAGTGTATGTTTAAGCATTCGCCATTTGAATCACTCTGAAATAAATTCTTTGACTCGTGAATTCATGGCAGACAAAGAATAGAAAACATTTTCAAAGATGTTGTTTGTTTTTTGTTAAGACCCTTTAAGACTTAAAGGCTGATCAATGTGAACAGTTGCAAATGTCCACATCATTGGACTGATGGAAAAGGTTTTCCAAACTGTTTTTCAGTATTCTTAGCTGGCAGAGCTAAGGAATGGGGAGATGTGGCAGGTAAACTGAAAAAAGTGAGAATATTTGAGAGAGTGAGGACTCAGATTCAAATGCATAGGGTCACCCAGACTGTGGAGAAAACTCTAAGTTGTTTGATGGTATATGCAGCAAAGATTATACCAGGGTTTTGAACAAATGCTTCTAATAATGTTAATCCCACAAATTATATTGATGTACACTTGATATCTTGACTTGAGAAAGAAGAACTGAAGAGGATAAAAACATTAAGACCATGAACAGTCTTTGATCCATCATGGCTATGCCATCCAAATTGCATATACAGTTATTCAATTTTCGACACTCCTCTCCGCACCACCAACTGTTGACCCAAAATTCCTCTCCCTATTTGTGCTGAAAACATGATGTAGCATGATTAATGTCCTTATAATCTGAGCCGGTTTCTCAACAGGTATTGATCAAGTTCTATTTTAAATTGATCACAAATCAATTTGCAGTCAGTAATCACTCGTTGCCAATATCTTGTTACATGACGCTGTCTGAGGGATGAGAATTGGGAGTTGGGGATAGAATTCCCATAGTCTCTTCCATTGTCCAGTTGGGTGAGATTGCCCTTGTCAGGTTCCAATACTCCCTATCCAGAATAGCATTTGAGTCCAGAAATAAATCATCTGCAATGGCTTCTCTTTCCATTTTCACATCATAACTTCTGGAGTCCTCCAAGGATATATATTTGGTCTTACCCTATTTCTCATCTATATGCACAGCAGAAAACAAATTGGCTCCATTGAAGACAAAGACAGGGATGGTCATCATTGAACTTAGCAAGTAGATAGAAAGATGGGAGGATCACTCCTTTGAACTCTATGCATCAGAGAACATTAGTGGGCAGCACGATAGCACAGTGATTAGCACAGTTGCTTCACAGCTCCAGGGTCCCAGGTTCGATTTCTGGCTTGGGTCACTGTCTGTGTGGAGTCTGCACATTCTCCCTGTGTCTTCGTGGGTTTCCTCCGGGTGCTCCGGTTTCCTCCCACAGTCCAAAGATGTGCAGGTTAGGTGGATTGGCTGTGCTAAATTCCCCTTACTGTCAAAAGGTTCGGTGGGGTTATTGGGTTACGGGGATAGGGTGGAGGTGTGGGCATAGGTAGGGTGCTCTTTCCAAGGGCCAGTGCAGACTCGATGGGCTGAATGGCCTCCTTCTGCACTGTAAATTCTATGAAATTATGACAAACGAAGCTCTCAGCATCATTCCAGACTTTCCTGTCACGGAGGAGCTGGACAGCTAGTCCTCCATAGTAAAGCTTAACAAAGCCATTGACTGTTTTGCCAGCAGTAAATCCCCAGAAAATGATGGCCTGATTTTCTCACTTCTGCAGTTACAGAAGAAGTGCCATGAACAGAAACTCTACATTGCCTTCAGACACTTCACCAAGGCTTTCAATCTTGTCAGCAGAGACAGACTCTTTAAACTGTCGCAGAAAGTAGACTGCCTGTCCAAGACATCTGGGTGTAATGCCTTCTTACCACAAGAACATGCACAGTTCTATCAGCAATGATGTAGCACCTTGAGACATGCTCAAGATCAGCAGCAGGGTAAAGCAAGGTTGAGTACGGGCACCAACTCTCTTTGGCATATTTACCTCCATGCTGCTATTGTACACTTTCAGTGAGCCAAATGAGAGTGTCTACCTGAATGCCAGAGCTGACAGCTAGCTGTTCAACTTGGCAGGACTGTGTATCAAGACCAAAGTGTGTAATGTCCTAATCCATGAGTTGTTGTTTGTTGATAATGCCGCGCTGGCATCCTTTACTGAAATTCACTTGCAACAACTTGTAGATCAGTTTGAACTGACAATCAGTGGCAGGGAGATCAAAGTTCTGGGCCAGGCCATGGGGACTCCACCTTCCATCAACATCAACAACCTTGTGCTAGAGGTCATTGCAGCTTCTCATTCCTTGGATCAACCATTTCCAGCAATCTGTCCCCCAATACTGAAATCAGAACCAGGGTTGCCAATGCTGCAGCTGAAGTATCAAAATTTAGAAGTCAAGTGTGAACCAATAGTAAACAAACTGAAAATGCAAAAGCTCTGTTTGTGTCAGTCTTGAGTTCTCAGCACCCTCCTTTACAGCAGGGAAGCATGGACAATTTTTGCAAGCCAAGAAAAGGGTCAACATCTACAATCTCTACTGCCTCAGGCTAAAATTGGGTATCTCCTGGCAAGACGGTGGGAGGAATTATCCCATGGCCCCGCTGGTGACTTCAATGACAGGCAGGGGGGAATAATTTGGCGGGGGATGAAGGGGTTGTCCAAAGATGAGACCCCTTAAAACTGAATAGCTAGGACAACACGAGAATCATTCTACATAAGTTAATTTATTAAGGATTGAGATTAATCATAGAAGGTATGCCCAGTATTCATTATTAACCATTAAACCTGTATTTTTAGGACACAACAGTAATACGCAGGTTCAGGGTGCCCAGAGATCATTTTATGCTGGAGGAATTTCCCATGGGATCTTCCGCTGATGCCTGCCATGGCAGATCAGGAAACCCACTGAAGGCCGGCATCAACTTCCCTCAGGACAGATCGGAAAAGAAATTTGTTGACTGTGAAATTCTATGAAATTATGACAAAATAAATGATCTACCCTACAGTGTTGTGGATTCTTCACCTGATAATTAAGGCTGAGGTAGATGGATTTTTGGTTTCTCAGGGAATCAAGGAATATAGAGAGCAGGCAAGAATGTGGAGATTGAGCCAAAAACTAGACATGAATGATGGAGTAAGCTTAACAGGCTTTATACTCCTCCTCCTGTACGCTAGGTTCTTACCTGAGACTCGCAGCCAGAAAGGCACATTTCCTGAAAAGTTTTTTTCCAATATGTACATGCTGATCATGGAGGTGTGACTGGGCCCGAAACTGTGGGCAAAATGTAATCCTCGTGAAGGGATGGGGTTCACCCATCTGTATAGAACCAGTGAGATTACTGCATTGTCTTCTTTAGGGAAGGTCCCACAGCCAGCCGCAGGCCTTCACTGGGATCAAGGACCCTTGGGGTGAAAATCCCACACCCCGAGAGGTACCATGTCAATCAGAGGCCAGCAGCTCTGCATCACAGGCAGTGCCACTGGTGGTAGCTGCCAGCAATGCAGCCTCTGCACCCCCCGCCCCTTCCTCCGCCCACCAGATCACAAGGAACAATGAGGGGTTCAGGCCACAGGTGAGTAAAGCAGGACAGGGGTCATTGGGTGGCAATCACTGGCTTGAGGTGTGAGGGATGTCAGAATATGAGGTCGTGGGATGGTTCCCAATGCCAGTTGAGACCCCACAAGGGCATCAATTGATGGTGCAGTTGGCCAAAGGCTTAATCGGGATAAAGGCCAGAAGGTGGCAGGGTCTCCACCTGATGAAATGCCGCCATGCCTCGAAACACACCCTGAGGGTAGGTATTAAGTTCTATCCTTTGGCCTGGTGAATTTCCACTCTGATGTTTTAGACGAGATTTACACCACTTTATGATAAGTTAGAACTGATACACAGAGGTGAATGTCTGGCCCAGAGTCTGAGTGGCACAATGGCACAGTGGTTATCACTCCTGCCTAACAGTGCCAGGATTGAATCCAGCCTTGGGTGACTGTCTGCGTGGAGTTAGTACGTTCTGCTGTGTCTGCCTGGATTTCCTCCGGTTGCTCCAGTTTCCTCCCACAGTCCAAAGATGTGCAGGTTAAGTGGATTGGCCATGCTAAATTTCCCCTTAGTGTATAGGGATGTTCAAATTAGGGGGGCGATTCTCCGATATGGAGGCCAAGTGTTCGCGCCGTCGTGAACGCCGTCGCGTTTCACGATGGCACGAACAGGGCCCGGGCACGACCTATTCTGGCCCCCACAGGGGGCCAGCACGGCGCTGGAGCAGTTCACGCCGCTCCAGTATCCTTACGCGGTGCCAAATGGGCACCACGCCAACCCGCGTCTGTGCAGTGGGGGCAGCCCAATCCTGCGCATGCACGAGGAACGTCTACGCACGCCGGCATCTCACAAACATGGCGGCGGTGTTCTGGGGTGGCGCGGAAGGAGGAGGGCCCGGGGGGGGAAAGATGCCGGCCCGCAGATCGGGGCCCCGATCGCGGGACAGACCCCATCGGAGGCCACTCCGGTGAAGGAGACCCCTCCCTCCCCCACAGGCCGCCCCCCCAGAATTCCTGCAGAGTTCCCGCCGGCAGCAACCAGGGGTGGACGGCGGCGGCGGGAAGCTGTCGTGTCGTAGCGGCCGCTCAGCTCATCCGGGCCGGAGAATCGCCGCTTGCCGGTTCTCCGAGCGGCCCGGTGTGAATCACGCGCCGCTGGTTTCCGGAGGGTGGGAGAATTGCGTGCGGGGGTCGGGGCGGCATGGCGTGATCCGCGCGGCGCCCCACCGATTCTCACACCCGGCGTGGGGGGGGGGGAGAATAGCACCCTAGATTGTGGGCATAGGGTGGAGTGGGTGGGGAAGTGGACGGAGATAGAGGTTGGCCTCCTTCTGCACTGTAGGAATTATATCGAGTTTATTACTTGTTTTCAACCACAAATAACTAATTTTAAGAATCCCAGGCAAACCCTCTTTCACTAAATGTTCACTATGTTTACCCACTGAACTACACTTAAATTTTCGTGCAGGTTTTCTCCTTGTGATTTAATTCCAGTTTCAATTACACTAGAAATTAATTAATTGCAAAAATATAATGAAAATTTTGCTTGCAAGAAATACATGATGAAGCAAGATATCAAAAACTACATTCACGCAAGTCACTGAATATGGCGTTTGATGTAATGCTAGAAGTCATGGCTACCATTAAAGAGAAACGTTTAATTGTGTCTAAAAATATTTGTAAAAATCTCTGCTTCTGATCAAAAGTTTGAATAAAGTTCAACAAAATTCAAGAAGATTGAGGAAGTTAAACAAATAACAATAAACTTTTCCCCAATCAAATATTAGTTTATACAAATGGATTTCGGAATGCATCATAACACACAGTTTATGGAAGTGGTGAATGCTTGAACTATATTTATCACACCTCGAAGCTCTGCAGCTGTTACTATCCCCAATGCTTCACATGCTGATTGTAAACAATGGAAATCTCTCCAAACTGCCTGTGTATTTACCAGTCATATTAACATGTATAAAGCTTCTATTTATTTTCTTGTCCCTGTATACCGAGTGAAAAAAAGCTTTAGATAAATGGATGGAAAGTAGAATGATAAACAAATGTTTAAGATAGTTTTAAACAAAAGAAAATAAAGTGTATGAAGTTGAACGTTAAATTATTACTTAACACAGCCTGCCTTTATTTGAGTTTAGCTTGGATTCAAATTCATCCCAGGCTGATGAAATGAAAATCCCATTTTTTAAATGGGAACAAGAGACAATTGTGGATGCCAATTTATTTTCACTTCTTCCAAAAATGTTTTTTTACATTGATGGGGGTGAACAATAAAATACAGTACGACAATATGACCTCCTTTTTCAGATTTGTGGCTTGAAGCTAGTCCAGATGAAAGAGATTATACATTTTTTACTATATTACAGCTTTTGAGGGTCATAAATGATAATTCATTTGATAAGATTTACAGTAATTCAAGGTGCAGACTAGTCCAGAGCAATAAATTGTACAGAATTTGATATTAGTTGGACAATCTTATTCACTATGTTATAAATACAAATTTCATTTTTTGTGCAATATCTTTGGCTAAGACTTTACAAATACTGTTGAAATAATGGAGAGGAGACTTGGCCGCTGCTGAATTATACTATAATTCACAGCAATAATGGGTGAGATATGGTGAAAACAGCAGCAACTATTTAATTGCACAGTAGTGATATTTTTCATCTTCATGAAATTATCATCATACAGAATGGAAGGATGCCATTTCACTCATTGTGTGCTTTGAAAGGGCTATCCATTTAGTTCAAATCTTTCTCCTTAGCCGTGAACATTTTTCCTTTTCAAGTATATATCTAATTGAGTGGAAGAAAATTACTAATGAATCTGCTTCCACTAGTTTTTCCATCAATATATTTCAGAGGAGAACAACTCGTAAACAAAATTCTACTAATCTCACTGGTCCTTTTGTTGATTATCTTAAACCTGCATCTTATTGTCTTTAACCCTCCTGCCAGTGGATAACAATTTCTCCATATTTACTCTATCAATATCAGCCATGATTGAACACCTCTATCAAATCTCCTCTTAACCTATCTACTCCAAGATGAACAATGCAGTTTCTGTCGTCAATGACCAGAGTAATGTACACAGAATAGCTACACTTCTTCAAAACAAAATGGTTATTTAAATTCAGAATTTCTAGATTGCTTTCCACTACTGCCGTCCAACTCCCATCCCCATTCAAGAATTCTAGATTGTTTCCCATTGTTCAGGAAGAACTGTTTTTTGCTATCCACCACAGGACAGGTGGAATTTAATTTTGGTCAATAAACTGGGAATAGAAAGCTAGCCTTGGTAGTAGTGACCAGGTAACTATTGTCATAAAAACTCACTTGGTTCACTCATGTCCTTCAGGGAAAGAGGTCTGCCGTCCTAACCAGGTCTGACCTAAGTGTGACCCATAGCGATGCTTTGACTCTTAAATGTCCTCTGAAATGGCCCAAAAGCCACTCAATCAACCTGCGACAAAGTATACAAAAAGGAATGAAACCAGATAGATTACTTTGCATCGTCTTAGACACTGGGAACGATAATGGAAACAACCCCACCGAGCCTTGTTGACCCTGCAAAGTCCTCCTTACTAACATCTGAGGGTTTGCGCCAAAATTGGGAGAGGTGTCTCATAAACTAGTCAAGGAACGGCTTGATATACTCACAGAATCATACTTTTCAGACAACATCCCACAATCCCCACCCTGGATGTACCCTGTCCCACCAGCAGGGCAAACACATCAGAGGCGGCGGCACAGTGGTATACTGTTGGGAGGGATTTGCCCTGAGAGTTCTCCACATCGACTCAGGACCCCATGAAGTTTTATGGGATCAAGTCAAACATGCATAAGGAAAACTCCTACTGATTACCACCTACCGCCATCTCAACTCCAACCATCTATTCCCCCCTCCCGTCAGCTGATGAATCATTACTTCTCCATGTTGAACATCACTTGAAGGAAGCACTAAGGGTGGTTAGCAGGATATAGAGTGCACTCTGGATGGGGAACCTCAATGTCCATTGCAAAGGGTGGCTCAGTTGCACCACTACTGATCTGAATCCTAAGGGACATAGTTGCTAGACTGGGTCTGTGGCAGATGATGAGCGAACCAACGAGAGGGAAAAACCTACTTGACCTCATCCTCACCAATCTGCCCATCGCAGATATATCTGCCCATGATAGTATTGGTAGGAGTGACCACACATTGTCCTTGTGGAGACAAAACCCCATCTTCATATAAAGGATACCCTCCATCCAATTGTATGACACAACCACCGTGCTAACTAAAATACATTTCAAACACATGAAGCAATCCAAAACTGGGCATCCACGAGGTTTTGTGGGCCAGCAGCAGAATTGTATATAACCACAATCTATAACCTAATAGTCCAGCACACCCCCACTCTCCCATTACCGCCAAGCCAGAAGATCAAGCCTGGTTCAATGAGGAGTGCAGGAGGGCATTCCACGAGCAGCAGCAGGCATACTGAAAAATGAGGTGTCAATCGGTGAAGCTACAACACACGGTGTGCCAAACAGCAGAAGCAGAAAGCAATACACAGAGCTAAACAATCCATAACCAATGGATCAGGTCTAATTTCTGCAATCCTGCCACATCCAGACATGAATGATGGTGGACAATTAACTAGCTGGAGGAGGAGGCTTTTGTTATTCATTTCCCGGATGTGGGCACCGTTTGTTAGGCCAGCATTTATTGCCCACTCCTAGTTGCCCTGCAGAAGGTGGTGGTGAGCTGCCTTCCTGAACTGTTGTAGTTCCTGAGGTGTAGGTAAACCTGCAGTGCTGTTAACGAGGGAGTTCCAGGATTTTGCCCCCGCGTCAGTGAAGGAACGGTGGCATATTTCCAAGTCGAGGTGGTGAGTGACATGATTCCATAAATATCCCCATGCTCGATGAAGGGGGAGCCCAACACATCTGTGCAAAAGATAAGACTAAACAATTTGCATCAATCTTCAGCCAAGTGGATGATCCATCTCAATCTCCTCCTGTGGTCCCCAGCATCAGATACCAGTGTTCAGCCAATACAATTCACTCCACATCATATTGAGAAATGGCTGAAGGCATGGGACATTAAAAATGCTCTATTCTGGCAATTGTACTGAAGACTTGTACTCCTGAATATTCTGCTCCGCTAGCCAAGCTGTTAAAACATTGCTAAAATACTGGCATCTAACCAGCGATGTGGAAAACTGCGACCAGCCAATAACTGCCCCATCAATCTACTCTTGATCATCAGTAAAGTGATGGAAGGCATCATCGCCAATGCTATCAAGCAGCACTTAGAACATAGAACATACAGTTCAGAAGGAGACCATTCGGCCCATCGAGTCTGCACCGACCCACATTAAACCCTCACTTAATCAGCAATAGCTTGCATGTTGACACTCAGTTTGGGTTTTGCCAGGGTCACTCGGCTCCTGATCTCAATACAGCCTTAGCCCAAATATGGGCTAAAGAACGTGTGGTCATCAAATATTCAGTCTGTCTGGAGGCCGGATCGTTCTTTTAGACATCCTCAGCTCTGGCGGTGCGGCGGGCACGGTTGTTGCAGTTGGTGACTCCGGGGGCTTCAGTCCGGTGTGTCGGAGATGGTTGAGGGGTGGGGGTAGGCAGGGGGGGGTGGGTGGTGGCAGTGTAGGCACGGGACAGTACAGGAGATCCAGGGGGGTGTAAGGGGCGCGGTGGGTGGCGGTAGGCTGGGGGGGGGGGGGGGGGGGGGAGCCCTTTGGCAGGGGAACCAGCGGGCGCCAGGTCCCGTAGGGAGACAGTATCTTGACGTCCGTCCTGGTGCGCGACGTAGGCGTACTGGGGGTTAGCGTGCAGCAGCTGGACCCCCTCGACCAGGGGGTCGGTCTTATGGCTCCTCGTATGCTTCCGGAGAAGGACAGGTCCCGGAGTTGTCAACCAGGATGGAAGCGAGACCCCGGAGATGAACTTCCTGGGGAAGACAAACAAACGGTCGTGAGGGGGTCTCATTCGTGGCTGTGCAGAGGAGCGATCTAATGGAATGGAGCGCGTCGGGGAGGACCTCCTGCCAGCGGGGGATCACGAGGTTTCTGGACCGGAGGGCAAGAAGGACAGCCTCCATACCGTCGCGTTCTCCCTCTCCACCTGCCCGTTTCCCTGCGGGTTATAGCTCGTAGTCCTGCTCGAGGAGCTGCCTTTGCTGAGCAGGTACTGGCGTCGCTCATCACTCATGAATGTTGTGCCCTGGTCACGGTGGATGTAGGCAGGGAAACCGAACAGTGTGAAGATGCTGTGCAGTGCCTTTAGTACAGTGGCCGAGGTCATGTCGGGGCAGGGACAGCGAAGGGGAAGCGGGAGTGCTCGTCAATGACAGTCAGGAAGTATATATTACGGTTGGTGGAGGGGAGGGGCCCTTTGAAGTCAATACTGAGACGCTCAAAGGGCCGGGAGGCCTTTACCAGGCGGGCCTTGTCTGGCCGATAGAAGTGCGGTTTTGCACAAGCGCAGACTTGGCAGTCCCATGGTCATGGCCCTGGCCTCTGAGTCGGGCAGATTGCGGACCTCAATGAAGTGGATAAGCCGGGTGACCCCCTGGTGACAGAGGTCATCGTGGATAGCCCGAAGTCGATCATCTTGCGCGCTGGCGCATGTGCCGCGGGACAGGGCACCTGAGGGCTCGTTGAGCTCCCCAGGACGATACTTGATATCGTAATTGTAGGTGGAGAGTTCGATCCTCCACCTCAAGATTTTGTCATTTTTAATTTTGCCCCGTTGTGTGTTGTCGAACATGAAGGCTACCGACCGCTGGTCGGTGACGAGGGTGAACCTCCTACCGGCTAGGTAGTGCCTCCAGTGCCGCATAGCTTCCACTATGGCTTGTGCTTCCTTCTCGACCGAGGAATGTCGGATTTCGGAAGCGTGGAGGGTTCTAGAGAAGAAGTCTACTTGCCTGCCCGCCTGGTTGAGTGGGCGGCCAGTGCAACGTCTGACGTATCGCTCTCTACCTGGAAGGGGACGGACTCGTCTACTGCGTGCATTGCAACCTTAGTGATATCGGCCTTGATGCGGCTGAAGGCCGAGCGGGCCTCAGCCGTCAGGGTAAATGTAATGGTTTTAATAAGTGGGCGGGCTTTGTCCGCATAGTTGGGGACCCACTGGGCATAGTAGGAGAATAGCCACAGGTATCGTTTGAGGGCCTTGAGGCTGTGGGGAAGGGGAAGTTCTGTGAGGAGGTGCATACGGTTGGGGTCGGGCCTTGGGACTCCGTTTTCCCATGACATAGCCGAGGATGACTAGCCTGGTTGTGCGAAAACACACTTTTGGAGGAACCTCTGAAGGTTGGCGTCATGGTCCTGCTGATCATGGCCGCAGATGGTAATATTGTCCAAATACGGGTATATAGCCCGCAGCCCGTACTGGTCCACCATTTGGTCCATCGCTCTCTGGAAGAACGAGACTCCATTAGTGATGCCGAAAGGGACCCTGAGGAAGTGAAACAGTCGGCCGGCTGCTTCAAAAGCAGTGTAATCCACCGTGGAGGAAACCCGAATTGTGCGATCTGGTTGACCATCTCCACAATGCGGGGGAGGGGGTACGCATCCAGTTGCGCAAACCGGTTTATGGTTCGGCTGTAGTCCACCACCATCCGGTTCTTTTCCACGGCCCGAACAACCACCACTTGTGCTCTCCAGGGGCTGTTGCTGGCCTCGATGACCCCCTCCCTCAAGAGTCGCTGGACCTCTGTCTTGTGCGCTGTACCGCCTGCTCCTGGTGGCAACAGGCTTACAGTTGGGGGTGAGGTTCGCGAAGAGCGAGGGGGGGGGGCGACCTTAAGGGTCGCGAGGCTACATACTGTGAGGGGGGGGTAAGGGTCCACCGAACTTTAGGGTCAGGCTTCGTTGACTGCATTGGAAGTCTTGTCCAAGCAGTAGGGGGGCGCATAGGTGAGGTACGATGTACAGTTTAAAATGGGCGTACTCAGAGCCCTGTATCGTGAGTAATGTGGTAGTCACCACTGTTGTATTATATTGTTTATATGGGTATTACGGTAAGGCCCCTATACAACTGGTACGGGGGTAGATCCCTGCCTGCTGGCTCTGCCCAGTAGGCAGAGTATAAATGTGTGTGCTCCCCAAACAGCAGCCATTTTGTCAGCTGCTGCAGGAGGCCACACATCTCTGTGTAATAAAGCCTCGATTACATTCTACTCTCGTCTTGTTGTAATTGATAGTGCATCAATTTATTACACAGAGATTTTTCAGAGATGGACCTCTGCATCAAGCCGGATCGCCTGCAGCTGCATCCTCAAGCAGACAACGCCAAAAAAGACTTTCAACATTGGCTGGCTTGCTTTGAAGCATACATCGGGTCTGCGCTGGACCCAATCTCAGAAGCACAGAAGCTCCAGATTCTGTACACGTGGCTGAGCTCCAACGTTTTTCCCCTCGTCCAGGACGCGCCTACCTATGCAGAGGCCATCACTCTACTGAAGGAGAATTACGCTCAGCAGACCAACAAGATCTACGCCAGGCACCTCCTATCCACGCGGCACCAACTTCCCGGAGAGTCTGTGGAAGATTTCTGGCGAGCCCCGCTCGCCCTGGTGAGAGACTGTGACTGCCAGGCCGTTTCGGCCACTGAACATTCGAACCTGCTAATGAGAGACGCGTTCATTACGGGCATAGGGTCTGACTACATCTGCCAGCGCCTCTTAGAAGGGGCCACGCTTGACCTTGGACCGACCAAGAAACTAGCGCTCTCGTTCACGGTCACCTCACGCAACGTACAGGCTTATGCCCCTGACCGCATGGCCCACCCCCTCTGTACATCATGGACCCCGCCAGCAGCCACCCCATCGTGGACCCCATCAGCGACCGCCCTCAGCCAACCCCACGCCTGCGCCGCGCGGCAACCAACCAACCCCGGGGGACCCAAGTGCTACTTCTGCGGACAGACCAAACATCCCCGGCAACGCTGCCACCGCCGAGTGCGCTCTGCAAGGTTTGTGACAAGAAGGGACATTTCGCTGCAGTGTGCCAGGGCCGCTCAATCTCTGCTATTGTCCTGGCACCCCCCACGTGCGGCCAGTGGGCACCGCCATCTTCCTCTCCTCAGACCATGTGCGGCCCGTGGGTGCCGCCATCTTGCTCCACTCACAATACGTGCGGCCCGTGGGCACCGCCATCTTGCCTGCCCCAGGACACGTGCGGCCCGAGGGCGCCGCCATCTTGCCCACCTCAGGACCCCTACCCGTCAGGCACCTCATCGGGCTGCTCATCGCCTGCAACCACCGACGACCAGCCGCGTCTCGCCTCGGTCACGATCAACCAGTCTCGACCGCACAACCTCGCGACCGCTTCGACAAAGGCGAAGGTCGACGCACACGAGATATCCTGCCTTCTGGACTCCGGATGCACTGAGAGCTTCATCCACCCCGATACAGTAAGGCGCTGCTCCCTCGCGGTACACCCTGCTAACCAAAGAATCTCCCTGGCCTCCGGATCCCACTCCGTGGCAATCCGGGGGTACTGCATCGCCACCCTCACCGTCCAGGTGGTAGAGTTCAGTGGCACCCGGCTCTACATCCTCCCCAACCTCTGCGCTGCCTTGCTACTTGGCCTGGAATCCAGTGCAACCTCCAGAGCCTAACCCTAAAATTTGGCGGGCCCCTACCAGCCCTCACTGTTTGCGGCCTCGTGACCCTTAAGGTTGACCTGCCTTCCCTGTTTGCAAACCTCATCCCGGATTGCAAACCCGTTGCCACCAGGAGCAGACAGTACAGCACCCAGGACAGGACCTTCATCAGGTCTGAGGTCCAGCGGCTGGTGCGGGAAGGTATCATCGAGGTCAGCAACAGCCTCTGGAGAACCCAAGTGGTAGCGGTGAAAACCGGGGAGAAAAACAGTCAGACTACAGTCAGACCATCAATCGGTACACGCAGCTCGACGCGTACCTCCTCCCACGCATATCTAATTTGGTCAATCAGATTGCAGAGTACCGGGTCTTCTCGACTGTGGACCTGAAATCTGCCTACCACCAGCTCACCATCCGCAAGGCGGACCACCCATACACTGCGTTTGAAGCAGACGGCCGCCTTTACCATTTCCTTCGGGTTCTCTTTGGCGTCACCAATGGGGTCTCGGTCTTCCAAAGGGAGATGGACCGAATGGTTGACCGGTACGGTCTGCGGGCCACTTTCCCGTACCTGGACAACGTCACCATCTGCGGCCACGACCAGCAGGACCACGACGCTAACCTTTCCAAATTTCTCCACACCGCCACCCTCCTCAACCTAACTTACAACAAGGAGAAGTGCGTGTTCAGCACAAACCGATTAGCCATCCTCGGCTGTGTGGTTCAGAACGGAGTTCCAGGGCCGACCCCGATCGCATGCGCCCCCTCATGGAACCCCCCCTCCCCCACTGCCCCAAGGCCCTCAAACGATGCCTGGGGTTACGCCCAGTGGGTCCCAAACTATGCGGACAAGGCCCGCCCACTCACTCAATCCACCGCTTTCCCACTGACGGCCGAGGCTCACCAGGCCTTCAACTGTATCAAGGTCGACATCGCCAAGGCCGCGATGCATGCGGTCGACGAGACGCTCCCCTTCCAAGTCGAGAGCGATGCATCAGACGTCGCTCTAGCCGCCACCCTCAACCAGGCAGGCCCGTGGCATTCTGTTCCCGCACCTCCATGCCTCCGAAATTCGGCACTCCTCAGTCGAAAAGGAGGCCCAAGCAATCGTTGAAGCTGTGCGACATTGGAGGCATTACCTGGCCAGCAGGAGATTCACTCTCCTCGCTGATCAACAGTCGGTTGCCTTCATGTTTAACAACACGCAGCGGGGTAAGATCAAAAATGATAAAATCTTGAAGTGGAGGATCGAGCTCTCCACCTAGAATTACGAGATTTTCTATCGCCCCGGTAAGCTCAACGAGTCCCCCGATGCCCTGTCCCGAGGTACATGTGCCAGCGCACAAGTGGACCGACACCGGACCCTGCACGATGATCTCTGTCACCAGGGAGTCACCCTCTTTTACCACTTCATTAAGGCCCGCAATCTGCCCTACTCCATCGAGGAAGTCAGGGCTATCACCAGATACTGCCAGGTCTGTGCGGAGTGTAAACCGCACTTCTACCGGCCAGACCGTGCATGCCTGGTGAAGGCCTCCCGCCCCTTTGAATGCCTCAGCGTGGACTTCAAAGGGCCCCTCCCCTCCACCGACCGCAACACGTACTTTCTTAATGTGGTCGGTGAATGTTCCCGATTCCCTTTCTCCATCCCATGCCCCGATATGGTGTCTGCCACCGTCATCAAAGCCCTCAACACCATCTTCGCTCTGTTCGGTTTCCCCACCTACATCCACAGCGACCGGGGATCCTCATTTATGAGCGATGAGCTGCGCCAGTACCTGCTCAACAGGGGCATTGCCTCGAGCAGGACGACCAGCTACAGCCCCAGGGGAAACGGGCAGGTGGAGCGGAGAATGGGATGGTCTGGAGGGCCGTCCAGCTGGCGCTACGGTCCAGACATCTCCCGGCCTCCCGCTGGCAGGAGGTCCTCCCCAAAGCACTTCACTCCATTTGGTCGCTCCTGTCCTCCGCAAAACCCCCCATGAGCATCTCTTTGCCTTCCCCAGGAAGTCCACCTCCGGGGTTTCGCTCCCAACGTGGCTGGTAGCTCCAGGACCCGTTCTCCTCCGGAAGCACGTGCGGCTCCACAAGGCGGACCCGTTGGTTGAGAGGGTACAGCTACTCCATGCGAACCCGCAGTACGCCTACGTAGCGTACCCCGACGGCCGCCAAGACACAGTCTCCCTCAGGGATCTGGCACCAGCTGGGTCCCCACACCCACCCCTCCTCTGCCCCAGCGCCACCCTCCCCTCCCCCGGCGCATCCCACCGCAACCCCCGCTCCAGGACAATCCATCCTCCCCTTGCTCCCACCCGGGATGAAGAGGATTTCGACACGCTCCCGGAGACACCGAAGACCAAGCCGACACCTGAGTCGCCACCAGCACTGCGGCGCTCTCAACGACAGATCAAGGCGCCCAATCATCTAAATTTGTAACTTTCTCTATAATTTTAAAACCAATCTGTATGTATATAGTTTTCCACCACCCCCGCTGGAATCTTTTTTAACAGGGGTGAATGTGGTAGTCACCACTGTTGTATTACATGGGTATTACGGTAAGGCCCCTGTACTACAGGTACGGGGGTAGATCCCTGCCTGCTGGCTCCGTCCAGGAGGCGGAGTATAAATGTGTGGGCTCTCCGAGCTGCAGCCATTTCGTTAGCTGCTGTAGGAGGCCACACATCTCTGTGTAATAAAGCCTCGATTACATTCTACTCTCATCTCGTCGTAATTGATAGTGCATCAAGTACTCCAGGATCTGTACCGAATGGGATCCGGAGGCAAGGGAGATTGTTTGGGATGCGGGGTAGATGTGAAGGAGCAGCACCTTACCGTGTCGGGGTGAACGAAGCTCTCCGTGCTCCCGGAGTTGAAAAGACAGGGGGTCTCGTGCCCGTTGACCCGGACGACCATCATAGAACTTTTCAGGTGCTTCGGCCACGACTGGTCGAGGGTGGCTGTGCTAAGCTGCGGGTAGCCTGCGTGGTCGGAGGTATCAGGGTCACAAAATGGCAGCCCCCACGAGTCGCACGTGTCGGGCTGAGTCGAAGATGGCGACCAAGATGGCCGCCCCCATCGGTTGCACGTGTCGGTCGTTGTTGAAGCTGGCGGCCAAGATGGCCGCCCCACGAGTCGCACAAGGCTGATGACGCGTCTGAAGGGGGCGTTCCCGGCAGGCACGCAGCCACATTGCGGGGTCTGTGGGCCTGTGAGTCCATGGGTCGGGCCTGGTAAGCCTTTGACTTCTGGGCTTTAGGTTGGCCCAGACAGACTCTGGCGATGTGTCCCTTTTTGCCGCAGTCGCTGCTCGTCGCGGTGCGGGCTGGGCAATGCTGCTGGGGGTGTTGACCCTGGCCACAGAAGTAGCATGGCGGTTTCCTGGTCTGGATGGGCAGCCGTGCGGCACAGGCCTGTGATGTAGTCGGGTCTGGTGGAGGCCGCGTCGGTGGTGCCCACGAGCGGTTCTCTGGGTCTGTGGGGAACGCGCTGAGGCGATGGTAGGCCATCTCTAACTGGGGGGGGGGGGCTAGTTTTACCGTGTCCTGCAGGTCAGTGTCCCCGTTTTCCAGCATCTGGTGGGCAGTGGGTAGAACGGGGTGGCACCACGCTACCTGGGACACCCGAGCAGCAGCCAGGCCCATTCAGGCCCGGGCGCCCCAGAGGACAGCCACCAACAGGGACCCAGGAATCACAGCAGGCTGCCTCCACTCCTGCTATATCGCCTGGGGAACCACCTAGACGTAGCATTAGGGCACGTAAGGCCAGAAAGTTAGACAGTATTTAAGTTGGTACGGGTGCATGGCACAGTTTAGATACAGGGTTAGGGCACGACTCTGTATATATGTTATCACATTACGCCTGTTCACACTGTTACAGCCTGCCTCAGTGCTCTGTCAGATGTGTGTGAGGGATGGGCTGGTCTCGGCAGGCCAGAGAGAGGGGAGGAAATAGGCAGATGTTGTGGGTGCCCCCCCCACCGGCAGATGTTGTGGGTGCACCCCCCTGCTCCGTCACCCCCCCACCTCCCCCTCAACACAACTGTCCCCGCCATTGTCACCCCAGGGATCCGATGGGACTGTGTGATGGAATGGCCAGCTCGCATGCCGGGATCACCCAGGTGGACGGCGGACAGTGCTACCCTGGGCAGAAGTCAGACATTGGCAAACGATGCGTAGCACCAGAGCTCATCGCAGAGCGGGTTGTCATCATCCTCCAGGGGCACGGACATTGCATTCCACCCCCATCCCCCCTCCCCTGACCGTGGCCACCCCCCCCACCTGCAATCCTCTCTGTGATACATACCTTCCGCACTACAGGGTGGGGGCACTGGGTTGGCAGTACCACCGGGTCTGGCACTAACCCCCAACCCACACACCAGCAACTGTCCCCCCTCCCTCCGGATAGTGACTGATCTCCCAACGTGCACCCACCCGCCAGCACCCATACCGGCCCCCATGGCTGTGTGCTCTGGCCATGAAGGCCACCAGCTACTCACCCCGACTGTCTGACATTGCGTTTTCTGTCCCTCCCCCCACCCCCAACCCAGGAGAAGTCATCCCACAACCACCGAGAGGGGGAAAAGACCAGAGGGAGACCGCTGGACTTACGGCACCTCACCACAGCGGAGCAAAGGACATTGGACCTGAACGGTGGGCCCGGGGAGAGAGCTGTTACTGATGCAGAGGTCGGCCTCAGGCGAGCAAGTAAGACCCAGCTGATTTGCTGTTCCCCATGGCACGTGTGTCACCACCTCCTCCAGCACTCCCACCTCCAACCCCTCCACCACCCTGCCCCACATCCCTCCTTCCACCACCACCAGCCCAACCACATCCCCACACCCACCCTCCACCCCCCACCACCCTCATAACCCCCACCCACACTGCCTCCGTCACTCCCACCCCCAACTCCTCCACGACCCCTGCCCCACATCCCTCCTTCCACCACCACCAGCCCAACCACATCCCCACCTCCACCCTCCACCCCCATCACCCTCATAACCCCCACCCACACTGCCTCCAGCACTACCACCTGCCACCCGAACCTTGTCTTGTGTCTTGCAAGATCTCCAGGCGATGAAGCTGGCTCTTCTGGTGCCCCCGCCCCTACCTGACCACAAACCAGGAGGAGAACAGTAAGGAGAAGGATACGGACAGTGATGGGTGCAGAACAGCACAACGCCTTGGACTCTCTCCCTCCTGTCCCTGGCACATTTGATGGGCAGTGGGGAGAACAGGATGGCACCACATCACCTGGCAGCAGGCTGCCTCCACTCCTGATGTACCTCCAGGGCTGCACCTAAGCATAGTGTTAGGGCCCGTAAGGCCAGAAAGGTAGACACCAGTTAAGTTGGCACATGTGCAGCATTAGGGAGACTGTTAGGGGCACAAAGCTGCATACATATGTTCACTTCTTCACAGTAACACACATTCACAATGTTACAGCCTGCCTCGGTGGTCTGTCAGAAGGATGTGAGGGACTGGCAGGTCTAGGCTGGCTGCAGAGGGAGCACTGGGGTGGAAGGGGGATTTGAGGGGGGTGGGGGGGGCGGATGTTAGGGGTGGGCTTTGTCATAATATACACCAGTATATCATGGTGCAGACGCACACACTGATGGACACACAGTGGGACCAATCAACATACACAACACTGCAGCCAATCACCAGTGAGAGCACACGCACTATATAGACAGGGAGCATCAGAGTTCCCGCTCATTCGAGTTGCAGCTAGCTAGGAGGACAGAGCTCACAGCCTGCAACACAGACATTCACCATGTGCTGAGTGCATCGACTGGTTAGGACAAGGCAGAGGTCTTTAGTTAAAGCTAGTATCATATTAACCCACAGTCTGAGAATGTTTAAACAGTTAATGATTCAATAAAATAGTGTTGCACTATTTCAAGTGTTGGTGAGCTGTATGTGATCCAGAACACCCAACACACAGGATACCAGGAGTGGTGGGATACTAGCACTTCTTAGACCTACCTGCAAGAGATCCACCTTCCGCCAGCATTCCGTCATCCTGCAACATGGACAACATCAGCCCACCGCCGTCGCTCCGCATCGCCGGCAACCTCGGGGCCAACGGGAAGATTTTTAAACAGCGCTTCCAGCTCTTTCTCGAAGCCAGGGACAGTGAGGGTGCCTCGGACGCCAGAAAGATTGATCTTCTCCTCTCCACGGCCGGGGACCATGCCATGCACATTTTCAACTCTCTCACCTTCGCAGATGATGAAGATAAGACGAAGTTCAAGACGGTCCTCCTCAAGTTTGACACTCACTGCAGCGTAGAGGTGAATGCAAGTTTTGAACGCTACGTGTTCCAGCAGCGTTTGCAGGGTAAGGATGAACCTTTCCAATCCTTTCTCACGCACCTCCGCATCCTTGCGCAATCTTGCAGCTACGGGCCCACCTCCGACTCCATGATACACGACCAGATCGTTTTTGGTGTTCAGTCGAACCCCCTGCGTCAGCAGCTCCTCAAAGTAAAGCAACTCACCCTAGCGACCGCCATCGAGACCTGTGTCGAGACCAGGGAATCGGGAACATTCGGTATTCCCATATACAAGTGGCTGAAACGGCGCGGCAAGGTCCCCACGAGGTGTAACGGGTCCAAGTGATTGAGCACCGCCAGGGCCTCAGCCTGGATGAGGGTGGCCATTTTGCGCGCTTTTCGCGGACTCCCGCGCTTGTGCGCACCAAACGAGGGGACGGCGACGTTAAGGAACGTAATACGCAGGCGCACACCATGCACGACCGCACCGCGCATGCGCGGTGGCGCAGCCAACGTGCTGACGTCACGACGTGTGGCAACTGTGGCTCCGCCCATTTAAAGCGGCAATGCCCCGCAAAATCTCAACAATGTCTACAATGTGGAAGACTTGGCCACTATGCTGCCTTCTGTCGAGCAGCTCAGCCTGCCAACTCCCATCGCTTCAGCCAGCCTCGCAGGAAGGTTTGGGCAATTCAACCCATGGTCATCGAGTCCAATGCGGACCTCCCACACAGTAGTGACACCGAGGACCCGAAGGCACCTTTTCGAGTCGGTGTCGTAACGAAAAATAGGCTGTCCCCGAAGCAAAGACACCAGCCGCTGTCAGTATACAGCATCGATCCAGACAATGAGTGGTTTGCCACCCTGACGGTCAACCGGTCCCAAATACGATTCCGCCAGGACACTAGTGCCTCCGCCAATCTCATGGCGCGGTCTGCTTTCCAAAGCCTTCATGTCAATCCAGCCATCCTTCCATCGGCCTGCCAGCTATTGGACTACAATGGCAGCATCATTCCTGCTACCGGCTCATGCCAACTTGAAGTGACACACAAGTGACGGAAAGCCATCCTTCCTTTCGAGATTGTGGGCTCCTCGAAGGACTCCCTGATTGGCGCACAGGCGTGCAAGCTGCTGAACCTCGTTCAAAGAGGTCACTCTCTCTCTCCTGATGACACGCCTGCCTTCCAGGACGCTGACTTAAGAGTGCAACTCTACGCCATCATCGACCAGCACCGCGACGTCTTCGAAGGCATGGGCACGCTCCCATATACTTCCAAGATCCTACTCAAACAGAACGCCACGCCTGTGGTGCATGCACCTCGCAGAGTCCCAGCACCCCTCAAGCAGCAGTTGCAGGACCTCCAAGACCAAGGAGTGATCTCAAGAGTTACGGAACCAACCGACTGGGTCAGTTCCATGGGGTGCGTAAAAAAGCCTTCCGGCGAGCTGAGAATTTGCATTGATCCCAAAGATCTGAATCGCAATATCATGAGGGAGCATTATCCAATTCCCAAGCGCGAAGAGATCACATGCGAGATGGCTCACGCCAAGCTCTTCACCAAACTTGACACCTCGAAAGGATTCTGGCAAATCCAGCTCGACAAATCCAGCAGGAAACTGTGTACCTTTAACACCCACTTTGGCAGATATTGTTACAACAGGATGCCGTTTGGGATCATATCGGCTTCAGAAGTGTTCCACAGGATCATGGAACAAATGATGGAAGGCAGTGAAGGTGTTTGCGTCTATGTCAACGACATAATCATTTGGTTCACCACCCCGCAGGAGCATGTCAGTCGCCTACAGCGTGTGTTCAAGCGCATACGGGAGCAGGGTCTACGCCTCAACAGAGCCAAATGCTCCTTTGGTCAGACGGAACTCAAGTTCCTAGGGGACTACATCTCCCAGTTGGGTGTGCGGCCGGATGCGGACAAGGTGGGTGCTATCACAGCCATGAAAACGCCAGAGGACAAAAAGGCGATCCTCCGATTTCTGGGCATGGTCAACTTCCAAGGGAGGTTCATCCCTAACCTCGCCTCTCATACCACGGCTCTCAGGAACCTGGTCAGGAAGACGACAGACTTCCAATGGCTTCCTGCCCACGAGCGCGAATGGAGAGAACTCAAAACCAAACTCACCACGGCCCCGGTCTTAGCTTTTTTTGAACTAGCGAAAGAGACAAAAATTGCGACCGATGCCAGCCAATCTGGCATTGGGGCAGTGCTCCTGCAACACGTTGAGGCTTCATCATGGGCCCCCATTGCATATGCGTCACGCGCCATGACCCCCACGGAACAGCGCTACGCGCAGATAGAAAAGGAGTGCCTGGGCCTGTTGACCGGTGTCGCCAATTGTCATGATTATGTGTACGGCCTTCCCCAATTCACCGTCGAGACCGACCATCGGCCGCTGGTCAATATAATACAGAAAGACTTGAACGGCATGACGCCTCGCCTCCAGCGTGTTCTGCTCAAGCTCCGGTGATACGACTTCCAGCTGGTATACACCCCGGGCAAAGACCTAATCATTGCCGACGCTCTCTCCAGGGCAGTCAACACTCCGTGTGACCCAGCGGGATTCGTCTGCCAGGTTGACGCCCATGTGGCCTTCGTGGTCTTCAATCTACCGGCCACGGATGAACGCCTCGTCCAAATTCACCGCTTGACAGCGGCTGACCCTTTGCTACATCGTGTCATGCGCCACCTAACAGACGGGTGGCTCAAGGGCCAATGCCCGCAGTTCTACAACATCAGAGATCATCTGGCGGTAGTCGATGGTGTTCTCCTGAAACTGGACCACGTTGCCATCCCGCACAGCATGCGCCAGCTTGTCTTGGAACAGCTACACGAGGGCCATTTTGACGTGGAGAAGTGCCGCCGACGGGCCCGAGAGGCAGTGTACTGGCCCAGCATCAATGACGACATCGCCAACACAGTGCTCAACTGCCCCACTTGTCAGCGGTTCCAGCCGGCCCAACAACGTGAGACCCTACAGCCCCATGAGTTGGTCACGTCCCTTTGGTCCAAGGTCGGCATCGACCTGTTCCACGCGCTGGGCAGGGACTATGTCCTGATTGTAGACTACTTTTCAAACTACCCGGAGGTGGTTAGTTTACACAACATCACATCGTCTGCAGTCATCCGTGCCTGTAAGGACACCTTTGCTCGTCACGGCATCCCACTCACTGTGATGTCGGACAATGGCCCCTACTTCACAAGCCAGGAATGGTCCAACTTTGCCAGG
Organism: Scyliorhinus torazame; assembly: GCF_047496885.1. NCBI lineage: Eukaryota > Metazoa > Chordata > Chondrichthyes > Carcharhiniformes > Scyliorhinidae > Scyliorhinus > Scyliorhinus torazame. The sequence continues at coordinate 175,670,079 of NC_092710.1, read as the reverse complement.
AGGTACAACTTTGTACATGTGACATCCAGTCCCCTGTGCCCCCAATCCAATGGCAAAGCGGAGAAGGCCGTCCACATAGTCAAACGGCTTCTCTGCAAGGCTGCCAATGCTGGTTCCGATTTCTACCTCGCCGTGCTGGCCTATCGCTCGGCCCCGCTGTCCACTGGCCTGTCGCCAGCCCAGCTGCTCATGGGTCGCACCCTGAGGACGATGGTGCCGTCCATTCATGTCCCAGACCTCGACCACATTCCGGTCCTTCAACGAATGCAACTGTCTCGTGCACAGTACAAGGCGGCTCATGACTCCCGTGCAGCTGATCTCACTGCTCTGGCTCCAGATGACAACATCCGATTCCATCTTCCGGATGTTGGCTGGACTGCAACCACTGTGGTTCGTCGGCAGGTGGCTCCCCGCTCGTTCCTGGTTCATCTACTGGATGGCTCCATTCTGCGCCGCAATCGACGTGCCCTTCGTCTCGTTCCGCGCTCTCTATGTGATCCTCCACCATTGCCACGCCCTCCTGTTGACCCTGACCTGGACTATGCAGAGATTCCGGTCACTCTGCATCCTCCTCACTCTGACGCAGTCCAGCCCGCTCCTCAGCCGACGGCTCCCGATCCACCCTTGAGTCGGTCTAACCAGAATTCGTCGCCCACCTCAGAGACTTAATTTGTGAACTCTGTGGACTTATGGACTTTCTGATTTGTTCTGTTCTTCCATTTAATCGTTCAAGTGGTTTGTATATAGTGTTCATCTCGTTATTCTTGTGACACGCTGTTTTTCTGCACCAGGCACCTTCCCATGTAAATAGCTTAGTTTTTATGTACATAGTTCTGTAAATATTTCACACACACATAGTCAGGAACATTCACTGTACACTATTTATTGCTACGCAGGTACATTTTTTATAAAAGGGGGGATGTCATAATATACACAGTATATTATGGTGCAGACACACACACACACTGATGGACACACAGTGGGACCAATCAACATACACAACACTGCAGCCAATCACCAGTGAGAGCACACGCACTATATAGACAGGGAGCATCAGAGTTCCCGCTCATTCGAGTTGCAGCTAGCTAGGAGGACAGAGCTCACAGCCTGCAACACAGACATTCACCATGTGCTGAGTGCATCGACTGGTTAGGACAAGGCAGAGGTCTTTAGTTAAAGCTAGTATCTTATTAACCCACAGTCTAAGTATGTTTAAACAGTTAATGATTCAATAAAATAGTGTTGCACTATTTCAAGTGTTGGTGACCTGTATGTGATCCAGAACACCCAACACATCAGGCTTGGCTCAGGGTGCCCAGAACAGCCAGCGCTCAGCACTCCGTTGTCCCGCTCCCATCACCCGACCCCACCCCACCCTCCCCTTGCACCGTCACCACCTGCACCACCCCAAGTGGGACCGTGATGTAATGACCAGTTTGCATGCAGGGATCACCCAGGTTGTCGGTGACAGTGCTACTGTGTGCAGGCACCAAACATTTTCAAATGGTGCGGTGCACCAGAGCTCATCACAGAGCTGGATGTCATCTTTCTCGATCCAATGGACCAGACTCGCTGCTTCTGCCAATCCAGGACCCGCACCCAGACAGGTAGAAATCATGGAGGGAGTTGTAAGGGGGGATGGATGCGCAAACAGGGTGTTCATGAGAGTGGGTGTGGGGGGGGGGGGTGGTGATGGGATTGCCGTGCCACTGGCCAGGCACCATAGTTGGTGAACCTAGAGGCGATCAGAGCGTCCCATGCGCGGCGGGCCAGACGTACACGTTGTGCGGCCTCCTGTGGCTGCCCAGGCCCCATATCCTGCCTTTCCTCACCATCCTCCACATCCTCCTCAGCGGACGAGGCTTGATGTTCATTCCCCTCTTCCAGTACATCACCCCTCTGCAGTACGATGTTTTGAAGGATGCAGCAGATCACCATGATGTGGGAGGCTCTCCTAGTGCTACATTGGAGAGCCCCCCCAGAGCGGTCCAGGCACCTGGACCCAACTTCACGATGCCGAAGCATCGCTCGATCACGCCGCTGGACACAGCATGGGCTTTGTTGTAGTGGGTCTCCACATTGTTCTGTGTTCTCCAGATAGGAGTCATCAGCCACAGCCGAAGCGGATAACCCCTGCTGCCCAGGAGCCAATCCCTCAGCCATGAGGGGCACTTCAAAGAGGCCAGGAACTGTCGAGTGTGCTAGGATGAAGCTAGACGTGCTTAATGCGCAGCTCATGGTCACAAACCAGCTGCATGTTCATCGAGTGGAATCCCTTCCGGTATTTGCAGATGCCCATCGGGCGACATGCATCCCATCGATCACCCCCTGTACCAGTGACGTCTTGGCGATGAAGGCGAACCCCGCTGCCCGCAGATACACCTGTGCACTGAGGTCGGTGAGATTCCGGACTGGTCCCCACTTGAACCCCGTGGCGTAAACATTCAGGGCGGCCGTCAACTTGATGACCACCGAGAGCCGGTGTCCTCCCCCATATCCCTGCAGTTCCAGGTGTGCCATCATCTGGCAGATGTGCCACAATGCCCCCTGCTCAGCCGGAGTCTCCGACAGCATTCCATGTCCGGCAGGTCCTCAACTGACAGGCCTCATGTGGTGCCTCCTTCCAACCTCTTACTCTTCGGCCTGTTGGGCAACTGGCTCTCCATCCTCACCGGCTGCCTCCTGTTCCTCTGGGCAGGCTTTGCTGCTGCAGGGTCCTCCCTGAGCTGCCCTAGCTCATACAACTTCAGTGCTTACCCCAGGACTGCGGCGACTAGGATGAAAGTCACCATTCCAGGTTGAATTCCAAAGTCTATTGTCTCTGGGGGTTGAAAGCCAGTGATGTATTACCATGGCGTGTACCCCCCTGCCCAACCAGATCCGCTGGGCTACACGGTGGCCCAGGTCTACACTGCAGACCCTGCCCCGCATGACTCATTCCCCCCTCCTCCCACATCCCCACACCCAACCCCTGTCATTCCCCTTGGCACCCTGCCCACCGCACCCCTGGCCCTGTCAGTGCCTGGCACCATGTGGTCATCTGGCCTTGGCGCCCATCCCTGCTGTCAGGAATATCGGTGGCTGGCATTACCCATGCCAGCAGCACACTTTGTGACCCCCATCTGGCACCCCCCTGCAGGGGCTACTGTGAATGTTGCACTTGGGTGGGCCACATCCTGCCCCACCGGCGGGTGGTGGTCATTCGGGAGAGGGCGAGGTGTGGGGTGGAGGTTCGGGCTTGGGTATGGGGTGAGAGGTGGGGGCACCCAAATGGCCGGTGTCACTCTGCACAACTATGGGCCACGGTGGGCAGTCAGTGGGGTGCGCAGCAAGATGGTTTCCTTGCAGGCTGTGGCAATGGCGGTCCATGCCTGGACACCTAGTCCGGTGAGGAGGGGGTCACCCGGACCCCACGGCCCATCCCCTGTCACCCTCCTGCTGCCGCCCCGGACCTGGCAGAGGCTCCCCCTTCCCTAGCCACCCTGCCAGTGGCAGGTTCGGCAGCCCACAGCCATGCCTCTGCATGTCCTACCTCCTCTCTCTCCTTCGTCAGCCACGGCGCCTGTTTCCCTACAAGTGAAACCTGTTATCGGTAACTCCCCCTGGCGGCGGCGGAGCATCATGGAAGCCTGGAGAATATCGTGTCAGGCCTGCACACGGTGTTTACTGTATGTGTGGAGTGGAACGCATTGTCACCGCTGTCGAGGCACTGGAGGGCGCACGCTACAATTTTGACATCACGACTGATTCTCCGCCCAATTGCGTTTTGGGATTTCGGCCGACAGAGAATCCCACCCAGCATCTTCCACAATGCAGCATTTACTAGACCTTTATTGAATTGTTGGTATGGATTATGAGCTATGAGCAATATAACCCATGATTTGATAATTTAAGACACGTATACAAAACAGAATGATCAAATCAACTGTGCCGATAGGCAAATATGAATTATTGCTATATTCTGCTCACCTGCTAGAGTTTACAATAGCTTTGTGCAGTTACAAATTGATTTCAAGTGATTTAATTGCAAAATGCAGTCTTGTTATGTTGCCTCTTTCATCTTTTATTTGGGTCAAATTTATCGTGCTATGGATTAGTGTATTAAAGACCGGGCTTAATTTTTTAAAAATTTATAGATTTATAACGCACAACTAAAATCTCCCAAATGTGTCATTGTGTTGCATGAACCTAAAAAAGATAATGCAGTCTAATTAAGCTGATTCCAATCTGAAAGTAATGGTTTGTTTTATACATGTGTTTTTGAAGGTTTCAATTATTGTCTGAATAAAATACAAGCAAGCTACATTTCTTTGACACTCTTCCTGCTTACCTAGCCATGATTTACTGTCGCTTTGTAAAGGAGCTGCCCAGCAAATGGCTTTGAATAAAAGAAATCACATGCAGTACTGTCAAATAATAATTAGGATTTCGATTTAACGTCGCACAACCTCTCGAATAAAGATTGTTTTTTTTTCTAGTTCATTATCAGAACGTGGTCATCACTGACAACTATGGCATTTGACGCTTATGTTTTGACATAACTGAATGGGAAGTCATTTCAGAGGACAGTTTAGAGTCAAACACAGCCAGATACCATAAGGACAGCAAGTTTCCTCACATAAAGGACACTTGTGAACTAGCTAGGATGCTACAATAATCCAAGAACTTCAAGATCACCTCCACTAATGCTAGTTTTTAAAAATGAATTAAATTTTTGTTTTTGTTTATAAGTCACACAGGAGTAGGAAAGGACAGAGTATAGCATTTAAGAGGAGATCCTGCCTGTAAGAAAAGGCAGTCCTCGCTCTTTCCTGTTGCACCAAAAGGCCACCCCCACTATTTATAACATGCCAATGAAAATGGCTTGAAACAGTGGGTGAGATTCTCTTTAAGATTGACAAAGGCCGATGGCAGGCTGGAAAAGCGGTGTTGAGTTGCTGGATGAAATTGCGGCTTTTCCCGGCATATAGTGCGGCACTTAGTTCTAAAAATTTTCATCAGCAGGTATCACACCGTATTGCTGGCGGATTGGCCTCTGATTTGCCCGCTCTGTCATCACCTCAGCACTGAAATCACTGGGACGCCACATTTAAAGGCCTCTGCAACACACATCTGCCACACTTCACAGGTCGGCGGGAAGTGGTGGTTGCCAGGAATCTGCTCCCAAATTCTCCGATGCCACCTGGAAGAGATTCCTCGATGCTGTTTACACCCGCCGTGATATCATCTGCTTGCTCTCAGGGGGAAACCTAGCAGCCAGGATGGGTGGTGGTGGTGGGCAGTAACAACACGCTGCAGAAGGGGACAGCCATTCAGTCAGGAAGAGGACGAATGATCTCTTCTGTTCAGTCGGGTAAGTCACTCTTCTCATCATTCTCAACTCACACACGCATCACACATCTACAGGGATCTCACTCACTGCTAGCTCACGGGACACCACCACTCATTCTCCCATACACAGCTTCATTCCCATCTGTGGGTTGTGTCCTCATTCCCTCGCTGGTCCCACTCACCATCCATGCATGCCAGGCATCTTTATCATCCACCCTGGCACACATCCTATTCACACAGCTCTTCAATGCAGGAAAGCTGATTCACAACAAGAGGGAGAGATTCCAGACAGGTGGCAAGATGCCAGAACTCAAGGTCCTCATGGCTTTTGAGGGCAGAATAATCCAGATGGCCAGGGAGGACGTTGAACATTCTGTACTGAAGATGAAGTCAACAACATTAAACCAAGCGAGGTTCCAGCACTGCATCATCCACCAGACAACATTGGTGTGAATCTGTCTCCTGTTTTGCCGGCCACTGCCATGCACTAAAGACCTCTGCTTTCTTTCGCAGGCACATTTGTGAAACAGCCGAGGGAATCCACCAGCCACGTCCTCAATTCCAGCACCAACAGAGAACAGAAGAGGTATTGATAGACCCCAATATCAAAGAACAGTCACAGCACTCACCCACAGCTTCCACCAGTACAGAGGCACACACCTTAGGGCCATTAGGTGTCCTGCCCACCCAAATTCCCTCTTCCTGTAGCCTCTTCAGCTCCAGATCCATAGGCAGAAGAGGGTGGCACTGATGCACAGCAGGACCTCGAAAGCAGACCAGGATCCCACAGGTAGCGGCACTCCAGAGGATCTTGCCAACATCATCACAGACAACAGGGAGTGGCACAGAAGGCTGCCTCCATCTTCACTGTGGATGTTGGGGCTGCAGCAAGACATGGAGGCAAGGACAAACTGGACGAGTTTAACGCGAGACTTGCCTGTCAGAGGGAAGTAAGAGACTGCTGTGTGCTCTGTTTCACAGAGATGTGGCTAACCCCTGTGTCACCGGACTGTGCCACACAACCTGAAGGCTTCTCAATACACTGGGTGGACTGCACAGCGGCATCGGGCAAACCGAAGGATGGAGGCGTTTGCCTCCTCATCAATGCTTCCTGGTGCTCGGACGTGGCGACCCTCCTGAACTATTGCTCTCTGGACCAGGAGTATGTGATGAGTAAGTGCCGTCCATACTACCTTCCACCGGAGTTCACTTCTTCCATCATCACGGCGGTCTACATCCCACCCCTGGAGGAAGTGAAGAAACCGCTTGATGAATTGTACACAGCTATAAATAACAGTGAAACAAAATACCCGGAGGCCTTATTCGTTGTGACCGGGGTCTTTAACCAGGTCGACCTCAAGAGTGTACTACCAAAGTTCCACCAACACACCAGGGGCCCCAAGATCCTTGACCACTGCTTCAGAAACATCAAGGGTGCCTACCGATCAATCCCCCGACCACACTTCGGAAAATCGGACCACAAGACGGTACTTCTTCTCCCAGCACACCAGCAGAAACTTAAGTGGGAGAATCCGGTTAAGAAAGTAGTGCAATGCTGGTCCGAGGCAAGAGAAGAGCTCCTTCACGACTGCTTGGAGTCAGTGGGCTGGTCCATATTCAAGAACTCAGCGGCCAACCTAAAAGAGTATGCCACCGCCGTCACAGACTTCATCAGCAATTGTGTAGAACATTGCGTGCCAAAGAAGGTAGTACGTGCATTCCCCAACCTGAAACCACGGTTTAATACGGGAGATTCACTCCCTACTGAAGGCCAGGCCTGAGGCGCTCAGGTCAGGCAACCCTGACCTATACAAGAAATCTAGGTGCGACATCTGCAAAGCGCCAAGAGACGTTCTCTCACTGGAACGAAGGAGGTTGAGGGGCGACCTGATAGAGGTATACAAAATTATGAGGGGCATAGACAGAGTGGATAGTCAGAGGCTTTTCCCCAGGGTAGAGGGGTCAATTACTAGGGGGCATAGGTTTAAGGTGAGAGGGGCAAGGTTTAGAGTAGATGTACGAGGCAAGTTTTTTACGCAGAGGGTAGTGGGTGCCTGGAACTCGCTACCGGAGGAGGTAGTGGAAGCAGGGACGATAGGGACATTTAAGGGGCATCTTGACAAATATATGAATAGGATGGGAATAGAAGGATACGGACCCAGGAAGTGTAGAAGATTGTAGTTGAGTCGGGCAGTATGGTCGGCACGGGCTTGGAGGGCCGAAGGGCCTGTTCCTGTGCTGTACATTTCTTTGTTCTTTGTTCTTTGTAATACCAGACTGAGCTAGAGTCACAGACAAATGGCATGGACTCTCGCAGTTGTGGCAAGGCAACAACATAAAGGCTACAAAGCAAAGCCGAGTAGAATCTACGGTAACAGCGCACCACTCCCCAATGAACTCAATTCATTCTATGCTCATTCAAGCAGGAAGCCAACAAATGGTTGTCAACTGCCCCAACAGCCTCGGACACACCCATACCCACCATCACAGCCTCTGAAGTCAGATCAGTCTTCTTGAAAGTGAACCCTTGGAAAGCAAAGGGTGCTGACAGAATCCCTGGTCGTGCATTTAGATCCTGTGCGACCAACTGCTGGGTATGTTCGCGGACATCTTCAACCTCTCCCTACTCCATTCCGAGGTTCCCACCTGCTTCAAGAAGACCACCGTCATACTGGTGCCAAGGAAGAACCAGGCAATGTGCCGCAACAACTACAATCCGGTGGCCTTGACATCTATCATTGTGAAGTGCTTCGAGAGGTTGGCCAATAAAGACAGCTGGATTCTCCGTTTCAGCGACTATGTCTCCACGGCGTCATAAAAACTGTGGCCTTTCACACCAGAAAAACTCTTGTGAAAAGGCCACATATTCATATCCCTGCAGGGGGCTAGTAGGGACCCGTCGTGAATCTAGCAGCTTTAGCTGCAGATATGGGTCCCGCACGTCCGGGTCAGAAGCTCCATGGCGGACTCAGACCGTGGAGCTGGACCTCCTAAATAGTACCCCCAATCAGCTGTGCGCCCAACCCGCACCGCCCACCCAAAAATAGCTCAAAAGGCTGGTACGGGAATTGAACCGTGCTGCTGGCCTGCCTTGGTCTGCTTTAAAAGCCAGCTATTTAGCCCAGTGTTCTAAACCAGCCCCTTTTTTATCAGTCATGCCTTATCTCGCAGGGAATGAAGATGTCTCCCACAATGTACAAGGCTGGCATCACTCATTCCAGTCATTGTCAATGTGTGATCTCTGCACATTTGAGGTGTGGCTGTACCCCCATCTCATCTGCTTCAGCCTCCGGTGACACTGAATCCCAAAGGCACAGCTCGTGAAGGATGCCGTAAGATCAGGAGAGGTGAAACATTTCACTCTGCATCACCATGATATGACCCTGGCCATCAGCCCGACAGGTGTCAGATATTCACATAAGCTCTGTGAGGATCTATGCACTGTCCTCATTGCAAGTTGTCATCATCCTCTTGAAATGTAGGGACTATGGGCAATAGTTACCATGACAGGAGATTTATCACAGAGAGTCTGAGATGTCATCAATTAGATGGGAGAGCAATGCTCATAGAATCCACGTGAAGATAATAGGACCTCCTCACTGGATGTCCTATTGAATGTAACTGCAAGGATCTCCTTGAATGTAACTGCAATTAGCATGTCCAAAGCTTGTCTGCCTTGTCTGAACATCATTGCCTCATGATCAACGTCCTCTCGCTCAAGACCTTCTCAGCCTCATCCCCTTTAATTATCTCGACATCGGAGGAAATGTGCTACACCAGCAATTACTACTCCATTACAGCATCAGGTTATGTTGGGTGCAGCAAATGATCATAATGCTTGACACCATCTGTAGATTGTATTGCAGGACCCCTCCAGACTGGCCCCAGCACCCAAACCTCATTTTCTGTATCCCAATAATCTGCTCCACAAAAGTGTGGGTTGCAACATGAGCTCCATTTTTTCTTGTCTCAGCTGCAGTCTGTGACCTCACATAGGCAACATCAGTCACCTACGTAGTGGGTAGCCCTTGTTCCTGAAGAGCAAAACCTGCAGCCTCTGTGGACCCTGAAACAAGTCAGGGATCTGAGAACTGCCCAGAATGTAGGAGTTGTGCATATTCCCTGGAAATTGAAAATACACCTGCAGGATGTGTTTGGTGTGTCACAGACCAGCTGAACATTCAGCAAATGGAAGCCCTTGTAGCTCACTAATTTCACTGTTTGATTCTGTGGAGATCTGAGTGCCACATGAGTGCAGTCTCTGGCACCTACACCTGTGGAAAACCAGAGATTTGCGTAAAGCCTAGTGTTCTTGCATCCTGACTTGCCTGATCCCAGTTGAAATGGACAAAGTTGTGTGCCCTCATGAAGATTGCGTCGTCACGGCCTGGATGTACTTTTGTGTGGGGATGTGTGAAATCCTGCAGAGGTCACCTGTGAAGACCTGGAAGGACCCTCTGGAATACAAATTGAGCACCGCTATAACTTTCAGTGACACTGTTAATGGATGCCCTCCAAGTCACCAAATTGCAAATCCTGCAGAAGGTGACAAATGTGACCAACTGGTTACCTGGAAATATGTAGTCTCTGGCACTGGTTCTTAGACACCTGCAGGTATGTTGGGTGCCATCTGTAAAACCTGGGTCTGGCAAGGTACCTCAGAGGAATAGCTCTCGGAGGTTCATCCTCATTTGACAAAGCAGGCCTTGCCACCCCTTCCTCTTGATCATTCTGTTCCTGCTTTTGGCAAGCCAAGCACTGCCATTAATGTCTTCTTCTTCTCCCCTGCCTATACACAAGAAGAATGACAGCAAGATCATTAGGCTCCATGTTTCATACATTCTCGTCACTGCAGTACCAAAGTGAGAGACTTGACAGTTAGCATTTGTCTCCTAAGGACCACTCTTTGCCCATTCATCATATGAAGCTGCCTCTGAAAGGCTCATGTCCTATCCACCACATTGATGCTCAGTCCTTACTTCCCATTCTGCTTTGGTAATATCCCATATCATCCATGCTTCATACCACATGGCCAAGTGGCCACAGCTTTGGCCACTCTACTGCATCCTACGCTCTCACCTCAGGCACAGGCATTATCTAAAGCTTCACTCCAGGGCCTTATGTTCAACCTAGTCTATGGGGGTGCACTTGTCAATAGACACATCAGCACACAGCCAAGGTTAGGAGCACTCTGCACCTACAGTATGCCATTGCCAACTGTCTGAGAGGATACAGTTACTTGTCCAGTTGACTTACGGTACAGGCATACCATAGCAGTCAGCAATTTTGGATGTCAGTGTGCCAAATGTTAAACGCTGAGCAGCAAACAGTTGCATTCACACAAATAAATGGTGCTTGAATGGGCATAATTAGATTAAGAGTTAGAGTCCAGGCATATCAATTGTATAACAGCTGAATATTCTCAACTCCAATGCGGTAAAGATCATTGACATGATTTTCCATTGGATTTGCCCTTGTCAACATCCTGCCCCTGGGAACTGTCAGCCCATACTGACTCCCCATGCCCACTCACTACACTCCCATTGGGCTTCCCTTCCCTCTGTGTGGGCCTTCAAGACGTCAGTGGCCCAACAACAGAAGGCATCCTAAGGAACGTTGCTTTTCACCAGTAACTCCCAATTCAACACCCCCGGTACCTTTGACTCTTCCTCCCAATACCCTGGAGTCTAATAACCAGTCTCCCCTGAATAGGCCCTTGGTACCCTGGAGCCAGATCCAGGCACCCCCGAGACAGAGCCAGGATCCCCGGGTCAGACCCTGATATCTCAAGTCAGACCCAGGTAAACCTGTCTCAAGCCTCGTCTCCATTGATTCAAGTCTGATCTCCCCTGAACCAGAGCTGGTACCCCCGAGTTAGCCCCCTTAATATGCAAAGTTGCACTGTGCTTGCTAGGTGCAAGTCTTTTGAAGCTTGTTGTGATTTGCGTAGTTCTGACAGCACACCATCATGGATGGACTCTCTGTTAGGGGATATGATTATGGTTCATGATGTGTTGGGTAGGCTGGGTTGATGTGGACTGCACTTAATGTAGTGTAGCGAGAGACAGACCTCCAACACTTGATAAGATGCAACACGATTTTATTTAACATCTAAACTATTATACATGTTCAACTGTGGGTTGACACTGTGCTGACTTGACTGGAGACCTGATACTAGCCTAACCAGACTTACTAGCTACCACATGGTATTTGCACTGGTCAGCTCACAAACTCTGACTGTCTCAGAGGCTGGGTCCCGAGAGAGCGGGAAAACTGGTGCCCTCTGGCTTTATAGTGGTCGTGTCCTGTCTGGTGATTGGCTGCTCTGTTCTGTGTGCTTATTGGTCATCCTGTGTGTCAATCACTGCCTGTCTGTACTCCATTATATACATAGATATATATTATGACAGTGCATGGGCAGTAATGAGAAACAAATGTGCTACAGTGATGTTCCCAACATTGAACAGTCGGAAACGTGGCCTGCCACTGATGGGGGCGATCGGGGCAAGCTTTTATGCCAACATAAACATGACTTTGGACTTCTCACGATATTTTCCACTCCCTGAGCTGAGCCAGCCCGACCTGAATGGGAACAGAAAATCCAGACCATTATGCTTACAAAGCAGGGGAAGGACAGTGCCCCTTTTAAGTCACCAACAGTGCTCTTTTCTTCTGCTCTAGCAGTTGTTGCGAGAAAAAAGGCCTTCGTATTTCCAGCATATGTAACAGGGGGGAGGGGGGTATGGAGGGTTGCTTTTTTGGACTATGTTTTGTACTTAACCCTGTTTGTTTCCTTTTTCATTTTGTTACTGATATTTTGTGAAAACCTTACTAAAATTTTTTTTTTTTAAAAGAAATTGCGTTCAGTTAAGCAATCCCTCCTAGTATGTGGGCACAGTTTCGTCTCACGCAGGAAGCTTGTGATTCGCAAATTCAAAGCTCAATTTGTATTTCCATAAATTTGGAGGAATGTGGAAGGTTACAGGAAGAAGACGGGAGAATAACACCAAGTGAACTGCTCATTCAGTAAGCTGGTGCAGACATGTTGGGCTGAATGAATTCCTCCTGTGCTGTAGCAATTCTGAGCTTCTATGACATGCATCAGTGACAGACAATAACTATCGTATTATGCGCTCAAATATGCTCTAGTCCCACACGACAATTCAATAACAGGCAAAATTGCCTCTTATTCTTTCACAAGGTCAGCTGATTGAGTTAATAGCATAACATATACTGCTCAAATCCTCAGGTTCTTCACTCATCCATTTTTCTTCCAAATACAAGTTCTTCACTATTTAGCAATAGGCTGATTTATTCAAAGGAAACCCAATCTCAATTCTGTGGAACCTTTACAGAAATGTCATACCAATAAATATTGCTTGTTTTGGTATTGAGTCAGAAACCTTGGGTCAGGTTTTAGCTCCATTAAACTATATAGACTCACATAAAAAAATCAAAATTGAATGCTAAAATTAACATTGCTGCTGTATAAAAGAGGATTTGTAGTTAATTTCATCAGGCAAGGAATAAGTTAAGTACTGTTGACATAAACCCCTTGACATCAGGGAGTTGCAGCCTTAGCACTGCAGTATGAACCTGGCAAGTAAGCTTTCGATCTGTAACATAACCAAATGAGAAAAGCAATATCTACTGTTTTCCAATTCCTATCATGTCTCCTATTATGTTAGCATTCTCCTACCATGAATCATAGTCGATTCAGGTTCCATTTGAGTCCAGTGGCCTCTGTTATTTTAATAATTAATCTGCCCAGAAGCACGGTGACAATCAATAACTCCCAGAGATGGATGGAAATGGCTCACTTGATATCAGCAGCAGTGATAGAGGACTGGCTATACTCATGATAGCTTCTATTAAAAACAATTAGAGGCAGCATTAAAAATATTTGAAGAAGAAAATGAGTATAAACAGAATGTACTAGCTTTGTTCCTCAAGCACAAATAACTTATGCAAGTTTAGCTCCAACAGAGATAGCTATTGTCCTAAAACATTAATTGGAAAGAATAATTAGTTTCAATAAGTAATCCCTGAGACGGTGATATTCACCTTCCAGTATGCTGCTCAGATAAAACTCTTTCAAAAGACCAAACTGATATATTTTTTCTTCAACCTCGAACAGATTTGTTCCCTCTCACCTTTTAATTTCTAATTACCAACGTGCCATGACTCACTTTTATTACAGCTGATAAATATATGCCAGAGCTCTTTACATCTTGCAAATTCCAGATTAATATGCAGCTTCGGAGTTCTTAGTTTATATAACCAGCCACGAAAAATGTTAGTATAATCCAATAATTGAAGCAGAAGATAGCGCTTGAACCAGACTGCAAATGTCCTTACTTCGGATTGGCATAAAGGAAAGCAAACACATTCTTTAATCTGAGCTGGTTCTGAGTAAACACACATTTCAGCTTCCATGTCAGCACAGAATTATCATTTTAATTAAATTGACCAGCTGCTACACAGTTGTGCATCTCAATTGCCCATTGGGTTTCAATCATCATAATTCTATTAATGCAGTTTTATTGACAGTTCTCCAGCTGCATCCCAATTAGTAGAGCAAAGGTGGAGGTGAGGGTTGACCAAATCAGTAGCGACAGAAATGCTGTCGCAAACCCAGAGAAAGGCTTGGGAATTGGAATTTTTAAAGTGAATTGTAAGTGAACTGGGGGATAGTTTTTTTCCAGGGTGGAGACAGGGGGCTGGATTCTCCGCCCCGCTGCGCCGCATTTCTGTTTCACCCCGCCGGCGGGATGCTCCGTTACGCCGGCCGGTCAATGGGGTTTCCCATTGTGGAGCAGCCCCACGCCGTCGGGAAACCCCGAGCGGCCGGCAAAATGGAGCATCCCGCCAGCGGAGAATCCAGCCCAAGGTGTCAGATTGGGGCGCGATAAGTGGATGTGGGCAGTGAGTAATACAGGAAATGATCAAGAGATGGTCAAGATATGTCCAGTATATGTTATTTCTTGTGTGTTTAATTTGCTGATTTAATCAATTGGACATACAGTATGGTCCTGAGTTCCAGGTGATCCACATTGACATTAGTGGAATTGTGAATGAGGAATACATAACAAAATTGTTTTAGCTAGCCTGACATCATTCAGAAGAGAATACTCTCATCTTCCTCACACAAAAACAGAAAATACTGGACAATCTCAGCAAGTCTGACAGCATCAGTGGAGAGAGAAGGGAGCTCACGTTTCGAGTCTGGATGACTTTGTCAAAGCTAGAGAGAAATGGAAATGGGGTCAGATTTTTCCTGTAGTGGGGGGACGTGGAATGGTGGGGCTGGATAGGGAGCCAGCAATAGATAGAGATAGACAAAGATATTGAGGACAGAAGACAAAAGGAATGTAAATGAGGTGATTAAGGCTAAGAAGGGTGCTGATAGTGGCATATAAAGAGATTACAATGTGTGGATGGCAGAACAAAGTTATATAGATCATATATAGATGAATAGATGAAGTTGAGCAGTGTGTTAAAGGACAACTAGGAACAGTTGGCCCAAGTGGAATGGGGTGGAGGGAGGGGAGCAATGGTGAGGGAAAAGTAGATCAATGGAAGAAATGAAAATAAAAATAAATTGATAGAAATAAAAGTGGGTGAAGGTGGAGGAGAGAGTTCACAGTCTGAAGTTGCTGAACTCAATGTTAAGTCCGGAAGGTTGTAATGTGCTTCATCGGAAGATGAGATGCTGTTCCTTCAGTTTGCGCTGGGCTTCACTGGAACAAAGCAGTAGGCCAAGGACAGACATGTGGATGTGAGAGCAGGAGGGTGAGTTGAAATGGCAAGTGACAGAAAAGTTTGGAGGTGTTCTGCAAAGTGGTCACCCAGTTTGCGTTTAATCTCTCCAATGTAGAGTAGACTGCAGTGGGAGCAGCAAATGCAATAGTCCAGATTGAAGGACGTGCACATTAAGCACTGCCTCACTTGAAAAGAATGTTTAGGGCCTGAACTCGGAGCAGGTAAAGGGTTATACCTTCTGCGATTGCATGGGAAGTGTTACACCTTCTGCGATTGCATGGGAAGGTGCCATGAGAAAAGGGTGAGGGGTTGGGGGTGATGGAGGAGTGCACCAGGGTATCCTGCGGAAATGGTCCCTGCAAAATGCTGACAGGAGGAGGGAAGGGACAATATGTTTGGTGGTGGAATCCTGCTGAAGTGGGCAGGACTGGCGGAGGATGATTCTTTGAATGCAGAGGCTGGTCGGGTGAAAAGTGGGGACAAGAAGGATTCTTTGAATGCGGTCACCCTCCGGTTACAAGAAATGTAGTCCAACAGCAGCATCCTCTCTCAAGCCAACATGACCAGCACCAAGGGCTAATCACTCAAAACCAACTCCACTGAATGAGAGTTGTCGTTTGTGTGCCTGACACAAACCCCCAAAGCAATTGCTCTACTCTGAACCCGGTTGCAGCAAGAGATTCCCTGGAGGACAGCAGGAAGACTTGAGAGATATGTTCTTAAAGCATCCTTGAAGAGGTCAAAGACTCATGGGAGACCCAGGCCTGTGACCAATCAAAACGGAAAACGCTCATTCAGGAAGGCACCAGCCAAATAGGGATGGATTGTTTGCCGGTGTTGCCGGGGGCGAAAACGGCCCTACTCCGGCCCAAAAAAGACAGGAGTCTCACTTAAATTAATTCAAATAAATTTACATATGCGTACAGAGTTTCCCTACCATATGTTGCCCCCACATAAAGAATTCCCCCTCGCTGACTGACATCATTTTGGTGAGGTCTACAACAGGCATTTTGAAACATGAAGCAGTTGAGGGGAGGCCACTGGGGGTACAAAGGTAATTATGGCCCCTGTGGTGAGACACAGGCACTGTCCTCTGGCACTGCTGTCTGACAGTGCCAACCTGGTTGTGCCAACCTGGCAATGCCACCCTGGTGGTACTACACTGGTGGTGCCAACCTGGCGGTGCAAACCTAGCAGTACCAACCTGCAGTGTCAGGGGCAGGCAGGATCTCTGGGAAGCTTCATTGGTGGAAGCGTTTCTCTTATTTGGGTGAAGGAGTGAAGAGGGGAGTTGCCCTACTGCTTGTGGTGGGAGGGGATTGCCCGGGTGCAGGAGGGCTCCTCTAATCCTTGTGGAGAGCATACCCTGGGCGCTCCCCATATCAGTGTCGGGTGGAGTAATTTTAATGCAGATTGGGAAGCCCTGTAAAAATGGAGTCCCAATCTCTATGGACCCAGCGTTGTCGGGTCTACCAGCCCCTAATCTGCCAGTGTGGTGGCTAACACCACGTCCCCAGATTTTCTGTGCAAAGTGCCATAGAATTTGACATGAAAACAGTTCTGCAGCTGGAAAACATCTGAAGCTACATGCCAGTTTTCTCACCTCAGCCAGTACTCTGCGTACCGATGCAAAGATCCGCCTGTAGAGAGACTTCAGCGGGAACATGGAGAGGCAAAGTCAAGGCATAAGAGGATGTCTATGAAGATCCAAACATCCTATCTAGCCAACCCTTCAAGTTTCATCTGCCTCTGTGACACTGAGGACCCGGGTTCGAATCCCGACCCTGGGTCATCTGTTCGTGTGGAGTTTGCACATTCTCCCCATGTCTGTGTGGGTTTCACCTCCACAACCCAAAGATATGCAGGTTAGGTGGATTGGCCACGTTAAATTGCCCCTTAATTGGAAAAAAAAATAATTGGGTGCTCTAAATTTATTTAAAAAAAACAAAAATACAAAACAAAAGTTTCATCTGCCTCACACATGACAGAGTCTGTAGATCATCCATTGGACTTATCAGCCATCTCATAATCCATCGAACTGGAGTAGGAGAAAGTTTTCATCAATCCAACAGATTGCCTGAGAAGAGTTAAGGCCATTGTGCGAATTGATGAGGAAATAAGACAGCTTTTACTGATAGGTGCAGCCTGCAAGTACGCAACCTATCTTAGAACTGGCTACAGCATAAAGATCTAGAAGAATTGTCCGCATAGGGTGGCTTGAGCTAAGACAGTGGCTCAGTTAATTAAATGTATCTTTAAACGGGATAAAAGTAAGATATATTGAACTTTAAAGAGCAGAGTCTGTACGGTGTTCTGTCGCATGATGAGAGGACGGTCATCATTGAACAAGAGAAGCAGTCAGGCAAAGTTGGTTGTCCCCGTGGGACTTATGTCGAGTTTCATTTAGCTGAGTGTCAATTAGTGCTGTGTGAGAAGAACATACGATAGTTATAATGGTTATATATCTATAGCAGACATCCTTCCCTCAAATCCTCAAGTGGACAAAGTATTGGCCAGGGAGATCTCCCCTGCTTTTCTTTGAAATAGTGTTATGGGATCTTTAATATCGATTCAACAGGGCAGCCGGGCCTTATTAACATCTCATCAGAAGACATTAGCTCTATATGGCAGCAATCCATCAGTATTACACTGCTTTGTCGGCGTAGATTTTGAAACAGGACCAAGCATGCTATTCATTGAGTCATGTTGATAATATAACACATAGACGTCTGCGTGAGGGTGATATCAAGGTTGTGCTAGCAGTTAGAAACCATCCCCTTTGCCAACATATATTGAATAATCATGGTTTCACTACCAGTAATTTTCCAACATAAACTGGTGAAGATGGACATAACACCTTGTCGAAAATGTGTATTCGAAAATGGTGACCTTTATATGCATATTTTAACATTTTTGTGCTAGGCCATTGCGTTCACATCAGCATGAATAACACAAGAGTCACTGATTACATTATCATATTGATCAGAGTATTACATGCCAACTACTGATTACAGCAATTAATCCTTTGAATAGAAAAATCAGACTCATTGTCCATTTAGAGATAGATTAACTATCACTTTTCCTGGATGTCCTGTAATTGCAACCATATCCTCTCCACTTCTCTTATGTTCTCTAATATTGTTTGGTAGAAATCTTGGAAAAACTGTACCCAGCCACTTTTAGCTGTTTGCCATTTTCTGTTAATTTCCCATCAGAGAACCTCTGCAGAATTGTAGGTAAATGCATCCAGTTCAATAGGAAAGAAACATTACTTGATGTCGTCCTGAAAAATGAATCCAAATATCTGATGTGAGAATAAAAGAACAATTGGGAAATAGCAGTCTCAACATTGTTACTCCTTTCACGTTGAACTTAATGAAGAAACGGAGGTAAGGGACATGAAAAGTTGACGTTCAGTGAAGTAAGAATGTGTCTGGTCTATTTGAAAAGTTATGAAGCAGGATGATGGACCGGAGGGAGAGAGTCCATAAATGTGGAACATTAATTATTTTGATAGCGGTGTTAATCATGAAATATTTTGACAGGGTAAATGAGGAGGAACTGCTTCCAGTGGTCGAAGAATAGAGGACATTGATCCAAGGAGATTGTCAAAAGAACTAGAGGTGACCTGAGGCAAAATTAACTTACATGATAAGTTGTTGTGATCGTGATTGCATGCCCTGAAAGGTTGGAGGATGCAGATTCATCAATAAGTTTCAAAAGGATAAATATTGAAGAGAAAAAGAATTGCAGGGATATGCCCAAGGGCAGGGGAGTAGGACGAAATAGGTAACTTGAACAAAGAGCGTTGACTGGCTGAGTGGCTTTCCTTTGTGCTGCACCATTCTATGATTCTTTAGTTTTCCCTCCCCATCCAATAAAAAAATATTTAGTCTAAATTGAAATCTTAAAAAAGACACATAATAAAATTTGGGTTGCTAATATAAAGAAAAATCAGGCGGAATTTAGGGGAAAGGGAATTTACAAGAGCTTAAAAGGGAAGTAAAGAAAAAACCAAAGACATCATGCAAAAGAAAATAATAATATTCTCATAGCATATTAAAAATATATGAAAGCTCAGGAATATGCGGGATTCTAGCTGTGGAAGCAATGAAGGTATATTAGGGGAAAAAAGTAATGATTCCTTTAATTCCTCGAATCAATTAAGCTGAACGCAAGCTGGACACATTATCAGGCAATGATGCGTTCCACATGGAGCTGTTGAAATAAGCCAGTGAGAAAATAGCAGAGGTCCGAACCACAATTCTTCAAACCTCCTAAGATATGCAGATTGTACTGGAGAGCTAGGGGGCAGCGAGTATAATACTTCGTACAAGAAGACGGGGAGAATAAATTGGAAAGAATTAGTCAGTCCACAATTGTTCATCAAATTAGCAAGCATTTAAAGCTACTTGGGAAACTCAAGGACAACAAATACAGATTCAATTAAGGAAAATCATAATGACCAAGCTTTCTCATGAAATGACTGATAAAGGGAGTATAGTGGCTGCAACAAACTTGTTCCAAAACTTGAGACAATTTTTTTTAGACGAAATGTAGATGAAAGCTTGTTGCAACATCTATACTCCCTTTATCAGCCTGGTTAAAATGTTGGTTGATGGACCGGAAACAAAGGGCTAAATTTTCTGGGTCATCCACAGTCAGGAAAACAAGCTGGTGGCCAGTAATTTAGGGCACCATGCCATGGGCCACATTCCCACCTCCGATCCACTCACCCTTGCCCCCGCCACGATTTTATGGGAGTCGGGGGAGGTGTCAGATGGGTTACTTGCCCATGGCCCGCCTCACCCTGTTGCCGCTCTAATACAGCAGGCATTGCGAAAGGCCTGCGCCCATTGTGCCATCCCTGCTGGTTTAAATCTGTGACCTGCTGGTCAGTAAAAAGGGCCCCCTGTGCCAATCGGAGGCCCTACCCCTTACTTCACCTTCCCACCTTTATGCTCCCCTCCTGTTGCCCTGACCAATATGCCCCCACCTCCTCCTCGCATGGGTCTGTCAGCCAAGCATCTGAGAGATCCCGGGCTTACTCTTCTAATTAAGAGGCCCATCGCTGAGTGCAAACTCCTTGGCCTACGTGCAGACTGCCAACAGCCCTGTGAGGCGGGATGTCCTCTTAGAATTGGCAGGAAATCATGCCTCATTAAGAGGCTATCACCTGAAAAATTAAAGTGGGGTAAGCCGAACAAGGGAAGCTGGGGTTGTCCTTAAAGTTGAGACTTGAGTGTAAAACTGTGGTCAGCATTGGGAGGATGCAGTCGGGGAATGTGGCAGGGCTGGATGGGTTTCCGGTGGAATATTCTAAAAAATTCAAGGATAAGGTGGCGCCCCTGATGGTGGGGATGTTTGAAAAGGCGATAGGGAAGGGGGTGTTGCCACAAACCTTGGGGCAGGCATTGATTTCACTGTTGCTAAAAAAGATAAGGATCAGACGGAGTGTGGTTCGTATAGGCCCATATCACTTCTGAATGTGGACGCAAAAGTATTAGCAAAGGTACTGGCGGGTAGGCTGGAGGAGTGCCTCCTGAATGTGATAGGCGAAGATCAGATGGGGTTCGTGAGAGGGAGGCAGCTCTTTTCAAACATCAGAACGGTATTGAACGTCGTTATGGCACCGGCGGAGGGAAAGGAAACAGAGGTGGTTGCAGCATTGGACGCCGAGAAGGCGTTTGACCGGGTAGAATGGGGGTACTTGATGGCAGTTCTGGAGCGGTTTGGGATTTGACCAAGATTTGTGAACTGGGTAAAGCTACTATATAAGGAGCCGAGGGCGAGTGTCCGCACAAACAACATCAGCTCGAGATACTTTTCTCTCCACAGTGGGACGAGACAGGGTGTCCTATGTCCCCCCTGCTGTTTGCACTTGCGATTGAGCCGTTGGCCATCGCATTAAGAAGTTTGGGAGCATGGAAAGGAATAGTGCGGGGGAGGGGGGGGGGGGGAAAGAGCATAGGGAATCCTTATATGCCGACGACTTGCTGTTATACGTGTCGGAACCGAGTGTGTCGATAGGGGGAATACTAGAGCTACTTCGAGTATTTGGGTCTTTCTCGGGGTACAAGCTGAATCTAGACAAGAGTGAGTATTTTGTGGTGTCTCGGCCAGGGGTGGGGGCAGTAGTGGGGGGGGGGGCTGCCATTCCGTAGGGCAGGGACTCACTTTAGGTATCTGGGGATGCAGGTTGCCTGGGAGTGGGGGGGGCTTCGCAGGTACAACATCTCTAGTTTGGTGGGGAGAGTGAAAGCTGATCTGGCAAGGTGGGATGGCCTTCCTCTGTCACTGGCGGGGCGGTTACAGGTGGTTAAAATGAATGTGTTACCGCGAATTCTGTTTATCTTTCAATGCCTACCGATTTTCCTGCCAAAGGCTTTTTTCAGAGAGATTGAGGGAAGGATTACCTCATTCATCTGTGGAGGGAAGGTGGCCAGAGTGAGAAAGGTGATGCTACAGAGGGGAAGGCAGGCAGGAGGTTTGGGTCTGCCGAACCTGATATACTACTACTGGGCGGTGAATGTGGAGAAGGTGCGGAGCTGGGTCAGAGGGGTTGATTCCCAGTGGGTCAGAATGGAGGAGAGTTTGTGCAGGGTGTCGGGACTGAAAGCACTAGTAACAGTTCCCGATAGCTCTGGGGAAATACTCAGGGAGTCCGGTAATAATAACTTCATTGAGAATTTGGAGGCAGTTTCGCCAACACTTCGGGTTGGGGGGCAGGGTCAAGGGAAATGCCGATTCGGGGGAACCACAGATTTGAGCCAGGGAGGTGGGATGGAAATTTTCGGAAATGGTAGGAGAAGGGGATTAAGACGCTAAAAGATTTTTTTCTTAGGGGTCGGTTTGCAGGACTGAAGGAGCTGGAAGCGAAGATTGGGCTGGAGCGGGGAGAAGTGTTTAGATACATGCAGGTTCGAGATTTTGCCAGGAAGGAGATACAGAGCTTCCCGGAGGAACCGGCCTCCACATTGGTGGAGGAGGTGCTGAAGACAGGGGGACTGGAGAAGGGGATAGTGTCAGCGGTGTACGGAGCTATTTTGGAAGAGGATAATGCACCACCGGAAGGGATCAAAGCAAAGTGGGAGGAAGAGTTGGGAGAGGTTATCGAGGAGGGATTCTGGTGTGAGGTACTCCGGAGAGTAAATGCCTCCACCTCGTGTGCGAGGTTGGGGCTGATACAGCTGAAGGTGGTATACAGAGCACACCTCACGAGGGCGAGGAACAGCCGATTCTTTGAAGGAGTAGAAGATGTGTGTGAGCGTTGCGGGGGGAGGGGGGGGGTGGCACTAATCACATTCATCTGTTTTGGTCCTGTGCAAAGCTAGAGGATTACTGGAAGGAGGTTTTTAGGGTAATTTCCAAGGTGGTGCACGTGAAACTGGACCCAGGTCCCTGGGAGACCATATTCGGGGTGTCGGACCAGCCAGGGTTGGAATCGGCGGCGGAGGCAGATATCGTAGCCTTAGCATCGTTGATCGCCCGAAGGATGGAGAGCAGCCGTTCCACCCTGTGCTCTGGCGTGGCGGGGGGACCTGTTGGAATTCTTGACTCTTGAGAAGGTTAAGTTTGAACTGAGGGGAAGGACGGAGGGGTTCTACAATTCATGGGCATTATTCATTATGCACTTTCAAGAACTGGATAACATCGAACATTAGTTGGGGTGGGGTGGGTGGGAGGGTTGGGGGGAGGGGGGCGATGTGTGTTAATGGTGACTATTGGTGATCCCTGATTCCTTTTTGTCATTTGTTTATGTGAACATGCGGGCTAATGTTTGGGATTTGGTGGGAGGATGGGATCATTGTTATTGTTATGGGGATTGACATTTGTCGCTGATTATTGTTTATTGTTGGTGGGTGTAAATTTGGGAGAAAATGTGAAAAAGGAGGAGAATAAAAATATTTTTTTGAAAAACTGTGCTCAGCATAAAATCCATCCGAAATGGTTAGGGTATTCTTCAGATTGGAGGAGAATTTGGAAAGAGGAAAACTAGTTCCGCCATTGTACTCAATTTTCTTTTGTTGGAACTTTTGGGTCGGGATTCTCCGAAATCCCGGCCAAGTGCTGACGCCGGCATCAAAACCGGCGCGAGCGACGCCGGCGTCAATGGGCCTCCAGGCCCAGTTATTCTCCCTGTCCTCGGGGGTAACCGATCGGCGGGCGCGCTAATTCCAGGGGGGGGTCCTATGTTCCGCCGCGCCGGGCCCCTGTAGGGCTCTGCCATGTTTCCCACGGGCCGGCACGGAGACAGTCGTGGTGCGCATGCGTGGACCTGCGCCAGCTTTCTAGGCCCCGAGGACGGCAGAATGACTGGGGCTGGAGACCCATTGACGTCGGCGTCGCTCGCGCCGGTTTTGATGCCGGCGTCAACACTTGCCCGGGATTTCGGAGAATCCCGGCCCATATTACTAATGATGTAAAAGAAGAGGGTTTAGAAAAAGAGGTGTTAGACAGTAAAATATTTTTACAGGACATGATCAGATTTGTTGAAGGGACAAATTGATGGCGGTGAGGTGATACACTTTGGGGAAAAAATGAGGAATGGGAGATCACGCTGGTGGGGGATAAACATGATTTAATGGCAGTACAAGTGTATGACACCCCCCCAGCCTTAAGTCATTCCCAGCTGAGAGGAAAAAGCAGGTTTTGCTGCTCCAATGCTCTGCTGACGTTGTTTGGTACCTGGGGAAGTGGTGTGTGAGAATGACCCAGAGGGTCAAACCCAATTCCAACAGCTAATGTTTGCATTCATTTGAACAGAGCAGTTTTTAATTAAATGGAATATTAAGCTAAAGCATACAAATATTGGAAGACAACGCCTGCAAAATTGTGTTGCATATCACCTGCGTTTTCAGTGCTATGTGTGCTGTTTTGGGTCAGAAATAATGTAGCATCCAGACGCTGCGCATGCAAATTTCTGGTGTGGCCCATGCCAAAAGTTATTTTGGGTAGATGTTTAGCATTGGTGCTGGGAGCTAATGCCAAAAGTATGAAGAGTTGGTAGACATCACTAAGTGTCTGTCACTGATTTGACTCAATGCTGGCAGATTTGACTTCGATACTCCAGTTCACACCCTCTTTTAATTTTGCACAGCTGAACATGCATTCAGCAGCAAAAAGGGTCCTGTCAACACGAATACGGAGATCATCAACCACTCTGGTTATTATTGGGTGATTTCTGCTGGTTGTTGCTGAGTTAGAAGAAGTGATGGATGCTCGTACTGCTATTTAAAGTTGAAGTCTACTGGTGTGGCATTGCACATGGTTACTTAATTGCAGTCTCGGATGCTGTAGTTTCTATCCTCTTGGCCTTTACCATGACAGGGAGAATGAGCCGAGGTGCCACAGAGAAGCTTCCCAAAGAGAGAACTGGAGGCAGATGAGAAGAAATGAAATGAAATGAAAATCGCTTATTGTCACAAGTAGGCTTCAAATGAAGTTACTGGGAAAAGCCCCTAGTCGCCACATTCCGGCGCCTGTTCGGGGAGGCTGTTACGGGAATCGAACCATGCTGCTGGCCTGCCTTGGTCTGCTTTCAAAGCCAGCGATTTAGCCCTGTGCTAAACAGCCCCTAAGAAGGACTCTCATCAGGAATTAACATCCTATCCATGGTCTTCAGGCAGCAATTCTTCTACTCAGCCTAAGCCAAGGACAGTGTGTGCAAGCCTCTGATTCAGTAAGGAGATGCTGTCTGAAATCTGCCTCTGCTGCAGACTGACTGGCCATCAGCTACAGAGCAGGGAGAGAATGGCACTACCAGTGGCTGTACAAGGAGAAAGAACAATATAGCACAGGAACAGGCCCTTCGGCCCTCCAAACCTGTACCAGTCATGATACCCTCAGCACTTCCTTGTGCCGTATCCCTTTATACCGATCCTATCCATGTGTTTGTCAAGATGCCTTTTCAACGCCGTTAATGTATCTGCTCCCACAATCTCCCTTGGCAACGCTTTCCAGGAATTCACCAACCTCTGCATAAAAAACCTGCCTCACACATCTCCTCTAAACTTTGCCCCACAGACCTTACACCTATGCCCCCTGGTGACTGACCCCTCCACCCTGGGAAAGTGTGCCTGCCCATCCATTGTATCCATATTCCTCATAATCTTGTAGATCTCTATCAGGTCACCCCTCAACCTCCATCTTTCTAATGAAAGCAGTACGAGTCTATTCAGCCTCTCCATATAGCTAATGCCCTCCAGACCAGGCAACATGCTGATAAACCTCCCCTGCACACTCTCCAAAGCCTCCACATCCTTCTGGTAGTGTGGCGACCAGAATTGTGCGCAATATTCCAAGTGCGGCTTTACCAAGGTTCTGTACAACTGTAGCATGACTTGCCAGTTTTTATACTTGAGGCCCAGTCCAATGAAGGCAACCATTCCATCTGCTTTCTTGACTACCTTGTCCACTTGCGTTGCCACCGTCAAAGATCTGTGGACAAGCAGGCCCAGTTCTGTATCCATCTTAACACCTCACCTCTGATACCATGTGACTTCACCTTTTGCACCAGTTTGTCATGAGGCACCTTGTCAAAGGCTTTACTGAAGTCCATGTAAGCAACATCCACTGCTGTTTTGTGGCTGGCCATTAACTTCATCATGTTGTCTCCTTCCAGGCTGAAGCAGAGGCCTTCTCCAAAATCTGACTATCCACGGTTGTGCAAGGGAGCTGATTGATGCTCTAAATACAAAGAAAAGGAAATTCATTGGCTTGAATCTTTCAATGGTGAATGACAACTTTAATCGCTAATGCATCACTGGACCGTATGTCTTGTCACATGGATATGTGCAATACTTATGAGGGAAGTTTAAATACCCAGCTTCAAGTGTTAACCTCCAGATTGACGCACCATCACCGATGAGAGTGGGAGGAGATGACTGTAACCATGCAGGCTTCACCCTGATTTTTACAAATATTCACTTAGAAATTTCTTAGCAGAGATAAAACCTGCTCTGGAGAGCAGCTTTAAATAAATCGGCAGTAGCGTTGAAGCATTCCAACACCCATAGCAACCCTGACAGATATGCACCTGCCCCCAACACAGCTCAGCATCTCATAGGGTGGTCATTGTCAGGGGATTAGTACTGTTAGAGCTTGAGTATTGTTGGCAGTGAGTAGTGTCAGGTGGTGAGCACTGTTAGAGGTAAGTACTGCCAGGGGTGAGCACAGTCTAGGAGTTAGCATTATCAGGGGGTGAATATTGCCGCGGCGAGAAATTGCCAACGGGTGGGCACTGTCAGGGAGTGAGCATTGTCAGGGAGTGAGTATTGTCAGGGAGTGAGCATTGTCAATGGGTGAGCACTGTCAGGGAGTGAGCATTGTCAATGGGTGAGCACTGTCAGGGAGTGAGCATTGTCAGGGAGTGAGCATGGTCAGGGAGTGAGCACTGTCAAAGGGTGAGCATTGTCAATAGGTGAGCACTGTCAGGGGGGGTGAGCATTGTCAGGGAGTGAGCATTGTCAAGGGGTGAGCACTGTCAGGGGGTGAGTATTGTCAGTGGGGTGAGCATTGTCAAGGGGTGAGCATTGTCAGTGGGTGAGCATTGTCTTGGGGTGAACATTGTCAGGGGTGAGCATTGTCAAGAGGGTGAGCATTGTCAATGGGTCAGTATTGTCAGTGGGTGAGCATTGTATGGGGATGAACATTGTCAGAGGTTGAGCATTGTCAATGGGTGAGCATTATCTGGGGGTGAGCAGAGTCAGGGGGTGAACATTGTCAGGGGGTGAGCATTGTCATTGGGTGAGCATTGTCAGGGGGTGAACATTGTCAGGGTGTGAGCATTGTAAAGGGGGTGAGCATTGTCAATGGGTCAGTATTGTCAGTAGGTGAGCATTGTTGGGGAGTGAGCATTGTCAGTGGGGGAGCATTGTCAGTGGGTGAGCACTGTCAGTGGGTGAGTATTGTCAGTGGGTGAGCATTGTCAGAGGGTGAGCATTGTCAGGGGTGAGTATTGTCAGGGGGTAAGTATTGTCAGGGGGTGAGCATTGTAAGGAGGTTGAACATTTTCAGGGGATGAGCATTGTCAGGGGGGTGCGCATTGTTAGTGGGTGACTATTGTCAGTGAGTGCGTATTGTCAGTTGGTGAGTATTGTCAGGGGGGGGTGAGCATTGTCAGGGGGTGAGCATTGTCAGGGAGTGAGCATGGTCAGGGGGGTGAGCATGGTCAGTGGGTGACTATTGTCAGTGGGTGCGTATTGTCAGTGGGTGCGTATTGTCAGTGGGTGAGTATTGTCAGGGGGTGAGCATTGTCAGGGAGTGAGCATTGTCAGGGGTGAGCATTGTTAGGGGTTGAGCATTGTCAGGGGGTGTGCATTGTCAGGGGGTGAGCATTGTCAGGGGTTGAGCATTGTTAGGGGGTGAGCACTG
Source organism: Scyliorhinus torazame (assembly GCF_047496885.1). Lineage (NCBI taxonomy): Eukaryota > Metazoa > Chordata > Chondrichthyes > Carcharhiniformes > Scyliorhinidae > Scyliorhinus > Scyliorhinus torazame. The sequence continues at coordinate 175,642,611 of NC_092710.1, read as the reverse complement.
TCAGGGGGTGAGTATTGTCAGTGGGTGACTATTGTCAGTGGATGAGTATTGTCAGTGGATGACTATTGTCAGTGGGTGAGTATTGTCAGTGGGTGACTATTGTCAGTGGGTGCGTATTGTCAGTGGGTGCGTATTGTCAGTGGGTGAGTATTGTCAGTGGGTCAGCATTGTCAGTGGGTGAGTATTGTCAGGGGGTGAGCATTTTCAGTGGGTGAGAATTGTCAGTGGGTGAGCATTGTCAGGGGGTGAGTAAAGAAATGAAAAATGAAAGACGCTTATTGTCACAGGCTTCAAATGAAGTTACTGTGAAAAGCCCCTAGTCGCCACATTCCGGCGCCTATTCGGGGAGGCTGGTACGGGAATTGAACCGTGCTGCTGGCCTGTGGGGATCTGCTTTCAAACCCAGCGATTTAGCCCTGTGCTAAACCAGTCGCTGTATTGCCAGTGGGTGGCTATTGTCAGTGGGTGAGTATTGTCAATGGGTGAGCATTGTCAGTGGGTGAGCATTGTCAGAGGGTGAGCATTGTCAGGGGCGTGAGCGTTGTCAGGGGGGGGGGTAAGCATTGTCAGTGGGTGAGTATTGTCAGGGGGTGAGCATTGTCAGTGGGGGAGTATTGTCAGTGGGTGAGCATTGTCAGGGGGTGAGCAAAGAAATGAAAAATGAAAGACGCTTATTGTCACAGGCTTCAAATGAAGTTACTGTGAAACGCCCCTAGTCGCCACATTCCGGCGCCTGTTCGGGGAGGCTGGTACGGGAATTGAACCGTGCTGCTGGCCTGTGGGGATCTGCTTTCAAAGCTAGCGATTTAGCCCTGTGCTAAACCAGTCCTTGTTTTGCCAGTGGGTGACTATTGTCAGTGGGTGAGTATTGTCAATGGGTGAGCATTGTTAGTGGGTGAGCATTGTCAGAGGGTGAGCATTGTCTGGGGCGTGAGCGTTGTCAGGGGGGGGTAAGCATTGTCAGGGGGTGAGCATTGTCAGGGGGGTGAGCACAGTCAGGGAGGGTGAGCATTGTCAGGGGGTGAGCATTGTCCGGGGGTGAGCATTGTCAAGGGGTGAGCATTGTCAGAGGGTGAGCATTGTCAATGGGTGAGCATTGTCAGGGGGTGAGCATTGTCAGGGGGTGAGCATTGTCAGTGGGTGACTATTGTCAATGGGTGAGTATTGTCAGTGGGTGACTATTGTCAATGGGTGAGTATTGTCAGTGGGTGAGCATTGTCAAGGGGTGAGTAATGAAATGAAAAACGCTTATTGTCACAAGTAGGCTTCAAATGAAGTTACTGTGAAAAGCCCCTGGTCGATACATTCTGGCGCCTGTTCGGGGAGGCTGGTACGGGAATTGAACCATGCCGCTGGCCTGTCTGGATCTGCTTTCAAAGCCAGCGATTTAGCCCTGTGCTAAACTAGCCCCTCTATTGTCAGTGGGTGAATATTGTCAGTGGGTGAGCATTGTCAATGGGTGAGCATTGTCAGTGGGTGAGCATTGTCAGAGGGTGAGCATTGTCAGGGGGTGAGCATTGTCAGAGGGTGAGCATTGTCAGGGGGTGAGCATTGTCAATGGGTGAGCATTGTCAGGGGGAGAGCATTGTCAGGGGGTGAGTATTGTCAGTGAGTGAGCATTGTCAGGGTGTGAGCATTGTCAGGGGGTGAGCTTTGTCAGGGGGTGAGCATTGTCAATGGGTGAGCATTGTCAGAGGGTGAGCATTGTCAGGGGGGTGAGTATTGTCAGGGGGTAAGTATTGTCAGGGGGGTGAGCATTGTAAGGAGGTTGAACATTTTCAGGGGATGAGCATTGTCAGGGGGGTGCGCATTGTCAGTGGGTGACTATTGCCAGTGGCTGCGTATTGTCAGGGGGGTGAGCATTGTCAGGGAGTGAGCATTGCTAGGGGGTGAGCATTGTCAGTGGGTGAGCATTGTCAGTGGGTGACTATTGTCAATGGGTTAGTATTGTCAGTGGGTGAGCATTGTCAGTGGGTGAGCATTGTCAGTGGGTGACTATTGTCAGTGGGTGAGAATTGTCAGTGGGTGAGCATTGTCAGGGGGTGAGTAATGAAATGAAAAATGAAAGACGCTTATTGTCACAAGTAGGTTTCAAATGAAGTTACTGTGAAAAGCGCCTGGTCGCCACATTCCGGCGCCTGTTCGGGGAGGCTGGTACGGGAATTGAACCATGCCGCTGGCCTGTCTGGATCTGCTTTCAAAGCCAGCGATTTAGCCCTGTGCTAAACTAGCCCCTTTATTGTTGTCATGATATTCAAACACACACATCATGATAGACACACCAACAGACAAATCAGAACACACAACACCACAACCAATGACAGAAAGATATAAAAGCACAGACACGACCCCCGGTGGTCAGTATTAGCTGCAGAGGAGAACCAGGACACATCTATTGCCAAACACACTCAGGGAGACAGCACGTGCAGAGTATCCAGAACGAACTGTATTATAAGAGTTATAATAAAATAGAGTTGTACCACATACAACTGTGTTGGCTCATCTGTGCACCAGAGCACCCAACACCACAATTGTCAGTGGGTGACTATTGTCAGTGGGTGAGCATTGTCAGTGGGTGACTATTGTCAATGGGTGAGTATTGTCAGTGGGTGAGCATTGTCAAGGGGTGAGTAATGAAATGAAAAACGCTTATTGTCACAAGTAGGCTTCAAATGAAGTTACTGTGAAAAGCCCCTGGTCGATACATTCTGGCGCCTGTTCGGGGAGGCTGGTACGGGAATTGAACCATGCCGCTGGCCTGTCTGGATCTGCTTTCAAAGCCAGCGATTTAGCCCTGTGCTAAACTAGCCCCTCTATTGTCAGTGGGTGAATATTGTCAGTGGGTGAGCATTGTCAATGGGTGAGCATTGTCAGTGGGTGAGCATTGTCAGAGGGTGAGCATTGTCAGGGGGTGAGCATTGTCAGTGGGTGAGCATTGTCAGAGGGTGAGCATTGTCAGGGGGTGAGCATTGTCAGAGGGTGAGCATTGTCAGGGGGTGAGCATTGTCAATGGGTGAGCATTGTCAGGGGGAGAGCATTGTCAGGGGGTGAGTATTGTCAGTGAGTGAGCATTGTCAGGGGGTGAGCTTTGTCAGGGGGTGAGTATTGTCAGTGGGGGAGCATTGTCAGTGGGTGAGCATTGTCAGGGGGTGAGCATTGTCAATGGGTGAGCATTGTCAGAGGGTGAGCATTGTCAGGGGGGTGAGTATTGTCAGGGGGTAAGTATTGTCAGGGGGGTGAGCATTGTAAGGAGGTTGAACATTTTCAGGGGATGAGCATTGTCAGGGGGGTGCGCATTGTCAGTGGGTGACTATTGCCAGTGGCTGCGTATTGTCAGGGGGGTGAGCATTGTCAGGGGGGGGTGAGCATTGCTAGGGGGTGAGCATTGTCAGTGGGTGAGCATTGTCAGTGGGTGACTATTGTCAATGGGTTAGTATTGTCAGTGGGTGAGCATTGTCAGGGGGTGAGTAATGAAATGAAAAATGAAAGATGCTTATTGTCACAAGTAGGTTTCAAATGAAGTTACTGTGAAAAGCGCCTGGTCGCCACATTCCGGCGCCTGTTCGGGGAGGCTGGTACGGGAATTGAACCATGCCGCTGGCCTGTCTGGATCTGCTTTCAAAGCCAGCGATTTAGCCCTGTGCTAAACTAGCCCCTTTATTGTTGTCATGATATTCAAACACACACATCATGATAGACACACCAACAGACAAATCAGAACACACAACACCACAACCAATGACAGAAAGATATAAAAGCACAGACACGACCCCCGGTGGTCAGTATTAGCTGCAGAGGAGAACCAGGACACATCTATTGCCAAACACACTCAGGGAGACAGCACGTGCAGAGTATCCAGAACGAACTGTATTATAAGAGTTATAATAAAATAGAGTTGTACCACATACAACTGTGTTGGCTCATCTGTGCACCAGAGCACCCAACACCACAATTGTCAGTGGGTGACTATTGTCAGTGGGTGAGCATTGTCAATGGGTGAGCATTGTCAGGGGGTGAGCATTGTCAGAGGGTGAGCATTGTCAGGGGGTGAGCATTGTCAATGGGTGAGCATTGTCAATGGGTGAGCATTGTCAGGGGGTGAGCAATGTCAGAGGGTGAGCATTGTCAGGGGGTGAGCATTGTCAATGGATGAGCATTGTCAGGGGGTGAGCATTGTCAGTGGGTGAGTATTGCCAGGGGGTGAGCATTGTCAGGGAGTGAGCATTGTCAGGGGGTGAGCATTGTTAGGGGGTGAGCATTGTCAGGGGGGTGAGCATTGTCAGGGGGGGTGAGCATTGTCGGGGGGGGTGAGCATTGTCAGGGGGTGAGCATTGTCAGGATGTGAGCATGGTCAGGGGGTGAGCAAGGTCAGTGGGTGACTATTGTCAGTGGGTGCGTATTGTCAGTGCGTGCGTATTGTCAGTGGGTGGGTATTGTCAGGAAATGAGCATTGCCAGGGAGTGAGCATTGTCAGGGAGTGAGCATTGTTAGGGGGTGAGCATTGTCAGGGGGTGTGCATTGTCAGGGGGTGAGCATTGTCAGGGGGTGAGTATTGTTAGGGGGTGAGCACTGTCAGGGGGTGAGTATTGTCAGTGGGTGACTATTGTCAGTGGGTGAGTATTGTCAGTGGGTGACTATTGTCAGTGGGTGAGTATTGTCAGTGGGTCAGCATTGTCAGTGGGTGTGTATTGTCAGGGGGTGAGCATTGTCAGTGGGTGAGTATTGTCAGTGGGTGAGCATTGTCAGGGGGTGAGTAAAGAAATGAAAAATTAAAGACGCTTATTGTCACAGGCTTCAAATGAAGTTACTGTGAAAAGCCGCTAGTCGCCACATTCCGGCGCCTGTTCGGGGAGGCTGGTACGGGAATTGAACCGTGCTGCTGGCCTGTCTGGATCTGCTTTCAAAGCCAACGATTTAGCCCTGTGCTAAACCAGTCGCTGTATTGCCAGTGGGTGACTATTGTCAGTGGGTGAGTATTGTCAATGGGTGAGCATTGTCTGTGGGTGAGCATTGTCAGAGGGTGAGCATTGTCAGAGGGTGAGCATTGTCAGGGGCGTGAGCGTTGTCAGGGGGGTGAGCACAGTCAGGGAGGGTGAGCATTGTCAGGGGGTGAGCATTGTCCGGGGGTGAGCATTGTCAAGGGGTGAGCATTGTCAAGGGGTTAGCATTGTCAGAGGGTGAGCATTGTCAGAGGGTGAGCATTGTCAGGGGGTGAGTATTGTCAGTGGGTGAGCATTGTCAGGGGGTGAGCATTGTCAGGGGGTGAGTATTGTCAGTGGGTGAGCATTGTCAGGGGGTCAGCGTTGTCAGGGGGTGAGTATTGTCAGTGGGGGAGCATTGTCAGTGGGTGAGCACTGTCAGTGGGTGAGTATTGTTAGTGGGTGAGCATTGTCAGAGGGTGAGCATTGACAGGGGGGTGAGTATTGTCAGGGGGTGAGCATTGTAAGGAGGTTGAACATTTTCAGGGGATGAGCATTGTCAGGGGGTTGCGCATTGTCAGTGGGTGACTATTGTCAGTGGGTGCGTATTGTCAGGGAGTGAGCATTGCTAGGTGGTGAGCATTGTCAGTGGGTGAGCATTGTCAGTGGGTGACTATTGTCAATGGGTTAGTATTGTCAGTGGGTGAGCATTGTCAGGGGGTGAGTAATGAAAGGAAAAATGAAAGACGCTTATTGTCACAAGTAGGCTTCAAATGAAGTTACTGTGAAAAGCGCCTGCTCGCCACATTCCGGCGCCTGTTCGGGGAGGCTGGTACGGGAATTGAACCATGCCGCTGGCCTGTCTGGATCTGCTTTCAAAGCCAGCGATTTAGCCCTGTGCTAAACTAGCCCCTTTATTGTCAGTGGGTGACTATTGTCAGTGGGTGAGCATTGTCAATGGGAGAGCATTGTCAGGGGGTGAGCATTGTCAGAGGGTGAGCATTGTCAGGGGGTGAGCATTTTCAAAGGGTGAGCATTGTCAATGGGTGAGCATTGTCAGGGGGTGAGCATTGTCAGAGGGTGAGCATTGTCAGGGGGTGAGCATTGTCAATGGATGAGCATTGTCAGGGGGTGAGCATTGTCAGTGGGTGAGTATTGCCAGCGGGTGAGCATTGTCAGGGAGTGAGCATTGTCAGGGGGTGAGTATTGTTAGGGGGTGAGCACTGTCAGGGGGTGAGTATTGTCAGTGGGTGACTATTGTCAGTGGGTGAGTATTGTCAGTGGGTGAGTATTGTCAGTGGGTGAGTATTGTCAGTGGGTGACTATTGTCAGTGGGTGAGTATTGTCAGTGGGTCAGCATTGTCAGTGGGTGTGTATTGTCAGGGGGTGAGCATTGTCAGTGGGTGAGCATTGTCAAGGGGTGAGTAAAGAAATGAAAAATTAAAGACGCTTATTGCCACAAGTAGGCTTCAAATGAAGTTACTGAGAAAAGCCGCTAGTCGCCACATTCCGGCGTCTGTTCGGGGAGGCTGGTACGGGAATTGAACCGTGCTGCTGGCCTGTCTGGATCTGCTTTCAAAACCAGCGATTTAGCCCTGTGCTAAACCAGTCGCTGTATTGCCAGTGGGTGACTATTGTCAGTGGGTGAGTATTGTCAATGGGTGAGCATTGTCAGAGGGTGAGCATTGTCAGAGGGTGAGCATTGTCAGAGGGTGAGCATTGTCAGGGGCGTGAGCGTTGTCAGGGGGGGATAAGCATTGTCAGGGTGTGAGCATTGTCAGGGGGGTGAGCACAGTCAGGGAGGGTGAGCATTGTCAGGGGGTGAGCATTGTCCGGGGGTGAGCATTGTCAAGGGGTGAGCATTGTCAAGGGGTTAGCATTGTCAGAGGGTGAGCATTGTCAGGGGGTGAGTATTATCAGTGGGTGAGCATTGTCAGGGGGTGAGCGTTGTCAGGGGTTGAGTATTGTCAGTGGGTGAGCATTGTCAGGGGGTCAGCGTTGTCAGGGGGTGAGTATTGTCAGTGGGGGAGCATTGTCAGTGGGTGAGCACTGACAGTGTGTGAGTATTGTTAGTGGGTGAGCATTGTCAGAGGGTGAGCATTGACAGGGGGCTGAGTATTGTCAGGGGGTGAGCATTGTAAGGAGGTTGAACATTTTCAGGGGATGAGCATTGTCAGGGGGTTGCGCATTGTCAGTGGGTGACTATTGTCAGTGGGTGCGTATTGTCAGGGGGTGAGCATTGTCAGGGAGTGAGCATTGTTAGGGGGTGAGCATTGTCAGTGGGTGAGCATTGTCAGTGGGTGACTATTGTCAATGGGTGAGCATTGTCAGTGGGTGAGCTTTGTCAGGGGGTGAGTAATGAAATGAAAAATGAAAGACGCTTATTGTCACAAGTAGGCTTCAAATGAAGTTACTGTGAAAAGCCCCTAGTCACCACATTCCGGCGCCTGTTCCGGGAGGCTGATACGGGAATTGAACCATGCCGCTGGCCTGTCTGGATTTGCTTTCAAAGCCAGCGATTTAGCCCTGTGCTACACTCGCCCCTTTATTGTCAGTGGGTGACTATTGTCAGTCGGTGAGCATTGTCAATGGGTGAGCATTGCCAGAGGGTGAGCATTGTCAGAGGGTGAGCATTGTCAATGGGTGAGCATTGTCAGGGGGTGAGCATTGTCAGAGGGTGAGCATTGTCAGGGGGTGAGCATTGTCAGAGGGTGAGCATTGTCAGGGGATGAGCATTGTCAATGGGTGAGCATTGTCAATGGGTGAGCATTGTCAGGGGGTGAGCATTGTCAATGGGTGAGCATTGTCAGGGGGTGAGCATTGTCAATGGGTGAGCATTGTCAGGGGGTGAGCATTGTCAGTGGGTGAGTATTGTCGGGGCTGAGCATTGTCAGGGAGTGAGCATTGTCAGGGGGTGAGCATTGTTCGGGGGTGAGCATTGTCAGGGGGGTGAGCATTGTCAGGGAGGGTGAGCATTGTCAGGGGGTGAGCATTGTCAGGGGGTGAGTATGGTCAGGGGGGTGAGCATGGTCAGTGGGTCAATATTGTCAGTGGGTGCGTATTGTCAGTGGGTGAGTATTGTCAGGGGGTGAGCATTGCCAGGGAGTGAGCATTGTCAGGGGGTGACCATTGTTAGGGGGTGAGCATTGTCAGTGGGTGCGCATTGTCAGGGGGTGAGCATTGTCAGGGGGTGAGCATTGTCAGGGGGTGAGCATTGTTAGGGGTTGAGCACTGTCAGGGGGTGAGTATTGTCAGTGGGTGACTATTGTCAGTGGGTGAGTATTGTCAGTGGGTGATTATTGTCAGTGGGTGAGTATTGTCAGTGGGTGACTATTGTCAGTGGGTGAGTATTGTCAGTGGGCGAGCATTGTCAGGGGGGTGAGCACTGTCAGGGAGGGTGAGCATTGTCAGTGGGTGAGTATTGTCAGGGGGTGAGCATTGTCAGTGGGTGAGTATTGTCAGGGGGTCAGCATTGTCAGGGGGTGAGTAAAGAAATGAAAAATGAAAGACGCTTATTGTCACAAGTAGGCTTCAAATAAAGTTACTGTGAAAAGCCCCTAGTCGCCACATTCCGGCGCCTGTTCGGGGAGGCTGGTACGGGAATAGAACCGTGCTGCTGGCCTGTCTGGATCTGCTTTCAAAGCCAGCGATTTAGCCCTGTGCTACACCAGCCGCTGTATTGCCAGTGGGTGACTATTGTCAGTGGGTGAGTATTGTCAGAGGGTGAGCATTGTCAGAAGGTGAGCATTGTCAGGGGGGTGAGCGTTGTCGGTGGGGGGTAAGCATTGTTTGGGGGTGAGCATTGTCAGGGGGGTGAGCACTGTCAGGGAGGGTGAGCATTGTCAGGGGGTGAGCATTGTCAGGGGGTGAGCATTGTCAGGGGGGTGAGCATTGTCAGGGGGTGAGCATTGACAGGGGCTGCACATTGTCACGGGGTGAGCATTGTCAGTGGGTGAGCATTGTCAGTGGGTGAGCATTGTCAGTGGGTGAGCATTGTTAGGGAGGGTGAGTATTGTCAGGGGGTGAGCATTGTCAGGGGGAGTGAGCATTGTCAGTCGGTGAGATTTGTCAGGGGGTGAGCATTGTCAGAGGGTGAGCATTGTCAGTGGGTGAGTATTGTCAGTGGGTGAGCATTGTCAGTGGGTGGGCACTGTCAGTGGGTGAGCTTTGTCAGGGGGTGAGCATTGTCAGGGGGGTTGAGCATTGTCAGGGGATGAGCATTGTCAGGGGGTGAGCATTGTCAGGGGGGTGAGCACTGTCAGGGAGGGTGAGCATTGTCAGGGGGTGAGCATTGTCAGGGGGTGAGCATTGTCAGGGGGGTGAGCATTGTCAGGGGGTGAGCATTGACAGGGGCTGCACATTGTCACGGGGTGAGCATTGTCAGTGGGTGAGCATTGTCAGTGGGTGAGCATTGTCAGGGAGGGTGAGTATTGTCAGGGGGTGAGCATTGTCAGGGGGAGTGAGCATTGTCAGTCGGTGAGATTTGTCAGGGGGTGAGCATTGTCAGAGGGTGAGCATTGTCAGTGGGTGAATAATGTCAGTGGGTGAGTATTGTCAGTGGGTGAGCATTGTCAGTGGGTGGGCACTGTCAGTGGGTGAGCTTTGTCAGGGGGTGAGCATTGTCAGGGGGGTTGAGCATTGTCAGGGGGTGAGCATTGTCAAGGGGTGAGCATTGACAGGGGGTGAGCATTGTCAGGGGGTGAGCATTGTCAGAGGGTGAGCATTGTCAGGGGGTGAGCATTGTCAGGGGGTGAGCATTGTCAGGGGGGAGAGCACTGTCAGGGAGGGTGAGCATTGTCAGGGGGTGAGCATTGTCAGGGGGTGAGCATTGTCAGGGGGGTGAGCATTGTCAGGGAGTGAGCATTGACAGGGGCTGCACATTGTCACGGGGTGAGCATTTTCAGTGGGTGAGCATTGTCAGTGGGTGAGCATTGTCAGGGAGGGTGAGTATTGTCAGGGGGTGAGCATTGTCAGGGGGTGAGTAATGTCAGTGGGTGAGTATTGTCAGTGGGTGAGCACTGTCAGTGGGTGAGCTTTGTCAGGGGGTGAGCATTGTCAGGGGGGTTGAGCATTGTGAGGGGGTGAGCATTGTCAGTGGGTGGGCATTGTCAGGGGGTGAGCATTGTCAGGGGGTGAGCACTGTCTGGGGGTGAGTATTGTCAGTGGGTGAGTATTGTCAAGGGGTGAGCATTGTCAGAGGGTGAGCTTTGTCAGGGGGTGAGCATTGTCAGTGGGTGAGCATTGTCAGGGGGTGAGCATCGTCAGTGGGTGAGCATAGTCAGAGGGTGAGCATTGTCAAGGGGTGAGGATTGTCATGGGTGAGCATTGTCAGTCGGTGAGCATTTTCAGGGAGTGAGCATTGTCAGGGGGTGAGTATTGTCAGTGGGTGAGCATTGTCAGTGGGTGAGCATTGTCAGAGGGTGACTATTGTCAGTGGGTGAGCATTGTCAAGGGGGGTGAGCATTGTCAGTGGGTGAGCATTGTCAATGGGAGAGCATTGTCAGGGGGTTAGCATTGTCAGTGGGTGAGCATTGTCAGTCGGTGAGCATTGTCAGGGGGGGTGAGCATTGTCAGGGGGTGAGCATTGTCAGAGGGTGAGCATTGTCAGGGGGTGAGCATTGTCAATGGGTGAGCATTGTCAGGGGGTGAGCATTGTCAGTGGGTCAGCATTGTCAGTCGGTGAGCATTGTCAGGGGGTGAGCATTGTCAGTGGGTAAGCATTGTCAGGGGGGTTGAGCATTGTCAGGGGGGGTGAGCATTGTCAGGGGGGTTGAGCATTGTCAGGGGGTGAGCATTGTCAGTGGGTGAGCATTGTCAGGGTGTGAGCATTGTCAGGGGGTGAGCATTGTCAAGGGGTGAGCATTGTCGGGGGGGTGAGCATTGTCAGGGAATGAGTATTGTCAGGGGGTGAGCATTGTCAGAGGGGTGAGCATTGTCAGCGGGGGTGAGAATTGTCAGGGGGTAAGCATTGTCAATGGGTGAGTATTGTCAGTGGGTGAGCACTGTCAGGGGGTGAGCATTGTCAGGGGGGTGAGCATTGTCAGGGGGTGCGCATTGTCAGGGGGTGAGCATTGTCAGGGGGTGAGCATTGTCAGGGGGTGAGCATTGTCCGGGGGTGAGCTTTACTGGGGGGTGAACATTGTCAGTGGGTGAACATTGTCAGGTGGTGAGCATTGTCACGGGGTGAGCATTGTCAGGGGGGGTGAGCATTGTCAGGGGGGGTGAGCATTGTCGGGGGGGTGAGCATTGTCAGGGGGGTGAACATTGCCAGGGGGTGCGCATTGTCAGGGGGTGAGCTTTGCTGGGGGGTGAACAGTGTCAGTGGGTGAGCATTGTCAGGGGGTGAGCATTGTCTCGGGGTGAGCATTGTCAGGGGGTGAGTATTGTCAGGGGGTGAGCATTGTTAGGGGGTGAGCACTGTCACGGGGTGAGTATTGTCAGTGGGTGAGTATTGTCAGTGGGTGAGTATTGTCAGTGGGTGAGTATTGTCAGGGGGTGAGCATTGTCAGTGGGTGAGTATTGTCAGTGGGTGAGTATTGTCAGGGGGTGAGCATTGTCAGGGTGTGAGCATTGTCAGGGTGTGAGCATTGTCAGTGGGTGAGTATTGTCAGTGGGTGAGTATTGTCAGTGGGTGAGTATTGTCAGGGGGGTGAGCATTGTCAGTGGGTGAGTATTGTCAGGGTGTGAGCATTGTCAGGGTGTGAGCATTGTCAGGGGGTGAGCATTGTCAGTGGGTGAGTATTGTCAGTGGGTGAGTATTGTCAGTGGGTGAGTATTGTCAGGGGGCAAGCATTGTCAGTGGGTGAGCATTGTCAGGGGGTGAGCATTGTCAGGGGGTGAGCATTGTCGGGGGGGTGAGCATTGTCAGTGGGTGAGTATTGTCAGGGGGTGAGCATTGTCAGAGGGGTGAGCATTGTCAGCGGGGGTGAGTATTGTCACGGGGTAAGCATTGTCAATGGGTGAGTATTGTCAGTGGGTGAGCACTGTCAGGGGGTGAGCATTGTCAGGGGGGTGAGCATTGTCAGGGGGTGAGCATTGTCAGGGGGTGAGCATTGTCAGGGGGTGAGCATTGTCGGGGGGTGAGCATTGACAGTGGGTGAGTATTGTCAGGGGGTGTGCATTGTCAGGGGGTGAGCATTGTCAGGGGGTGAGCATTGTCAGTGGTTTAGTATTGTCAGGGGGTGAGTATTGTCAGGGGATGAGTATTGTCAGGGGGTGAGCATTGTCAGGGTTTGAACATTGTCAACGGGATGAACACTGTCAGGTTGGGGAGTATTTAAACTAAAATGGCAGGTGGATGGAGACCTCTGCATGGAGTCAGAAGTGGGGGAAACATGGACAAGGATAAAAGACAGAAAGGGCAATAGGAAAAGTGATAGGCAGAGAAAGCAAGGGTCACAATCAAACAGGGCCACAGTGAAAAATAATGGGAACTGGATGATGCGCGGTCAATTACAATCAAAGACGAAATGGTATCATAACTGAAGGCTTTAATCGACTAGAACTGTTCCCCAGCAGCTTCGGTTCAGAAATGAGGGCTGCTGGGACGTCACCGGTTCTTATACCCCGCCTGCCAGGGCGGTGCTACATACCAAACAGCCAATGGTAATCTCCTTGCTTTAACCAATGGTCTTCAGCCTCTCGGACTGTAATACCTGATAATTCCCCATTCACCCCCTGTTAAAAAAGAGTCCGGCGGGGTGGTGCCAGTGGTAACAATCTCATCTAACATAGTATGATCAGATATGGAGGTACCGTGGTACCTCCTTACAGAGATGTCGAGAATATTTACATGAAGTGTTCGTTTACAGTTAACGTTACAGTGAAGCAATCAGTCAGTCGGGTGGCCTGGTCGTCCTCCTGGATCGTCTGGGCTTCGGTGGTGATTCTGGTGGGGGTCCGGGTGTCTGCGCCTCCGGGAGCGTGGCTTCGGCCTCCATGGCAGCTTCGTCACCCCAGGCGGCGCTGGTGGGGCAAACGGTTGACACGAGACGGGTCGCCTGTAGGGGGCGTCGGTGGGTGTGAGGGCCTAGGCAGGAGCGGCGGGAGGACTGACCCTCCTGTGAGGTGCTGTGGAGGGGGGGGGGTTAATGGTTCGGGTGCGCGTGGGGTTCCGGCGGGCGCCAGATACCGAAGGGAGACTGTATCTTGCCGGCCGTCAGGGAACGCCACAAAGGCGTACTGGGGGTTAGCGTGCAGCAGGTGGACCCTCTCGACCAACGGGTCCGACTTGTGCGCCCGCACGTGCTTCCGAAGCAGGATGGGTCCGGGTGTCGCTAGCCAGGTTGGGAGCAATGTCCCGGAGGAGGACCTCCTGGGGAAGACAAGGAGTCGTTCATGAGGTGTCTGATTGGTAGTTGTACAGAGCAGAGACCGGATGGCGTGGAGGGCCTCCGGGAGGACATCTTGCCAGCGGGAGACTGGGAGGTTCCTGGATCATAGGGCCAGTCCGTTTTCCCTCTCTACCTGACCATTTCCCCGGGGGTTGTAACTGGTCGTCCTGCTTGAGGCAATGCCCCTATTGAGCAGGAATTGACGCAGTTCGTCGCTCATAAAGGAGAACACCCTATCGCTGTGTATGTAAGCGGGGAAACCGAACAGTGTAAAGATACCCTGGAGGGCCTTGATGACGGTGGTTGCGGTCATGTCTGGGCAGGGGATGGCGAATGGGAACCGGGAGTACTCATCAATCACGTTCAGGAAATACGTGTTGCGGTCGGTGGAGGGGACGGGGCCTTTGAAGTCCATGCTGAGGCGTTCAAAGGGACGGGAAGCCTTTATCAGGTGCGCCCTCTCTGGCCGGTAGAAGTGTGGTTTGCACTCCGTGCAGATTTGGCAGTCCCTGGTGACTGTCCTGACCTCCTCGATGGAGTAGGGCAGGTTGCGGGTCTTAATGAAGTGGAAAAAACGAGTGACCCCCGGGTGGCAGAGGTCCTCGTGGAGGGCTCGGAGGCGGTCCACTTGTGCGGTGGCACATGTGCCGCAGGACAGGGCATCAGGAGGCTTGTTTAGCTTCCCAGGATGGTATAAGATCTCGTAGTTGTAGGTGGAGAGTTCTATCCTCCACCGCAAGATCGTGTCGTTTTTTATCTTGCCCTGCTGTGCACAATCGAACATGAACGCCACCGACCGTTGGTCAGTGAGGAGAGTGAATCTCCTGCCGGCCAGGTAATGCCTCCAATGTCGCACAGCTTCTACTATGGCTTGTGCCTCTTTTTCGACCGAGGAATGGCGAATTTCGGAAGCATGGAGGGTACGGGAGAAGGAGGCCATGGGTCTGCCCACTTGGTTGAGGGTGGCCGCCAGAGCTACATCGGACGCATCGCTCTCGGCCTGGAAGGGGAGGGACTCGTCGATGACGTGCATCGTGGCCTTTGCAATGTCTGCTTTGATGCGGCTGAAGGCATGGCGGGCCTCCGTCGACAGGGGGAAGGTTGTGGACTGGATTACAGGTCGGGCTTTGTCTGCGTAGTTAGGGACCCACTGGGTGTAATGACTGAAAAAACCAAGGCAGCGCTTAAGGGCCTTGGGGCAGTGAGGAAGGGGGAACTCCATAAGGGGGCGCATGCGTTCAGGGTCGGGGCCTATAACTTCATTTCGCACTATGTAGCCGAGGATGGCTAGGCGGTCGGTGCTAAACACGCATTTATCCTTATTGTATGTTAAGTTAAGGATTTTAGCGGTCTGGAGAAATTTTCGGAGGTTGGTGTCGTGGTCCTGCTGGTCATGGCCGCAGATGGTGACATTATCGAGATACGGGAACGTTGCGCGCAAGCCGTAGCGGTCAACCATTCGGTCCATCTCTCGCTGGAAGACCGAGACCCCATTAGTGGCACCAAAGGGAACCCTTAAAAATTGATAGAGCCGCCCATCTGGTTCGAAGGCAGTGTATTTGCGGTCACTAGTACGGAGGGGTAGCTGATGGTAGGCGGACTTGAGATCCACCGTGGAGAAGACCTTATAATGCGCGATCCTGTTTACCAGGTCGGATATGCGGAGGAGAGGGTACGCGTCCAGCTGCGTAAACCTGTTGATGGTCTGCCTGTAGTCAATGACCATCCTATGTTTCTCCCCGGTCTTTACCACCACTACTTGAGCTCTCCAGGGACTGTTGCTCGCTTCAATGGCCCCTTCCCTCAGTAGCCTTTGGACCTCTGACCTGATGAAGGTCCGGTCCTGGGCACTGTACCGTCTGCTCCGGGCGGTGACGGGTTTGCAATCCGGGGTGAGGTTCGCAAACAGGGAAGGCGGGTCGACCTTAAGGGCCGCGAGGCCGCAGACAGTAAAGTGGGGGTATAGGGCCGCCGAATTTAAAGGTCAGGCTTTGCAAGTTACATTGGAAGTCCAACCCCAGGAGTGTAGCCGCGCAGAGGTGCGGCAGGACATAAAGGCGGAAATTGTTGAATTTCCTGCCTAGGACCGTGAGGTTTGCTAGGCAGAACCCCTGTATCTCCACCGAGTGTGACCCGCAGGCCAGGGAGATTCTCTGGTTTCCAGGGTGGGTAACAAGTGAACAGCGCCTTTCCGTGTCGGGGTGTATAAAGCTTTCCGTGCTCCCAGAGTCGATCAGGCAAGACGTCTCGTGGCCATTGATGAAGACCGTCGTTGATGCTGTTGTGAATGTCCGAGGTCGATTTTGTTCCAGAGTCACTGAGGTCAGATGCAGCAGTTGCGGGTTTTGATCGGGCAACGTGTACTCGGCCGAGCTGGGGGCTTCGGCCCCATCCAAGATGGCGTCTCCCATGGGTCGCCCATGGTGGTCGGAGATGGACAAAATGGCAGCGGGGATGGACAAAATGGCGGCGCCCATCCGTCTAGCGTGGTGTCCGGGACGCAAGATGGCCGCGCCCGTGGGTCGCACATGGCCCTAGGATAGTAGGGTGGCGGTGAGTGCTGGCTGCCTGGGGCCCGACGGGAAGGTTGCCGTGGCGGTCCGAAGTCGCTGGAGACCGCGGCCACGGCTCGTGCCTGGTAGACCCCCACAAAGTGGCCCTTCTTGCCGCACCCTTTGCAGGTGGCAGTGCGGGCCGGGCAGCGCTGGCGGGGATGCTTTGCCTGCCCGCAGAAGAAACAGTGGGGCCCGACGGAGTTAGCGGGCCGTCTTACGACGCAGGCCTGCAGGGACAGGGGGAAGGTCTGTGGGGCAGCTGCTGCGGGATGCCACGCAGCCCTGGGGGCCGCCGCGCGGTCGGGTGCATAAGACTGCGCATTTCTGGAGGCAACATCCATGGATCCTGCCAGGGCCCGTGCCTCTCTAAGTCCCAGGGTGCCCTTTTCCAAGAGTCTTTGGCGGATCTCTGAGGAGCTCATACCTGCTACGAAGGCATCCCGGATTAAAAGTTCCGTGTGCTCGCTCCCCGAAACTTGCGGGCAGCCACAGTTTCTGCCCAGCACCAGTAGCGCACGGTAGAATTCCTCCAACAATTCCCCGGGGCTTTGCCGTCTAGTTGCAAGCAGGTGACGTGAGTAGACCTGATTTACAGGGCGGATATAATGTCCTTTCAGCAGTTCGATCGCAGCATCGAAATCCTCCGCCTCCTCGATGAGGGTGAAGATTCCAGGGCTTACCCTTGAGTGCAGGAGATGCAGTTTCTGATCTCCTGAGGGGGTGCCTCCGGCCATCTCGAGGTAGCCTTTAAAGCACGCCAGCCAGTGCTTAAATATCGCTGCCGAGTTCTCCGCGTGGGGGCTGAGTTGTAGACACTCCGGTTTGATTCGGAGATCCATCCTTTCAACTTAAGTCTAGTCGATTAAATTGATGCGCGTCAATTACAATCAAAGACGAAGTTGTATCATAACTGAAGGCTTTAATCGACTAGAACTGTTCCCCAGCAACTTTGGTACAGAAATGAGGGCTGCTGGGATGGCACCGGTTCTTATACCCCGCCTGTCAGGGCGGAGCTACGTACCAAACAACCAATGGTAAACTCCTAGGTTTAACCAATGGTCTTCAGCCTCTCGGACTGTAATACCTGATAATACCACACTGGATAAGGAATATTAAAAAGACAAACCTCCCAAGGAAATGGGATGGAAATTTTCGGAGATGGGAGGAGAAATATTATATTGTATATATGGGTATTACGGTAAGGCCCCTGTACTACAGGTATGGGGGTAGATCCCTGCCTGCTGGCTCTGCCCAGGAGGCGGAGTATAAATGCGTGTGCTCTCCGAACAGCAGCCATTTCGTAAGCTGCTGTAGGAGGCCACACATCTCTGTGTAATAAATCCTCGATTACATTCTACTCTCGTCTCGTCATAATTGATCGTGCATCAATTTATGACTCAAAGATTTTTCAGAGATGGACCACCACATCAGGCCGGATCGCCTGCAGCTGCATCCTCAAGCAGCAACACCAAAAAGGTCTTTGCACATTGGCTGGCTTGCTTTGAAGCATACATCGGGTCTGCGCCAGACCCAATCTCAGAAGCACAGATACTCCAGATTCTGTACACGCGGCTGAGCTCCAACATTTTTCCCCTCGTCCAGGACGCGCCTACCTACACAGAGGCCATGGCGCTACTGAAGGAGAACTACGCTCAGCAGACTAACAAGATCTACGCCAGGCACCTCCTGTCCACGCGGCACCAACTTCCCGGTGAGTCTGTGGAAGATTTCTGGCGTGCCCTGCTCGCCCTGGTGAGAAACTGTGACTGCCAGGCCATTTCGGCCACTGAACATTCAAAGCTGCTAATGAGAGACACGTTCACTACAGGCATAGGGTTGGCGTACATCCACCAGCGCCTCTTAGAAGGGGCCACGCTTGACCTCGCGGCAACCAAGAAACTAGCGCTCTCGCTCACGGTCGCCTCACGCAACGTACAGACTTATGCCCCCGACCGCAGGGCCCACCCCTCCTGGGCATCGTGGACCCCGCCAGCAGCCACCCCATCGTGGAACCCATCAGCGACCGCTCTCAGCCAACCCCACGCCTGCGCCGCACGGCAGCCAACCAACCCCGGGGGACCCAAGTACTACTTCTGCGGACAGACAAAACACTCCAGGCAGAGCTGCCCGGCGCGGAGCGCGCTCGGCAAGGCCTGTGGCAAGAAGGGACATTTCGCTGCAGTGTGCCAGGCCAGCTCAATCGCCGCTATTGTCCCGGCATCCCCCACGTGCGGCCAGTGGGCGCCGCCATCTTCCTCTCCTCAGACCACGTGCGGACTGTGGGCGCCGCCTTCTTGCTCCACTCATAACACGTGCGGCCCGAGGGCGCCGCCATCTTACCCGCCTCAGGACCACTGCCCGTCAGGAACCTCATCGGGCCGCTCATCGCCTGCAACCACCGACGACCAGCCGCATCTCGCCTCGGTCAAAATTGACCAGTCTCGACCGCACAACCTCGCGACCGCTTCGACAAAGGTGAAGGTCAACGGGCACCGTTCTGGACTACGGGAGCACTGAGAGCTTCATCCACCCCGATACGGTAAGGCGCTGCTCCCTCGCGGTACACCCTGCTAACCAAAGAATCTCCCTGGCCTCCGGATCCCACTCCGTGGCGATCCGGGGGTACTGCATCACCACCCTTACTGTCCAGGGCGTAGAGTTCAGCGGCTTCCGGCTCTACGTCCTCCCCAACCTCTGATGTGCCTTGCTACTCGGCCTGGACTTCCAGTGCAACCTCCAGAGCCTAACCCTGAAATTTGGCGGGCCCCTACCACCCCTTACTGTTTGCGGCCTCGCGACCCTTAAGGTCGACCTGCCTTCCCTGTTTGCAAACCTCACCCCGGATTGCAAACCTGGCGCCACCAGGAACAGATGGTACAGCGCCCAGGACAGGACCTTCATCAAGTCTGAGGTCCAGCGGCTGCTGCGGGAAGGTATCATCGAGGCCAGCAACAGCCCCTGGAGGGCCGTCCTTCTGGCCCTACGGTCCAGAAATCTCCCGGCCTCCCGCTGGCAGGAGGTCCTCCCCGACGCACCTAAATCCATTTGGTCGCTCCTGTGCACCGCGACCAACGAAACCCCCCATGAACGTCTCTTTGCCTTCCCCAGGAAGTCCACCTCCGGGTTTTCGCTCCCAATGTGGCTGGCAGCTCCAGGACCCGTTCTCCTCCGCAAGCACCTGTGGCTCCACAAGGTGGACCCGTTGGCTGAGAGAGTACAGCTACTCCACGCAAACCCGCAGTATGCCTACGTAGCGTGCCCCGATGCCCGCCAAGATACATTCTCCCTCAGGGATCTGACACCAGCTGGGTCCCCACACACACCCCCGCCCGCCCCGGCGACACCCTCCCCTCTCCCAGCGCACCCCACCGCAGCCCCCGCTCCAGGACAATCCGTCCTCCCCTTTCTCCCACCTGGGGATGAAGAGGATTTCGACATGCTCCCGGAGTCACCGAAGACCAAGCGACGCCTGAGTCACCACCAGCACTGCGGCGCTCTCAACGACAGATCAAGGTGCCCGATCGTCTAAATTGGTAACCTTCTCTGTAATATTAAAACCAATCTGTATGCATATAGTTTTCCACCACCCCCGCTGGACTCATTTTTAACAGGGGGTGAATGTGGTAGTCACCACTGTTGTATTATATTGTATGTCTGGGTATTACGGTAAGGCCCCTGTACTACAGGTACGGGGGTAGATCCCTGCCTGCTGGCTCCGCCCAGTAGGCGGAGTATAAATGTGTGTGCTCTCCAAACAGCAGCCATTTCGTAAGCTGCCGTAGGAGTCCACATATCTCTAATAAAGCCTCGATTACATTCTACTCTCGTCTCGTCATAATTGATAGTGCATCACAGAGCTTCCCAGTAGAGCCGGCTTCCACATTGCTGAAGGAGGTGCTGACGACAGCGGGACTGGAGAAGGGGGTAGTATCAGCGGTTTATGGGGCTATTTTGGAAGAGGAGAAGGCACCGCTGGAAGGGATCAAGGCAAAGTGGGAGGAAGAGTTGGGAGAGGACATGGAGGAGGGGTTCTGGTGTGAGGTGCTTCGGAGGGTGAACGCCTACACCTCGTGTGCGAGGTTGGGGCTGATACAGCGGAAGGTGATATATAGAGCACACCTTACAAGGGTGGGGCTGAAGATGTGTATGAACTTTGTGGGGGGGGCCTCGCAGCCGCGCTCATATGTTTTGGTCCTGTCCAAAGTTGGAGGATTACTGGAAGGTGGTTTTTAGGGTAATCTCTAAAGTGGTGCACGTGAAACTGGACCCGGGCCCTCGGGAGGCCATATTCGGGGTGTCGGACCAGCCGGGGTTGGAAACGCGTGTGGAGGCAGATGTTGTAGCCTTCGCCTCATTGATCGCCCAAAGGCAGATCCTGTTAGGGTGGAGATCAACCTCTCCACCCTGTGCCCTGGCGTGGCGGGGGGACCTGCTGGAATTTTTGACTCTTGAGAAGGTTAAGTTGGAACTGAGGCGAATGATGGAGGGGTTCTACAATTCATGGGCGTTATTCATTATGCACTTTCGAGAATTGGATCACATCGAACATTAAGGGGTGGGAGCTGGGAGGGTTGGGGGGAGGGGGACTGTATGTGTTAATGGTGACTATAGGTGATTCCTGATTCCTTTTTGTCATTTGTTTATGTTAACATGCGGACTAATGTTTGGGGTTTGGTGGGGAGGATGGGATCGTTGTTCATGATATGGGGATTGACATTGCATTCGTTAATGATTGTTGTTTATTGTTGGGTGTAAATTTGGGAGAACATGTGAAAAAGGAGAATAAAAATATTTATTTTTAAAAAATCTTAAGACTTTGTGTCTTAGTAATAATAATAACCTTTTATTGTCACAAGTATGAAGTTACTGTGAAAAGCTCCTAGTAGCCACATTCCAGCGCCTGTTCGGGTAAGCTGGGATGGGAATTGAACCCACACTGCTGGCCTTGTTCTGCATCACAAACCAGCTGTCTAGCCCACTGAGCTAAACCAGCCCATTACAGATACATGGCTGCAGCTTGACCAGGGATGGGAGTTGAACATTATGGACTATTTTGCATTTAAGGACAGGCAAAAAGGAAAAGGTTGCATAGCTGGTTAAAGAGGAAACTAGCACAATACTGGGAAGGATATAAGCTCTGACAATGTTGAATTGTCTGCGTAGAGCTGAGAAACACCAAGGGGTGAAAAATGTCAGTCCAAGACCACAAGAAACTTCAGAGTTGTGATCGCAGCCCAGACCATCGCACGAACCTGCCTCCCATCTATTGACTCCATCTACACCTCCCACTGCCTGGGGAAAGCAGGCAGCATAATCAAAGACCCCTCCCACCCAGCTTACTCACTCTTCCAACTTCTTCCATTGGGCAGGAGATACAAAAGTCTGAGAACACGCACAAACAGACTCTTATGGACTGACCTCAGTAACACTACACCCCTATAAGCTTCACCCGATGCCGGTGTTTATGTAGTTACATTGTGTCCTTGTGTTGCCCTATGATGTATTTTATTTTATTTTATTCTCATGTACTTAATGATCTGTTGAGCTGCTCACAGAAAAATACTTTTCACTGTACCTAGGTACACGTGACAATAAACAAATCCAATCCAATCTAAACTACAGTGATGATGTTGGGAATGGCATTTAGCAGGAAACTAGAGATACATGTGATAAAGGAACACCTGTAATTATGGGTGACTTTAATCTGCATGTACATTGGGCAAATTAAATTAGTAACAATACTGTCGAGGAGGAAACCCTGGTGCATTTATAGGATGGGTTTTTTGGACCAATACATTGAGGAAGCAACGAGAGAACAAACCATCCTAGGCTGAATATTGTGTAATGAGAAAGGAATAATTGGCAATCAAGTTGTGCCAGACCCTTGGGGAGAAGCAACTATAATCTGATTGTGATGAACGGTTACTGTAACACTGTATCCTTGTCATCATGTAAGGTGATGTCCCCTTTAAGACCGGGCTTGGAACCCTGGGGAACTCCGCCTCTGGCTCCGCCCATCTGGGAGCCGTATATAAGGGGCCGCCTTGTGGGCAGTGCAGCAGTTAGCACACGTCTCGGCTCTAAGTCTAGTTCTTAGTTTATTAAAGACTTCTTTACTGTTTACCCTCTAAGTGTCGTTATTGAGGGTACCACAATGATAAAACCCTTCATCATGAAGGAGAATGACATTGTTGAACCTGAGACTAGGGTCCTGAATCTAAATAAAGGAAACTACGGTGTTATGAGGGCGGGTTAGTTCTGATGGATTGGGGAACATTACTTGAAGGGATCATGGTGGATAGGCAACGGCAAATGTTCAAAGAGGTGATGGGTGAACTGCAACAATTGTTAATTCCTGTCTGGTGCAAAAATGACATGGAAAAGATGGGCAAACCATGACTTACAAGGAAAATTAGAAATACTATTAGGTCCAAGGAAGAAGCATAACAATTGGCCATAACAAACAGCAGATGAGGATTGGGAGCAGGTTAGAATTCAGCAAAAGAGGACAAAGGGATTGATTAAGAAGGGGAACATTGAGTACGATAGTAAGCTTACAGGGAACATTAAAGGTGACTGTAAAAGCTTCTGCAGTTATATGAAGAGAAAAAATAGGGGAATTTATAATGGAGAAAAAAGAAATGGCTGACCAACTAAATGCATACTTTGGTTCCATCTTACAAAGAGGACACACAAATAACATACCAGAAATGTTGGGGAACACATGGTTTATTGAGAGGGAGAAAGTGAGGAAAATTACTATTAGCAGGGAAATGGTGTTGAGGAAATTGATGGGATTGAAGGCCGTTAAATTCTAAGGGCCTGACAGTCTATATCCCAGAGTACTTAAGGAAGTGGCCGTAGAAATAGTGGATGCATAGGTGGTCATCTTCCAAGATTCTATCGACTCTGGAACAGTTGCTACAGATTGGAGGGTAGCTAATGTCTTCCCCTTCTTTGGCGATCACTTGCTAACGAGTATGATTGTCCACCAAAGAAAATTTGTGTTACTGGCCATGAATTCTGTGGTTTCTTGCTTGGCCGATCCTAGAGTCTCATCTTTGACTGCGTTCTTCGCAGGTGTTTCCAGGAGGAGAGATCGGTCTTTGGACTCTAGATGACTAGTATTCCTTTCTCAAGCTCCTTTTGTGGGCCTTATTTGCCATCAGGTGTCCTCGAAGGATTGTTTCCCTTCAATGAGGAGGTTCCTCCAAGTAGATCTCATCTAGGGGCAACACGGTAGCACAGTGAGTAGCACTGCCTGCATGTTTTCCCTGTGTCTGCGTGGGTTTCCTCCGGGTGCTCAGGTTTCTTCCCACAAATCCCGAAAGACATACTTGTTAGGTAAATTGGATGTCCTGAATTCTCCCTCTGTGTACCTGAATAGGTGCCGGAATGTGGCGACTAAGGGATTTTCACAGTAACTTCATTGCAGTGTTAATGTAAGCCTACTTGTGACAATAAAGATTATTATTCATTATCTGGGAAAGGTCTCCCATGCGTTGACGTCAATGTTGCATTTCTTGAGGTAAGCCTTCAGGGTGTCTTTGAAGCGCTTCCTTTGTCCTCCTCTTGTTCTGAAGCATTCCTTGAGCTGGGAAAAGAAGATTTACTTTGGCAGTCAGGACTCTGACATCCTAAGCACATGGCCAGCCTAACAGAGTTGGATTCAGATGATCATGACCTATATGTTGGTACTCTTGGCTCCTTCTAGGACACTGATGTTAGTACGCCTGTCCTGTATGCGGAAATCCATCACAGGCAGCATTTATGGTACCTCTCCAGGCCCTTAAGGTAGTGTCTGTACTTAGTTCAAGTTTTGGAGCCATATAGAAGAGTTAGGAGGATGACCGCCTTGTACAAGAGGATCTTAGTGTCAGCATGGATGCCACGGTCGTCAAAGGCTATCCTTAGGCGTCCAAAGGAGGCGCTTGCGGATTGGATACAATGTTGGCGCTCCGCATCAATGTCAGCTTTAGAGGAGAGGTGACTCCCCATGTATGGGAAATGTTTTACGTTTCGTGGGGTTTCTCCGTTGATCTTGATTCTTTCCTTGAATTGCCACCTTACCATGGTGGAGAGGCTTGGACATGCTGTTGATCCCAAGAGCAATGTTTTCAGGAGCCTAAAGCTCCTGGCAGGGTCACCCATGATGGTAAGTTTGGAAGGGAGGGACCAGACAAAGTGCAATCTAAAACAAGTTCTTCCACCTGACAGATCAGGTGGAAGATACCAGCATGGTATCAAGGACTGCAGCTCTAGGGAGATTCCCAGTCATTGAGGTTCCCTTGCCACTGGAACTGGACCTACCCTCTGCCAAGGACCATTGGCGGAAATCTCCGTTCAGGGACGCCAAGAGACAATACAAGACTAAGCTAGAGTCACAGACTAATGACATGGACTATCATTGGTTGTGGCAAGGCTGAAACAACATAACGGGCTACAAAGCAGAGCCGAATAGAATCTCTGGCAGCAGCGCACCCATCCCCGATGAATTTAATGCATTCTGTGCTCGTTTCGAGCAAAAAAACCATCAAACCGTTGTCAATTGCCCCAGCAGCTTCCTACACACCCATGCCTACCGTAACAGCTTCCAAAGTCAGATCGGCATTCTTGAAAGTGAACCCTCAGAAAGCAATGGGTCCTGATGGAGTGCCTAACCGTGCACTCAGACCCTGCGTGGACCAATTGGCGGGGGTGTTCACGGACATTTTCAACCTCTCCCTACACCATCCTGAGGTTCCCACCTGCTTCAAAAAGACCACCATTGTACCGGTGTCAAAGAAGAACCAGGCAACATGCGTCAATGATTACCTTCCGGTGGCCTTGAGATTTACCATTATGAAATCCTTCAAAAGATTGGTCATGAGACACATCAACTCCAAACTTCCAGATTGCCTTGATCCACTGCAATTTGCATATCACCACAACTAGTCCACAGCAGACGCCATCTTCCTGGACCTACACTTATCCCTGGAGTACCTCGACAACAAGGACTCCTATGTCAGTCTCCTATTTATTGACTACAGCTCCGCCTTCATATCAAAGCTCATATCAAAACTCCAAAACCTAGGACTTGGCTCCTCCCTCTGCAACTAGAACCTCATGTTCCTGACTCATAGGCCACAATAGACTGACCTGATTAATGCTACACTTCTGTATGCTTCACCCAATGTTGGTGTTTATGTATTTATATTGTGTGCCTTGTGTTGCCCTATTGCGTATTTTCTTTTCATGTACTAAATGATCTGTTTGCGCTGCACGCAGAAAAATACTTTTCACTGTACCTTGGCACACGTCACAATAAACAAATCCAATCCAATCCAATGTCCAACTGGGCCAGAGCTCCTTGTCTGCGAGACTGCTAGTTAGATGGTAAAAAAATGCAGATTAAGACTTTGCAGTTCAGTAAGGCAATATTACTGGTTCCACAATCCAGATTCCCACGTCATCTTATGCCTATCTCTCCACACTGTCCTTGACAAAGGAGATGTATTCCTTGCCTAGATTCATAAGATTCTTGAATGTCTCAACTATTAAGAATTGAAAGGGAAGTGGGGCAGCACGGTGACGCAATGGTTCGCACTGCCGCCTCATGGCACCGAGGTCCCATGTTCGATCCCAGCTCCGGGTCACTGTCCCTGTGGAGTTTGCACATTCTCCCCGTGTTTGAGTGGGTTTCGCCCCCACAACCCAAAGATGTGCAGGGTAGGTGGATTGACCAGACTAAATTGCCCCATAATTTGATAAATTAATTGGGTACTCTAATATTTAAAAGAAAGAATCGAAAGGGAAGTTGCATGTCCTTTGTTGAGCAGATTCCTGTATATACTCTCATATCACGATTCACCATGCCTTGCTACAGATGGCACATATTACACAACCTCGCCATTATTATAGTAATTCCTACAGAGCAGAAGGAGGTCAGTCGGCCCATCAAGCCTGCACCGACCCTCCAAAAGAACACCCTACATAGGCCCAATCCCCGCCCCATCCCCATAGCCCTGTCACCCCACCTAATCTTTAGACACTAAGAGACAATTTAGCATGGCCAGTTCACCTAACCTCCATATCTTTGGACTGTGGGAGGAAACCGGAGATCCCGGAAGAAACCCACGCAGACATGGGAATAAAGTGCAAACTCCACGCAGACAGTCAACCAAAGTTGGAATCAAACCTGGGCCTCTGACGCTGTGAGATAGCAGGGCTAAACACTGTGCCACCATGTCGCCCTTACTTAGAGATATAGAGTGAGAAGCTGAAGGTGAGAAAGATGAAGAAGGAGGCAACCGTCACATCCCCTTTCTAGTCAGGTTGTCCATGATCACGTCCCTTGACTGTGGCACCAATGAATGCAATCCCAGTCTCTCATCAATAATAGCATCACACTAACTGAAAGAAAACTAATCGCCTTGTGCATTCCCTTAGTGCCTACCTTTTGTGTTATCATTTTGTCCTCGTGCCCCTGCGAGTGCGATCCCAGCACTGCACCATGGAAACTGCTGACTTTCAGTAGCACAGAATGCAGATTAACACACAGGACAACCTCAAGGCAGGGCCTCAAACTACCTCAACTCAGTTGGGAGGCACCAGTCTGGACTGGGTCGGCTAACAGGCAGCAAGGGCACTAGTTGTCATGGTGGGAGGGCAAATGCTATAATTCTGATACAAGACATAGCTTAATTCTCTGGAGTGACACTGTCATAGCCACTCCCACAGAACAGCACCTCAGCCCTTGCAAAAGCACCCCAGGCCAGCGTTGCAACGGTGTGGGCGCATCATCGGCAGGCCCTCCAGTGATGCTCCGCCCCCGATGGGCTGAGTTCCCGGCTTGGCGGGTGCGGACTGTGTCCAGCATTACCACATTGGGCCGAGATCCGTGACGTGTCGCTGGCCTGGGGTACTTCCGCAAGGGCTGGGGGAACTGGTGGAGGGTGGCCAGGGGGGTGGCCTGTGGGGGTGTGGATGGCGGGTCAGGTCCACGCACGGCCGGCGCCATGTTGTATGGCGTGAGCGCTGCAGGTTTTTGACATGCACATTCGTGGCCAGTGACCCGGCCATTCACCGTCCAATTTCGGCCCTGGAATTGGTGAGAGGACAGTGCTGGTTTTTGAGTCATGAAACGCCCGCGAGTTCTCCGTTCCAGCCAGCACTTAGCCGCTGAAATGGAGAATCCAGCCCATAGTCTCCCAAAGGGGGAATCTCACCCTTTGTAACTCGCTCTGACATACTTTATAGGGTAACCTACAGGTTGTTTCTTCATGTGTTGGGTCCCTGGGCACAAGTGACTGCTAGTCGGGCAGGGGGAAAGGGTAGCGCGCAATGCGATGACGCCATTTCAGAGGAGGCTTGCAAATCGGCGTCAAACCAGCACCGGCCCCAATTTGGGCGTCGGAATGGATTATCCGCCCGATCGCCGATTACGATATCAGCGCCGGGCAATGGAGAATCCCGCCCAAGGTTCTCATCATGCAGGAGAATTGCAAATGATTTACATACCACCGGGACCGCAAATGAGGAAGCAATTCAGTAGCCCTCACATTGCAAATTTATGTCATGGTAAGGAATATGATGGATTCATGAGGGAATCCAGCTATTAGGCCACCATTTACAAACATCAACCACATGAAAGAGAGGCAATTGCATTCTAATCACTAAGTGCATTCCAATCACTCCAGCATGTGATTACAATGCACTTACCTCTTTTTGATGTGGTTGATGTTCGTAAAATTATAGTTTCAGCACTTAGAGTCATCATCCATGAAGGGAGATGAATGTATCAAGGCTGCAGCTGTTTGGTGGAAGCTGTCAATCACAGCCCACCACTAGAAATGAATGAATGAGTGAGTGGCTCTAAGGGCTGAAACAGGATCCAGGAATGAACACGTGGTGCTTCCAGTTAAGTGTTAGAACTGTAATTCTGTCAGTGCCCCTGTCTGGACTGCACTCCAGCTTCCAGACAGGGTTTTTCTTTCTTGGGAGTCTGTGGAGGGTCCCTCTATGTAGGGGATCTCTGTGGGGGTCCCTCTAGCTCGGGGGTCTCTGCGGGGGATTCTTTTAGATGGAGGTCCATGTGGGGGTTCCATTAATTAGGCTGTTCCTGTGTGGACCTCCATATTAAGGGGCTCCCTTGGGATATCCTTATTAAGGGGGCACCATGGTGCAGGGGGGGGGGTAATCCCCATTTAGAGGGTCTCTTGGGAGTTACCCTATTTTAGGGGTATCTTGGGAAGGTCTCCCACTTGAGGGTGTGATGCTTCCAGATAAATGTTATAACTGTGATTTCTGTCACTGACCCTGTCTGGACTGATCTCTAGCTTCCAGGCAGGAGGTTTTTATCTTGGGTGCCTCTTTGGGGTCCCTCTATTTGGATTGGATTGGATTTGTTTATTGTCATGTGTACCGAGGTTCAGTGAAAAGTATCTTTCTGCGAGCAGCTCAACAGATCATTAAGTACATGGGAAGAAAAGGGAACAAAAGAAAATACATAATAGGGCAACATAAGGTACACAATGTAACTACATAAGTACTGGCATCAGGTGAAGCATACAGGGGTGTAGTGTTAATGAGGTCAGTCCATAAGAGGGTCGTTTAGGAGTCTGGTAACAGTGGGGAAGAAGCTGTTTTTGAGCCTGTTCGTGCGTGTTCACAGACTTCTGTATCTCGTGCCCGATGGAAGAAGTTGGAAGAGTGAGCAAGCTGGGTGAGAGGGGTCTTTGATTATACTGCCCGCTTTCCCCAGGCAGCGGGAGGTGTCGATGGAGTCAATGCATGGGAGGCAGGTTCATGAGATGGACTGGGCTGTGTTCACGACTCCCTGAGGTTTCTTGCTGTCCTGGGCCGAGCAGTTGCCATACGAGGCTGCGATGAAGCCAGATAGGATGCTTTCTATGGTGCATCTGGATAAGTTGGTAAGAGTTAATGTTGACATGCCGAATTTCCTTAGGGGGCCCCTGTGGTGGGGTCCCTCTAGTTTGGGGGTCTCTGCAGGGTGCTCCTTTAGTTAGGGGGTTCCTAGGGGGAATCTCACAATTAAGGGGGTCCTGGGAGGTTTTTCTTACATGCATGCGCAAGCCCCGATCCCACTGCCATCGGGAAGTTGGAGCATCGGAAACGTACAGGCACCTCTCTGCCCAGACGCCCGATTCTCCGTCCAATCGGGAAACTCGCTTCGGGTGTCCCAGATTGGAGAGTTCACTCCAATGTTTCTTCATCATCACTATGTTCTGCCTTTTCAACATCCTGCTCCTGAATGACTATGTTTTATGTGAGTAAAATCAGCAAAATAACCATAATCCCAAATATTACCATAGGCTGCTTTCCCCTTTGAGCGGGAGAGCCTACGGGTGGTGCTTTAATCTGAGGATAAGTGTGAGGTTATTCACTTTGCAAAAACAGGAAGGCAGATTACTACCTGAATGGTTGTAAATTGGGAGAGGGGAGTGTGCAGCGGGACCTGGGTGTCCTTGTGCACCAGTCGCTGAAGGTAAGCATGCAGGTGCTACAGGTGGTAAAGAAGGCTAATGGTATGTTGGCCTTCATTGCAAGAGGTTTCGAGTATAGAAGCAGGGATGTGTTGCTGCAACTGTACAGGGCTTTAATGAGGCCACACCTAGAGTATTGTGTGCAGTTTTGGTCTCCTTCTCTGAGGAAGGATGTTCTTGCTCTCGAGGGAGTGCAGCGAAGGTTTACCAGACTGATTCCAAGGATGGCGGGACTGTCAAATGAGGATAGATTGACTAGGTTAGGATTGTTCTCGCTCGAGTACAGAAGAATGAGGGGGGATCTCATGGAGACTTATAAAATTCTAACAGGACTAGAGAGGGTAGATGCAGGGAGGATGTTCCCGATGGTGGGTGTCCAGAACCAGGATTCACAGTCTGTGGATTCAGGGTAAACCATTTCGGACAGAGATGAGGAGACATTTCTTCACCCAAAGAGTGGTGAGCCTGTGGAATTCATTACCACAGGAAGTAGTTGATGCTAAAACATTGAATACATTCAAGAGGCAGCTAGATATAGCATTTGGGATGAATGGGATCAAAGATTATGGATAGAAAGCAGGATTAGGCTATTGAGTTGGATGATCAGCCATGATCGTGATGAATGGGAGAGCAGGCTCGAAGGGCCAAAAGGCCTCCTCCTGCTCCTATCTTCCATGTATCTATGTATCTATGTGCCACATCTCAGCCAAGGAGCAAGGGGGTCTTCATTAATACCCTCATCCGGTGCGGGAAATGTGTATCTTGTGTATCTCAAAGTAGGAAGGCACAAGGGTAGGGTTGCAGTAAGGCCTGGAAAGCAAGAGGTGCGTGCTTACAGCATCTGCAACTTGTAAATCAGAAGAGATTGTGTGATTAGGGAGAAGTGGCATGTGAAAAAGAGGATTAAGAATGAGGACATATAAAAACTGAAATTGCTGGAACGACTCAATAGGCCAACCAGC
Organism: Scyliorhinus torazame; assembly: GCF_047496885.1. Taxonomy (NCBI): domain Eukaryota; kingdom Metazoa; phylum Chordata; class Chondrichthyes; order Carcharhiniformes; family Scyliorhinidae; genus Scyliorhinus; species Scyliorhinus torazame. The sequence goes on along the minus strand of NC_092710.1, from coordinate 175,612,358 downwards.
GTCTGTGGCAAGAGAAACAGTTAACGGTGCCGGTTGTGACATTCCATCAGAACTGGGAGATGTCCAGTTTCCTGTAGAGATGAAATGTCACAACCTGAAATGTTAACAGTATTTCTCTCTCCACAGATGCTGCCTGACCTGCTGAGGATTTACAGCATTTCCTCAAAACAGTCTCAGTGATGACAGCTGCAATGATGGCAAGCATCACCTTGGGGTGAGGACGTGCAGCTGTGCTGCATTGGAGAACCTTGGGACTTGCTGGCTGCCATGCTGTGCCATTCCCAGAACAAAACTCACTCTTAAAATGACTTCCAGCACCTGCTCCAATAAAATGCTCCTCCCCTTTAAGAGGTATATGCTTCAGCCACTTAACATTGTGCATAGCACTGCTTGCATGCAGAAATCATTGAAATAAACAGGCATCCTGAAGTTTGCATGCCGTCTGCATCGGAAGCAGCAGGCACCGGTTAATCGCACAATGCAAACACCATCATACCTTTCCTGTAGCCCCATTGAATTTCACAGCAAGTGTCCCCCACCCACAGAGCATGTATAAAACTATTTCCACTTTAAAACTACCAAATTTCTCTTTTCTGCAAAGCTAAGAGAATATTTTTCGAGTATTTGTGGGCAGCACGGTAGCATGGTGGTTAGCACAATTGCTTCACAGGTCCAGGGTCCCAGGTTCGATTCCGGCTTGGGTCACTGTCCGTGCGGAGTCTGCACGTTCTCCCCGTGTCTGCGTGGGTTTCCTCCGGGTGCTCCGGTTTCCTCCCACAGTCCAAAGATGTGCAGGTTAGGTGGATTGGCCATGCTAAATTGCCCTTAGTGTCCAAAATTGCCCTTAGTGTTGGGTGGGGTAACTGGGTTGTGGGGATAGGGTGGAGGTGTGGGCTTGTGTAGGGTGCTCTTTCCAAGAGCCGGTGCAGACTCGATGGGCCGAATGGCCTCCTTCTGCACTGTAAATTCTATGATATTTTACTTACATTATCAATGCAACATACATAGAGCCATCATATTTTGACAAGTAATGCCTTTATCTTTTCATTTAACTTATCTGTAGTCCGTCAGTAAATCAATAAAACACTTTAGTGTCTCATTATACCTATTTTGAAAAATAGTAACACCAAGATGTGGAATGAGTATTATTGATTTTAAAATTTGCTGACTGTGTAAGTACTGTGAGAAAAGTCTAATCAATCTAAAATGCCACCTTCATCTTTTTTTCTGAGCAGCATTTAATTTAGTTATCACTTATTTCACTTATATCAAACTGCAATAAATATTTTAGCATTTAAAGAAAAATGTCCTTGTCAATTTTCTCCCCTCGCTTCCTTCCCAGAAAACACTGGGCAGGAATTTCTATATGTGGGAAGGGAAGAAAGATCAGGCAACCATTTTTAGGCCCATCAAGTCTGCACCGACCCTCTGATCCACTCCCCACCCTACACCCGTAACCCCACCTCACTTGCACAACTTTGTGCAGTGTTCTTTGTGTTGCTAAGTTCAGGATGATTGGCATAGTGTTCACAAAGACCACAAAATAGCTTGAACTTTAACAAAGCTATAAATTTATTAACACTCCTAATTTGGATTCGACACCTATTCCTAAATAATACACACTTGATTATTTTTTAAAATATAAATTTAGAGTACCCAATTATTTTTTTTTCCAATTAAGGGGCAATTTAGTGTGGCAAATCCACCTAACCTGCACATCTTTGGGTTGTGGGGGGTGAAACCCATGCAGTCATGGGGAGAATGTGCAAACTCCACACTGACAGTGACCGAGGCCAATGATTCAAACCCGGGTCCTCAACGCCGCAGTCACAGTGCTAACCACTGCGCCACTTGCCGCCCTCACAGTTGATTGTTAACATATAAACTACAACTAATCTCTGTACTATTATAAACTATGAACTGCTCTTACTCATATTATCTGTCTCTAGCTAACTCCTTCACTTCTCTCTCCTCACAAGGCTTAGCATCAATGCCTTTTTTGTTTGTAACTCTAGCTCCCTCTAGTGGCTATTCTTAGACATTTCATTAACCCTTGCCGTTCTTACAATTAAGGTAATACCAAACTTTGGACTATGGAAGGAAAAAGGAGCACCGGGAGGAAACCCACACAGACACAGGAAGAAAATGCAAACTCCACACAGTCAGCCAAGGCCGAAATTGAACCAGGTTTCTGGGGCTGTGAGGAAGTAGTGCTAACCGCTGTGCCACCAGGTCAGTAATGGGTTCTGATGAAAGGTCACAAACCTGAAACCTTGGGCGAGATTCTCCGTTTGAGAGATTATGGGTGGGATTCTCCGTCAGTCAAAATCGGGAAACGCAATTGGGCGGAGAATCGGTTCTGACATCAAAATCGCGGCAGGCTGGGCAGCATGGTGGCGCAGTGGTCAGCATTGCTGCCTCACGGCGGCAAGGTCCCAGGTTCGATCCCGGCTCTGGATCACTGTCCGTGTGGAGTTTGCACATTCTCCCCGTGTTTGCGTGGGTTGCGTCCCCACAACCCAAAGATGTGCAGGGTAGGTGGATTTGCCACACTAAATTGCCCCTTAATTGGAAAAATGAATTGGGTACTCGAAATCTTTTTTTTTAAATCGCGGCAGGATTTTTTGACACCAAATCACAATTCTCCAGTGCCTTGAGAGCAGCGTCAATGCGTACCGGAACGCACGTACAGTAAATGCCGTTTGCATATCATTAGTGGGTCCGACCCGATATTCTCTGGGGCCTCCGCGATTCTCGACCTCCGATGGGCCGAATTCCCGATGGTGCAGTTCACTTGTGCTTTTAAAAGATGTGAAACCGGCATTGTGGCTGATGAGGGAGAGAGAGGAGGTAGGACACAGAGAGGCACAACTGTGGCCTGCAGGGCTGGGCTAGCCGGGAAGGGGGGGGGGGGGGCAAACTACGAACCGTGGGCCAGGGTGACTCCCATGGGACTGGGGTGGTGTCCAGTCACGGACCGCCATTGCCATGGCCTGATTGGCAGCCATCTTGCTGTGCACCCCACTGACCATCCAACTTGATCCCCAAGCCCCACACTCCACCGCACTCCACACCACCCAACCTGCTACCATCCTGCAGCGGGACATTCAGTAGCCCACAGGACAACGGCCACTGTAGCCCCTAAGGGCACTCTGGGCGGGGACCGCGAAGCATACTGCTGGCAAGGATAACACCAGCTGACGGTACCTCTGGCAGCAGGGATGGTGACAAGGCCAGAATCCCTACGGTTCCGGGCATGAAAGGGGCAAGAGATGCGGGAAAGGCGGGGGGGGGGCGAACCATGCGGGGGCAGAGCCCGCAGTGCCAACCGGAGCCACCGTGTAGTCCGATGGACCTGGTTGAGCATGGCGGGTATACACTATGCTAACATCGGCCTTTCACCCAATGTAGATAATCAGGGGTTCTTGGGAACAGTGAGACAGTGTGACATATCTGCCAGATCATGGCACACCTGGCACCACGGGGGAATCGAGGGGTCATTCTAAACTTTAATAAAACGGGGTCCTTGGGACCTGACCGGGATTCACAGAGATCGGTGCACAGATACATTTGCGTCATCACAGAGGCTCTATTTGCCCTGTCGGCACAATGTATCCATTTCAATGGGGACCAAGCCCAACAGGTTTCCCGGGCAGTGGGATTCGCCACCATCGCCGACATGCCCCAGAGTGTAATCAACAGGATGCATGTCCCCTACGAGCGCATCCCATCCCCCTCCCCCCTCAACCCCACCCCCCTTCCTGGCTCATCACCCCCCTGCCTGCAACCCCCTCCGTGATACAAACCTGCCACACTACGGGGGGGAGCCCTGGGTTGGCAGTAGCACCGGGTCTGTCCATGGGATGAAGGTTGATGACAACCCGCTCTGTGATGAGCTCTGTTGCTCCGCATCATTTGACAACGTGTGACTCCTGCCACAATAACACTTTCCACCGTCCACCTGGGTGATCCCTGCATGTTAGCTGGCTATTCCATCACATGGTCCCATTGGATCTCTAGGGTGACGGTGCTGGGGATAGTCTGGCAGGGGTGGGGTTGGGGGGGGGGAGGAGAGCCAAGGCAACCCACAGTGTCTGCCCCTTCCATGCCCAACCCCCTCTACCCCCTCTCTCGCCAGCCCAAACCACTCCATCCCTGACACCCATCTGACAGAGCACCGAGGCAGGTTGTAACGATGGTAACAGGTGTTTAACATGCACAAAAGTTACTGATGCGTGCCCTAGTACCAATAACTAAAATGTGCCGTGCAACCATGCCAACTTAATTGGTGTCTAACTTTCTGGCCTTAGCGCCCTCACGCTATGTCCAGGTGGATCCCCAGATGGTACATCAAGAGTGGAAGTGGCCTGCTGTGATTCTCGCCTTGTGACTTGGGTCCCTGTTGGCGGCCGTCTTTTGGGGTGACCGGGCCTGGATGGGCCGGCTGCTGCTCAGGTGTCCCAGGTGGTGTGATGCAGCCCTGTTCTGCTCGCGGCTAAATGCACCAGGGACAGGAAGGGGGGGGCGAGTCCAAGGTGCTCTGGTGCCCCGGCACCTCAGCGTGGGAGTCCCTGGCATGGGCCCCATCACCTCCTTCTCCCTCGGGGTGTCCAGTGGCCCCGGGCTACTCCATGAGAGCGGAACTATTCCCTGAGGCTCCCCCTCCTGGAGGCCCGCTCTGGTCTCGACCAGGGTCTGCACGCTCATGTCCATGGAGCACAGGGAATGGACCATCACTGCCTGGGACTGCACCACATCACGCTGTGACTGTGCCACCACCTCCTGGGTCTGTGTCACATCAGCCAGTGACTGCGGCATTTCTCTCTGGGACTGGGCCACCTCCCTCTGTGGCTGCTTCACAACGGCCAGCGCCTGGGCAATGCTGCCGACGTTCCCAGCCATGGGCAGCAGCTAGTTCCTGGGGTCGGCCCGCTCTCCAGCAGTCCGCCCCCTCGGGTGTTCCTACCTCCACCCAATGTACAGGATCAGCTGTGTGCTGTACACCAGATGGAATGATAGAGGATGTTGAAGGCAGCTGTGACAGGAAGTCAGTGTCATCATCGGACTCGAGCTCCGGGGTTTCCTGGGTCACAGGAATAGGTTCTGCTGTCTCCATCTGCTGGTCGGCACATGGGAGTCTCCGGCTGTGGCAATGGCTGGGGCCACCAGGTGGACCTGTCCCATCACCGGCAGGTCCTGTAAGACACAATACAAGACAGGGGGGGGCAGTGGGGGTGGTGGGGGTGAGGGAGAGTGTGAGGGTGGGGTGTGGGTGTAAAGATGGGTGTGAGGGTGTGGGTGGAGGTGAGGGTAGTGTGGGGTTGAGTGTGGAGGTGAGGGCAGTGTGGGGGTGAGGGTGGGGGTGTGGGTGGCGTGATGGTGAGGGTGGTGTGGGGGTGAGGGTCGGGTTAAGGGTGGGGGTGGGGTGAGGGTGAGGGTGGTTTGGGGGTGAGGGTGGTGTGGGGGTGATGTTTGGGTGGGGTTGACACACGTGTCACGGGAAAGTGCAACTCAGCGGAGTCTCACTCTCTCTCCCAGGCCGATCTCCACCTCGGCAGCCTCCCTTTCCTCTGGGCCACCTCCCACCTCCAGGGCCCTCTGCTCAGCCACGATGAGGGGCCGCAGGTCCAGTGGTCCCCCTCCAGTTTTCTCCATGTGGGGGGAGCGGGGTAGAAGAGAAAATAAGTCTTAGACTGTCCGACCGACGCATGCAGCCCAGGGGGTGGATAGCTGGTGGGCTCAGTGGCCAGGGCACTCAGCCATGCCAACCGGTATTGACCCCGGCATGTGGTGCAAGGTGGAGGGCTGCCCTCCGGGGTGGGAGGGGGTGGGGTGATAGGGCCACGATTGTGTGAGACGGGGGTTTGTACTCGTGACACAGAGCTGCCGACTCACCCTGGCTGCCCTGAGGAGGTTGTGCAGTTTGTTATCATGCTGCTGGCCAAACCGAATGGCATTGCTGGTGGCGCTCACTGCCTCTGCCACCTGAGCCCAGGCACGGGGAATGGCAGTGGCTGGCAGGATTATTGTCTTGTACAACAGTAAAACTGGTGCCACACCTGAACCGATTCAACTACTGTTAAGAGGCTAGCACCAGCATCGCATGGAACACAATCGATGGCTGGCAGCCTCCTTCCCAGGAGAGGTTCAGGATGGCCTGTCTCTCCTCCACCACATCCAGGAGGGTCTCGAGCTCGGCGTCCATAAATCATGGGGCCGTGTGTCTTGCTGCCATCTTGTTGGCTGGGATGGTGTGTGTGGGAAGTGAAGTGAGTATGTGCGGCTGCAGCGTCAATAGCGAAACTGGTGAATCCCTCACCGTTTCTCATTGGAATCGATTGTGTTCCACGTGATGCTGGTGCCAGCCCCTTAACAGTAGCTGAATCGGTCCAGGTGTGGCAAAAGCTTTACTGTCATAGGAGTCAACAATCCTGCCCCGGCGTCAACACACAGGAATGGAGAATCCTGCCCTATGTTCTCCCGCCGGAGGATAATTGCTACCAATTTGCGTAGAACATAGAACAGTACAGCACAGGACAGGCCCTTCAGCCCACAATGTTGTGCTGACCATTTATCCTAATCTAAGATCAACCAAACCAACACCCCTTCAATTTACTGCTGTCCATGTGCCTTTCCAAGAGTCGCTTAAATGTCCCTAATAATTCTGACTCCACCACCTCTGCTGGCAGTGCATTCCACACACACACCACTCTCTGTGTAAAGAACCTACCCCTACCTCTGACATCTCCCCTATACCTTGCTCCAATCACCTTAAAATTATGTCCCCTCATGACAGCCATTTTCACCCTGGGGAAATGTCTCTGGCTATCCACTCTATCCATGCCTCTCATCACCTTGTACACCTCTATCAAGTCACCTCTCTGCCTTCTTCGCTCCAGTGAGAAAAGCCTTAGATCCCTCAAACTTTCTTCATAAGACATGCCCTCCAGTCCAGGCAGAATCCTGGTAAATCTCCTCTGCATCCTCTCCAAAGCATCCACATCCTTCCTATAATGAGGCGAGAACTGCACACAAGATTCCAAGTGTGGTCTAACTAGAGTTTTATAAAGCTGCAGCAAAACCTCGCGGCTCTTAAACTCAATCCCCCCTGTTAACGAAAGCCAACACACCATACGCCTTCGGAACAACCCTATCAACCTAGGTGGCAACTTTGAGGGATCTATGTACATGGACCCCAAGATCCCTCTGTTACTCCACACTTCCAAGAATTCTGCCTTTAACCCTGTATCCAGCATTCAAATTCGACCTTCCAAAATGAATCACTTCACATTTATCAAGGCTGAACTCCATCTGCCACTTCTCAGCCCAGCTCTGCATCCTGTCAATGTCCTGTTGTAACCTGCAACAACCCTCAACACTATCTACAACTCCATCAACCTTCATGTCATCGGCAAACTTACTAACCCACCCTTCCACTTCCTCATCCAAGTCATTTATAAAAACCACAAAGAGCAGAGGTCCCAGAACAGATCCTTGCGGGAAACCACTGGTCACCGACCTCGAGGCGGAATACTTTCCATCCACTACCACTCGCTGTCTTCTTTCGGCCAGCCAATTCTGTATCCAGACAGCCAAATTTCCCTGTATCCCATGCCCCCTAACTTTCTGAATGAGCCTACCATGGGGAACCTTATCAAATGCCTTACTGAAATTCATATACACAACATCCACTGCCCGACCTTCATCAATATGTCTCATCACATCCTCAAAGAATTCAGTGAGGCTTGTGAGGCATGACCTGCCCCTCACAAAGCCATGCTGACTATCTTTAATCAAACTATGTTTTTCTAAATAATCATAAATCCTATCTCTCAGAATCCTGTCCAATATTTTGATCACCACAGACGTAAGACTAATGGGTCTGTAATTCCCAGGGATTTCCCTATTCACTTTCTTGAACAGGGGAACAACATTCGTCTCCCTCCAATCATCCGGTACTACTCCAGTGGAGAGTAAGGACGCAAAGATGACCGCCAATGGCGCAGCAATCTCCTCCCTCGCTTCCCGTAGTAACCTTGGGTATATCCCGTCAGGCCCAGGGGACTTAACTATCCTGATGCTTTTCAAAATTTCCAGCACATCCTCCTTCTTAATATCAACCTGTCTGAGTCTATTAACCGGGTTCACACTGTTCTCATGGGCAACAAAGTCCCTCTTTCTAGTGAATACTGAAGCAAAGTATTCATTTAGGGCCTCCCCAATCTCTTCAGACTCTAGGCACAAGTTCCCTCCACTATCCCTGATCGGCCCTACTCTCACTCTGAGCATCCTCTTATTTCTCACATAAGTGTAGAATGCCTTGGGATTTTCCCTAATCCTTCCCACCAGGGCTATTTCATGCCCCCTTATAGCTCTCCTCAGTCCATGTTTGAGTTCCTTCCTGGCTAACTTGTAACCCTCTAGAGCCGAGTCAGATTCCTTCTTCCTCCTGACAAGAAGCTCCACTTCTCTTGTCATCCAAGGCTCCTTCACCTTACCATTCCTTCCTCGTCTCAGTGGGACAAAACAATTCAGCACTCACAGCAAGTGCTCCTTAAACAATCCCCACATTACTGTTGTGCATTTCCCCAAGAACAATTGGTCCCACTTTATGCTCCTCAGCTCTTGTCTAATAGCAGTATAATTTCCCCTCCCCCAATTAAATACCTTCACATACTATGTGTTCCTATCCCTCTCCGTGACTATGGTAAAGGTTGAGGCACGATCAATTTGACTGGAGACGAAGTTGAATCCAAACTGAGGCTTTATTAGTATCAGATGTGTGGCCTCCCACAGCAGCTGGAGAAATGGCTACGAGCTGGAGGCCACACATATTTATAACCCAGCTCCTGGGCAGAGCTAGCATGCAGGGGCCCCAGGTGAACCTGTAGTACAGGTTCTACCGTACAACCTCTAATATCAGAACACAGTGGTTTACCACAAAGGTCAAGGAGTTGTGGCCACTGTCACCGAAATGCTCTCCCACCGAGACATCTGACACCTGGCCTGGTTCGTTGCCGAGCACCAAGTCCAATATGGCCTCCCCCCTAGTCGGACGATCTACATATTGAGTCAGGAATCCTTCCTGTACACACCTGACAAAATTTGCTCCATCCAAACTATTTGCACAAAGGAGGTTCCAGTCAATATTAGGGAAGTTGAAGTCACCCATGACAACAACTCTGTTACTTCTGCACTTTTCCAAGATCTGCCACCCAATCTGTTCCTTTATCCCTCTGTTCTCCCGCTGGGAGCTCAAATCAGGCAGCAATTCCGAGTGGGTTAGCACTTCCGTGTAATTGCTATGCAAATACGTACCTGGGAATTTCCAAGAGGAAATTCTCCATCTTTAGGGTACCCCCCAATCCAAAGCTGGGAAACCTGGAAATCATAGCCCAATGTTGCTGAGGAGAAACTTCTTCTTCGCTCATGCTGCTCTCTTTCAGGGGAAACCCAGTAACATAAATTGCGTTTCATAAACTGTAATCCATTCAATGTTCATTCTATTTAAAATGGTGACATGCTACAACGTGTTTTGCATTATCTATGTTCAGTCACAAAACTAAGATTGACTTTCCAAGTTTGTCTGAATTCAGCAGGTAAAATTTGGATTTATGATACCAAAACGTGTTCCATATAATTAGTTAAATAGAAATGATTGCACTGCATTAATACTTTAGGAGGGATCATTAAGATTTACTGGTAACCGAAGAATAAAATATGATGGAGCCTTTGGCATTGCTGGGTCATGCTCCAAGTTGTGGATTATTCATTACCCCCTAGTTATTCCGGACGGGATTGAACTAAAGGGGAACAAAGTCCATAGCAAGAGTGTTTAGCTGAGTGTTTCACAGTACTCACAGCACTGAGAATCACAACATGATAAAACAGCACCCGAGTGAGATAGTTGACCTCAGCGGGGAACGTAGTCCCATTTTGTGCACTGAGGATCTCCGTTGCCACCAACTCCTCAGTGCGGCAAGAGATCAGGATGCCATTTAAAAATGGCACTATGCACCCCCCTCCCCCCCATCCCACCCCGGGCATCCCACCTAATCACCACTGCACAGAAAATGCCAACCTAGCACCTTGGCATTACCAACCTGGCTTTCAGGCAGTGCCACCTGGGCACCTTGTCAGTGCCAAACTGTCACCCATGTGGCACTTGCAGAGTGCCAGGCTGGCAGCACCAGGGTACCCAGGTGGCACCAGCAGTGCCAGGGCACCACCCTGCCTCCAATACCCTGGTAGACCCCCACAAGTGCTATTCCATCTGGTCCCATTTGTGGAGACTCGTATTGAATGGCACTCACCCAAGGTCTCCAAGGCAAAGGGGATAGATCCCAACCCTCAGGTACTAGCTGTCTCGCTTTGGGCATCACGGTAGCACAGTGGTTAGCACTGTGGCTTCACAGCGCTAGGGTCCCAGGTTCGATTCCTGGCTAGGTCACTGTCTGTGCGGATTCTGCACGTTCTCCCGTATCTGGGTTTCTCCGGGCGCTCCGGTTTCCTCCCACAAGTCGCGAAAGACGTGCTATTAGGTAATTTGGACATTCTGAATTCTCCCTCTGTGACCCGAACAGGCGCCGGAATGTGACGACTAGGGGCTTTTCACAGTAACTTCATTGCAGTGTTAATGTAAGCCTATTTGTGACAAGATTATTATTATTAAATTTGCCCAAACGTGATCCAGCCCACTATGAATGGAATTCACATTGCATGATCACGTTAGATCCCATGAGGCAATGCAAGCCGGGTAGCTCCCAGAAACGGGGTCTCCCGGCTTTTATCTGCCACGCTGTATGCCACAGGAGCAGCTTTTGGGGTGTAGCATAGCCATTCGATCACGCCTTTGCGCTGTTACTTGGATAAATTAAATATATTGACAGAAAAAGATTGCATTTAAGGCTATATACTTTCATGTGATATTCTTCCTTTGAGATACTTCACTTCAAAATACTCCCATCAGGAACAGACTTAAATATCAATACTTCAGCTCAGTTTATGCAGCTCAAAGCATTCACATAAGGCAATGCTGATCTATTGAGATGTGAGGAGAAGTTTCAGAAACATAGAAAAGTAGAAGGAGGCCACGAGAAGACAATGAGAGGAGAGTAAAATCTATATTTATAGATCTGTAAATCTATATAAGTATTCAGTGTTTTTCACAGTTCTAATGGATATCATAAGAATCCTTCAGCCACCAATACAGATTGTTTGCATTCTAGTGATAATGTAGTGACACTCAGTTCTACACACTTGTCAATTTTTATTTATTAAAATGAAGTATGAGCAAACACCATTATTTATTGTTTAAAATAATACTTAATTAACTTGGAGTAGAGTGTTCAATTCTGGTCGCCACACTACCAGAAGGATGTGGAGGCTTTAGAGAGGGTGCAGAAGAGATTTACCAGAATGTTGCCTGGTATGGAGGGCATTAGCTATGAGGAGCGGTCGAATAAACACGGTTTGTTCTCACTGGAACAATGGAGCTTGAGGGGCGACCTGATAGAGGTCTACAAAATTATGAGGGGCATAGACAGAGTGGATAGTCAGAGGCTTTTCCCCAGGGAAGAGGGGTCAATTACTAGGGGGCATAGGTTTAAGGTGCGAGGGGCAAGGTTTAGAGTAAATGTACGAGGCAAGTTTTTTACACAGAGGATAGTGGGTGCCTGGGACTCTCTACCGGAGGAGGTGGTGGAAGCAGGGACGATAGTGACATTTAAGGGGTACCTTGACAAATACATGAATAGGATGGGAATAGAGGGATACGGACCCAGGAAGTGTAGAAGATTGTAGTTTAGTCGGGCAGCATGGTCGGCACGGGCTTGGAGGGCCGAAGGGCCTGTTCCTGTGCTGTACTTTTCTTTGTTCTTTGTAACTATGTTTTAACTATTGCAGGGGGTTGGAACTCTGCTTTGTAACGCAGTGTTGCATCACTTGCTGCCCCTGAATTCTTGTGTTTTAAACATTTATAGCATCAATCACCTGGTGATATGACCATAGGACCATAAGACATAGGAGCAGAACTAGGCCACTCAGCCCATCGACTCTGCTCCGCCATTCAATCATGGCTGATATTTTTCTCATCCCCATTCTCCTGCCTTTTCCCCATAACCCCTGATCCCCTTATCAATTAAGAACCTATCTATCTCTGTCTTAAAGACACTCAGTGATTTGGTCTCCACAGCCCTCAGCGGCAAAGAGTTCCACAGATTCACAACCCTCTGGCTGAAGAAATTCCTCCTCATCTCAGTTTTAAAGGATCGTCCCTTCAGTCTGAGGTTGTGCCCTTGTGTTTCCACTAGTTTTTCCCACTAGTGGAAACATCCTCTCCATGTACACTGTGTCCAGGCCTCGCAGTATCCTGTAAGTTTCAATAAGATCCCCCCTCATCCTTCTAAACTCCAATGAATACAGACCCAGAGACCTCAACTATTCCTCATATGACAAACTCTTCATTCCAAGGATCATTCTATTGAACCTCCTCTGGACCTTTTCCAAGGGCAGAATATTCTTCCTTAGATGCGGGGCCCAAAACTGCTCACAATACTCCAAATGGGGGTCTGACCAGAGCCTTATACAGCCTCGGATGTACATCCCTGCTCTTGTATTTTAGCCCTCTCAACATGAATGCTAACATTGCATTTGCCTTCTTAACTGCCGACTGAACCTGCACGTTATCCTTAAGAGAATCTTGAACAAGAACTCCTGTCATGGGAGAGTGCCTTTAAGAAATGGATGTTTAAGCAATGTACTTTTAAGAAATGCAGTGATGTCAGAGTGTGGGTGGAGCTGGGCTTTAGATCAGCCATTTTTGCAGTTTTTTAGTTTCAGTTTGAAAAGAGCTTGTGTGTTTGTCTGTGTTTGCAGTGAGCTGGATCTGCTGTGATCTCTGCAATGAAAGACTATCTCTGGATCATTTGGGTGATTCAAACGCATAATAGTAAAGCCTTTAACCTGATGTGGTTCTGTTTAAAGGTGTTAAGTCTCATGGATGTTGAAAGGAATAACTGAAGGATTATTTAGTGTTGTAATATTTTCGTGGTTATCTTTGAAGTAAGGGGTGTTAAGAGATCCAATGTTTATTTAAGAGGTTAAGTTGAGTTCATGGAATGAACATTGTTTTGTGTTTAAAAACCCATGTGTCCATAATTGTAATCCCACACCTAGGGAACAAGCCGTGTGCTTTCAAAAGCAACAATCCATTAAAGGGGAGGTTGGTTGGATTCCATGATACATTTTGGGGTTGTGAAAACACCTTGCCCATAACAATTGGGGGCTCGTCCGGGATAAAAGTCTATCTATTGGATTGGCTTTTGTCAACTTAAAGACAGTGAAGGTTTGTTGCTTTTCCGGTGTGGTATTTTAGTTTAAGTGGGGAGAGTGTTGTGAACAATGGCTCTTTCGGAGGCTCAGATGTTTTTGGGGTTGGACGCGGTGACATGTGATACCTTACGGACAGAGACTAAAAACAGACTGTTGGGTCTGGCAAAAACATTGCAGTTAACATTACCTGACAAAATTCGAAATGATGAGGTAATTATGGCGGTGGTTAAGCATTTAAAGTTGCCTGAGATACCGTTTGACTCATTGGAAATGGCAAAAATTCAGTTGCAAATTAAACAAATGGAACATGAGAAAGAATTAAAGCGGCTTGAATGCGAAAGAGAGAGCAGAAAAAGAAAGAGAAAGAGAGAGGAAAAAGAAAAGGAGAGAGAAGAAAGGAGAAAAGAAAGAATAGCCCTAGCAGAACAAAAAGAAAAAGAAAGGGAGATACAGATCAGGGAAAAAGATAAAGAAAGGGAGTTTGAACTTCAGAAAATGGCCATGAAACACGAAAGTCGGTTAAAATTGGCAGACGTAAAGGGAAACATACAGTTGGAGGATAGTGATGAGGATAGTGAGAAAGAGGTTCATAGTTGAAGGCTTGGTGGGAATCTATTTAAATATGTCCAAGCATTGCCAAGGTTTGACGAGAAGGAAGTGGAAGCCTTTTTCATTTCATTTGAGAAGGTAGCTAAACAAATGAAATGGCCACAGGACATGTGGGTATTACTGATTCAAACAAAGCTGGTAGGTAGAGCTAGTGAAGTGTTTGCATCGCTACCGGAGGAGGTATCTGGAACTTATGAGGATGTGAAGAAATCCATCTTAAGTGCATATGAGCTAGTGCCTGAAGCCTACAGACAAAGGTTTAGAAATTTAAGGAAAGAATTTGGTCAAACATAGATGGAGTTTGAAAGGCTCAAACAGAGTAATTTTGATAGGTGGATAAGGGCTTTGAAATTAGACCAAACGCATGAAGCTCTCAGAGAAATTATACTTTTGGAGGAGTTTAAAAATTCAATTCCTGATGTAGTGAGAACTCATGTGGCAGAACAGAGGGGTAAAACTGCGAGATTAGCAGCAGAAATGGCAGATGATTATGAATTAGTTCATAAATCAAAACTTGGTTTCCGACATCAGTTTCAGCCTGTGAGGGATAGAAACTGGGGACATGAGAAATACTCAAGTGGTAAAGGTAAAGGTGATCTGATGGGAGACAATAAACAAAGTATACCTCAGATTAAAAAAGAAATCCAGGAAGGTGGAAAAGAGATGAAAAGTTTCAAATGTTTTCACTGTAATAAACTAGGCCATGTAAAGTCACAGTGTTGGTGGTTGAAGAAAAGCACTGGGAAGGCTGAGGTGGTAAAACAGGATAAGACAGTGGGATTTGTTAGAGTGGTAAAGGAAAGCCCAAGGGAAGCGAAGGAGGTGCAAACGATTGTACAGCCTGTTCAAGAAGTAATTGTTAAGAACGTGCCAGATGTCTTTAAAGAATTTACTTGTGTGGGTAAAGTTTACTCATGTGTATCAGGAGGAGCAGGTAAAGAAGTCACAATTTTAAGAGATACAGGGGCTAGTCAATCTTTAATGGTAAGAGATGAGGAATTATGTAGTTTGGGAAGAATGTTGCCAGAAAAGGGTGATATGTGGAATTCAGGGTGAGAGGAGTAGCGTTCCATTATATAAGGTAAAGTTGGAAAGTCCAGTGAAGAGTGGTGAAGTGGTAGTAGGAGTAATAGAGAAACTATCTTGTCCAGGAATACAGTTTATCTTGGGTAATGATATAACTGGATCGCAGGTGGGCGTGATGCCTACTGTGGTTGATAAGCCAATGGAAAATCAGACAACTGAAGGGTTGAAGGACGAATATCCTGGGATTTTTCCGGATTGTGTAGTAACAAGGTCGCAAAGTCACAGGTTAAGACAAGAGGAAAAATCAAAGAGTGAAGATGAGGTTGAAGTGCAATTATCAGTTGATGGTTGAAAAAGAACAAGAACAGGTGGAGGATGAGGCGGATATTTTTAGTTCAGGAAAATTGGCGGAGTTACAACAGAAAGATGTAGAAATAAAACGGATATATCAGAAAGCATATACGGAAGAGGAATCTGAGTGTATACCAGAGTGTTATTACCGTAAAAGTGATGTCTTGATGAGAAAATGGAGACCTGTACACATGCAGGCGGATGAAAAGTGGGCAGAAGTTCATCAAGTAGTATTGCCGGTAGGGTATAGAAAGGAGGTGTTGCGAGTTGCACATGAGGTACCAGTGGGAGGTCATTTGAGAAAAAGGAAAACTCAAGCTAAAATCCAGAAACATTTTTATTGGCCTGGACTACATAAAGATGTAGTTAAATTTTGTCAATCATGTCACACATATCAAGTGATAGGGAAACCTCAAGCAGTGATAAAACCAGCGCCCTTAATGCCCATTCCAGCATTTGAGGAACCTTTCACGAGGGTCCTAATTGATTTGGTAGGACCGCTTCCTAAAACAAAAAGTGGGACTCAATATCTTTTGACTATAATGGATGTGTCTACTAGGTTTCCAGAGGCCATTCCAGTATGTAATATTACAGCTAAAAGGATTGTGGAGGAGTTACTTAAATTCTTTACTAGATATGGACTACCCACAGAAATTCAATCGGATCAAGGATCAAATTTTACTTCAAAGTTATTCAAAGAAGTTATGGATAGTTTAGGAATAAAACAATTTAGATCAACTGCGTACCCTCCAGAATCATAGGGAGCGTTAGAAAGGTGGCATCAGACATTAAAGACAATGTTGAGGGCGTATTGTCAAGATTATCCAGAGGATTGGGATAAAGGAACTCCATTCGTATTGTTTGCAATTAGGGATGCACCTAATGAGTCTACCAAATTTGGTCATGAGGTAAGAGGACCACTTAAATTGATTAAGGAAAAATTGGTGAGAGAGAAATCGGAAATTACACTATTGGATTATGTGTCAAATTTTAGGGAATGATTAAATAGAGCAGGTGAATTGGCCAGACAACATTTGAAAGTTGCACAAAATGTGATGAAACGGGTAGCGGACAAGAAATCCAAAGTTCGTAGTTTTGCCAGTGGGGATAAAGTTTTAGTGTTGTTACCAGTGGTAGGGGAGCATTTAAAAGCTAGGTTTTGTGGACCGTATCAGATTGAAAGGAAATTAAGTGAGGTGAATTATGTGGTAAAAACACCAGATAGAAGGAAGACTCACCGAGTGTGTCATGTGAATATGCTTAAAAGGTACTTTGAAAGGGAAGGAGAGAAAAAGGAGGTTTTAATGACTCTAACTCAAAGTGACGAATCAAATCCAGATGACTGTGGATTTGACATACCTCAAATTAAATTGGAAAATGAGGATGTTCTTAAAACTTGGGATGAATTGTTAAGTTACCTTCCAGAGGAAAAACAAACTGACCTGTATTCCATCTGCCACTTCATTGCTCACTCTCTTAGCCTGTCCAAGTCCTTCTGCAGCCCCCTTACTTCCTCAATATTACCTGTCCCTCTGCATATCTTTGTATTATCTACAAACCTAGCAACAGTGCCCTCAGTTCCTTCTTCCAGGTAATTAATGTATATTGTGAAAAGTTGTGGCCCCAACACAGACCCCTGAGGTACACCACTAGTCACCAGCTGTCATCTTGAAAAAGACCCCTTTATCCCCACTCTCTGCATTCTACCAGTCAGCCAATCCTCTATCCATGCCAGTATCTTACTCTTAACACCATGGGCTCTTAACGTATTTAACAGCCTTGTCAAAGGCCTTCTGGAAATCTAAATAATTCATGTCTACGGATTCTCTTTTGTCTAACTTCCTTGTTACCTCCACAAAGAACTCGAACAGATTTGTCAGACACAACCTCCCTTTGACAAAGTGGTGCTGACCCAGTCCTATTTTATCATGCACTTCCAAGTACTCCGTAATATCATCTTTAATAATGGACTCTAAAATCATAGCAGTGACTGAAGTCAAGCTAACCGGTCTATAGTTTCCCATCTTCTGCCTTCCTCCCTTCTCAAATAGGGGTGTTGCATTTGCCATTTTTGAGTCCTCTGGGACCCTCCTTGCCTCCAGTGATTCCTGAAAGATCACCAGTAATACCTCCACAATCTCCTCAGCTATCTCCTTTAGAACCCTGGGGCATAGTCCATCCGGTCCAGGTTATTTATCCACCATCAAACCTTTCAGTTTCCCCAGAATCTTCTCCTTAGTGATGGCCACTATACTCACCTCTGCCCCTGGTTCTCCTGGAGCTCTAGCATCCCACTGGTGTCTTCCACCATGAAGACTGATCAAAGTGACTATTCAGTTCCTCTGCCATTTCTTTGTTTCCTATTACTTCTTCTCCAGCCTCATTTTCCAATGGTTCAATGTCTATTCTTGCCTCTCTCTTACCTTACATATATTCAAAAAAACCTCTTCCTATCTTCTTTTATATTACTAGCAAGCTTACACTCATCTTCTCCCCCCTTGTTGCTTTATTAGTTGTCCTCTGCTCGCTTTTAAAGGCTTCCCAGTCCTCTGGCTTCCCTCTAATCCTCGTCACTTTATATGTTTTTTCTTTTGATTTTATGCTGTCCTTGACTTCACTAGTTAGCCATCAATGCCTCATCCTCCCCTTAGCATGTATCCTCCTCCTTGGGATGAATTTCTGATGTGCCTCCCAAATGACCCCCCAAAACTCCTGCCATTGCTGTTTCACTGTCTTCCCTGCTAGGCTCCTTTTACAATCAACTCTGGCCAGCTCTTTCCTCATGGCTTTGTAGTTACCCTTATTTAATTGTAATACCATTACATCTGATTGCAGCTTCTCCCTCTCAAACTGCAGGGAAATTCTATCATATTGTGGTCACTGCTCCCGAAGGGTTCTTGTGGTCACTGCTCCCTAAGGGGTCTTTCACCCTAAGTTCCCTAATCAGGTTTTTCTCATTACACATCACCAAATCCAGAATTGCCTGTTCCCTTGTAGGCTCTGTCACAAGCTGATCCAAAAAACATATCTTAGATATTACACAAATTCCTTTTCTTGGGCTCCAGTACCAACCTAATTTTCCCAGTCCACTTGCATATTGAAGTCCCCCATGATTATTGTAATATTGCCTTTCTTATATGCCACTTCTATCTCCTGATTTATTTTCTGCCCCACATCCTGGCTACTGCTAGGAAGCCTGTACATAAGTCCAATCAGGGTCTTTTTACCTTTGCGATTCCTCAACTCTACCCACACAGATTCTATGTCTTCTGATCCTATATCGCATCTGGCTATCAATTTAACTTCATTCCTTACTGACAATGCAACCCCGCCCCCTTTGCCCATCTGACTGTCCTTTTGATAGGACACATATCCTTGGATATTTAGATCCCAGCCCTGATCCTCTTGCAGCCATGTCTTTGTGATGCCCGCATAGTACCGGCCAATTTCAATGTGCACAACAAGCTCATTTTGTTCCTTATACTGCGTGCATTTAGATACAACACCCTCAGTCCTGCATTGACCACCCCCCTTCTCATACTTGTCACCTTTTTTGCTCTGCCTGAAGATAGATTCTTGCCACCTTCTATACTCTCTGTTCTATTACATGGGCTGGAAACTTTACTAACCTCTCCTGAACTTACGGATCCTTCAACTAGTTTAAAGTCCTCGCCATTAACCTGCACTTCTACCTTCTCCTTTAACTTGGATTTTCTAATTCTCCGTACAACTGAACTCTACTCTCCCACTATTTGGTTTTGAGCCCTATCTACAACCCTAGATTCACTATGACTCTGGTCCTAGCATGATTCAGATGAAGACCATCCCATCGAAACAGGTCCTATCTTCCCCAGTATAGGTGCCAATGTCCCATGAATACAAACCCATTCCTCCCACACCAATCTTTGAGCCACACATCTGCCTCTTTAATCTTAATGACCCTATGCCAATTAGCTTGTGCCAATTAGGTAGTAACAAAGAGATTATTACCTTTTAGGTTCTGCTTTTTAATTTAGTTTCTAGCTGTTCATACTCCCTTAGCAGAACCTCTGTACATGTTCTATCTATGTCGTTGGTATCTACGGGGACCAACATAACTGGATCTTTACCCTCCCACCCCAAGTTCCTCTGCCAAGATGAGATATCCCTAATCCGAGCACCAGGCAGGCAACACAATCTTCAGGAATCATGATCCTGGTCACAGAGAACAGTGTTAATGACCCTAACTATTCTATCCCCAATTACAACTACATTTATTTCCTCCCCCCCCCCACTCCAATGGTTCCCTGTAGCACAGTTCTGTGGTCAGTTTGCTCATACTCCCTGCAGTCCAAGTTCCCGTCCATACAGGCAGCAAGAATCTCAAACCTGTTGGACAAGGTCGAGGGCTGAGGCTCCTTCAAACCTACCTCCTGGATCCCTCTACCTGCCTCACTCACAGCCACACCCTGCTGTCCCTTACCACTGGCCCAATTCAAGGTATCTAATCTAAGATGCATGACTGCCTCCTGAAACACATTGCACTTCTCCCCCTCCTTGATGTGTCGCAGAGTCCAACGCTCAGAATCCAGCTCATCATCTCTAAGCTGGAGTTCCTCAAGCAACCAACACGACGACAAATGTGGTCACTGGGAACCACAATGGGGTCCACCAGCTCCCACATCATGCAGCAACAACACATCATCTGACCTTCCACCTCTATTTTACTTAATTAGTTTTGAATTTAGTTTTTCAACTTTTTCAAATTTAGCACAGCACCCCTTTCAGCCAACCAAATCACAGACTTCCTGTAACCGGCACGGTAGCACAGTGGTTAGCACTGTTGCTTCACAACAGCAGAGTCCCAGGTTCGACTCCCGCTTGGGTCACAGTCCGTGCGGAATCTGCATGCTCTCCCCGTGTTTGCGTGGGCTTCCTTTGGGCGCTCAGGTTTCCTCCCACAAGTCCAGAAAGATGTGCTTGTTCGGTGAATTGGACATTCTGAATTCTCCCTGTGTACCCAAACCAGCGCTGGAATTTGGCGACTAGGAGCTTTTCACAGTAACTTCATTGCAGTGTTAATGTAAGCCTATTTGTGACAATAATAAAGATTGTTATTATGTCACTTTTCAGTTTTTTTCCCAGTCGGAACTCTATGTCAGTTTCAGAAAATCACTCACCTTCCCGCTCTGCTCTCTGAGTATATCCCACTCACAGCTCCTGAAGTGAAGGCCTCAGAATCCCGGAGGTAAGTTTTTATAGCACTCACCTTTCCACGCTGCTCTCTGCGTATCGCCTGCTCACAGCTCCAGAAAGGAAGAGGTCCTTGCTATTATAACACACTATTCAATTCAAGCTCTTCTGATGGGTATTTCCCATGGGGTAATAATGCTTCTTGTTTAAACAGTTCACTGGTGTGATTATTCTGTCAGTCTGGCAGGCATCCAGACTGAGATAAATCATCGTATGAAAAACAAATTAAAGTCACTGGGGTCAATTTTAACCTTCTGAAATTGACAGTAATGACTTAAGAGAATCAGTGGACTTACTACCCATTAACCCCGGTCATTCTACTGACCCCTTCACAGGGGTCTCCTTTTGGGTGGTTGAAGCAGCTGCCTGCTTCAGGCAAGGAGGCTGTTGTAATTTGCAAATCGGGATTCCGTGATGTACATGAGACCCCGATTGGGTGGACAATGCACTCTCTAACCAACTTCACTGATGATGGAGCAGAAGAGGACTTGGCAGGTAAATTTTAAATTATTTTTGCTGGACGAGAAGGAGCAAGACTGCTCCGCTACACCCTAGTACTGTAGGCAACAATATAGTTCGTAGCCTGGGTTCACTTCCCTCTGGTTTGTCTCACCTTCAGACCAATCTACCCACGCTGTCCACGACCAACTGGTAGTTGCCATCAGCGTCATACCTGAGCAAGAATCCTGTGGCCCAAATCAGGCAAGCTGCCTCAGGATACCCAGTTGATTGACACAGTTCACCAGTCTAATGTAAATGAAGGCTGGGCCTCAAAACCGTGTATACTCTCCCCCAGTGGAATGGGCAGCCGGCCATGCACTCTATTAGTTAGCTGTCCAAAAACTGAAATCTACACAATTTGATTTTAAAAATCTCATAATTACTAATCAACAGGATAAAATTGATTGGTGCAATTATCTACCTAATCAGAAACTTCAACCAAAATGAGACTAATAGCGGCCTTTAATGTTCATATATATAGATATAAAACAATTAAAGTTTTTTTTTCCTGATCCTTCAAAATAATTTATTTCAAAACACAGAAATCTAAGTTTTGCTGTTTATTAAAATTAAATTATATTTCACCCAATTGCTCAGAAATAGATTAATATTGATTGTATGATCTTATTGTGTTAAATATTTATTATTGCATTAAAACAGGCCAATTAAAACTGTAGTAATTAAAATAATTTTCTGCTACTTTCTCATTTGAAGGTCAGGAGCATTGACCATGGGAATTGATACGTAAAAGTTCATCAAGGACATATTTATCCCAGCTGATCGAAAAGGAAATAATGGCATGTTTGACTATTGTTTTAAGCTTAATTCTTTCCATTATAGAGTATTATAGTCCATACATTCGTGACCATTCGTGAATAAAAGTATTTCTTATTAGTAAATAAGAAATGAGTAATAGTTTCCATCATTGTGGATGTGATTTCAGTACGTATATTCTCACAGTGTACACATGTATGCTTCAACCCTTTTTTTATTTTGTTAGGAATGTTAAGGGAAAATGCAAAGCGTGAAGTGATTTTTAAAAATCATTGTGAGTGCTTTACTTTCTTGGTGACTGAAGAATGGTGGATATTTCTTCGCTAAATATACATGTAAAGTATATTTAACTGAATTGTGTGATACATCTAAGGCATCTTCAACAAAATTAGTGCATTTGGTTAAAATGTCATTGTTGCTGAAAAAACAAATGTGGAAGATACATTCAAAATACAACTGAGTCGACAAGTATAAGTGCATGACTATGAACTAAGCATAATTCTGGACAATGCATCATAAATCTTTCAGACCTATTATCCACCATTATGAAAAATACTGAACCATGAGGGTTTTCATTGTACGCTGTAATAACTACTGCAGTAGCTACAGGGTTAAGTGTGAGAGATTCCAAAAATAAAGCAATCAGGATTGCTTGAACAACATTTTATTGTTAGAAAGTAGGAGCTACTAAATGTTGACTCTCTCTATTCACTTCTTGCACTCCTGAGGTTAGTATTTTCCCAGACAATTAACTCTGGTGCTCCCCCAATAATCTATCTTTGACCTCCACCTATTTATCATTCCATGCTGCCTCTTGACAACATCATTGAAAAACCCATCAATTTCCACATGTGCTGAAGACAACCAGCTCTATCTCGCAACCACCTCCCCTGTCTCAAAATTGCTTGACTGGTGGTCCTGGATAAGCAGACATTTCCTCCAATTAAGCATGGGGAAGATAAAAGCCATAATGCCCTTTAATGCCCTCCCTGTGGAGAGCTTTCCACCCTGCCACAAATTGAGGCCCTTAAGTGAACAGTTAATTTGGAGGTTGGGAGTCATATAGCTCCATGTGCTATACAATTGACCTTATCAGCAATCTTGTTAAGAGTATCCTAACCATTTGCTTACCTTACAAGCTTGATGCAGAAAAAGTGCGTGCCAAATGTATCCTGCGGGACAATGGCCATCCTGGTGAGATCATTGTTCGCTGTGTTTCGTGCAATTGGACTTGATAGGTTAAAGAAGCCATTTCATGCTGTTACAAAGCTGTTTCATAAGAGGTATTTTGCACTAACATGCTGCTGCCTGTCCAAAAGACGTTCTGCCTACCGCACTATTGAGCAATGTATTGTGTGAATTTAAGTGCCTGTGTAATGCCAGGTAAGTTGGCTGTACATCCCAGTTATTGGCTGATCAAATAAAACAGAATATTCCTTCTGTTGTTCACAAGCCAAAGCTGTTTCTTCACAACCAACCTCTTGAAAACCCGGTTAATTTCAATTGACTGCCACTGAATCTCATTCTTGGGTGATTACTGCACAATATACAGAGCAAGAAGCTGTGAAGCACCTTGGCAGCACTAATATATGCCTAGACCACTGGTGCATCAGTGTGATTTCCCTACAGCACACGCCTTAAGCTCATTGAGATCTTTGACATAGAAGATTCTGTCTATAGTTCTCGTATGTTTCTATCTTTTAGGCACAAATGTGTCCTGCAGAGAGAATAGAGGGAAAGATTAATTTGTTATTTGATTTGATTTGATTTATTATCACATGTACCGAGATACAGTGAAAAGTATTGTTCTGCGTATAGTCCAGACAGGTTGTTCCATACATGAAAAAACATAGGACATACATAAATACAAAATCGGGTGAAGCATACAGGAGGGTAGTATTACTCAGTGGAGAAGACGTGTGAAGAGATCAGCTCAGTCCATAAGAGGGTCATTCAGGAGTCTGGTAACAGCGGGGAAGAAGCTGTTTTTGAACCTGTTACTGCATGTTCTCAGACTTTTTTATCTCCTGCCTGATGGAAGATGTTCGAAGAAAGAATAACCCGGGTGGGAGGAGTCTTTGATTATGCTGTCCACTTTCCCAAGGCAGTGGGAGGTGTAGACAGTCAATGAATGAGAGGTGGTTTCGCATAATGCACTGGGGTATGTTCAGGACTCTCTATAGTTTCTTATGGCTTTGGGCCGAGTAGTTACCATATCAAGATCTGATTCAGCCAGATAGGATGCTTTCTATGGTGTATCAGTAAAAGTTGGTAAAAGTCAATATGGACATGCCGAATTTCCTTAGTTTCCTGAGGAAGTATAGACACTGTTGTGTTTTCTTGGTGGACCAGGACAGGTTGTTGGTGATGTGCACATCTAAGAATTTGAAACTGTCAACCATCTCCACCTCGGCATCATTGATGCAGACAGGGGTGTATACAATACTTCGCTTCCTAAAGTCAATCACCAGCTCCTTAGGTTTGCTGACATTGAGGGAAGATTGTTGTCATTACACCATGCCACTAGATTCTCTATCTCCCTTCTGTACACTGACTCATCGTTGTTCGAGATCCAACCCAGTACGATCGTGTCATCAGCAAACTTGTAGATGGAGTTGGAGCCAAATTTTGCCACACAGTCATGTGTATACAGGGAGTATAGTAGGGGCTAAGTATGCAGCCTGGCGAGCCCTGGTATTGAGGACTATCGTGGAGGAGGTGTTGTTGTTTATCCTTACTGACTGTGGTCTCTGAGTCAGGATCCAGTTGCAGAGGGAGGAGCCAAGTCCTAGGTTTTGGAGTTTTGATATAAGGTATCAAACTGACAGGTGACATTGGAATTTATTCTTCCCCAGGGACAGGAAGCTATCAAGTTCATCTAAGTACCCCACCTGAAAGGGCTGTTTCACATGGCAATGTCTATATTTGAAAGCACCTACCTGTTTCATTGTCTATGACCAGCAGATGTTCTGCAGTTAAGCCGTTGGCTGCTCATTAATGAGGTCGCTGATTTGTCATTTAGTTCATTACATTAAAGTTGGATCAATAAGGGTTGTTGCTGGCAATGTACACCAGATCACTTGACAACATTTCTTACCTACGTTAGATTGCAACCACTGTACCCTTTTAGGTACCAGTTGTGCCCATTGGGCACTATGCTTGGGCAACAGGCAGAAGAAACCTAACTCCTTCCAAGCTGAAGGCCTCCTAGCCTTTCGACAAGAGGTACAAAACAGGAGGCTCTTCTTTTCACCAAACTAGACTTCAGTAACAGTCTGCCTGCAGTAAGCCAGCACTGTCACAGGTTCCCACTAACATGTGCTTTAGCGGAGGTGGCAGTGCAGTGGTATTGCCATTGGACTAGTAATCCAGAGACCCTGGGCAATGTAATGGTCTGGCAAGTCAGATTTGGATGTCACCACAGCAGATGGTGAAATTTGAATTCAATAACAATTTGGACCATTAAACCATTGTTGATTGTTGTAAAAGCCCATCTGGGTCACTAATAACCTTTCGGGGAGGAAATCTGCCATCCTTACCTTGTCTGGCCTTCATGTGATTCTTTCACTCTTAAGTGCCTTCTGAAATGGCCTGGCAAGCCACCCAATTAGGAATGGAGAATAAATGCTGGCCTAGCCAGCAATGCCTATATCCCATTTAATATTATCAAGTCATCATTGAATGATTACATAAGACCGCATGTGTAAGGGTCTTGTACAATCTTAAAAACCTTCTTCTACTCACATATTCATGCCCCATTTCTCTCCCATTACACTTGTTGCAAATTCAACTCTTCCTAGATTTAGACATTGGCCAGAACTCCCCAGCCATTGCAATTCACCTTTTCTGCTGGCAGTGCAACCCAACCAGCAGGTTTCCGGGCGGCGTGGGTTGGTTACAATGGGAAATCCCATTGACAAGTGGTGGGAAATAGAATCCCGCCACCAGCGAACGGCATGCCGCCGTGAAGCGCATGGCTGGGGGATCGGGAAATCTCACCTTGTGGAACATGGCTAAAACTGTATTTATTCTTGTTTTCTTGCTTATTAATTAGAATCTCAAATCAGTTCATTTTGCTGAAAATTAAAGCAAACAAAAACCCATAAGTGCCGGGAACTTTAATTTAAACAGAAAATGTTAGCTATAATTAGGAACTCATTCAATATCCGTAAAGAGAAGAGGCAGATTCTGATGTAATTACCACTAATTGGAATGAAAAGCTGGGAGATAAACAGGCATTTTAATATGTTTAGAAAAGTTTGCTAATGCACTTGTTTATCTCTTCATCTTCAGTTCTAATGAAAGTTATACATCTAATCACATGTATTTTCTCTTTTACAGATGATGGCCCGCTGTACATTTGCAGCATTTTCTGTCTTTATTTCAGATTTTAAGCCTTATTTAATTTGCTGAACCTGTCAGCAGTCTGCCTGAAGAACTGTAATGCTTGTTTCACTCCTCCATTGAACATGGCGTGGTTTCAAAGTTTTAACTATTTCACAAACAAGTTTATGTAATTTGACATTGGTATCATTTGGATTTCTCTGAAGCAATTGTCAGCTGGCTATTCTTTGATATATGTTAATTTGATCCATAGAATCGATACAGTGCAGAAGGAGGCCATTCGGCCCATTGAGTCTGCGCCAACCCTCTGAAAGAGCACCCTACCTAGCCCTACACAATGATCATGGCCAACCCACCTAATCTGCACATCTTTGGACTTTATATTTTTAAGATACTGGCAAAGGTGTTACAGTATTGATTCAAAACCTCTTCTAACCATACCTGGCAAACAAGCTTTGTGCAACATATTTAACAATATTAACAATTGAACCTTAAAATATCTACACTTTACATTTGGCATCTTTTCATGACAGTGCCCCACATCCTAAAACAAAGTTTGTAATATTTAAGATGGGGGTCACCATCACCAACAGACTGTCCTGGTCCAGTCACGTTGATGCAACAGTTAAGCAAGTCCAACAACATCTCTACTTCCTACGGAAGCTAAAGAAATTTGGCATGTCTGCATCGACTCTCACAAACGTCTACAGATGTGTCATCGAGAACATCCTATCCGGCTGCATCACAGCTTGTTATGGCAACTGCTTGGCCCACGATCGCAAGAAACTGTAGAGTTTGGTGAACTCAACCCAACACATCACACAAGCTTGCCATCTTCCCATTGATTCTGTCTATGCCTCCCGCTGCCTGAGGACAGCAGATAGCATTGTCAGAGACCCCTCCCACCCAGGCTTTGCCCTCTTCCAGACCCTTACATCAGGCAGAAGTTACAGAAGTCTGAAGACCTGTATATCCAGACTTAGTTTCTTCCCCACAGTTACCAGACTCCTCAACGGCTCTCCCTTGTCTGATCTGTTCCAGATTAAACACTATTCACGACGCTCTATGTTGCTCTTGCTTATGTCGTATTTGCTTTGTTATTTTGTTCTTGTTCCATATTGTAACTAATTACTTATTTGTCGATATACTGTGTACTTTTTTGCATTCATTGTAACTATCTACTTTTTTTGTCCACTGTGTTCCTTGGCCGCAGAAAAATACTTTTCATTGTACTTCGGGACATGTGACAATAAATAAATCAATCAAATCAAATCAGTTAATTGGGAGAGCTGATATTAAAGGGGGACCTTAGTTCCGACTAACTACAAACCATACAGGGTATGAGTATGTTGTCACAAGCTTCACAAAATTTATTAAGTTAATCATAATAAGTACAAAATGCAATACTTAGCAAAGGTATTAGTAAGCTGTAGCAAAGGTATAAGTAAGCTGTAGCAAAGATATTAGTAAGCTGTAGCAAAGGTATCAGTAAGCTGTTGTTTTACTGTGGAACACTGGCTCGCAATTCTCCGGCTGACTGGCTCTCTCTCTTGTTCCATTGTTTGAGGTCTTGTTTCTCCTCTTCTCGATGCACACTTTGGGGTCTTACAAGTTCGTAACTGTACATTTTTTTCCAGTCCTAGTTCTGTTCTATATTCAGCAAAACTTATTTTTAAAATACTTGATTGGTTAGTAATTATCCCATTGTTTTACCAAGGCTATACTTTGAGTTGGAATGTATTTCAAGACCCTCATAACCACTTAAAGTTTGGCCTTGTCTCTGTTGTCTTTAGGGGTTTCACAATCTCCCTGTTACTGTTAATTCTGTGCAAATCATGCCTTTTGCCTTTCACAACTCTTAGACTAAAAGGTCACACCTCATGCTGCTGCGACTCCGTGGTCATGTCATTTATCTAATGATGACATCTTAAAAGGGTCAATTTGTGCAGAGACTGTTTTTACAGCTCTTTACCAGATAGATTGTTTTACAGTCTTTTACTGGACAAAGGGTTGGAAGTTTCGCTGACATTTTCCACAGTTTAACACATTTCCAGTTAAGTTCTACATCAACTGAATTAACCATTTTACATTACTTCTCGGCATTTCATTTTCCTTGAACAAAACTTCATTCAACATTTAGCGACGTTTACCCATTGTACCTTGCAGTACCATTACATTCAGAATAAAATGCGAGCAAATATACTTAAGGATACATTATCGGTACTGAATCATAAAAATAAACTCAATCCTACAGTTTCTCCAGAGTTTGTAGAATAACCATGTTAGAACAAACTCTGTTCTTATTTTTCGGTGATAAGAAGACTGAGGTTCTGTTATAAACTGTCTTCTTCTTTAGTTTTCTGTCTGGAGGCAGGACTTTGACGAATAATTGTTGATTTATGGTTGAGTGTCATAATGTTTTAATATGGGTAGGGGTAGGAGGCAGCCCTGAGTCTACCACAGCCTGAATGGACAATGAACCCTGGTCGTCGGTCTTAATCTGATCTACATGCTAGCTGCCTGGCCAACTGAGCTAACTGCTCCCCCTCCCTCCCCTGTACTCCCACCTACCCATTGGCAGTAGAAACATTTAAATTTCATTAAAATATATCCCTCATAATGTGAAACAAATTGTCACTCTTCTTAGATTTGTAATCATAAAGTATCTTGAATAGTGAATATTAGTATGAAAATGGTTAATGAATTCATATGCAGTTCCTTTGTTCCCTATTTATTATTTTAAGAGAGGCTCTTACCCTTTTAAACTACCAAAGAATTCCCATGTGATTGTATTCAACCTTAGTGAACTAATGTTCACACAGTGTAATTTCAAGATCGTGAACTAGGATAATAATACCCTTTTTAAAAGTTTAAATAATTCAGGATTATTTCTTCACTATTGATCTTATATTATTCATAACAACAGCCTTTCTAAAATGATTTGAAAAATTGCAACACTTTAAGCTGCAAGGAACTTAGCTATTCCAATCTATACTCATAAAGAAATTCATCAGTCACATTGGTAAAGGTCAAAATCCCAAACTGCTTTATCTGCCTGTGGCATGATAATGAAATCTAGTTTGCATTTTAGAATAATTCAGATACAGATTTTTAGTAGTCACAGAGGATTATAACAAAAACGATTTATTGTTAAAGCAAACTATTTACAGATCACAATCCAGGACCATCCCGGGACTTGACTGCCTAGGCTCCTATCTAGGCTGGCTTTTATGTCTGTAATCAATTATCTCAGTGATGGGCCACCGCTTCTCATCGGGGGAGCTTGTATTCCACGAGGCTTACGGGGATACTAATCAGTTCCCCCCCACCCCCATCTCATGAGGGTTATAAGAAGGTTTCAAAAATAAAACTGAAACAGAGTTCAAATGACATTTCTGATTGTTTAAGTTCAATGTCAATATGCTATTTTGCTGAATCTTCATAAAAAATGATTTAACTGCACACACTATATGGAAAAGGTTTCGGAGTGAATTCTCTGCCTTCCCAGCTGAGTGTTTCTCGGCGGCGAGCCATCACCCAGAGTGGGATTCTCCGTTCCGCTGCTGGCCAATGGGATTTCCTATTGTAGCCACCCCATGCCGCTGGGAAACCCGCTGGCAAGGGTGCGCAGCCAGTGGAACAGAGAATCCCGCCAGCGGAGAATTGACCAGGATGCATAATTTATGACAAGCAGCAATACATGCAGACTGACTGAAATTCTTTTTTTCTTCAGAATGAAATCTAGAGTACATATTTATTTCTATATTAATCAAAGCTTTTAGCAGAGGAAATTAGATGGAATTGGATTTTTAATGGCAGGAGATACAAAAGTCTGAGAACACGCACTAACAGATGCAAAAAGACCTTCTTCCCCACTGTTACCAGACTCCTAAACGACCCTCTTATGGACTGATCTGATCTTTCACATATCTTCTCTACTGTGTAGTACTGCACTCCTATATGCTTCACCCGATGCCTGTGTCTACGTATTTACATTGTGTATTTTATTTTTGCCCTCTGTATTTTCTATTCATGTTCCGAATGATCTGTCTGAACTGTACGCAGAACAATACTTTTCACTGTACCTCGGTACACATGACAATAAACAAATCCAATCCAATCCAATTCTTAGTTTTATAGAGGAATGCCCGCATATCAGTAAGCATCACAACAAATAGAGACACCATGCATCCCTCAAGAAAATAACTAGGAAATTTATGTTCAACTTCATTTTGTCAAGGAAAGATATAAATTTAATGTCAGCTCTTCAGGGACAGAACTGTTTTGAATAGGGTCAACTCAAATGGGCTTTCCCATCAACCATCAAATGTGCCAAAAATAAACATGAAAATAGGAGAAAGCAATAACAAATGACGCCTATCAATGGAACAAATGAGATAGCTCTCACAGTGAGTGTTTGCAAAATATTTCTTATTCTATATTTAGCTCTTAATTTTTCTGCCCTGTTGGAACTCCACAGAAAAAAAAATTGTTTGTCCACTAAAAAGGTTTGGTCCTTGACCTGATATAGTTAGTCATCCTTAGTGTTTGCCTTTCCTTTACAGCTGCTCACAGCTGGATGTGCGTCCTTCCATTTTCCAAGTAGATCATTAAGCAGTGTTTCTTTTGTATTCAATCATTTGTTTCATCTACACCTTGACAGGAGGTCAACTTTGATGTTGCTGTCTCCCTCCCAGGGAGCAGACTAGGTGCAGCCAGGCAACAACCACACCAGTGAGCCAGAATCAATGCTGATGCCATCCCTTCACAGCTCTAAACTCAGAGAAACCCACCAGCAGGGAAGAGAAGCAAATGATTGAAATAAACCTGATGCGGGATCTCAAGACTTGCCCCAGAGCAGAGAGATGTCTCAAACCTTTGCACCGGAAAGGAAGTGGACGATAGCCAAGTCAGTCAAAAAAGCAGGAGTTGATGAGATTTACACAGAATTCCTAAAGAACATCGGATCACAGGGAAGAAAGTGGCTAACAAAGCTATTTATCAACATTCACAACGTATGCACCATTCTCAACACCTGTCCAATCCAAGACAGTGGTCATTGCTAAGCCAAGGGAAACCACCCAAGGACCAATGAAGCTATCACCCCATTGTCCTGCTCTCAATTACATGAAAGGTTCTGGACACCTCCAACTAAGCAGATCCCAATCTATGGAGCAATGATGCTCCACCTACAGGCAAGCTTTTTTACTGGTTACACGCAGGTACTGACACAGACCCCACACATTAAGGCCAGATCCAGAAAGGCCTGAAGAAAGGAACCTCCTTTGTTGACTTATCCTGTGCCAATAAGATAGTGATTTGTGCATGCAAGCTGGTGAAACTCTCCAAAATCATCTGTTGTGTGAAAACTCTGGAACTAATCAATTCTTTTTTCAAATAAATTTAGAGTACCCAATTCATTTTTTCCAATTAAGGGCCAATTTAATGTGGCCAATCCACCTACCATGCACATCTTTGCGTTGTGGGGGCGAAACCCACGCAAACAAGGGTAGAATGTGCAAACTCCACACGGACAGTGACTCATAGCCGGGATCGAACCTGGAACCTCGGTGCCGTGAGACTGCAGTGCTAACCATTGCGCCACCGTGCTGTCCTAGAACTAATCAACTTTATGATCAGCAACCAATTTGATCACCATATCTACCTTGGTGATCAAGTCAGCTGCCCACGCATAACCCCAACAACAGACTCTCTTAGGGATCAGTCCTCTACCAGCTTGTTTCAATATATTTACCAGTGGCCTCCCTCCCACAAAATCACAACCTTCAAATATGCTGATGACTTGGCTCTGGCTTTCCATGCTAAAGAACTTCAGGACATCACAAAAACACTGAAGATCTCTGTTCTATGGAAGCCTACTTCACCCAACACAGCCAAAAGTGTGCTTTCAGCCTTTCTCCTGAACAACTCGATGGCCAGGGAACAATTTTTTGTCCAAGTCTGTGGTCAGCCACTCATCCCCAACCCAATGCCAAAATACCTCAGCATCACTCTTTAACCAGGCATTGACCTACCAACAATACCTTTTAACAATGGAGTCATGGTCAAACAAGAATGATTCTCATGTGGAAACTGCCAGGTACCACCTGGATCTGGAGAGCCAAAATGCTACACCGTGCTACACCCATGCAGGTCTATCCAGCAGAAGAGCACTACAGCTCAACCTGGCTCAGAGAGAAAACTGGGAATTATAGATCAGTCAGCCTGACATCAGCAGTGGGGAAAATGCTCGAGTCCATTATGAAAGATTGAATAGCAAAGCACTTAGAAACCAGTGATAGGATCGGACAGAGCCAGCATTGATTTACTAAAGGAAAATTGTGCTTGACAAATCTACTGGAATCCTTCAAGGATGTAACTAGTAGAGCTGCTGAGGGGGAGCCAGTGATGTGCTTTATTTAGACTTTCAGAAGGCTTTCGACAAGGTTCCATACAAAAGATTAGCATATAAAATGGAAACACATGGGATTGGGAGTAGTGGTGCGTTGAGATGGATAGAAAACTGGTTAAAGACAGGAAATAAAGAATAGGAATAAATGAGTCTTTGTTAAAGTAGCAGGCAGTGAGCAGTGGGGTACTGCAGGGATTCAGTATTAGGACTCTAGCTATTCGCAATCTATATCAATGATTTAGATGAGAGAATGAAATGTAATATCTCCAAATTTGCTGATGACAAAAAGATGGTTGGGAGGGTGAGCTGAGAGGAGGATGCAGAAATGCTTCAGTGTGATTGGACAAGTTGAGTGAATGGGCAAATGCATGGCAGATGCAGTATAATGTGGATAATGTGGACACTCAACTTGTGAGTGGGGAGGGGTTGGCCTTGTTGCCTGCACATTGGGGGATGGTTTGTTTATTTTTGAGGATTGTTGTTACTGTGTTGAGTGCTTGTGCTATGTTTAGGGGAGATATAATCTGGCAGATGGCAGGTTTCTTAGCGCCGGTGAGACCTGCCGGGCTAGCTGGATAGCTGATCCACGGGAGCAAAGTGGGGGGAGAGCTGAGGATAGAGGAAGTGGGGGAGGAGGGGGAGGGGGGCGGGAAGGGGGGACTGCTGAGTGGGAAAGGAACAGCTAGGAGACTGGAGATAGAGATCAGATGTCAGTCGCTGCCGAGGGGCGGACCAAGTGAGGTGCAGAACACGGGCTAAGAGCTGGCCTAGGAAAGGTCATGGCTGATCGACAGGGGAGGGGGGCAAGAGCCCCCTCCCCCCCCCCCCCCGACCAGACTGTCTACGTGGAATGTTCGTGGACTGAACGGGTCAGTCTAGAGAGCCCATGTGTTCGCACACCTGAGACAGTTAAAAGCGGACGTAGCCATGTTACAGGAGACATACTTGAAGTTGGGAGACCAAATTAGATTAAAGAAGGGATGGGTCGAGCAAGTGTTTCATTCGGGATTGGACTTTAAAACAAGGGGGGTGGCTATCCTGATTAACAAAAGGGTAACATTCGAATTGGGGAGGATAGAGGCAGACTCGGGAGGCAGAATTATTATAGTTAGCAGGAAGCTAGAGGGAATGGCTGTGGTGTTGGTGAATATATATGCCCCAAACTGGGATGATGTCGCGTTTATCAGGAAGGTGCTGGGAAAGATTCCAGACCTTGACTCACACCGACTGGTTATGGGGGGTGACTTTTTACGGTCCTGGACCCAAGATTGGACCGATCGAGTGCTAGGTCGGGTAAACAATCAGCAATGGCGAAGGAACTGCGGGGGTTCATTGAGCGCATGGGAGGGGTGGCTCCATGGAGATTTGAGAGACCAAGGAGGAGGGAATATTCATTCTACTCCCATGTACATAAGGCGTACTCCAGGATAGACTTCTTCATACTAGATAAAACACTGTTAGCAGGTGTTGAGGACACTGAGTACTCAGCAATTGTAGTTTCAGATCATGCACCACATTGGATAGACCTATGGGCAGGCACAGGAATGTCCCAGCACTCACAGTGGAGACTAGAAACAGGGCTGTTAGCGAATGAGGAGATCTGTGAGTGAGTGAGGGTGGCCATTCGGGGGTACCTCAAGTTCAATGACACAGGAGAGACTGCGACTGGGGTGGTCTGGGAGGCACTGAAAGCAGTTATTAGAGGGGAATGTATTTTGATTCGAACCCACAGGGATAAAACTGGGCGGTCAGAGCTAGACAGGTTGGCAGGAGAAATCTTACAGGTGGGCAGGAGATATTCGGAGAATCCAAATAAGGAGCTCCTGAAGGAGCGTCAGCAACATCAAATGGAGTTGGGCTCCTTTCCACAGGTAAGGCGGAGGTCAGCTGAGGAGGGTAAAAGGGGCAATATATGAACATGGGGAGAAAGCTAGCAGGATGCTGGCGCATCAGCTGAGGAAACAGGAGGCGGCGAGAGGAATAGGGAAAATAAAGGAATTGAGGGGGAAGACGGTGACGGACACGGGGGCGGTGAATGAAGTGTTCCGTGAATTTTATAGCTGGCTATACGAGTCGGAACCCCCGATTGGGGAGGAGGGCATGAATCAATTCCTGGGGAGGCTAGAGTTCCCGAAGGTAGATGAGGAGCTGGTGGAGGCCATGGGGGGCCCGATTGGGCTTGGGGAGGTGATAGATGGACTGGGGGCGATGCAATCGGGTAAAGTCACGGGACCTAACAGATTCCCAGTGGAATTTTATAAGAAGCTCTCTGGGTTACTGGGGCCGCTCCTTAAGGCTTTTAACAAGTCCAAGGAGCTGGGACTACTCCCCCCAAAGTTATCACCGACATCAATCTCTCTCATCCTGAAGCGAGACAAAGATCCGGAGAGCTGTGGATCGAACAGGCCAATCTCCCTCTTGAATGTAGATTCCAAATTATTGGCAAAGATCCTGGCCACTCGAATAGAGGATTGTGTCCCGGAGATAATTGGGGAGGATCAGACGGGATTTGTAAAGGGCAGGCACCTGACATCCAACATTAGACGGCTTCTTAATGTAATTATGATGCCAGCGGAGGGGCGTGAGCCTGAGGTGGTAGTTGCCATGGATGCGGAGGAGGATTTCGATCGGGTGGAGTGAAAGTATCTCTGGGATATTTTAGACAGGTTTGGGTTTGGGCAGGGATTTGTGGAGTGGGTCTGGTTATTCTACCAGGCCCCCGCGGCAAATGTAAGAACTAACAGAGTTTAGTCGGAAGACTTTAGTCTATGCAGGGGACAAGGCAGGGTTGCCCGCCCTCCCCATTACTGTTTGCCCTGGCCATAGAGCCCTTAACAATGGCCCTGAAAGGAGTGAATACCTGGTGGGGTATAGTTAGGAGGGGGGTGGAACAAAGGGTCTCTCTCTATGTGGACGATTTGCTGCTTTATGTCACAGACCCGGTGAGGGGGATGACCAAAATCATGGAGGTATTCGGAAAATTTGGACGATTTTCAGGCTACAAGTTAAACATGGGAAAGAGCAAGATGTTTGTGGCCCATGCATGGGGCAGGAAAGGAGACTGAAGGAGCTACCTTTTAAGTGGTTGGGAGGAGTTTTAGGTATCTGGATATTCAAGTGGCCAAGGATTGGGGGCAGCTTCACAAGTTCAATTTGAGCAAAGCAGTGGATCAAATGAGAAGGGATTTCCGTAGATGGGACATGCTCCTACTGACGCTGATGGGGAGGGTCCAGATGGTGAAGACGGCGGTCCTTCTGAATCTGCTTGTCTTTTTTCAGTGTCTCCCGATTTTTGTCCCAAAGGTTTTTTTCAGAAGTATGAATGTGGCTATATCGAGGTTTGTATGGTGGGGGGGTAAAACCCCGAGAGTAAAGAGGGCACTCCTGGAACGGATCCGCAGAGAGGGGGGCTTGGCTCTCCCGAGCTTTATTAACTATTACTGGGTGACCAACATATCGATGGTGAGGAAGTGGGTAGTGGGGGGGGGGGGGGGTGGGGGTCGGTTTGGGAGCGAGTGGAAGCAGCATCCTGCAAAGGTACAAATTTGGAGGCTTTACTGACGGCGCCCCTGCCGTTCTCGCCGGCTCGGTACTCTACAAGTCCTGTGGCCGTGGCAGCCCTAACTGTGTGGGGGCAATGAGGCAGCATGTGAGACTGTGGTCACCGACCTGTGACAATCACCGGTTTGCCCCGGTGGGGAGTGCAGGATGGGGGTTTTAAGGTATGGCAGCGGGCAGGGATTGAGAGGTTTGGGGATATATTCATCCAGGACCTTGGAGACATTAGAGGAGGAGTTTGTTTTGCTGGGTGGGAATGGGTTTCGGTAGCTTCAAGTGCGGGACTTTGTACGGAGGCAGGTTCCAAGCTTTCCTCGCCTCTCCCTGAGGGGACTACAGGATAAAGTGCTGTCAAAAACAGGGCTTGGAGGTGGGAAGGTTTTGCAGATATACAGGGAATTGATAGAGTGGGAAGGGGCCCCTATCAGAGAGGTGAAGAGGAAGTGGGAAGAGGAGCTAGGAGGGGAGCTGGAAACTGAACTGTGGGAAAAAACCTTGAAAAGGGTAAATGCACACTCGTCTTATGCTAGACTTAGCTTGATTCAGTTCAAGGTAGTCCACAAGGCCCACATAATGGTAGTCCAGATGAGTAGGTTCTTCGAGGAGGTGGAGGACAGATGTGGACGGTGTGGGGGTAGCCCGGCCAACCATGTTCATATGTTTTGGGCATGTCCGAAACTGAGGGAATTCTGGCAGGGATTTGCAGATGTTATGTCAGAAGTCTTGGAAGGTAGGGTAACTCCGAGTCCCGAATTAGCAATATTTGGGGTGTCAGATCATCCAGGGGCAAAGTGGGGGGAGGGAGGCCGATATCCTGGCCTTCTCCTCCTCGGTGGCCCGGAGATGGATCTTGCTGAGATGGAGGGACTCAGAGCCCCCGAAGTCAGGAGTGTGGGTCAGCGATATGGTAGGGTTTCTCAGTCTGGAGAAAATCAAGTTCGCTCTGAGAGGATCAATACAGGGATTCGCCCGGAGTTGGCAGCCAGTCATCGATTTCTTCAACAAAAATTGAACATCAGCAGTAAGGGGGGAAAGGGGAAAAGCGGGGGGAGGAAAACAGGAGGCATGGCGATGTTAGATAAGGACAGGGAACTTAGTATACGGGTAATTGGGGACAGTGCGGGAGAAGTGGGAGACGTGGTTTATTGTTTGTTGTCCTTCAAGGGTTTTTTTTTGTGCATCGACCCACGCGGTTGTTTTAGAAATGTCAATATGTTAAATTGTGAAAATTACAAATGCTTCAATAAAATACTTTCTAAAAAATAGAAGGGAAATGGTATGTTGGCCTTCAGAGAGAGGGTTTTCGAGTACAGGAGCAGGGATGTCTTACTGTAGTTATATAGGGTCTTGGTGAGACCACACCTAAAGTAAAGTGTGCAGTTTTGATTTCTTTATCTGAGGAAGGATGGGCGTCATTCTCCGACCCCCCGCCGGGTCGGAGAATGGCCGTTGGCCGCCGTGAATCCCGCCCCCGCCCCCGCCGAAGTCTCCGGTACCGGAGATTGGGCAGGGGCGGGAATCGGGCCGCGCCGGTTGGCGGGACCCCCCGCTCAATTCTCCGGCCCGGATGGGCCGAAGTCCCGCCCAGAAATTGCCTGTCCCGCCGGCGTAAATCAAAGCTGGTATTTACCGGCGGGGCCAGGTGGCGTGGGCGCGCTCCGGGGTCCTGGGGGGGGGCGCGGGGCGATCTGACCCCGGGGGGTTCCCCCACGGTGGCCTGGCCCACGATCGGGGCCCACCGATCCGCGGGCGGGCCTGTGCCGTGGGGGCACTCTTTTCCTTCCGCCTCCGCCGCGGCCTCCACCATGGCGGAGGCGGAAGAGACTCCCTCCACTGCGCATGCGCGGGAAACTGTCAGCGGCCGCTGATGCTCCCGTGCATGCGCCGCCCGGAGATGTCATTTCCGCGCCAGCTGCCGGGGCAACAAACGCCATTTCTGCCAGCTGGCGGGGCGGAAATCCCTCCGGCGTCGGCCTAGCCCCTCAATGTTGGGGCTCGGCCCCCAAAGATGCGGAGCATTCCGCACCTTTGGGGCGGCGCGATGCCCGTCTGATTGGCGCCGTTTTGGCCGCCAGTCGGCGGACATCGCGCCGTTGGGGGAGAATTTCGCCCCAGGGTTCTAAGGATAAATTATTTAGGACTGAGATGAGGAGAAATATTTTCACCCAGAGAGTGGTGAACCTGTGGAGTTCTCTGCCACAGAAAGCATTGAAGGCCAAAACATTAACATGTTTTTAAGAAGGAGTTAGATGTAGCTTTTGGGGCTAAAAAGATAAAAGATATGGGGGGAAAACTGGAACATGTTACTGAGCTGGATGATCAGTCATAACCATTATGAATGGCGGAGCAGGCTCAAAGGGCTGAATGGCCTATTGCTTGTGATAAATGTAGGAATTTCAGATATATTGCATTATGGGCAGCATGGTATCACAGTGGTCAGCACTGTTGCTTCACAGCGCCAGAGTCCCAGGTTCGATTCCCGGCTTGGGTCACTGTCTGTGCAGAGTCTGTGTGTTCTCCTTGTGTCTGGGTGCTCCGGTTTCCTCCCACAAGTGCCAAAAGACGTGCTGTTAGGTGGATTGGACATTCCAAATTCTCCCTCTGTGTACCCGAACAGGCACCGGAATGTGGCGACCCTGGGCCTTTCACAGTAACTTCATTGCAGTGTTAATATACTACTTGTGATAACAAAAAGATTATACATTTATATGTATTTGGTGCAGTGAGGGTTAAAAGCCTGGGTCAGTGTTTCTATGACTGCTGCAGTAGTGTTTTAAAAATCCTGTTTTGCAAGACAACTTGGCTTTTTAGACTCAGTGGTGTACTTGAAACATTGTAAATGCTTGGGCTAATTGACTTTCATTCGTATTAAGAGGGTCCCCTGCAGAGTAGTTAATTAGAAACATTGTGTTCAGTTTAGTGAGATGATGAAGTTAATGGGAGGAGCCGGGGTTGAAGCAGTCAAGTATTGAGGTTTTCAGAGTTCGTTTTTGGCTGGAAGGTGAGGTGAAAGGTTTCTGAAGAAATACAGCCAGAGATTCTGCATTATTCTGACAGGGTGTCTGGTCTTTTTCTTTAAGCAGTCATGCCTCACAAGCCTCATTGAATTCTTTGACGATGTGACGAGACACATTGATGAAGGTCGGGCAGTGGATGTGCTGTATATGGATTTCAGTGAGGCATTTGATAAGGTTCCCCATGGTAGGCTCATTCAGAAAGTTAGAGGGCATGGGATACAGGGAAATTTGGCTGTCTGGATACAGAATTGGCTGGCCGAAAGAAGACAGCGAGTGGTAGTGGATGGAATGTATTCCGCCTCGAGGTCGGTGACCAGTGGTGTCCCGCAGGGATTTGTCCTGGGACCTCTGCTTTGTGGTTTTTATAAATGACGTGGATGAGGAAGTGGAAAGGCGGGTTAGTAAGTTTGCCGATGACACAAAGGTTGGTGGAGTTCTAGATAGTGTTGAGGGCAGCTGTGGGTTACAACAGGTCATTGATAGGATGCAGAGCTGGTCTGAAAAGTGGCAGATGGAGTTCAACCTAGATAAATGTGAGGTGATTCATTTTGGAAGGTCAAATTTGAATGCTGAATACAGGGTTAAAGACAGGATTCTTGGAAGTGTGGAGGTACAGAGGGATCTTGGGGTCCACGTACATAGATCCCTCAAAGTTGCCACGCAGGTTGATAGGGTTGTTAAGAAGGCGTATGGTGTGTTGGCTTTCATTAACAGGGGGATTGAGTTTAAGAGCCGCGAGGTTTTGCTGCAGCTTTTTCAAACCCTGGTTAGACCACACTTGGAATATTGTGTCCTGTTCTGGTCGCCTCATTATAGCAAGGATGTGGATGCTTTGGAGAGGGTATAGAGGGGATTTACCAGGATGATGAAGAAAGATTGAGGGAGCTGGGTCTTTTCTCACTGGAGCGAAGAAGGAAGAAAGGTGACTTGATAGAGGTGTACAAGGTGATGAGAGGCATGGATAGAGTGGATAGCCAGAGACTTCTCAAGGACGGAAATGGATGTCACGAGGGGACATAATTTTAAGGTAATTGGAGAAAGGTATAGGGGAGATGTCAGAGATAGGTTCATTACACAGAGAGTGGTGGGTGCGTGGAATGCACTGCCAGCGGAGGTGGTGGAGTCAGAGTCATTAGGGACATTTAAGCGACTCTTGGACAGGCACATGGACATCAGTAAATTGAAGGGGTGTTGGTTAGGTTGATCTTAGATTAGGATAAATGGTCAGCATAACAGCGTGGATCGAAGGGCCTGTACTGTGCTGTACTGTTCTATGTTCTATGTTCAGTCTCAAAATAGCACTCATTCTTTCTCAAAGTGAAATATTCAAGACATCTCTTTACAGCAAGTATTCCTCAGTGCTAACTGTATTTAAAAGTGGATTTGGATCTGGGATGCTTTTGTTGTTTGAATGGAAATAAAGATAGCAGTTAAGGATTATTGTTCACTGTATTGATTAGCATTGTTTAAAGGGTAATTGTAAGCTATTTCTTGTGTGATGTTAAATATATTTTAATACTGTGTTAGTCATAAAGTTTGTTTTAATATACCATGGGCGGGATTCTCCGACCCCCGCCGGGTCGGAGAATCGGCGGGGGGCGGCGTGAATTACGCCCCTGCCGGCTACCGAACTCTCCGGCGCTGGGGATATGGCGGGGGCGGAAATCATGCCACGCCGGTCACCGGCCGCTGGCAGCGGGCCCCCCCGGTGATTCTCCGGCCCGCGATGGGCCGAGTGGCCGCCCGTATTTTGGCGGTCCCGCCGGCATAAATTAGAGTAGGTCCTTACCGGTGGGACCTGGTGGCGTGGGTGGCCTCTGGGGTCCTCGGGGGATCTGGCCCACGGTGGCCTGGCCCGCGATCAGGGCCCACCGATCCGCGGGCCTGCGCCGTGGGGGCACTCCGCGTCAGCTCCTAATCCTCCACGATGGCCGACGCGGAGATGACGCCCCCCCGCATGCGCTGGGAGGATGCCAGCACATGCCCATGCATGCGCCAACCCGTGCCGGACAGCGGTGGCCCTTCAGCGCCGGTTGGCGTGGCGCCATGCCCCTTCCCCGCCGGCCGGCGGGAGCAAACCACTCCGGCGCTGGCCTAGCCCCTGAAGGTGCGGAATCCTCCGCACCTTTGGGGCGGCCCGACGCCGGAGTGGTTCACGCCACTCCTTCCCGCCGGAATTGCCCACCCCGTCGATTCCCGCAGAATCCCGCCCCATATCCTTAGTTTGAAGAAATCACTCCTGGAGTGAGGTATCCTTTCTTCACAGTCTTATAATACTAAACTAAAATATTGGGAGTTTCTGTCTAGTATCCTAGCCACAGTTGGGGTCTGGTCCAGGATCGTAATATGCTCCTATTTTCTTTATTTCTATGATTCTCTGATCGATAGGTTTTTAATCAGTAGGTGAATTAAAGGTTCAGCTCTTATTAAATGGCAGAGCAGGCTCGAAGAGCTGAATGGCCTGCTCCTGTTTTTATTTCTTCAGTTCTTATGTCTAGTCAGGCCAAGCAAAGGTCTTTGAGATCAGGAAAACCTGTCAGGGGCATGTTCACTAATGTACCACTTCAATTTGTTCACATATCCACTGAGGCATCAATGATTCAGGCTTGAGGTAACCCTGCCTTGGTAATGGCTCTCATTCAGATAAGGAGAAGGAGGGCCCATTGCAGGTTGGCACCTGACCAGGAGGAGCAAGAGCCTGAGCAGCAAGAGGCATCAGGACTCCTAGCAGATCAAGATGCTGGTGAACAAGGTAAACTGCAACAACGAGTATTAGTCTAAATGAGTAAAACGCAATGCCACAGATGCCCTTATAATTCCAAGGAATTCCAAGGCTCATATCTATCAGCGTCTCCAGTACGAGCTACGGCCTCAAGGACTTTGGAGGAGTAGTGCAGAGTTCCTGGCCAACATTGAGTGAACAACTGTGTGAGTGCCCTTTAAATATGGCGCCAAGACCTTCGACCCCTTGCGGTTATGGCAGGGCAGGCTATTTCCTGGCAGAGCCCCCCCCCCCCCCCCCCCCCCCCCCCCCCCCCACCCCCTCACGAGTTCAGCCACGCTCCTCGTGGATGCATAATTAATGAATTGAGCAGTGGGGAATCGCATGTGATCAGCTGTCCTGCTGCACAACAGGAATCATACCAACTTTGCCACCCATCGCAGAACTTTGATTCCAGAACTGAGATTCCATAACGGCTAGGATTCTGCGAGCCCGTGCCGGGTCGGAGAATCGCGGGGGGGGGGGGGGGGGGGCGCGAATCCCGCCACGCCGCTCTGACACCGGGCCGCTGATTCTCCGTGGTCGCCGCAGCGTCAGGTGGGGGCCGCTTTCTGCGCGCTTGACTGGCCAAGTGCCCACCGAGCCCCGCCGGCATTGTTTGCGTATGGTCCTACCCGGCGGGACCTCGGCGTTCTGGCTGGGGGGGCCGTCCTGGTTGGGGGGGGGGGGGGCAGGCGGGAAGGCAACTCTGGGGGGACCTGCACGATGGCCAGGCCCACAATCGGGGGCAACCGATCGGCGGG
This sequence comes from Scyliorhinus torazame, assembly GCF_047496885.1. Lineage (NCBI taxonomy): Eukaryota > Metazoa > Chordata > Chondrichthyes > Carcharhiniformes > Scyliorhinidae > Scyliorhinus > Scyliorhinus torazame. The sequence goes on along the minus strand of NC_092710.1, from coordinate 175,569,677 downwards.
CGCGCTAATTCCGGGGGGTCCTATGTTCCTCTGCGCCGGGAGCCTATGGGGCTCCGCCATGTTGCCTGCAAGCCAGCGCGGAGACGGCATGCACTGACCTGCGCCAGCTGTGGCAGGCCAGCCTTCGGCGCCGGAGCAGCGCACAGCACTCTGGTGCCTTGCTAGTCCCCGAGGAAGGGGAGAATAACTGGACCTGAAGACCCGCTGATGCCGGTATAGCTCGCACTGGTTTTGACACTGGCGTCAATTTCGGAGAATCCCGGCCGTTTGTGTTTTCAAACCTTCAGGATAATAAATTACTCTTTATTTTTAAAACTCATAAAAAAGTTTGCTGCTGAGACTATTTAAATTAGGAAAACCAATTGAGGGAGAATATACACGCAGCTCACATCCAAGAACTTTGATCATGGGCAGTAATAAAACACAAATCCTGTCTGACAGATCCATTCCTGGTCGCATCACAACCATTCACATTGCATCAGCTGAAGCCATTGAGTGGATCGTTAACCTCAAAATAATAATAATCTTTATTATTGTCAGAAGTAGGCTTACATTAACACTGCAATGAAGTTACTGTGAAAATCCTCTCGTCGACACATTCCGGCACCTGTTTGGGAACAGAGGGAGAATTCAGAATGTCCAATTCACCTACCAACACATCTTTTGGGACCTGTGGGAGGAAATCGGAGCACTCGGAGGAAACCCACGCAGACACGGGCAGAACTTGTAGACTCCAGACATACAGTGACCCAAGCCAGGAATCAAACATGGGACCCTGGCGCTGTGAAGCAACAGTGCTAACCACTGTGCTACCATACAGATTTTTTTTACAAATGAACAATCTGCAACAACAGTAAGGTACAACTCTGCAATCAGTGGGGAGCTCCACATAAACATCTCTCCAGATCCATTCGAGGGAATGGCTGCCAGAGAGCCAGACTGCATTTCTCAGACGGAATCCTGACCAGACTCCTGGATGGTGTGCAGCAGAGGTGGCATGTCCTCTATCCACGGTCACGCAGACATCCTTCCAGCAAGGTTACCAGCCTTCGCCTGTGAGGCAGTGGCAGCCTTAGTAAGTGCCAGCTCATTGCAGAAGAGGACAGGGCAGCAGTACCACAAAAAGGTGAATGAACTTCTTCACGGAGCCAGGTAAGTCTTCAGTTTCTCGCTGAATTCCCATGATATACCCTTCGCACCGCCAAGGTGATCTCCTATCCAGCCAGCTCGCAGGTTGCTAATACCTGTCAAAAGGCCCTCTTTCCCCCCCCACCCCCAAACCCCATGGTCTCCCCCAGTCTGCTCCTCACATGCCCGCTCCCATTCAAGTCCCACACATGCCACACCTCATCACCATCTAAACTAACAGGACTCCCGACTACCCTCTCGTCATCTGTTTCATTGCAGGACAAACTCGAGCATAACAGGTGAAAGCAAGTGCAGCCACCCAGAGTTACGCGCAAGCTCAGAAACATCGCCCCCTTTGAGGAAAGAGCCCCTGAGCTGGCTGGGGAGGAGCAAGACCACCCTTGTGCAGAGGGCAAAGTGAGGTCTGCAGACAAAAGAGAGAAGCTGCAGAACACATAGTCATTCTTCAAGCCTCACGTGAGTAAACATTGTCCCATCATTTATCCTCTGGTATACACTAATGCCATCTCCCTTCCCTTGCAGAGCAATCAGACGACCAGCCCAGACCATCCTCATGCTCCTTGGAGACCACAGACATGAGCAGCTCCAAGGGAGACTTCTCAGGCATTGACATTAAAGAGGTGCCACATCTGTCACCTGCACCCTCACACCTCGGTGAGATTAAGTAGTTGGCCATTCACAAATCCGGGTCACTAACTGTAAATCTCACAATTGATGATTAGAGCAGGTGGAAACAGGAATGTTCCAGTGAACCGGCACTCGGAGGGATGCCAGAACCCAGGACTCTGCTGAGCCCCAGGCTGATGATATGCCCCTGGATCCAGTCATCCCAGAGCTGCTGGAACTGCAAAGGCAGAGTCATGAGCATCAGGACGACAGCATCTGTCCTCCGAGTGCAAGGCTGACTGAAGTAGTCTTATTGCTTTCTGTCTGAGGAGATATTGCTATCACTCCTCCACAACGGGTGACATTCTCTTCATCCCATGGAGGAGCCCAGGGACCCTCAGGAACCCAAAGGGAAGAGGAAAGGGTGGTTTTGATACCGTGTCAGCCATCAATGGGAACAGTGATGCTGGTCCAAAATCCAGAGAATTGGAAAATGTGAATCTCTCCCGCGTGATTCCCCCCTCACCGGGGGAGGCAGTGGCATAGCGGTATTGTCACTGGACAAGAGGAGCACCAAAAAGCGGTGGAGCTGGAGATGGGAATGCTTCGAGAGCAGCAGAAAAGGCTCTTGGAAAAGGTGGAAGACCTTGAGAACCGGTTCCGCCGACAGAATCTAAGAATCATCGGGATTCCTGAGGGAGCAGAGGGAGCAGATGCAGGAGCATACATGGCGGGTATGTTTGAAAAGCTGCTTGGCGAAGGGGCATTCCCCCGACCGCTGGAGGTGGACAGGGCGTATCGGGCGCTTGCCAGGAAGCCGCGGGTGGGGGATTCTCCGTTGGCGATGGTGGTGAGATTCCACAGGTTCCTGGATTAGGAATGTATTCTGCGGTGGGCCAAGCGCACGCAAAGTTGCAAGTGGGAGAATAGCATCCTGCGGGTAGACCAGGATCTGAGCAAAGAGGTGGCGAGGAAGGGGGTAGGTTTCAACCAGGTCAAGGTGATCTTCTTTAAGAAACAGGTGAAGTTCGGCCCGCTGTACCCGGCGCATGTGTGGGTCACGCATGAAGACCAACACCATTATTTTGAGTCGCCCGATGAGGCGCTAGAATATGCAATAAAAAAAGGGCTGGTGGGAGCTTGAGAACTTTTGGACTCAGTGACAATATGTTGACTTATATGGGGCCCTTTTTCTTTGTCTGCTCCTTTTCTGGGGTTTTTATTGTTTATTTGTTTTTTCATCTCTCCCCCCTTGGATTGTCAGTGGGGCTGTGGTTGGGGCGAGGTGTGTTTTTTCCTCTCTTACTGTTGTTAAATTTGGCTATGTTTTTTCGTATTGCTTTGTATAAGTCTTCTCTTTGGAGCTCTGTTAAGGGGAGAGGGGAGTTGGGGGGGAATCAATTTTTCATTTTGTTTTTGGTTCTTTTCTGTTTGTGGGGTAGATGTTGGTAATTTTCCAATTGGACTTTACCAAGATGGCGCCGGAGCGAGGCGACTCTCTGCGAGCTCTCACAAACATATCAACTTTTTACTTAACTTATACTCGTTCTAATCTTTTAAAAATTAATTCTAAACCTAACATTATTACGAACCGCTCTCTTTGATCTTCCCTTGCAGGCTTGAACATCCTCCGAGGCCCTTGGAGACCTTTTGACCCGACCCAACCTGACCGCCGCGACCTGGAAGATTGGGCCCAAACCGGAAGTGAAGCCCCAACCTCGATTTGGAGCCGACCCGGACCTCGGAGCACCGAACCCGGCCTGACTACCGACGCCAGCCCCCGGATCGCCTTGCCCAGTCCCCGGAGCTCCCGACCTGACCCCCGATGGCAAGACCTGGCCCAACGCGACCTCCAGAGACCCGCCCAGCGACCCGACCCGGAGAGGCCCGCCCAGCGACCCAACCTACCTGGTGATGTAAGAAAGAAAAATCCACCTGGAGGCTCGACCGGGCCTACTTCAACATCCAACCACAGGAGCGCCCAGGGAGGGAACAGACCATGGGACCCAGCCCAACTTGCCTCAGAAAGCCCCTGCCCGCGACCCAGGACCCCCGAAATGGCGGAGACCGCGGATGAGGACCCAAACGCGCTGCAAGGTATTCCCGTGCCCGCAGAACGCCAGGACCCATCCAGATCGCAAACATGCCCCCCTAGCAACGCCTCTCCGTCAACCAGTGCCCGGGACCCTGCCAGACGCGACCCCAGATACATAGACAGCGCCCTGGTCCCCGCCAGCGCCCTGGACCCCGCCAGACGCAACCACCTACCTTCCACAAGAGCTGACGTCGGCCATCGGATCGCAGGATCATCCAGCAGCAGCCGCCGACCGAGGAAGCGAGGGAAACGCGGCGGTCTGTGGGTTAGACTGAAGCAACACGGTTTCAAGACCCCTCTCCCCAGCATACTCCTGGCAAACGGCCAAGCGATCGAAAACAAGCTGGATGAACTTAACGCCAGACTTACCTCTCAGAGGGAAGTAAGAGATTGCTGTGTGCTCTGTTTCACAGAGACATGGCTCACCCCCGCCTCACCGGACTGTGCCATACAACCTGAAGGTTTCTCAATTCACCGAGCGGACCGCACGGCATCATCAGGCAAAGCGAAGGGTGGAGAGGTTTGCCTCCTCATCAACTCCTCCTGGTGCTTGGATGTGGCGACTCTGGCGACCTACTGCTCTCCAGACCTGGAATACCTGACCGTGAAGTGCCGCCCATATTATCTTCCACGTGAGTTCACTTCAGCCATTATCACAGTGGTTCACATCCCACCCCAGGCAGTAGTGAGGAAGGCGCTGGACGAACTATACACAGTAATAAACAACTACGAAACAGAACACCTGGAGGCCTTGTTCATCGTGGCCGGAGACTTCAACAAGGCCAACCTCAAGAGTGTACTGCCAAAATTCCACCAGCACATCTCCTGTCCCACCAGGGGCGATAACACTCTTGACCACTGCTACTCAAAAATCAAGGGCGCCTACCGTTCCATCCCCCGACCGCACTTTGGGAAATCAGACCATAAGATGGTGCTCCTTCTCCCGGCATACAAGCAGAAACTCAAGCGGGAGAATCCAGCTAAGAAGGTTGTGCAGTGCTGGTCCGAGGAGACAGAAGAGCTCTTACGTGACTGCTTAGAGACAGTGGACTGGTCCATATTTAAGAACTCAGCGACCAACTTAAATGAGTATGCCACCACCGTCACAGACTTCATCAGCAAATGTGTGGACGACTGCGTGCCAAAGAAAGCAGTACGTGCGTTCCCCAACCGGAAACCATGGCTCACTCGCGAGATTGACTCCCTACTGAAGGACAGATCTGAGGCGTTCAAGGCAGACGACCCTGACCTATACAAGAAATCCAGGTACGACCTCCGCAAAGCCATCCGGAATGCCAAGAGAGAATATCAAACCAAGCTAGAGTCACAGACAGACTCTCGGCGGTTGTGGCAAGGACTAAACAACATAACGGGCTACAAAGCGAAGCCGAACAGTATCTCTGGCAGCAGCGCACCCCTCCCCGATGAACTCAATGCATTCTATGCTCGGTTCGAGCAGGTAGCCAACAATCCGCTGGCGAGTGCCCCAGCAGCCCATAATTCACCCATACCCACCATCACAGCTTCCAAAGTCAGATTGGCCTTCCTGAAAGTGAACCCTCGGAAGGCGACGGGCCCAGACGGGATCCCTGGTCGTGCACTCAGAGCCTGCGTGGACCAGCTGGCAGAGGTATTCACGGACATCTTTAACCTGTCCCTACTCCACTCCGAGGTCCCCACCTGCTTCAAGAAGACCACCATTATACCGGTACCAAAGACGAACCAGGCAACGTGCCTCAATGACTACAGACCAGTGGCCCTGACTTCAGTCATAATGAAGTGCTTCGAGAGGTTGATCATGAAGCGCATCACCTCCATACTCCCAGAACGCCTTGATCCACTGCAATTCGCATGCCGCTGCAACCGGTCCACATCAGACACCATTTCCCTGGCCCGACATTCATCCCTAGAGCATCTCAAAAACAAGGACTCCTACATTAGACTCCTATTTATTGACTACAGCTCTGCCTTCAACACCATATTCCCAGCCAAGCTCATATCAAAGCTCCAAAACCTAGGACTTGGCTCCTCACTCTGCAACTGGATCCTCGACTTTCTGACCAACAGACCACAATCAGTAAGAATGAACAACAACACCTCCTCCATAATAGTCCTCAACACCGGCACCCCGCAAGGCTGCGTACTTAGCCCCCTACTCTACTCCCTGTACACACACGACTGCGTGGCAAAACTCGGTTCCAACTCCATCTACAAGTTTGCTGACGATACGACCATAGTGGGCGGGATCTCGAATAACGATGAGTCCAAATACAGGAGGGAGATAGAGAACCTAGTGGAGTGGTGTAGCGACAACAATCTCTCCCTCAATGACATCAAAACTAAAGAGCTGGTAATTGACTTCAGGAAGCAAAGTACTGTACACACCCCTGTCAGCATCAACGGGGCCGAGGTGGAGATGGTTAGCAGTTTCAAATTCCTAGGGGTGCACATCTCCAAAAATCTGTCCTGGTCCACCCACGTCGACGCTACCACCAAGAAAGCACAACGGCGCCTATACTTCCTCAGGAAACTAAGGAAATTTGGCATGTCCACATTAACTCTTACCAACATTTACAGATGCACCATAAAAAGCATCCTATCAGGCTGCATCACAGCCTGGTATGGCAACTGCTCGGCCCAGGACCGCAAGAAACTTCAGAGAGTCGTGAACACCGCCCAGTCCATCACACAAACCTGCCTCCCATCCATTGACTCCATCTACACCTCCCGCTACCTGGGGAAAGCGGGCAGTATAATCAAAGATCCCTCCCACCCGGCTTACTCACTCTTCCAACTTCTTCCATCGGGCAGGAGATACAGAAGTCTGAGAACACGCATGAACAGACTCAAAAACAGCTTCTTCCCCACTGTTACCAGACTCCTAAATGACCCTCTTATGGACTGACCTCATTAACACTACACCCCGTATGCTTCATCCGATGCCAGTGCTTATGTAGTTACATTGTGTATGTTGTGTTGCCCTATTATGTATTTTCTTTTATTCCCTTTTCTTCTCATGTACTTAGTGATCTGTTGAGCTGCTCGCAGAAAAATACTTTTCACTGTACCTCAGTACACGTGACAATAAACAAATCCAATCCAATCCAATCCAATCCAATCCAATTGTTCTTCTTGTGTTGTAGTTTAGGTATTTATACTCTTGTGCACTTTTGTGGGATGGAGACGTGCCTGTCTGGGTTTCAGTGGGTGGTGCCTTTGATCGTTGTTTTAGCTTGCTGCTGGGTGTTTGTTGGGGGACGGCTGGATGAGGAAACTTGTTTGCAGGAGCGAGGGAAGGGGAGTGAGGGAACAATGGGTGGGAGACTTCTTGGTGCCAGAGGTGGGGGGTCACCAAGCTAGCTAGAGTGACCTAGCTCATGGAAGCACAGTGGGATGAGTGTATAAGATTAGTTTATTAGCTGGGTTGGGATTTAGAGTAGTGTTGCTGGGGGGCAGGGGGGGATGGGTTCTGCTGACGTGGGAGGGACTTTGATGGAAGGTCACTGAGGGGGGTCGGGGCCGCCCCGTGGCGGGCCGGAGGAGGTGCGGCGCACGAGCTAGAGGCGGACCCAAGAAGGGTGATGGCTAACCGGCGGGGAAGGGGGGCACTTTGCCCCCCAACTAGGCTGGTCACTTGGAACGTCCGGGGGCTCAATGGGCCGGTGAAGAGGGCTCGTGTGTTTGCACACCTTAGGAGTTTGAAGGCGGATGTGGTGCTGCTGCAGGAGACACATCTTAAGGTGGTGGATCAGGTCAGGTTGAGGAAAGGCTGGATTGGGCTGGTTTTCCACTCGGGGCTGGATTCTGAGACAAGGGGTGCTGCGATTTTGATCAATAAACGGGTGGCGTTTGAGGCGAGGAGGATAGTCTCGGGTGTAGGAGGGAGATTTATCACGGTTAGTGGTAGGCTGCAGGGGAGTAAGGTAGTGTTGGTCAACATATACGCGCCAAATTGGGAAGATGGGGATTTTATAAATCGGGTGCTGGGGAAGATTCCGGACCTGGATTCGCACAGGCTGATTATGGGTGGGGATTTCAACACGGTTATTGATCCAGGCCTGGACCGGTCATGTTTGAGAACAGGTAGGGTGTCAGCAATGGCAAAGGAGCTGGAAGGGTTCATGGAGCAGATGGGGGGTGGGGGTGGATCCGTGGAGATTTAGGCAGCCGAGAGCCAGGAAATTTTCTTTCTTCTCCCACATTCACAAGGTCTATTCCCGGATAGATTTCTTTGTTGTGGGCAGGGCCCTGTTGGCAGGGGTGGTGGACACGGGCTATTCGGCAATTACGATCTCGGACCATGCTCCGCACTTGATGGACCTGCAGGTCAGTATGGATGGCAAGCAGCGCCCACACTGGAGATTGGATGTGGGGCTTTTGGCGGACGAAGCGGTCTGCGAGAGATTGAGGAAGTGCATGCTGAACTAGCTGAAGGTAAATGACACGGAGGAGGTCTCAGCAGCGGTGGTCTGGGAAGCGCTGAAGGCGGTGGTGAGACGGAAGCTGATCTCGATCCTGGCTCACAGGGACAGGACGGATAGGGCAGAAATGGACCGACTAGTAAGAGAGATCCTACGAAGGGATAGGAGTTATGCGGAGGCTCCAGAGGCGGGGCTTTTGAGGGAACACCAGAGGCTGCAGGTGGAATTTAGTTTCTTAACTACAGATAGGTTAGTGGAGCAGCTCTGGAAGATGAAGGGAGCGGTGTATGATCACGGGGAAAAGGCCAGTAGGTTGTTTGCACAGCAGCTCAGAAAAAGGGTGGCAGCTAGGGAAATAGGGAAAGTGGTTGATGGGGATGGGAACTTAGTTGGGGACTCACAGTGGGTGAGGAAGACCTTTCGGACTTTTATAGTAGGCTGTATAGATTGGAACCCCCTGGGGGGCCAGAGGGGACGAGGCACTTTTTGGATGGGCTGACTTTCCCGAAGGTGGACGGGGAGCTGGTAGAAGGGCTAATGGGCCCCGGTCGAGCTGGAGGTAATAATGGAGGGCTTGAAGGCCATGCAGTCAGGGAAGGCCCCGGGACCGGATGGGTACCCAGTCGAGTTCTATAAAAAGTTCTCCGGGATATTGGGGCCAGAGCTGTTTAAAGTCTTTAAGGCCAAGGAAAGAGGAGTTCTACCCCAGACAATGTCACAGGCCAGGATTTCGCTCATTTTGAAAAGGGACAAGGACCCGCAGCTGTGTGGTTCTTATAGGCCGATATCCTTGTTAAACATGGATGCCAAGCTCCTGGCCAAGATTCTGGCCTCTAGGATTGAGGACTGGGTAGCGGACGTTGTAGGAGAAGACCAGACAGACTTTGTTAAGGGCAGGCAGCTGGGGGCCAATGTTAGAAGGCTGCTCAATGTGATTATGATGCCCCCAGGAGGTAGGGAAGTTGAAGTGGTGGTTGCGATGGACGCAGATCAAAAGTTTGACCGGGTCGAGTGGGATTACTTACGGGAGGTGCTGGAGCAGTTCGGGTTTGGGAGAGGCTTTGTTGACTGGGTTAGGCTGCTGTACCGGGCGCCGGTAGCTAGTGTACGGACAAATAGGTCGATGTTGGAATATTTCAGATTACACTGGGGGACGAGACAGGGATGTCCCCTCTCCCCACTGCTGTTTGCGCTAGCGATAGAGCCGCTGGCCATTGCTCTGAGGGCCTCAAGAGGCTTGAAGGGGCTGGTCCGGGGTGGGGGGGGGGGGGCACACAGAGTCTCGTTGTATGTGGATGACTTGCTGCTGTATGTCTCTGACCCGATGTAGGGGATAGGGGAAATTATGGGCATCCTAGGGGAATTCAGACGGTTTTCGGGTTACAAGCTCAATATGGGGAAGAGCAAGCTATTAGGTTAGTGTCGCGTAGGGGGTTAAGTTAGGTTAGTGTAGCGTAGGGGGGTAAGTAATGGCAGGACCTGCGGGAGAGATCGGGGGAATTTGCACTATGTATATATTTTTTTCTTTTCTTGTTATCTGTATTGTGGATTTTGTTGCTGTTAAGCTGCCAAAGAAAATACCTCAATAAAACGTATATTAAAAAAAAAGGGGTAACCCATGGAGATGGAGGAGGGAGAACATCAGGTCATGGCCAGGGCCCACCTGCGCCAAAGAGCTAGGGACATCCTCATAGCCACTCAGTTTGGGGACAACCAGGAGTTGGGATTGAGGAGCTTTCCCACTGTGGGCTGTGACATCTCATCAGTACTCTGGTGCCAGTGGTAGCATCTTGTGATGGTGCCTAAGTTCATGGGCAGCGCGCTAAACCAATTGGCGAGGGGGGGGGGAGGGTGGTCACAGAGCATGACACCATGAAATGGCAGGGTGAAGGATCTGCTGATGAACAAAGTGAATTTAATACAAGTGCACCATTATAATTGTCAACTATCTCAACGAAAATGAAATGAAATGAAAACCGCTTATTGCCACACAAGTAGGCTTCAAATGAAGTTACTGTGAAAAGCCCCTAGTCGCCACATTCCGGCGCCTGTTCAGGGAGGCTGGTACGGGAATTTAACTGTGCTGCTCGCCTGCCTTGGTCTGCTTTAAAAGCCAGTGATTTAGCCCTGTGCTAACTAGTGCCGAGGTTCACTGTATCAACTAGGTGCCTATTTTCTTTCTCTTCCTCACCCTTCCACCATGTCTAGGTGTTTCCCCAGGATCTGCAGTTGATGTAGAGGTGGCCTGCTGCCTGCCATGCCCTACGGCCTGAGATGCTTCTGGTGGGCGTTCCCTGAGGGGCCTGAACCCTGATGGTCCAGGCTTATTCCCAGGCAGCACAGGTGTTGCAGTGCTGCCAGCCTTGGTGTGCTGCTCCCCCACTTGAATGGCTCCTGTACCACGGTGCAGTGGTCGGCTGGCTCATCCTCCCTACAGCCCTTTCCCTCATCCACACAGGGAGCAAATACCTCATACCTGTTGGACAAGGTCAATAGGGCTGCACGGTAGCACAGTGGTTAGCATTGTAACTTCACAGCGCCAGGGTCCCGGGTTCGATTCCCGGCTTGGGTCACTGTCTGTGCGAAATCTACACTTTCTCTCCATGTCTGAGTGGGTTTCCTCCGAGTGCTCCGGTTTCCTCCCACAAGTCCTGAAAGACATGCTTATTAGGTGAATTGGGCATTCTGAATTCTCGCTCTGTGTACCTGAACAGGCACCAGAATGTGACGACTCGGGGCTTTTCACAATAACTTCATTGCAGCGTTAATGTAAGCCGATATGTGGCAATACAGATTATTATTATATAAGAGCTGAGGCTCCTCCATTCCTGAATTCAGGATCACTCAACCTGCCTCACTTTCAATCACACCCTGTTGTATCTGACCACTCACCACATTTGAGGTACTTAATCTACGGGGTATAACCACGTCCAGGTAACTCTCCCCCTCCCGGATGTGCCGCAGTGTCTGAAGTTCAGACTCCAGCCCATCAACCCTGAGACGGAATTCCTCGAGCAACAAACACTTGCTGCAGATGTGGTCACAGCATCTCACAATGGGACCTGTCAGCTCCCACATCATGTAGCTACAGCTCATTACAACATCAGAATACCTCTCCAATTGTCCTGTGATGTTCTTAAAAATGTCCTTCAAAGAGAGTACTAGGTGTATGAAATGTAATATAGGCAATACCATGTAGAAGGTAAGAATGTTTTGAGCTAATGTGGATAGGGCAGTCATATTCCTGCCTATCAGGGCAGCAGTGGGTTAGCCCTGTTGCCTCACAGCACCGAGGTCCCAGGTTCGATCCCGGCTCTGGGTCACTGTCCGTGTGGCGTTTGCACATTCTCCCAAAGATGTGCAGGCTAGGTGGATTGGCCATGCTAAATTGCCCCTTAAATGCAAAAAATGAATTGGGTACTCTAAATTTAAAAAATATATATTCCTGCCTGTCACTGGTACAAATTTAGATAGTCTGGTAGATAACTTGCACGCAAGAATTCTAGAATCCACCCCAAAAATCACTTTTGTTTAAATGTGACTGCACCACTTAACTTGTGGGGGGATATATAATAATAATAATAATCTTTATTAGTGTTACAAGTAGGCTTGCATTAACACTGCAATGAAGTTACTGTGGTAATCACATAGTCGCCACAGTCTGGCGCCTGTTCAGTTACACTGAGGGAGAATTCAGAATGCACAATTCACCTAACAAGTATCTATTTACGGACTTGTGGGAGGAAACCGGAACACTCGGAGGAAACCCGTGTAGCCACCGAAAGTGGCCAACTCCCGATTTAAAATGGCGAACGGCAAAGGCTGATGGGAAAGTCAGCCAACAAGACAGAACCCAGCGGCTGCAGGTTTGCTGTGTATTTACCTCTGCAAAAACCAGACAACATCGATACCAGCGACCATCAGCATAACAAAGTAACAGCCATCTGCATACTGATGAGCAATCCCCGGGAACAATAAGTAACATTTTGACACACAAAGCAAAGCCAGACTCCTCGGCGCCAGCAGGAGCCAAAACAAAGGAGGTGAACGAGCACCTCAAGACCGCCCATCGATCAGGGAACCGCTCCAGTATTGGAGAAAATCGAACCAAGCGATTGGGACAAAGTCCAATCACTTGGGACCAGGTACAGGGTCCTCCCCGAAAGGCGGGAAGCCCCTGGGGACTATAAGAGTTAAGCCCCAAGTTCAAATCGCTCTCTCTTCACCGCTCTCTTCTTCCTGCCCGGGTCACCCAGCAAAAGGAACCAACATTGACAGTGACCGGTGCAGTGACTCCAATGGTCATTGAAATCGTAAGTCTTAAATCAACGCTCGCTACGAGATAGGCGCTCCGAGCTACCAATCCGTACCAACTTCGAATCCCGCAGACTCAGAACCCGAACGAAAGGCCATTTGTTCCCCTGACCTGGTGGGCCAGTTCAAATTTAAGTATAGGCCTGTTAGTTGTAGAAGTAGCTGAGACGTAGAATTTGTGCCTGAGTAGTGATTACTGTGTATAATAAATGTGCTTTGTTTTAAATTTTACTAATCGGTGTATTGGATTATTGATCATTACTCGGACTTGAACCTCGTGGCGGTATCATAAAGATACATGGCGACTCGAGAGCAAAGGTAATAAAACAGAGCAATTGAACCAAGGGGAAAATTAGCAACACCCGCACAGACACCGGGGGAATGTGCAGGCTGCACGCAGACAGTGACCAAAGCCGGGAATTGAACCCGGATCCCTGGCGCTGTGAAGCAACAGTGCTAACCACTGTGATGCCCATTAAAAATGTGAAAAACTGAAAAAGGAGTTTGTGTCGATGACTGCTACACATTGCAACCAGAACTTTTCCCAAATACTACCTGTCACTCGGGAATTGAATTAACCCAAACACAGCACAGTGGCACAGTGGTTAACACTGCTACCTCAGAGCACCAGGGACCTGGGTCCAATTCCAGCCTTGGGAGACTGTGGATTTTGCCCTTTCTCCCTGTATCTGAGTGAGTTTCTTCTGGGTTTCCTCCCGCTGTCCAAAGTTGTGCAGGTTAGGTGGATTGGCCATGCTAAATTGCCCCATAGTGCCCAAAAGGGGTGGGGTTACTAGATTACAGGAATAGGGTGGGGGCCTGAGCTTAGGTAGGGTACCCGTTCAGAGTGTGCAGCAGACTCAATGGACTGAATGGCCTCCTTCTGCACTGTAGGGATTCTATGATTACCTTCACTGCTTCTTTAATTCTGAAATAACCATGTATAGAATGAATTATATACACTGCTCACAGTTGTCACGCCAAACCCTTACCACCAATTGAACTGCTTCACTGATTCAAGTCCAAAAGTAACTCCAGCTCATCCATTTGAAAATCAGAACATTCATTATTTCTCTATATTCATTACTTCTATACAGAATAACGTTTCAACTTCAGTGGGGGCAGAATACTGGTGGTGACGGCTCACCACATATTATACACCCCATCCAATTTTCCTTTTCACTGATTTCCTCATGGACCTGTCACAGTATCACCATTGTGATCAGATTTCTTCTCCGAGGTCACCAATTTAAACATACTTTGCAGAGTTGTAACTGTGACAATTTAATTCTAATCATTAGGCGACAATATGTAGAAGGGATTTTACAAGTGAGATTAGTCTTCATCAATAGTACACAAAATGGATCATAGAGAATTGTCAAACTATTTTATGTGCTATACAATTTTATTTTCTATTGATAGAATTATACAATACAGGAGGCCATTCTGTCCATCATACTTGTGCTAGCACTTTCCTCAGGTATCCAATTTCTTCCCTCTCCTCTTCAGCCACTAAAAATATATATATTCTCCTTATATCCTCCATCAAAACCATTCATAATTTTGAACACCTTTATCAAATCCTCTTAGATTTTTCTACTCAAAGAAAAACAAGCAATGCTTCACGAGACTCTCCACATAATTGCAGTCCTTCGCCAATGGAACCATAATTACAAATCTGGGGAGGTCGGTTAGCTCTGTTGGCTGGATGACATGTTTGTGATGCAGAGCGATGCCAACAGCACGAGTTCAATTCCCGTTACCATGAAGGCTTTGCTTTCTCAACCTTGTCCGTTGCCTGAGGTGTGGTCATCCTCAGGTTAAACCACCACCAGTCAGCTCTCTCTCTTAAAGCGAGAGCAGCCTATGGTCCTCTGAGACTATGGTGACTTTCAACAGTAAAACTCTTCTGCACTCGCTCCAAAACTTTGTCATCTTTCATAAAGTGTACTGCTCAGGATTGGGAACAATACTCCAGCTAAGATCAAGCGAGTGACTATTAATAATTTAGCATAACCATCTTGCTTTTGTACTCTATCCCTCCAATAATAAATCTAAAGATCCCATAATATTTTTTAAGTCTTCTCAACTTGTCCTGCCGACTTCAAAGATTTGCAGCCTCTCTTTTCTTGCATCCACCTTGAAAATTGTACTATGTCGTTCATATTGCAACTCTTCATTTTTCCGACCAAATTATCACTTCATACTTTTCTGCATTAAATTGCACCTGCCTTGTGTTTGTACATGTCACCAGTTTGCCCCTATCCTCCTGAAGTCTATTGCTATCTTTCTAGATTTCCAAATTTTGTATCACCTGCAAACATTGAAATTATGTCATGTACATCCAAAACTGGATCTGATTATATATGGAAGAACAGTGGTCCTGACCACAGGGGAAACCCATTGTATGCTTCCCTCCAGTCTGAAAAATAACTACTTTCTGTTTCCTATCTCTTAACCAATTTTGCATCCATGTTACTATTGTCCTTCCTATTTCATGGGCTTTAATCTTGCTGAGGTAGCATTGTATGGTGCTTTGTCATTCACTTTTTGAAATATGTATACATAACATCAAAGCATCCATTATTTTATCAAAGATTTCAACCAACATAGTCAAACATGGATTTTTCTTTTAACAAATCGAGGCTGATTTTAATTTACTCATGCACACTTTTCCAATTATTAATTAATTTTGTTCTGGATTATTGCCTCTAAATAATTCCTCATCATGAGCTTTGTTGACTTCAGTGGAAAGGAAAACTGGGAGGGAGGGATTATAATAAAGTATTGAACTAATGACGCTGAAGTCTACAAATAAACAGGATGTATAATTTCAAGAATAAAATTTCAAGCAGCTTTTTGCCTCACTCATGATTATCGAGGAACACACGCATTCATGGCATCTATTGTTTCTTGCCAATTAGGTTAATTGATTTTTGTATTTTGGAAATACCAAAACTACAAATGAATATTGATTTTTTTAACAGATCATTATTTGCTGTGTGTGAAAACCTTCAAGGAGTTACAATTTTTAATTAGCGCTGCACTCCTGTTGCTTATAGATACTTTATTGCTTTCACATTTAGCTATATCACGAGAGTATGTGGCAGTTCACCTCATCAGCACTGCACAGCATTTTTGCATTGCTTGTGCTAGTGACAGTGATATATAGAGTATCATTTTAGCAAATGTGCCATCAGCGAAAGGAACAAGTCAATTTGCCTCAGCTGACAGGAAGCACAGATCAGGCAATTAACTGTCAGCTCCAGTCATTACATTCAACTCACTGTGGCATGGAAAAAGTGGTCAAATCAAAACTATTCACGGTGAAAATGCTGAGTGATGTATTTTATTTAAAACACAGCACATCAAGTGGATAATAATTTTACACAACACATTTGAGAGTTCAGACTTTCAAATTTTACTTTATAATGCACAGGTGCAAGTATGAACATTTTCATACATAAGTTGTATGATGGGTTTAATACTGCGAACAAACAGAATGCTCTCGACTCGCTAAATATTAAATATACAAATATTATTAATCTATTTTCCACTCTCTCATCTAGTTTTTTAACTATATTTCTTGGTATAAGCTTTAATGCAGTTTGATGAACCTGGACCTAGACTCGAAAGTAGAAAGCACAGACAGGATGAATGATGTGGGCCAGATTCTCCGTCCTGCCAGCCGCCCATTGGGATTTCCCATTGTGGGCAGCCCCACACCATTGGGACATCCCCGGGCGTGGGTGCGCTGCCGGTGTAATGGAGAATCCTGACAGTGGAGAATCCAGCTCCATTCCCGCACACCCATTTTCTAAGATGGCACAACCCCGCTGGCAGCGGGATTTTCCATCCCGGCAGCCGGTCAATGGGGTTCCCCACTGTGGGCACCTCCACGCCATCAGGAAATCCGCGGGCATGAGTGAGCAGCTGGCGAAACGAAAGATCCCACCAGCGGAAAATCCTGCCTGTGGGATTCATGAAATGTTTTAAAAGAGAAAAAGGTGGCTGAGAGGCAGGGGGACTTAGGGAGAGTTCCAGAGCATTTAACCAGAGCACAGATTCCAATGCTGGTAAAAAAAAAGTCATAGGCAGAAAGTTCCCCTCCAGATATTCTCCTTTGAAATTCATTCCACATGTCCAGCTTTATTCCCAGAACTAGACCAGCACTGCTCCATTCCTCATATGGACTAGAAACAAACTGATTGAGAAACTTCTACTGTACATGCGCGGGATTCTCGGACCCTCCGTGCCGGAATCGCGACCAGCGCAAGGGCGGAAAATAGCCGTTCATGCCGGACGTCCGGCGCGACGGTGCTTCCACGATTCTCCGCGGACCCGCCAGTTCCGTTCGCATGGTCGACGCAGCGCCAGTCGGGGGCCGTTGGAACAAGCCCCTGCGGTGATTCTCTGTGGTCGACTAGCCGAACTCATGCCGGCGTGGTTTACATGTGGCAACAGCCGGCGGGAGCTGGGACCCGCGGGCATGGTCCTGGTGGGGGTATCTGACTCTGGGGGGGGCGTCAGCGGTGGCCAGGCCCGTGACCGGGGGCCATTGCGATCTGGGAGGGACCTACCTTCCTCCACGCGGGCCCGGTGGCGGCGCCCACGCCAAGGTGGGCCATCGTGCGCATGCGCGGTCGGGCGGTCTAGCTAGCAGGGCCCCGCTGGCAGCCAGAGCTGTGGGACGCACGCTGGGGCTCTGCTAGCCCCCTGGAAAATGGAGAATCTCCCCGGACCTTCAAGGAAAAAGTCCGGAGTGATTCTCGCCCATTTTCCGGCGGGCGTGGGGACTTAGTCCCCAGAAGGGATAATCCCACCCCATATTTTTGAATTTCTCACCCTCCTTTACCTTTGTTCTGATATTTTCCAAGTCTATTTTCGGATAATTGAAATCCTTTCGGTGCTCTTTTAAAAAAATTTCTCTTTGATATGTCAATGGATGTGGACCTCTATCTCCTTCTCATCATTCTAGGATGTATTTGCAGCAATTTGTCATTCGATTTTGATTGTCACGTCTTAGTCCACTTTATGATCAACATTCATAAAGATGGCCAATGATGATTCTCCGGCCCGCGGTGGGCTGAAGTCCCGCTGCTGTCATGCCAGTCCCGCCGGCGTGAATCAAACCATCTCCCTTCCCGGTGGGGCTGGCGGCGCGGGCGGGCTCCGGGGTCCTGGGGGGGCGCAGGGCGATCTGGCCCCGGGGGGGGGTGCCCCCACGGTGGCCTGGCCCGCGATCGGGGCCCACCGATCCGCGGGCGGGCCTGTGCCGTGGGGGCACTCTTTCCCTTCCGCCTCCGCCACGGTCTCCACCATGGCGGAGGCGGAAGAGACTCCCTCCACTGCGCATGCGTGGGAAACTGTCAGCGGCCGCTGACGCTCCCACGCATGCGCCGCCCGGAGATGTCATTTCCGCGCCTGCTGGCGGGGCAACAAAGGCCGTTTCCGCCAGCTGGCGGGGCGGAAATTCCTCCGGCGCTGGCCTAGCCCCTCAATGTTGGTGCTCGGCCCCCAAAGATGTGGAGCATTCCGCACCTTTGGGGCGGCGCGATGCCGTTTGATTGGCGCCGTTTTGGGCGCCAGTTGGCGGACATCGCGCCGTTTCGGGAGAATTTTGCCCCAGGTATCTCCGACAATGGTGGTGAAGATTCAAAGCCTGTGAACTCACCCACTTGCTGGTTTGATAAGGCATTTGCAGGATCGTACCCTTCACAGCTCCAGGCTTAACATGTTAGCTGCAATTCTGAAGTAAATTGTGGGATTGCAACATTTTCCCTTGCTATCCTGATTTTTACGCCATTGGCCAGTTCCACCAGAATCCAGTGTACATTTTCAAATTGGGTATAATTATTTATTTCCGATTAAAATTCCAGTCAGCTATTAGAAAATAGAAAGATTTCATGCAGAATTCCTTTCTCAGTATTTGTGAACTCGGCTTGAAAATTATTGCCTGCCTGATGGGCAGAGAATCTCTCCTTTTCTGATATATCATGAATTGGAGAGAGTTTTTTGATTTATTTCATTGTGTAGTTTATACTGAATATAACTAATTTTGTCCTGAAAAGGAACATGATGTATATTTTTGTTTCCAGGGGATATCCCACATTCTTTATGAATCTGCTCCAAAATTAATCCTGATTAGCACTTGACAGTCTCCAGCGAAGCCTTCGCTTTATGACAGTCTATTGGATGAAATTGATCCGTGCAATACTCATTACAAACACTTGAGCACATTTATATAAAATTCCTTTGTCAGCTTTAATATTTTATTCAGGCAGAGAAATTGCAAAGATTATATCAATTCTTCAGCAATAATATTTTGCAGTAAAATTTCAATCTATTTATATCTAAACACTAATGTATGCTCTTGGAAATAGGTTTTGTTATCTGACATATTTTCATCTTACCTACAATGCCAGCAAGTTTGGTTTAATCTTTTGCCATGAGAAATAGGTCCCAAAAGGGAATTCAAAGGCTACTTCTTGCCTGGAACCTTCTTATCATGTCAAATGGACAAGAAAGAAGGAATCTGCTCTTATATGTTTAGATTTTTATAATAACCCAGATCTTCTGGTCTCCCGGTAGCCGGAGGCCAAGTGCTGTCACACAACGTCAAACCCACTCGTGCCCTTCTGATACCATTTAACGTGAAAGAGCAGGCATCATTCCTCAGTGCTACCAACTTTTATGAGAAATATGTTCTTGAGCTAAGTACACAGAAATTATAGTCTCTTTGGAAGCTACCCAGCTGGGATACACAATGGGAATGAACAATCACACAGCAAGCAACATTTGAAATGCATCGCCCCAAACTATGCATGTTTTAACCCACATGCTGAAAGATATCTCACAAAACATGTGTCAGAAAATGTAATTGGAGCTGTACTCAGTACATTGAAGGAAGCAAATGGCTTATCACATATGCGTCATGCCCGTTGTCTCAAACTGAACGCAAATATTCTACTGCAAAGCAGGAAGCACTAGCTAGTATATACATATGTGAACATTGGCACATGTATTTCTATGGTATGAAAGTCACTGTCCACACTGATCGCCAAGCACTGACTGCATTGTTAACTACATCAGGATCCGGTAATCTACATCTGCACATTGCAGATGGTTAAATCATCAAGGTTGAATAACTTGCAGGTTATCACACAATTAAGCTGATTGCACAGAACCACAAACTCAAATTCATAGATCTAAGCTGGAATTCTCTGGCCCTTCGCTGGAGGCGGGATTCTTTGGTCCCGCTGGCAGTGCACCCCTGCCCGTGGGTTCCCGGCAGCATGGGGTGGCTTCAATGGGAATTTCCATTGACAGCGGCGGTAGCAGAGTATCCCACCACCAGTGAACAGTACGCTGTCTCTCACTGCCGAGAAACGGTGGCTGGGAGCCCGGAGAATCCTGCCCCTAATTGTAGAACTCAGAGACCTTTGTATCTTGAAGACTATTTCTGTGCTAGGAGAAAACAGAAAAGTCGAACTCTAAGAAATGAATTGATCTATATATTTGTTGTTTATGATGATTCAATTTCAAATAAGGGCCGGGATTTCCGAAATCCTGTCCAAGTGTTAACGCCTGCGTCAAAAACCTGCGCTAGCGACGCCGGTGTCAAGGGGCCTCCAGGATCAGACGTTCACCCTTCCTCGGGGGCTAGAACAGCGCCGGAGTGCTGTGCACTACTCGGGCGCTGAAAGCCAGCCCGCCACGGCCGGCGCGGGTCCGCGCAGTGCGCCATGGCCATCTCCGCGCCGGCCCCCGGGCAATATGACGGAGCACTATGGGGGCCCGGCGCGGAGGAACATAGCCCCCCCCCCTCCCCGGAATGAGCCCACCCGCCAATCGGTTGCCCCCGATCGCGGGCCTGGTCACCATGGAGGCCCCCCCTTGAGTCGCCCCCCTCGACCCCCCCCCCACCAGGACGGCCCCCGCAGTTAAAATGCCGAGGTCCTGCTGGGTGGGACCATATGCAAACGACACCGGCGGGACTCGGCGGGCAGTCGGCCCGTCGAGTGCAGAGAATCGGCGGGGGGTGTGCTTTCAACGGCCCTGACCGGTACCACCGGCCTCGCCACGCGATTGGCACTGATTCTCCGGTCGCGGGAGAAATGGCGGCCCAGCGTCAGAGTGGCGTGGCGGGATTCAAGCGCCCCTCCCGGTGATTCTCCGATCCGGTGCGGGATCGGGGAACCCCGGCCAATATCTTTAGTTAAAAAGGGGAACAGGTCTAATGTTCAATGGTTTAGTTGATCTGTATTTCATTATGTTAGTCTTTTGTTATAATGCCAGTCAGGGTTATAACTGGATGGCAAGATCCCAGAATGGAAACCTGGCTCAAAACACTGTAACTATCTTTTGAAAGATTCACAGGGCCGCTAATTAGGTTTAAAAGCAAGAAAATACATTTACTAAACATGAAAAAATTGGATTATGGTACAATACACCTTTACTCCCCCCTTACCTTAACAGTTGCACACAGGTTTTAGGATTAATGTGAATTACGAAGTACATCTTCATCCACGATGGTCTAATTAACACAAAGTCCCTTTCAAGCACACACGATGACTCTGGACAAATGCACAATCCACTCTTGAACCTCAAGTGAATGGTTGTGGATGTCTCCTCAGAATCTCCCTAGATAACTGTCACATCAGAGTTTTGAAAGTGCACTCCCAAAACCACGCTTTAAAATCTTCTCTCATAATTATGCTTGCCCTTCGCAGTTTGCATTCTGAAATCCAGACCAGGTTTTCCAAATTACACTTTTAAACAAAGTTTCTACTCCACTTTTAACTGTTAATCAATTCCAGAATTTTCCACCAACCCCTTTAGGATTTATTTGTCTTGACTGCTGTGCAAACTATTCACAATTGATTTAATTCTCGATTCCCAGACTGTATTAAAATGGCATCAGATGTTTGATTTACCTTTGAAGGTTGCTGTCCCATTTTAAATGTGGTTACTGCAATTGCCTCTTTAACTCAGAAAACTTTTTTTATACTTGTTTGAATTCTACTGAACAATACCTTGGTCTTTGTTCGCTTAACTCCAGGCATCTTCCTGTCCCAATTCCCTGGGTTTCTGGACAGTAACTTATACTTTAGGAAGCCTGCCTCTTTGCAGCTCCTGTCCTGTCTAGCCTTTTTTCTGTCAGAGCTTAGAAATGTTTATCCCCTGTGGTCTTGTTTTCAACTTCCCACAGTCCAGTCTAATGTAAGGAACCACTTTTAAATTCTTGACTGATCCTGGTTACCCTTTTTAATTCCTGTCTTGCCAGCCATTTAACATTGCAGATTTTGGTTTTAAACTGCAAACTTTAGATTTAACCTGAAACACCCCTGGTCTAAGCTGTCATTTGAACTATCCCAGGGCTCCACCTTCGTGCAGTGTACTGTGTTGCAGGATCACATGATATCATTTAGAGGGACTTGGCCAGCAGACAATCGTCTCTTCTGGAATTTTGGGTCTAGATCGATCCTTGATTGTGATTGGTGGAGCCCTTCAGAAGCTTCTGGAAAATTTCTGCAAAAACCGGGCATGTTACATTTTGGTTTTGAGTCTCTGCTTAGACCTAGAAGGCAGCACATAGCAAGTCTGGACCCGCTCTATCAACTCTCGGCCTGGCAATTTAAAATGCTCCCAGCCAGCCGATGAAAGATCCACTGGAAGCTAAAGCAGATCTCTCGCAGCTGAAGATTTGTGACTACATACCTTCCTCTTTCTGCACAACCTGGGAGCTGTTGGCAAGTAGTCATTTCTGCTCTGAGTAGGCAACTGTGAGGCCAGAGTTCTGTATTCTCTCTCAATTTTGGATTCTTCCTGAGAGTTCAGGATAAAAAGAGGGGCTGTTTGAGAACCCATTTAAAACCCTCATGTTGAGAACTGTAGAGTTAGCTCAGTGAGGGTGATAGTCCATCTGATAGACGCAGGCTAGAATTTCACAGGCCTGAGGGAAATCAGCAGTGTTAAAGCCCAAGTCAGCGGAAGTGAAAGTGACTCCAGAGAAAGTCTTACAGCCTGAGAGTTCTAACTGAAGGTAGTCCTAAACAATCTTAACCAACTGTTCTTTTGCAACACCTTGTGTTTGGGGAAGATCATCACCTACAAAGGCCACAAGCTCAGCAATGAAGATACGCATCTCTCATTCCCAGTTTTCTCCTTGATATTTTTAACCCGTCTCACCTCACCCCCTCCCCCACCACCAGTGTGCATGTCTTGTGTAGGGCAGCAGGGTAGCACAAGTGAATAGCACTGTGGCTTCACAGCGCCAGGGTCCCAGGTTCGATTCCCCGCTGGGTCACTCTCTGTGCGGAGTCTGCACGTTCTCCCCGTGTCTGCGTGGGTTTTCTCCGGGTGCTCCGGTTTCCTCCCACAGTCCAAAGACGTGCAGGTTAGGTGAATTGGCCATGATAAATTGTCCTTAGTGACCAAAAAGGTTAGGAGGGGTTATTGGGTTACGGGGATAGGGTAGAAGTGAGGGCTTAAGTGGGTCGGTTCAGACTCGATGGGCCAAATGGCCTCCTTCTGCACTCTGTGTTCTATGTTCTATGTATGTCTCGGTGGAAGGTGAGATGGGGTTAGTGGAATAATTAGATTAGCAGACCGTTGTTCTATTTGTTTTATCATTACATGTTTATCTCTTCTCTTGTTATAAATAAACAGTTTTTTGTAACGTTTTACTTACAAATCTGGTGCCTGGAGCAGTCAAGGTCAAAGACCTCAGGGAAATACACAAATTATTGGTTAATTCATTTATGTTGGGACTCCGGGTCTGTGGGGTTGGATTCGACCATGCACAGCCCAGCGTGCCATAACACTAAACTAAAAGCTTTTTATCCTTACAAAGGCCTCCAGTTGCTAAGCAGTCCTTCTAGTTCAATTTATTCTTCAAATCATAATGCCCTCTGAGCACAATGGAATTACAATTAGAATTGAAACCAACTGACAAGCATCTTCGTCCAGCATGAGTGTAACTATCGGTTTTACTCTTCCAGGCACAGAAACATTGGGCCACAAGAACATCACGGGAGAGACGCCGACAATGGAAAAATCCATTGACATGGGGCGGGATACTCTGGGCGCCTTGAGGTTGTAAAGCAGGATGCAATTCAGTGTTCCACGCCATGCAAGTTTATGCATGGTGTGGAATATGAGGGATTCCCAGAGAACCCCATGATCATGCCGTTAAATCACATGCTTGAGTGATTGGAAAGCACTTAGTGCTTGGAATGCACTTACATCTCTTTGAGGTGGACCGTGTTTACAAACGTTGGAGTTTCACCACTTAGGCCACTGAACCGTGAAGGGATATGAATGGATCAAAGCTTTAGATAGTTTGTAGACCACTACTATAAAGCTATGAATAACCGCAGCATAGGGTGCCGGGTCCGCTAAATTGATGCAAATAGGTCACTAAGACCCATTTGCATTTATTTACAAACCCCAGTGGCGCTCATTGTGGACCTTGTTCACATCACCATTGGGGGGGGGGGGGGGGGGGGGGTCAGAGCATCATATTTGGGCTGGTGATTTTCCACCAACGCCCGATTCCCCGTCCCATCGGGGAACACACTCTGGAAGTCTCGGGATGGAGAATCCCGTCCATATTGTTCAAGTGAACTGTATTCTCCGGTTCCCCAGTCACATCTTTCTTGGCGACGCTTCGTTCGATGGTGGTAGGATTCTGTCTTTCTGCCGCTTGTCAATGAGATTTCTTATTGAAGCTACCCATGCCGTCGGGAAAGCCACGTGTGGGTTGCGCTGTCGGTGGGAAAAGTGAATCTCAACAGCGAGAGAATTATGGCCAATATTTCAATGCATTCTTAAAAAAATTATCAGACATTAAAATGCTTTCTTTATCAATTTTTATTTGTGAATAAATACACTGGAATGTTATAAAGCATATCTTCTCATACAGTCTGACTACAGTGATATCATTCTACAAAATGCACTGAAAAAGAATTAACCACCTTGTGTATTGTTAGAGATAGATTTTTTTACAACAGACATTTCAAAATAATTAGCAAATTTTAATAATCTTTATTGTCACAAGTAGGCTTACATGAATATTGCAATGAAGTTATTCTTATTAGGTTTCAACCAGTCGCCAAGTGCAGTTTCCTAAATTTGTTAACTCTCAATTTGTTACCATTCGGTTTGGCTATTCCCTAATTGTTGTGCCTGTCTGACAAGGTATGAATTGGCTCCCTTTCTTTATTCAAGTCCCTCTGCTGCTCACAAGATTAATCTGAAAAAAAGGATACCTCCCTTTGCAAATACCTTTTCCAAGTCATGCTATAAAAGGAGACAATTTAACCAGGCTTTCTTGTTTAAAGGTAGAGTGAATTTATTAACATCTAAAGGCAAGAAACTGATAAAACAAAGACATATACATTTGTAGAGAAGTGAGACCAAAGTAAGTAAATAAAAAAAGGGAACACAAAATACTGCTTGATGCATGAGGAATAGACGATCAAGCATTGCGGCCATTGCAATTCAAGATTCCAGTAGCGCTGACTTCAGCAGGCAAGCTTCCAGATTTGAATACTCTGCAGTTTGCTGGAGAAGCTTCCCTATTTTCTTTTCGGTTGTGGTCTTTGCTGACTTGGCTTACTTCAACAAGAGAAGGAGAGAGACAGAGATATATCTGCAAATGGCTTTTGCAAGAGCTGGCAGTCTTTTTGCTTCTGTGTAACTGGTTCACAGACACACATACACACACACACACACACACACACACACAACACGGGGCAGTTTTCAGCTAGCATTTATCCCAGCTTTTGTATATTCCTGGAAGGCAAAATCCAGAAATTTGTTTGGACGTAAAGCAGACAACATCTCTTGATGAGATGATGCTCATCTCCTGTTATGTCCCATTGTCTCCATCAGAGATGGCAATTAGTTTATGTGTGTTTTAGAAGCATCTTAGTCTGGAAAGATTGTTGATTCCATTTTCTGTCAGAGTATCACGCACCCACCAATTCAGCCAGTCATTGACTTTATATCTTCAGCCATCTCTGGCCTGTATGTCCATTTAAATAAACTCACAGTTCTTATTCAAAGTTCAATATTTCTGACATAATTTGGTTATTTTCCTTTGTTATTATGACATAGAGAAAATAACACAGTTTTCTAGTTTTAAGTAAAATTCAGTTCCCTTTAAACTTGCTCCCCTTTGTTCAATCATAGAATTAATAGCACAAAAGGAGGCTATGGAATTTATTGTGCCTCTGTCAGATCTTCAAAGAGCTATCAAATTAATCCCCAAATGTGCCTCGTCCCCTGCAATTTTTTCCTCCTCAATAATTTACCCATTTCCTTTTCAAGTTTGACATTGAATCTGCTTCCATCAACCTCTCAGGCCAAACATTGCAAATGACAATATGCTGTCTGAAACAAACACCTCACTCACCTCACCTCACTGCTCATTCTTTTGCTAATTCCTGAAGTCTGTGTCCCATGGTTCTTGACGATTCTGCCACTGGAAACAGTTTCTTGGGGTAATTTTGCAGACCCTGCGGATGCATTTGCAGGTGAGGCTGGGTGGATAGTCTCCTGTTTTGCCGCCAATCCTAAGGGAAAGGCATTAGTCAGCCTGCCTGTCCTTAGCTCTGCTTAGGCCCTTAACTGGCAAATTGAGGGCCTGTCTCTTCCTAAGCTCCCACATAAAGCAATTTAATAATGACCAGATAATCCACTCCAATAACACATTGGCCAGGAAGGCATAATGTAGGAAATCAGCCAGGTAAAATGTGGGAACGAAGGAGGGGTAACCTCCGTTGAGGGGTTCCCTGTGCCAACCAAGGGGCAACTCTCAAAATTGTACTTACCTCCTGCTCCTCCACCCACTATTGTGCTTCCAAAGCTGGCCTCTGGAAATTGATTCCCGTCATCCCACTCCCCTCACCACTAGGGTCCTTGATCCCTCCTGACCAAAATGCCCGGAGATACCCATGAGTCTGGTATCCACAATCTTTTCCTCGGACTGTTTGTAATCCCACAGCGGCTACTACTGAGTTCTGGCGCTGCTGGGACTTCTCAACTGCAGCTGTTGAGGACAGGGCAGCATGGTAGCACAGTGGTTAGCACTGTTGTTTCACAGCTCCAGGGTCCCAGGTTCGATTTCCGGCTTGGGTTACTTCATATTCTCCCCATGTCTGCGTGGGTTTCGGCCGGGTGCTCCGGTTTCCTCCCACAGTCCAAAGGTGTGCAGGTTAGGTGGATTGGCCATACTAAATTGCCCTTAGTGTCGAAAAACGTTAGGTGGGGTTGCTGGGTTACGGGGATAGGGTGGAGGTGTGGGCTTAGGTAGGGTGCTCTTTTCAAGGACTGGTGCAGACTTGATGGGCCAAATGGCCTCCTTCTGTACTCTATATTCTATGATTCTATGAATTCTATGACAGGACTTTTTTTTCTGAAGGGCAGCATTCCCACTCTCAGTTTATTAAGCCCTCCCCAATCTATTATTGCTGCAGGACAGCCTTTTTCTTTACAGTGAGTTTGCTCAAGATCAGCTTTTCTACCACCACCCCACCAAAAACCCTCTAAAATTCCTCCCTCCATTTTTATTATTTACTGTATTGAAGCACTTAATGATTTTGAACAACTCTCTCAAATCTTCCATTAACCTTTTCTGTTCTAAGGAAAACATTTCCAGCTTCTATAGTTATGTTAGTGTTGCAACGGACTTTTATGATTTATTGTTGCCTTGTTCAAAACAGCTTGGAAGACAAAAGGTTTTTATTTATGTTGGAATCTGTCAAGTATGTGAGAAACAGGAACCAATGAGTTTTCTCTCAGTATTGATTCTTTGTTTCAGGGAATGACTCTCGTGTTGTTGCTAAGATGATTAAATCAATAGTCTCAGCTGCTGAACCCTCACTTTAGTTAAAAATCTATGTTGTTTCACTGTTTCAGCTTTATGGGTTATTTCTGGGAAGCTGGAACAAATAAAGACATATTTTTGTGGCAGAATATAAAAATTACAATTTTCCAGTTATTTAAAAGGAAATTGGGTATATTTATGAGAGTTTTGTGTTTTGCTCCCTTTATATTCTCTGTGATACACCAGTTGGACATTATTTAAGAAATCACCCTGCCTAAGCTGAACATTATTTAAGAAACTAGACTTGCATTTGTATAATACCTCTCTTGACCTCAGGCTAAACCAAAAGGTCAATGACATTTGATTTTAGACACTGTTATAACCTACGAAATATGGCAGCCAATTTGCACAGAGCATGCTCCCACATTAAGCAATTTGATAATGACCAGATAATCTGTTTTTCTGATGTTTATTGAAGGATAAATAATGGCCAACACACTCTGGATAGCTCCCCTATTCTGCTTCGATACAGAGCCATGGGATATCTAATCAAGTTCAGCTCAGGGCCTCAGTTTAACATCTCATCTAAAAGACGGAACCTCCATAAGTGAAGCCCACCTTCAGTACTGCACTGAAGAGTAAGCATAACATTCTCAAATATAACCGACCACCTTCTGACTCAGAGACAAGAGTGCTACCCAGGTCCCAATGTTGTATCGCAACGTTCCACTCAATTCTGTAATTTCACAGATACAAAATGTGCATTACAGAAGGATTTGTGTTATGTGGAGTTATATTGCATTATTTTATGGCATGCCTTTTAGTTTTTAACAATCCTTCATACTTTCAAGGTATTTCAGTGATGTTAAGCATGCTGCTGATATTGTAATTCTAACTCATTTCTGAAGGGGTTAGGCACAGAACACATTCGAGTCTATAGCATGGCTTTTCATCCACGAGGGGGGTCGTGTAAATCAGGCAAATTTGTGGCTTTGCCTAAGGATTAAGTGACTCCAGAGGCGTGACCTTCATTGTTGGGAGCCAACCCAGAAACATTTCTTATAGGCAGAAGTGGTACGTGAATTAGCAGGCAGGCTTTTTACTACTTAGGTCCTACATAAAGGGTGGTCCTGGGAGTTGTGACGTTATCATAAATGTGAGAAATGCAAGGGTTAATGAAATGTCTAACTCAACCACGAGAGGGAATTAGATCTACAAGTGTATGAGACATTGATGCTCAGCCTTGTGGGTGGAGAAGTGAAGGAGATAGCCAGAGTACAGACAGAAGGAAAGATAGTGCGAGTAAGAGCAGATAATAGTTAATACAATAATGTAGAGATTAGCAGTAGATGAGTGTAGATTATATGTTAATTATCAACTGTGTATCATATAGGAGTAAGTGTTGAACCCAATTAAGTAGTGTTAATACATTTATAGCTTTGTTCAATTTAAAGCTATTTGTGGGCTTTGTGAACACTACGCCAACCATCTTGAATTTAGCAACACAAAGAACACCGCAGGAGTCAGTCACTGAGAGAGGAAGGAAATTGTCAAGGTTCACGAGGCTGTGTGCGAAAATGCGTCATAAACTGTCAGGTGAAAGAAAGTTGGCCAACTGGTTTTCCTGCTGCAGAAGATGGCTCATCATAAGCTTATAGGAAATGTATACTCGTGAAGTCTGGCCATTGGTAAAGAGTGTCCACACAGCAGTCATTTA